>NC_138340.1:59818360-60463401 GCF_046562875.1 Panthera onca | reverse complement strand
GGCTATTTCTGATGAGTATTTTCATGTAACTTTTTGTAGAGGTTCTTCTGGTGCCCAAACTGTTACGCCCAGAATTCGTGATCCCCAAAGACCACCAGGGAGCCGAGTCCGATGTAAAAGCAAAAGAGCCTTTATTCTAGCTAGCTCGAGCTCAATCCCCTACCTGCACCTACGCAGCGGTGAGATACCGGGGAGAGAGAGCGAGTTTCAAAAGCACAAAGGTTTTATTGGGGCCTAGGGGCAGTTGGTGAGGTAATGGCTGTGGCCTCATCCGATTGGCTGGGGAAGGGTCGGAGTCCTGTTAGGCAGGTGAGCGGGAGGTTACTCAAGGGGAGGAGGCGTGGTCAAGGTGAAGGACACAGAACAAGATGGAGTTGGCTGGCATAGGCCCGCCCTTTCATTCCCCCCTTGTCATGTAGCTTACGGACCCAATCATGGGACCGGCTGCATTTATGGTGACAAGGGGAACAGAGTTTGCAGGTTTACTCAAAGTTCTGGGAACCAAGTGTCCCTGGGTTGGCTCTGGGAGGACTGATTAAGTATTGTCCCTGAGCTGGTGTCTATGATCTGCCAGGTGATGTTTTGAGGGGCATGGGGACTCCCAGCAGCATGAGCAATGACAAGCAGAGTTAACAGAGTTACCAATATTATGTGGGTTGAATGCACTGTAGCTTGAGCTTGAGCGGGTTGTGTTGGTCCCAACTGATGGCCCATCACATGACGAAGTCCTTCTGGATGGAGGAGGGGTCCGCTGACCAAACGTGGGTGTGATGGACCCAGGTTGCAATGCCTTCTACTTTGAGAGCAGTGGGTGTTGTCAGCACCACGATGTAGGGTCCCTTCCAGTGCGGCTCGAGGGTCTCTTGGTGGTGCCTCTTAACATAGACCCAGTCTCCCGGCCTGTACTGGTGAGGTGTCAGGGTTGGGCCGGCCTCGTAGATGGCACGGAGGCGCAGCCAAATGTCCTCATGCGCCTTCTGGAGCCCTCTCAAGGGCTTTTTCTTTCTCAAGGAAAGAAAAAGTTCTTGATCTTTAAACTCAGTAAGAAGTTCAGCTCGAAGGTTGGGAATAACAGGGGGTGGCCTGCCAAACATGATCTCGTAGGGAGCAAAACCCAGAGTGTAAGGAGTGTTTCTAACCCGGTAAAGGGCATACGGTAGGAGAGTCACCCAGTCCCCACCAGTCTCCATGGTTAATTTGGTAAGGGTTTCTTTTAGGGTTCTATTCATTCTTTCTGCTTGTCCTGAGCTCTGGGGCCTGTAAGCACAATGTAATTTCCAGTTTGCCCCCACCGCCTTGGCTACTGCCTGTGTTACCTGCAAGATAAAAGCTGGTCCATTGTCTGATCCTACCATGGCAGGAAAACCATACCTGGGTAAGATGTCTTCTAGTAGCTTCTTAGCCACTGTCTGAGCCGTTTCATGCTTGCTTGGGTATGTCTCCACCCAGCCAGAGAAGGTGTCTGTAAATACTAAAAGATATTTATAACCACACTTTCCTGGTTTGACTTCAGTGAAGTCGACTTCCCATTGGGCTCCCAGTCTGGTGCCTCTGAGCCTGGTTCCTTTTTTATTCGATGTGGCTCTCGCGTTGGTGAGTTGGCAGGTCTTGCAGGCAGATACAACTTGCTGTATTTTGGTGTCCTGTTGGTGAATCTTGATTCCGGCATGTCGGATTAAGTCTTTTAATTTTCGGGCCCCCATGTGAGTAGACCGATGCATGTGCTCTAATATTGAGACTCCGAGCCGGTCTGGCAGCACGAGCTCCTTGTTAGGTGTATACCACCATCCCTTTATCTCCTGGGCCATGGGGAGTTTCTTGATCCACTGTAACTCCTCCTGGGAGTATTTGGGCTGGTCTGGTAAAACTGGGTCTCCCAAGTCTGGTAGTTGTTAAGCCGTTTTCTAGCTCCTAGCGTCAGCGCCTTGGTGAGGGCTATGAGCTCTGCTCACTGGGCTGACGTTCCGGAGGGTAGAGCCTCCGCCCATACAGTGTCCGTTTCGGTGACCACCGCTGCACCTGCATACCTGTGTCTGTCTCCCACAAAGCTGCTGCCATCAGTGAACCAAGTAGCCTCGGCATCGGGGAGGGTCAGTTGGTCAGGTCCGTCTGGAATCCATGTACTTGTTCCAGGATTCCCACAGTCATGTAGTGGAGCACCTAGGTCAGGGTCGGGCAGCAGGGTTGCAGGATTGAGGGCTGGACTGGGGTGGAACCACACTCGTGGAGGTGAGTAGGCGGCTCTGGTAATGAGTCATATGTGTGTTGCTCATCCATCTATCCAGAGGCTGTTTTAGGACCCCTTCAATGGCGTTTGGGGTCGTGATCCAGATCTCCTGTCCTAGGGTCAGCTTGTCTGCGTCCTTGACTAGGAGTGCTGTCGCTGCAATAATTCTTAGGCATGGTGGCCAGCTGGCAGCCACTGGGTGTAGTTTCTTGGACAGGTAAGCCACTGGGCGGTTCCAGGGGCCTAAGGCTTGAGTTAGAACCCCTTTTGCTATTCCCTTATGTTTGTCTACAAAGAGGTGGAAGGGCTTCATAATGTCTGGTAGGCCCAGGGCTGAGGCACTTAGGAGGGCCTTTTTTAACTGATTAAAGGCAGTTTCTTCTTTTTCAGCCCATTTAAATGTTTTCTTGTCTTTAGTAGCTTCATATAGGGGCCTGGCGATCTCAGCAAAACCTGGAACCCAGAGGCGGCAGTAGCCGGCTGATCCTAAAAATTCCGTTGCTTCACTTCGGGAGGTGGGAGTAGGGATCTTTAGGACAGTTTCTTTTCTGGCATCTGATAACCGTCGCTGTCCACCCTCCAGGATATATCCCAGGTAACTTACCCTCTCCCTGCATATCTGAGCCTTCTTCGTGGATGCCCAGTACCCTAAGGCCCCCAGAGTAGCCAGCAGGTCCTGGGTCCCTCGCTCACAGTCTTTGGCCGTGTCGGCAGCAATCAGGATGTCATCTACGTACTGTAGAAGGGTGAGGCCAGGGTGCTCCCTTCTGTACTCACCCAGGCCCTCGTGTAGTGCCTCGTCGAAGATGGTGGGTGAATTTTTGAATCCCTGAGGTAGCCGTGTCCAGGTGAGCTGCCCACTGTAGCCCTCCTCCGGATCATGCCACTCGAAGGCGAACAAGGGTTGGGTCTGGGGTGCCAGCGGCAGACTGAAGAAGGCATCCTTTAAATCTAGTACAGTATACCAGACCCTGGAGGGCGCCAAGGAGCTCAAGAGAGTATATGGGTTGGGAACAGTTGGGTGTATGTCCGCGACCCTCTTATTTACTTCCCGGAGGTCTTGTACCAGTCAGTAGTCATTTGTGTGAGGCTTTTTGACCAGCAGTAGGGGTGTGTTCCAGGCAGACTGGCAAGGAACTAGTACCCCTAGGCTTCGTAGTCTCCGGATGTGTGTCTGGATCCCCTTCTGGGCCTCCTGAGACATGGGATATTGTTTGATCCTTACCGGACTCTGTCCTGGCTTGAGCTCTACCAGGACTGGGGTCCTGTGAGTGGGTAGTCCCATCCCCCCCCGCCTGTCTCTGCCCAAACCGAGGGGAATTCTTGTAGCCATCTGTCTATATTATCCTCTCTTGGGAGCACCTCCTGGTGGAGGTGGTATTCATCCAGTTTCATGGTCAGGACCTGGATGGGGTGGCCCTTGCCATCGGTGACCTGAGGCCCCCCCTTGTCTGAAAGTTATCTGAGCTCCAATCTTGGTCAGTAAGTCCCATCCTAACAGCGGGTAGGGGCATTCTGGTATTACCATAAAGGAGTAGGATAACCGTCCCGTCCCCAAATCTACCGTTCTTCGGGTAGTCCATGAATACTGGCTCATACTAGTTGGCCCTTGTACCCAGGACTTCTTGCTGGCTAGTTTTCCTTGTGGGGTGTGGAGGACCGAATGTTGTGCTCTGGTGTCGACAAGGAAGTCAACAGGGGTCCCCTCCACTTTAAGAGTTACCCTGGGTTCGGGGAGAGGGTCCGAACCCCGACTCCCCTAATCACTTAGTTCATCTAGCTCTAGGACTTTTACTGGATCAGTCTTGCTTCCCTTCCCGCCAGCACTTTTTGGACAATCTCGGGCCGAATGCCCTATCTGCTTGCAGTATGCACACTGATCTTTCTGCAGCCTCTGCTTCCCCCCCTTGGTGGTTCCTTTACCTTTTCTTGCGTCGTCTGCCAGCTGCCGGAGATGGTGGTCTCGTTCCTCAGGGAACTCAGCAGTGGTAGCTTGTAGTATTCTGGCCAGGTCTCGAGTCTGCTTACTGCTGGCAGCCGCCATGGCGCGAGCCTGCTTGTCCTCAGGAGGCTCCCGGTTATTATATACCTTTTTGGCTACCACCGGTAAGTCCTGCAGACTTTTTTCTCCTAGTCTACCTATTTTCTGTAATTTTCTCCTAATGTCTATGGCCGATTGGTTTACAAAGGCCATGATAACAGCTGCCTTGCTTTCCGGAGCCTCTGGATCCCTGGGGGTATAGGTACGGAATGCCTCCATGATCCGTTCTAAAAAGGCAGCCGGAGATTCATCTTTTCCCTGTTGTACATTTCCTACTTTGGCCAAATTGGTTGGCTTTCTAGCAGCCATTCAGAGACCCCCCCCCATTAGAGTCTGGAGGTAGACCCGGAGCCTCTCCTTACCTTCTGCCGTGTTGAAATCCCACTGGGGCCGAGTTAAGGGGAAGGAGGCATCTATCTGAGCCTGGTTGGTGGTGGGATTCCCGTCTGCGCCCGGAACTAGTTTTCGGGCCCCATTGAGGACTCTTTCTCTTTCTTCAGTCGTGAACAGGACCTGCAAAAGCTTCTGGCAATCGTCCCACGTGGGCTGATGGGTAAAAAGAACAGAGTCTAATAAATCAATAAGCCCTGCCGGTTGCTCGGAAAACTTAGGATTCTGAGCTTTCCAATTGTAGAGGTCACTAGTGGCGAAAGGCCAAAAGTGATGGGGCTGATTCCCCTCTGCGTCTGGGGGTCCGGTGGCTCGCAGGGGCAGAACAGTGGAGTCGGCAGCGGCAGAGGCGGATTGCTCCCTCTGAGCCCTTTGTCTGGTAAAGGGCGGGCTTCCCACTGGAGCCTTTCCGCCTCCCGCTCTCGGAATAGCATCTGCCTCCCCCGGAGGGGGAGGATGGTCTTCTTCCGGCATCCTAGAGGGGTTATACAGGGGAGGAAAAATTAATTCTTCTTCAGTCCCCCCTTGTAGGACAGGGTAGAGGGGTGCTGAAGGCTGGGTAAGACTTTTCTTCTTCTTTGTCCCCTGCAAAGCCAGAATGGGTTTTGGCTCCAGAGGGAGTGGGTCTAGGAAAGGCTTACGCCAAGAGGCTGGGTCTTCTACAAGGTCCTGCCAAGTGATAATGTAAGGGAGCTGATCAAGATGGCCCATCTTAGGCCGAGAGATGATACTTCTGACTCGGTGGATGGTAGGGAGGTCGAAGGTCCCCTCTGGTGGCCATCCAACATTGAAAGTTGGCCACTCGCTAGAACAAAAAACCTGCCACCGACCCTTTCGGACTTCCACACTGAGGTTGTTAGCCCTTCCCCTCACATCCTTAAAGTGATTAATCATAATACTTAGAGGAGTAGTCTGAGTCTGTCCCATAACGTCCGTCCAGTAAGTCCAGTACGTCCACAGAACCAAACAGAGAAACACAAAAACAAACAGGGCCCCTAGAAAGTCTTCCAACTCCATGGAAGCAAAACTGACAGCTAGCTTAGACCTTTGAGGGGGTTCCACGTCTTTCCAAAAGGGAGGATCGGAACGTCTTCTGAAACTCCCGGCCCGTGGTCCTCCAGTGCGTCCACTTAGACCACGTCGGGCACTACCAGAATTTCAGAAATGAGCTCACACAGAAAAGACGGAACGAACAGACACTCACCGTGGCCAGTCAGGCTCTCCACGTCGGGGTCCCTCGGGGGTCTTGGGGATCCCGGACGAGCCCCCAAATGTTATGCCCAGAATTCGTGATCCCCAAAGACCACCAGGGAGCCAAGTCTGATGCAAAAGCAAAGAGCCCTTATTCAAGCTAGCTCGAGCTCAATCCCCTACCTGCACCGACGCAGCGGTGAGATACCGGGAAGAGAGAGCGAGTTTCAAAAGCACAAAGGTTTTATTGGGGTCTAGGGGCAGTTGGTGAGGTAATGGCTGTGGCCTCATCCGATTGGCTGGGGAAGGGTCGGAGTCCTGTTAGGCAGGTGAGCGGGAGGTTACTCAAGGGGAGGAGGCGTGGTCAAGGTGAAGGACAGAGAACAAGATGGGAGTTGGCTGGCTTAGGCCCGCCCTTTCAAAACCTTATTCCTGATTTCAGTGTAGCTCTAAGCCTGTTACTAGCTCAAATGCTTTCTGGTCCATCTGCTTTTCTGCCTCAAGGCTTTCTTTCAAATCCTAGTAGAATGCTTAGCCTTGGGCAAGCATAATCAGGAAATGTTAATGAGTTCCAGCTGGGGGATTGAGATAACCTTCAAATAATGGGGATGGAAATTAAGAGGCAAATGACCCAGTCTCCTTGCTATTTGGTGGTGCAAAGCTGAGGCACCTTCTACATGGTTTTCAGAGGGTCTCCAGTAAAATCAAGCCCAATTATCTAGTAAAGCTATCAGCTCAATATCACACCCTTTTCTTGGCTTTTCCACTTTCCCCTCTTTCATTCTGTCTCCCTCCCATCTGTTTTTGGAGCTTACTTCCCAAACAAATTACCAGCAACCAAGTCCTGGCCTCAGATTTTGCTTTTGGGGAACCCAACTGAAGACATTACTTAGCTATACAGGAGTTTCTTTAGAGATAATGTTTTGCCCTAGGAGTTTTGTGCTCTAGCCTCCTGGACTTCTTTGAGTGTCACTGCTGTTCCCTACACTCTGCCTTGCTCATGCTGCTCCCTCTGCCTGGCACAGTCTTCCTTTCCTTTGCCTGGCTGACAGCTATTCATTCTTCAAGACTCAGCTAGGGTATCCACTCCTCTTTAGGATTTTCGTTGTTTTACTCCTGCCACCTCTAATTGAGAGTTCTCTCTGCGATTCGGCAGCACTTCAAACACTAGTTAACCTCTACCAAAGCCATTTTCTCTCCATCTCTCTCTTTTTGTTTCTGTGACTACATCTTTTTGTTCAGTAAAGAAATGTATGGAGTGTCCACTCTCTGGTGGGCTAACATCCTAGAATAAGTTGAAGTCCAGGCTGGAGGTGGTGTCTCTATGAGGTATATAAAGCCATAATCTCTTCCTTTCTCTGTGAGACCTTTGAAGAGAAGGGGCCTAGAATGGTAGTTGTTAAAAAATTAAGTGCTCAATAAAACTGGTAGGATGTGCAGGAGTGAACTTAGGATTCATTTTTCATTCCACAAACATTTACTTTTATGAAGCACTTACCTCGTGTCAAGCACTATGCTGTGGTGTGGAGTATACCTAGATGAAGTGTCAGACCCCAGGCATCAAAGAGCTCACTCCACCCTTAAGTGAGGAAGAGAGAAGTAAATAATGCATAAAACATTGTCAGCATCAGGCCAGGGACACACAGGTGACTGTGGGAGGATAAAGCAGCTCAGAAAAGGGTAATGTTTAGCTTGGTCTTAGAAGATAGTGTCGATTCACCAGGGGGAGATGGGAAAATACATCCTAAGTATACTGAGAAATACAGCAGTAAAGTCTAGGGTTAGGGCTGGTGCAGTTGTAGAGGGGCAAGGAGCCAGAACTCTTTGGGCCTCTTCGAGTTTGGTATCGGTGGGCACAGAACTATTGATTCCTCGGTGCATTTCAGTTGAAGAAATAGGTTACCCAGCACCTCGACCAGAACCAGGCAGGCCAGGAGGAGATGTGTTGGGAAATCAGGAAATCTGTCTCAAGTCCCAAATTGAGCTTCAACCACAGTAAAGCCAGTCCTTACATGTCTGGGGTGGGCAGGAAGAACCCCTCAGTGCAGCAGAGCGCCATCCCAGCACAATGGGTCCCCAGAGGTGGCTGAGCATGCTCAGTTGCCAGGACTCGAATGCCCAGGAGCAAAATGAGAAGTGCTGGGGACTCCTAGCCCTGTGGGCACCTGGACCCAAGAGGACTGGGGCCATGGGGGGCGGGGCCTCAGGCGACTGCTCCCTCCCAGCCCACCTACCACCTCCCCGCCAGGCCCTCCACGTGCCTGCAGCTAGCACGTGGACCACCAGTTGCTCTATCAGCCATTGTTCCCAGTCTTCCTGAGGAAGGTATGTCACCCCGAGGATCCTATTGCCCACTCCCCACTGCCCCGCGATTTTTGCGTGGGCTTAGAAGTGGAGGGACAACAAAACATGGCGGAGTAGAGCCAGAGGGCACCTGAGGCAGGTCTGTGGGCGCGGTCGTTCAGGGGAAAGCGCTGAAGCAGCTGGGCAGTCCTGGGTCTGAGGGGAGAGGGGACTTGGGCATGGCCCTACTCCTGAGGAGGCGTCCCTGTGTGTTTGTGTGGTGGGGCTGGGACCTCGGGGTCAGGGGTCAAGGGAAGTCATACAACTCTGAATGGTGGGAAGGGACCTCGGAGTCCCAGAGAAGGCGCAGGGATGTATGTGCGAGTGTGCCCACTCCTGAGTGAGCATGAGCCCAGAAAGTGCTGGGGCTCCAGGGAAGATACAGGACTCCAATCCTGAGGGGTGCTTGTGATGGGGCTGATCATAGGAGTGGGCTTAGTCATGGAGCGGGGTACACAGACTTGTGGGAACATGGGAGGGCTCCCTAAAGGGACATGGTTTGATAGAGTCTCTAATTGTGAGGAGGCAGGTATCTGTGAGGCGAGTGTTACTGTAATATCAGGCAGTGCCATGGAAAGGGGGTATACACTGAATATTTGTGTTTTGGGGAAGTACAGTGCCTTAGTTTCCGCCCAGGCCACCCAGAAAGTATACAAATCCTTCTGTGGGTTCTGATAAAGACAAGAGGCTTGAGGGGGCACTCAGAGCCCCAGTCCTTCAGAACCTTGCCATCTGATGCTGGAGCCTGAGTTTGAGTATATATGGGATCAGTGATCTTGAAGGTCATTCAGAATCACAAAGGAGTTCATGTCCATCTACATGTGGGTAGAAGATAGTCTTTAAGGTGCAGGAGACTGCTGGGAAGGAGAGACCCAGGTTCCTTTTCCTGAGGGGCCCCCAGTTGTGGGTTTGACTGGACTTGGAGAGTAGTGACCTAAGTGTCTCACAGCGTCAGGGAAAAGAGCAAGGGCTTTCACAATCTTGTGTATATGGGAGGGAGTTTGTACCTGAAAGGGGCTGTGGACTGGAGAACTGAAGCTTCAACACAAGTGATATCTGTGTGTGTGTGTGTGTGTGTGTGTGTAGTAAAGAAGTGGCTTTAGGGATATGTGTGGTGGTGAGTGATGGAAGTGGTATACACAATCTTGTATCCGTGTCCTGATTAGGTATTTTGGTTTTAAGAATGACCCACTTAAATTATCCAGCCCTTGGCACTGGGGAAGGAAGGGTATGGATACTAAATATGGTTATACTAAGACCATATAATGACTGGAACTGGAGCTGAATGAAGCCATTGAGAATGAATGGTTCAAGGGACTGTTATCTCTCAAGACCTGCCTGGTTTCTCTTTGTTTCATCCATCAAGTAGTTCCTCTAGTCTTTTACAGTTTACACTTTCTCATAACTTGAACATGCTCCTTCCTTTATTCATTCGTCTGCTCAACAAATATTTATTGAGGGCCAACTCTATGTCAGATACCAACTCAGGCACTGGAAACTCTCTGCTTGTGATTTTCTTACCCTTTTTTTTTTTCTTTCTTCCCCCTTACCCCCAGTCCCCAGACTTACTGGCTTTACATATATTATACATTCTATGCATTATTTTATTGGTTATTGCCTGTTTGCTTCCACTAGAATGTAGGCTTCATGAAGGGAAGGGTTTTTTGTGTTTCTCAATCCCATATGTTTAGAGCTATACATGGTGTATAGTAGGTTTTTATTAAATATTTGTTGAATAAATAACTAAATGATCTGATAAAGTCCAGTTGTTCAAGAAACTTTCTGTGAGGAAGTGATATTATGAGATGAGATATAATAAGGATTAATTAAGTGAAGAGAAGGACGAGGAGTAGTCCAGGCAGAGGGAAACCATGTGCAAAGATCCTAAGGTAGCAGGAAATATAATCTATTATGTTTAAGGAACTGAAAAAAAGACAAATATGGCTGCATGTAGGGCAACAGAAGAGGGAAAGAAGCTGAAACATATCTTTGCAGGTCTTGACTACTATGATATGTATTTTCACCAAACATCTTAAGAATAGTAGGAAGCCATTGGTGGACTCTTCAGCAGGAACATGACATGATTAGAATCATAAAAAAATATAACTGGTTACAGTATGGAAAGTACACAAGATATTAGAATGGATATAGGTATACCTGTTAAAAGGTAGCAGTGGAGATGGAGAGAAGGAATTGAGAAATATTTAAGAGATAAAATTAATAGGATTTTAGTAAAAGATGGGGATAAAGGAAAAGGAGGTATCCGGGCATGCTTCTAATTTTCTAATTCGTGATCTGGTTACTTGTTGGGGCCATTATGGAGGTAAGGAGCACTGGAAGGGATCTTGGCTATGTTTGAGAGGGAAGATCATGAGTTTGGTTTGGGACATATGGTGTCGGAGGTATCATTTATCGTTGAGCCATCCAGAGAAGTGAGAGATGGACAAGGCAGTTGAATGTGTAAGACAAGTCTGAGCTAACATGAAGATAATTAGTGAAGTCAAAAGTGTGGATGAAATTGCATAGAGGGACAGTGGGGTGTGGAGATTAGAGGCTTGGGATTAAGTGTTGAATAGCTGCAATTTTTCAGTGCTTTCCAAAGAGAATGAGGAGAATGGTCTTGAACATATGGAATGCTGCCAAATGATATAAAAATGAAGACTGAAAGACTAGATTCAGCAACAGTCTTAGCATCATTGGTTACAATGATGAGAGAAAAATTGATGAAGGTAGGAGCCAAACCATATAAATTCTGAATTACGATTGATGGGCTTAGTCCTTGTTTCTTAATTCAGATTCCCAAGAGAGAGAAACTAGTAGACATGCATCATATTTTCACCGGATCATATCATAGATTTCAAGCCAGTGTAGGATTGACTATTTTTGGATTAGATGTCCAGCTATTGCTGACTGGAGTCACCTGGTTTAAAACATGTCCATCTGGTGAGTTTTCATCTCAGTAGCAATAGCTAACATTTCTGGAGTGTTTACTATGTTCCAGATATTGTGCTAAGAGCTTTATATATTTTAATGTATGTCAGCATCATAACTAATTTCTAAGGTATTATCACTACTGTTTGAAGCAGTTTTGGCACAGAGAAGTTAAGCAACTTGCTCAAGATCTGCAAATAAGTGTAAGATTATACATGTTTGGGGCTTATTTTAAGTTTATTTATTTTGAGATAGCACACATGTGGGGAAAGAGCAGAGAGGGAGAGAGAATCCCAAGGAGGCTCCACACCACCAGTGCATATCTCTGTGGGGCATGAACCCGAGAACCAGGGGACCATGACCTGAGCCAAAGTCAGACACTTAACCAACTGAGCCAACCAGGCACCCCTGTTTGGGGCTTATTTTAACATTATCCAGATTCATTATTTGGCTTTCTCTTTATATTGCAATATTCTATATAATGAAGCAATAATAGCCATGATGAAATCCCTGTCCTACAGGAAACGTCATTCTAAGGTAAGCATATGTTAGCAAGGTAATGTGGAAAGAACTGGAATTCAGATCTTTGTTTAAAATCTGTTCCTGTAAGCTATTAGATGAGAACCATGGACTCCATTTTCTGATCTATAGTTTCCTCATCTATAAAATGGGGGTGATATCTTCAGGATAGTTGTGAATTCTAGAAATAATATATCTGAAGTGCACGAAAAATGATATTTTCTTAGTACCCCCTGAAGATTGAATGTCAAAAAATTAAGATGTATTACCTATACATATAAAAGCCAGCTCTAAGCATACAGTGATGAATTTAAGACATTCTTTTTTACCTCCTTTTTTTCCATTGGTATAATGTATTTACTGTTACAAGAAAGGCAGACACCAAGTTTAGGAGCATGTGGAATTGTTACGTGAACTAAATGTCATGGAATAGGTCTGTATATGAGATGGATTTTGAGGAATTTCTTGGAGTGAAGGGATAGTTAATTTTTTTTTCCAAGCATATAGATATCTCTGTTAGAAGGTCATATTTGCAAAAGGAATTTTCTTTAAAATATTATATATTTTTTAAATGTATGTATGTATGTGTGTATGTATGTATGTATGTATTACTGTTTATTTATTCTTGAGAGAAAGAGAGAGAGGAAAAAAAAAGAACAAACCGGGAAGGGGCAGAAAGAGAGAGAGAGGGACAGAGGATCTGAAGCAGGCTCTGTAGTAACAACAGACAGCCAGATGTGGGGCTTGAACTCACAGACCACGAGACCATGACCTGAGCTGAAGTGGGAAGCTTAACTGACTGAGCCACCCTGGTGCCCATAAAATATTGTACTTTAAAATGAGAACAAGAATGTTTGAATTTTTCTTCTTCTCCAACAATTTGACTATTAATAATAATAAAACAGAAACCTTATAGCTAACTACATGTAGGAGTATTAGTCTCACCCTAGATTGCACTTGCTTCAGTTTCTCAGATTCTTCTTCCTTGCCAACTGTATAAAAGAAAGCTTTGTGTGAATTACCTGGTCACATTTTGTTCCTGTATTGCCAAGTGTGTTATTTTTGTGGAGGCCCATACCAACCAGAAATTCTAGAATGATGCAGTCCGTTAAGAATGGCTTGTACCTTGGGGTGCCTGGGTGACTCGGTTGGTTAAGCGTCTGACTCTCGGTTCTGGCTCAGGTCATGATCTCATGGTTTTATGAGTTCGAGCCCCATGTCTGCCTCTGTCCTGGCAGCACGGAGCCTGGTTTGGATTCTCTCTCTCTCTCCCCCTCCCCTGCTTACTCTGTGTGTGTCTCTCTCTCTTAAAAAAAGGGCCTGTACCTCGATCACTTTGTGAAATAAATGCATATATTTTAAAAAAGTAATTTTATGATACCCGAAATCATCTATAGACAGAATGTTGAAATTTTAAAAGCCTTAGAAATGAGAATAGTGTTCTCATCTTTTGTTAGTACTTGGGCAAAATACTTAAGTCTGTTGTAATTGGGAACAGTAAGATCAACTTCTCAGATGAGAGTTAGAGATAGATTTGGAAAGTGCATAATGTGTTACACCCTACCCTCAAAGAAATGGTAGTTTATTTGGTATCTGCGTGTGTGTGTGTGTGTGTGTGTGTGCATGGGTGTGTGTCTTTTCCTAAAGCTTACTAGTAAAATTGTCTTTTAAAGAAGAGGAAATGTACATCTAGAACCCCTTATTCGGAGCTTTGGATGCAAATATATTTCAGAATTTAGATTTTTTTTTTTTTGATTTGGAAAAGTAATACAGCATATGTACGGTTGATTACATAATATCCCCATGGGGTATGGGAGAGTACCTTGTAATCAAACACATTAATATCACATTCACAGTAAATGAATAAGTTATAAATAGTTTCATGTCAATTTAGCTTACATTTCATTGACAAAATAGTTTTGGCACCAAATTTATGAAAAAAAAATGCGGTTTTTAGAGATTTATGGATTTTGTAATTGTGGAAAAGGGAATGTGGATTTACATAATTTTATCCCTTTTTAGAAGAAATATTTTCTAAAGCTTAAAATTCTTTTTGTCACCTATATATTTTTCTGTAACATTAGCAAGTATACAGTTTTATTAATGATCAGAAAACACATTTGGTTTCCATGATGCTCCTGGGCTTATTTCTTCTAAGCAACTGATCATGTTGGAGATGTTATAAGGTTTCATTTGGCTTCAGTTTCAGTATCATTGCTCAGTGTTAATTTTTAAAAATCTTTTTGTAAATTTTATTTTTTGTTTTTTAAAATTTACATCCACATTAGTTAGCATTAGTGCAACAATGATTTCAGGAGTAGATTCCTTAGTGCCCCTTACCTATTTAGCCCATCCTCCCTCCCACAACCCCTCCAGTAACCTTCAGTTTGTTCTCCATGAGTGTCTTCTGTTTTGTCCCCCTCCCTGTTTTTGTATTGTTTTTGTTTCCCTTCCCTTATGTTCATCTGTTTTGTGTCTTAAAGTCCTCATATGAGTGAAGTCATAGGATTTTTGTCTTTCTCTGACATATTTCACTTAGCATAATACCCTCCATTTCCATCCACATAGTTGCAAATGGCAAGATTTCATTCTTTTTGATTGCTGAGTAATACTCCATATGTGTGTGTGTATATATATATATATATATAGAGAGAGAGAGAGAGAGAGAGATCTATATCTATATCTATCTATATATCTATCTATATAGAATATAGATAGAGAAGAGTAGAAGACTAAAGAGTAGAGACTAAACTAGCAATTAGTATATGCTTGCTACCTAGTAGGCATTCAATTAACATTTGTAGGCCAAATGAATAGAAACATTTTTTATCCATAAATTTTAGGTTAAATGTTACAACTTAGGCTACTAGAAGCTGAGGATGTTAACAGAAATGAAGGGGAAAATGAAGAAATTTTTACATTTCACAAACGATGTCCTAGTTGAATAGGGCTTAAACACAGTTACTATACTGTGGATGGAAGAAGCTCATTACAATCTCATTTGGGAAACTTCTGGGGAAGGTGGCAGAGTAGGAGGATGTTAAGCTTACCATGTCCCATTGATACAACTAGATAACATGCACATGGCTGTATATAACCCAGAAAACAACCTGAAGTCTGGCAGAACAGGCTCCCCAGGGCTATGTGTAGAGAAGAGGCCATATCAAAGAAGGTTGGAAAGACAGAAACATGATTGGGAGGCAAATGGATCTACAGGAGGAAGGAAGGGAAGGATGCTACAGGTGCAGGAAGGAGAAAGAAACAGATTCTCCTAGCATATCCCAGGGGTGGAGTATCTACACGAGGAAGATGAATCCTCATAACATTTGGCTTTGAAAACCAGAGAGGCTGAATCTATGAGATCTTACAATCAATGGGGCTTAACACCTGGAACTTTAAAAATCAGTGTGCTCAGCTTTGGGACAGACAGGAGGGCTAGAGGAAACTGAATCCCTGCCCTTAAAAAAGATAGGGGAATAAACAGCTCCTTACAGACGTAGCATAGAAGCAGCATTTTGAAAAAAAAAAAAATGCCTAAGGTATATAGGAGAGAGATTCGTTTAATAATCTCCGAATGTGTGCTGAAGGGGCAGGGATTCCTGGGAGACTTCTCCAGGAACAAAGGAGCTGGTGGGTGCCTTTTCCATCTTTGCCTCCCAGATGAGACACAGGGACATCTGCAGGAACCAGCATGATACCATTACTCTCTACCTAACTTGTTAATGGAATGCCCTGCCTCTGAATTCTCCTGTGGTCACACCTCCTCGAGCCAGGCCTTGGTTCCAGGCCTCCTCACATAGAAAATCCATACAAACTTTGCAAACGCCATATACACCACCACCTCCAACCTTGCCTTGGTCCCTGGTTGCTGGAGGTCCCCTCTCACAGTGGACTGTGTTAGAGTCCTTGCTGGTACAGGGTGCCCCACTGCTTTATTCTCCTGCAGACCTGCTCCCTCCAAATAGCTCTTGGCTGGAGCCCATCCAGAATGGTGCCACAAGCCTGGCAGTGTATAAGAGCCTTGACATTGACTCTTTTCTTGGGGAGAGGACACACACACCAGTCTGACTATGGTCCCGGCAGTGGGCTGGGGACAGACATTTGTTCTGAGTGCAGATCCCACCCATCAGTGAAGCTCCTCAGGGGATAACACAGGGAAAATGACCTATAGTTGGTTCTATTGCATCTCTGGCAAATGCCTGGTCTGATTCAACTCAAGCCTAAGATGGCCCCAGATTGGTTCACTAACAACACAAGGACCAAACACTGGCTACAAAAGGCAAAGAAAGCCATGCAGATGACTGGAGTAAAGGCAAATGCAGCTCAGCCACAACAGCTGGGCACATGCAGTAGACCTAGGAGACCACCTTGAGCACCAGATTCTAGTGAACAGGGGATATTGCATTGCAGGGCACTGTAATGCCCTTCATAAGACCACTACTTTCAAGAACAGGAGACATGACTTAACTTTTCTAAGACATAGAAACAGACACAGAGAGTTAGACAAAATGAAGAGGCAGAGCAGTATGTCCCAAATGAAAGAATAGGACAAAATCATAGCAAGAGACCTAAACCAAATGGAGATATGTAATATGCCTGATAGAGAAATTAAACTAATGGTCATAAAGATACTGGATTTGAGAAGAGTGGAGGAGCTAAGTGAGACCCTTAACAAAGAGATAGGAAACATTAAAAAAAAAAAAAACAATTAGAGATGCAAAGCTCAATAACTGAAATTAAAAGTAAGACTAGATGGAGTAAATAGTAGACTAGAGAAGGTAGAAGAACGGGTCAGCAACCTGGAGGTCAAGGTATCAGAAAGCAGTCAAGTTCCACAGGAGAGAAAAATTAATAACAATGAAAATAGACTCTGGAAACTCAGTAACACCATCAAGCATAATAATACTTGCATTATAGGAATCCCAAAATGAGAAGAGAGATATGAGGCAGAACATTTATTTGAAGAAATTATAACTGAAAATGTCCCAAATCTGGTAAGGAAACAGAAATTCAGGTCCAGGAGGCACGGAGAGCTACCAATAGAATCAGCCCAAGGATGTCCACGTTGAGACACATTAGTAATTAAAATGGCAAAAAGTATTGATAAAGAGAGAATTTTATTTTATTTTTTTTTAAATTTTTTTTAACGTTTATTTATTTTTGAGACAGAGAGAGACAGAGCATGAACAGGGGAGGGGCAGAGAGAGAGGGAGACACAGAATCTGAAACAGGCTCCAGGCTCTGAGCGGTCAGCACAGAGCCCGACGCGGGGCTCGAACTCATGGACCGTGAGATCATGACCTGAGCCGAAGTTGGACGCTTAACCGACCAAGCCACCCAGGCATCCCAAATTTTAAAAACACTAAGAGAAAAGAAAAGTATCATATACAAGAAAATCTTGTATCACCTGAATTTTTTTTTTTTTTTTTTTTTTTTTTTTGGCAGAAACATTGCAGGTCCGGAGGGAGTGGCATGACATGGCAAGTACAAAAAGAAAAACCTGTAGAGAAGTATACTCTATCTAGGAAGGCTACAATTCTGAATAGGGGAGATAAATTTTCCTAGACAAACAAAATTGAAAAGAAATTCATCACCACTAAACCACTTCTACAAAAAAAAGTTAAAGAGGACTCTTTGAGTGGAAAGGAAAGAAAGACCAGGGGTACGGAAAGGAAAGGACTGGAATGTAGGAGTAAGAAAAGTAGGAAGCTCAAACGCATAAAAAGAAGCCTAGCTATAAAAATCAGTTGAGGGATTCACAAAATAAAAGGATGTAAAGTATCTGACATCTACCTAAAATATGAGTGGGGAAAAGAGTAAAGAATGTGTTCCTATGTAAGCGACTATCAACTTAATGTAGATTGCTATATGTGGGAGATGTTACATACATATATAATGGTAACCACAAATCAAAGTCTAGTAATAGATATGCAAAGAATGAAGAGAAAGGAATCCCAGTGTATCACTAAAGAAAACCACAAAACTTTGGGATGAAAGAACATGAGAAGAAAGAAACAGAGGACTACAAACAGAAATGCAGAACAAATAACAAAATGGTAATAAGTTACATACCTATGTATAATTCCTTTGAGTGTAAATGGACTAAATGCTCCAGTCAAAAGACATAGGGTGCTGAAATGGAGAAAAAAGCAAGACCCATCATATGCTGCCCATAAGAGACTCACTTTAGATCTACAGACACATGTAGATTGAAAGTGGAGGATTGGAGAAGCATTGATCATACAAATGGGAGTGAAAAGAAAGTTGAGGTAGCAATACTTCTGTCAGAGCAAAGACGGTAACACAAGACAAAGGAGGACACTACATAATCATCATGGGAACAATCTAAGGAGAAAATAGAACCATTGTAAATATGTATGCACCCATCATGGCAGCACACAAATACATAAGGCAGGTAATAACAAACATAAAAGAAGTAATCAATAGTAATACAATAATAAAGACTTTCATACACCACTTACATGAATGGATAGATCATCCAAATAGAAAATGAAAGAGGAAACAGTGGCTTTGAATGACACATTGGACCAGATGGATCTAACAGATATATTCAGAACATGCCATCCAAAAACAGCAGAATACACATAGTTTTCATGTGCACGTGGAACATTCTCCAGAATAGGTCACATATTAGGCCACAAAACAAGTCTCAACAAATTCAAAAAGATCGAAATCATACAGTGCATCTTTTCCGATCACAACACTGTGACACTAGAAATCAATCGCAAATAAAAAAGTCTTGAAAGAACACAAATACATGGAGGTTAAATAGCATGCTGCTAAACAATAAATGGGTTAACCAAGAAATCCAAGAAGAAACAAACAAAAAAAAAATACATGGAGACAAATGAAAATGAAAAGACGGTGCTCCAAAATCTTTGGAATGCAGCAGAAGTGGTTCTAAGGGAATTTTATACCAATACAGGCCTACCTCAAGAAACAAGAAAAATCTCAAATAAACAAGCCAACCTTATACCTAAAGCATCTAGTAGAAGAAGACCAGACAAAACCCAAATCCAGCAGAAGGAAAGAAATAATAATGATTAGAGCAGAAATAAATGATATAGAAACTATAAAACAAAACAAAACAAAACAAAACAAAACAAAACAAAAAAAAGGAGACCATCAATGAAACCAGAAACTGCTTCTTTGGAAAGAACAAAATTGATAAGCCTTTAGCTGGACTTATCCCCATCCCTGAAAAATGAGGACTCAATAAACAAAACAGGAGGGACGCCTAGTTGTCTCAGTTGGGTAAGTGCCAGACTTCACTCAGGTGGTGATCTCTGACTTCGTGAGTTTGAGCCCTGCACCGGTCTCTGTGTGGACTGCTCAGAGCCTGGAGCCTGCTTCACAATCTGTGTCTCCCTCTCTCTCACATTCCCCCCCCCCCCCCCAACTCACACTCTGTCTCTCTCTGTATCTCAAAAATAAAGAAAACATTAAATTAAAAAAATAAACAAAACAGGAAATGAAAGAGAAATACCTGATACCACAGAAATATGTGTGGTACAGATTATAAGAGAATATTATGAAAAACTATATGCCAACAAGTTGGGGAACCTAGAAGAAATGGAGAAAGTCTTAGAAATGTATATCCTCCCCAGACTGAATCAGGAAGAAATAGAAAATTTGAACAGACTGATTACCAGCTATAAAATGGAATCATTAATCAAAAAACTCCCAACAAACAAAAGTCCAGGACCAGTAGCCTTCACAGGCGATTTTGCCAAACATTCAAAGATGACTTAAGACCTATTCTTCTCAAACTATTCTGAGAAATAGAGGAGGAGGGAGATTCCAGATTCCTTCTATGAGGCCAGCATTATTCTGATACCAACACCAGCAAAGGACAGTACCAAAAGAGAGAACTAGAGGCCAATATCTCCTGTGAACATAGATGAAAAATCCAGAACAAAAGATTAGCACATCGAATCCAACAATACACTAAAAACTCATTCACCATGATCAAGTGGCATTTATTCCTGGGAGGTAAGGGTGGTCATTATTCGTAAATCAATCAGTGTGATACATCACATCAGTAGGAGAAAGGATAAAAACCATATGATCATTTCAATAGATGTAGAAAAAGCATTTCACAAAGTACAACATTCATTTATGATAAAAACACTCAACGAAGTAGGTTTAAAGGGAACATAACTCAATATAATAAGGCCTTATATGAAAAACTCAGTTAACATCATACTCAGTGGGCGAAAACGGAGAGCTTTCCTCCCAAGGTCAGGAACAAGACAAGGATATCTACTCTCACTATTTTTATTCAACATAGTGCTGGAAGTCCCACACTCAGCAGTCAGAAAAGAGAAAAAAATAAAAATCAGATTGGTAAGAAGGAAGTCAAACTTGCATTGTTTGCAGATGACATGATACTATATATAGAAAACCCTAACGACTCCAGGAAAACAAAACAAAACAAAACAAACCAGGGAACTGAACAATAGATTTGGTAAGTTCACAGGATAAAAAATCAATGTACAGAAATCTGTTGCATTCCTATACACTAATAATGAAGTACCAGAAAGAGAAATTAAGAAAGAAATGCCTTTCACATTTGCACTAAAAATAATAAAATCCTTAGGAATAAACAAAAGAGGGAAAGACCTGTGCTCTGAAAAGTACAGAACATTGATGAAAGAATTTACAGATGACACAAATGAAAAGATATTTCCTGCTCATGGATTAGAAGAACAAATATTGTTAAAATGTCTACACTACCCAAGGCAATTTGCAGATTTAATATGATCTCTATGAAAAGACCTAACAGTATTATTCACAGAACTAGAACCAACAATCCAAAATTTGTTTGGAACCAGATAAGACTCTGAATAGCCAAAGCAGTCTTGAAAAAGGAAAACTGGAGGTGCCACAGTCTCCAATATTAAGGTATAGTACTACAAAGCTATAGTAATCAAAATAGTTGTGGTACTGGCACAAAAATAGATACAAAGATCAATGGAGTGGATGGAAAGCCTAGATATAAACTCCTGAACGAAAAAGCAGACTTTTAACTGTACATAATAAACTAACAGTTATCAGAGGAAGGTGGATGGGGGGATGGGTGAAATATATGAAAGGGATTAAGTGAATGCTTATCAAGGGGTATCAGTCTTCTCAAGGGGTGCCTTTGTGGCTCAGTCTGACTTTGGCTCAGGTCAGGATCTCATGGCTTATGGGTTTGAGCCCTGCATCAGGCTCTGTGCTGACAGCTCATAGTTTAGAGCCTGCTTCATATTCTGTGTCTCCTTCTCTCTCTGTTCCCCTCCCTCAAAATTAAACAATTAAAAAAAATTAAAGGGTACATTTATCATGATAAGCACTGAGTAATGTATAGAATTGTTGAATCACTATATTGTACACCTGAAACTAATATAACACTGTATGTTAACTATACTAGAATTAAAATTTTAAGAAAGGAATAATGAAGGTTTTGTCATGTTGAGTGTGAGGTGTGTCAAAATGACCAAGTAGAAATGACTAGTGGATAGCTGAAGCTATAATTCTGATTGCTAATGAGAAGATAGCATGATTTGGGAGTTATTAGTAAGGAAGTAATGTCAAAGTCATGAAAGGGAGATCTCTGAGGGATGGAGAGGACAAGAGCATAAAATCAAGATCCACTAATGAAGAGTTTATGGCATTGTTAGCTCAGTCTAGTTCTTGATGTATACATGGGAAAAACTGAGGCCCAGAAAGAAGAAAACAACTTGATTAAAATTATTCACTAATTCAGTGGAACCAGAGTCCATGTCTCTTCAGTCCCAGCCCATAACCCCCTTTCTTCCACTAATACTTATTTCAACCAATTTAGGTGTTCTGCAACAGAGGACTAGAGCTGCTCATGTGAAATTGACACTTGAAATGGAAACCAAAATCATGTACAGGAAGAGAATATTGACTTCCTTACTTTTACTCACTTTTGCCCAGAAATTCTTAGGTTCATCTTAGAAGGCCTGGCCTCTGGGGATCAGGGGACTGCACATTCCCGTGTGATTACACGTGGGTTTATTTCTCTCTTGGTTTTTTATTTTTTTCCCTGTAAGTTTTGTTGTGTGTGTGTGTGTGTGTGTGTGTGTGTGTGTGTGTTCTGGTTTTTGTTTTGCTAATTTTCTTTCTTGGAGGACAGTTTGCTGAAAGACATTTGAAATATTGCTAGGGAATATGTGGCTTATCTTTCAAAACAGTAATTTCCCCTTTTCCTCAGCTGCTGGGGAACCCTGTCCTGAACATACTCACTACTTCCTCTGCCAGGAGATTTGCCTTGACATGCTTCCTAATTCATACTCTGCCTCCTTTAACCTTCTCCCACCAGTGGCAAAGAAATGAAAACTCCCTTTTCACCACTGTTTATTAGTGCCTGTCTACTGTGAATCAGGGTTCAGTTTAATGGAAATGAATTATTTCAGTAGCAAAGTGTGATCAGTATAATTTTACCTGTCTTACAAATAAGGAAACTGAGACACAGATAACGGGTCGTGTGACATGATTATGGTAGATAGAATAAGGATCCTCCAAAGATGTTCATGCCCTACTTCCTAGAACCTGTGAATATGTTACCTTACATGGCAAAAGTGACTTTGCTCCTATATAGTTAAGGATTTTGAGATGAAAAGATTATGCTGGATTATTTAAGTGGGCCCAACATAATCACAGAGGTCCTTAAAAGAGGAAATCTGAAGGGTTAGAGTCAGATGAGACATGGTGATGGAAACAGGTTAAAGAGAGACAGGTTTGAAGATGCCATGCTCCTGGCCTTGAAGATGGAGGAAGAAGCCACAAGCCAAAGAATGCAGATGACTTCTAGAAACTGAGAAGACAAGGGAACAGATTCTCCCCAGAGCCACCAGAAGGAATGTCACACTGCCCACACTTTGAAATTAGAACTCAAAAATTTTAACAATTTTTTAATGTTTATTTTTGAGAGAGAGAGAGAGAGAGAGAGAGAGAGAGAGAGAGAGAGCGGGAGGGGGGCAGAGAGAGAGGGATACACAGAGTCTGAAGCAGGCTCCAAGCTCTGAGCTGTCCACATAGAGCCCAATGTGGGGATGGAACTCAGGAACTATGAAATCATGACCTGAGCCAAATTTGGAAGCTTAATCAACTGAGTCACCCAGGTGCCCCTAATTTTTTTTGTTTATTTCAAACAAGTGAGGGAGAGAGAGAGAGAGAGAACATGAGCGGGAGGGGCAGAGAGAGAGGGACACACAGAATCTGATGCAGGCTCCAGGCTCTGAACTGTCAGCACAAAGGCCAAAGCAAGGCTTGAACCCGGGAGCCGTGAGGTCATGATCTGAGCCAAAGCCGGATGCTTAACCATCTGAGCCACCCAGGCACCCCTGAAATTCGAGCTTCTTGCCTCTAAAATTGTAACATAACAAATTGGCATTGTTTTAAGCCACTAAGTCTGTGGTAATTTGTTACCAAAGCAAAGGAAGCTGATACATTAAATTTAACAGCAGGTAATTTTGCCAGTGATTTCTGTTTTTCCACATGTAAACAATGCACTCTATAGACATGTAACTGAACCCTATCTTTCATGACATTGTTGACCCCTTCTTTGTGACTCTCTTCCCTTGCATCTCAGATAGTAGACACCCTTAACCTCTTCCTCCTTCTCTGATCATTTTGTCAATTATGGGTTCCATCTTTTATTTATTGTCTTCTAAATATATTTCTCTTTCCTTTCCATCTCCTAGCTTCCCTTTTCTTTACTCCTTTTCATACTGTCCCTAACATTCACCCCTCATCACTCCTACTTTTCCCCTTTATGCTAATGATTCCCAAAGATGTCTCTTCTCTAATCTTTAGGCTCCCTATTCATATCTATCCTTGGAGAACTGAGAACTAAGGCAGAGAAATTTTTAAATACAGCTATAGACCAAAGACCAATAATCTTCAAAGGTACAATAGATATGACCTTTCAATAGGGATGATAAAAGTCAGAAGACTATAGATTGACATATTTTTTTAAAAAAATAACATTTATTTATTTCTAAGAGACAGAGCATAACCAGGGGGAGGGGCAGAGACAGAGGGAGACACAGAATCTGAAGCAGGCTCTATACAGGCCCTGAGCCGTCAGCACAGAGTCTGACGAGGGGCTCGAACTCACAAGCTGTGCTGAAGTCGGCCACTTAACCGACCTAGCCCCCCAGGTGCCCCATTAGGAGATAACTTTGAATGTTAACTGAAAATGTAGAACCCGATATGATGTGTGTTAACTATGATATTAGTGTTCGGATACCTAGATACATGACAAGAATGAATGATAATGTGAATAAAAATGAACACATGCTCTGTGATGAAACTCCAATGCTTCGTTAATTCTATGATTGTGAAATTTTCATTTAGGACTTTCACCACAACTTCAAAGAGAATTGTAAGTTAACATCATCTTCAATAATTGCGCCAGTCCTGGAGAATTGTGGGTACCTGGACGGGAAATCCCTAACATTTCTGTGACTCAAGCAGTGGTTCATTCCCTATATTGGACTGTGTTAGCAAATCCTACCCCATCCCGCCAAGATAGATATCTCCAGGACTGAGAAAGTGAAAGACCATTGCAGAACTGGAAAGGGTCCCATTTCCAGTTCCATCTTAGAACAGCAATGGGTACATATGGTCATTCCTGCAAAGACAAAGCACTTCCACTCAGAGATCCATTTGGAATTGGACTCTGCAGACATCTACTCTTTGCTCTATATGAATGGTCTTTTAAAAGAAAGTGCTAGGACAATGATTAACACAGAGTTTCTGTTTTGTAAGTTACACCTGCAAGAATGCTAACGTAGGGAGGATGTAGGAACTCTAAGATGAGTTCTGGCCTGTTTTCAGATCAATTCCTTTCTCCTCGTTGGTCAAAACATTTATTATATCCCTGAGGTCTGTTTAAGTTGAATGGGTGAAACATGGTATTCAAGGGGTCTCTAAAACATAGGATGTTGCCTGCAACATTTTGGGTTGTCTACACACATATGCACCTGGGAGAATGAGGGAGAAAGTCTATAACATCTTTTTGATCCTCAAGGGAGAATCGGACTGAGGAATCAATGGTGTGAACGTGCCATGCAGGAGTAGGAGCACCTAAATCACGTTATTCACTCATTTATCAAATTTTCACTGAGTAATGTCTGTTTCATGGTACCTTCACTACTTCAGAAACTGGACTGTTTATGAGCATGACAGTGTCAAATATACAATCTTGTCTTCATAGAACTCCAAATTCTGGTGCAGGCAAGAAAAAAATTCTGACATGAAAACAAACAAGTCATGTGTTTCTGTATTGCATAAGTAATCTGCTGGTAGTCTACAATGAAAAAATGTGCACTGTATAAGATAAAGTTGATTCTAGAAGTTTGAGAGGCTCTATATTTTCACAAAGACTATTATTAAAAATGTTTTATAAAATTCTGAACCTTTGAAAAGGTCTGCCTGTGTTGTAACATAGGTCAGCACTTCATTCCCTCTTTGCTGAATAATATTTCATTGTGCAGATACAGGACAGTTTATTCATGCCTCAGTTGATGAACATTTGCTGCTGTTAGCACTTTGGGGTTATTGTGAATAAAGCTTCTGTGAACATTCATAGACAAGTTTTTGTGTGGACATATCTTTCATTTGTTTAGAAAAGTGCAGTTGCTGGGTCCAAAGTTAAGCCCCTATGTCCCTATTTGAATACCTGCAAGACTGTTTTCCAGTGTGACTACAATTTTCCATTCCACCCAGCCAGGTGAGAGGGTTTCAATTTCTCCATCGTTTCACTGACAGTCTCAGCATGTCTTTTTGGTTATAGCTATACTGTGGCTAAGAAAGTATATATGGTGGTTTTGGTTTCTGGGCTTTTGATGACGAGGGTTGTTGGACACGTTTTCCTGTCCTTAATGGTGTTCTGAATACCTTCTGCAGAGAATAATCTTTGGCACTCATTTGTCCATGTTTAAATGGAGTTCCTTGTCTTCTTATAAATGAGCTGTAATGTACACTAACAATGTTTCTCATTAGCTCTATGAACTGTAAAGTTTTCTCTAGAGTGTGGGGTGTCCTTTGAATCACTAAAGTTTTACCTTTTAGTGAGGTCTAATGTATAGATATTGGAGTCCTACTCAAAAGTTATTTAAGCATTATCACATATCCATGTCTGCATTGTGGTTGTAGAAACTAAAGGTCACATGGGAAAGGGGGAAATTTCGAGTATGTTCAGCTTTGGTATAGATCCGATAGATTTCATCAGGGAATATGTCATTTCCCCGACCAAATTTTTAGTTATTACTAATTTTTGTTTGTTCTCATTTCATTTCTAAGACCTAGCTTTGTTTTCTTGATTTTTCTATTGTCTTCCCATTTTTAACTTCATTGAACTTCTACAGTAATTGTTACTTCTTTCTTCTGTTTGCTTTGGGTTTATGTTGTTCTTCTTTTCCTAAGATTATTGTTGCAGATCAGTCTTCTTTCTAATACATACCTTCAGTGCAGTGAATTTCTTCTTAAAAACTGCTTTCACTTCATTTCACACACTTTCAGGAGTTGTATGTTTTCATTTCCATTTAGAGGAAAACGTTTGAAATTTCTCTTCCTGCTGCTGCTGCTTCTTTTTCTTCTCCTTTTTTTTCCTCCTTCTCTCCCTCCTCCTTCTTCATCCAGCGACACTATTTCCTCATGGTTAGGGCAACAAGTACTTTTAAAAGAGAATTCTTTCAATTCCTCTATCCCATCACTGAACAAAATTTGTTATATATTTTCATTATTTATAAACTGTCATCAAAATTATTTTTGCAATTATTATATTAAGAAATGAGTCTTTAAATCAGCTTAAAAGAAGAAAAATAAGACCCTAAGGACAATTTTACCTTCATTTCTTCCTTTCTCTAAAACCCTTTCTTTGTGTGGAGTCAAGTTGCTGACATATATGTTATTTTTCCCTCTGAATACCCTCTTTAAGATACCTTGTAAGGAACATTTAATGTTGGCAATTCCAATTTCTATTTATATTAGAAAGACTTTATGTCTGCAGCGGTATTGAAGGAGAAATGTATTTGATTCAGAATTCATCTAATTAATTTTTTCTTTCTACACTTTAATCCCACTGTCTTCCTGCTTGCATGGTTGCTGAAGATAAATCCAGAATAACTCATACTGGTTCTTCTACACATAGGACTTTTCCCCTCTGTCTCCTTTCAAGTTTTTTTTTTTTCCTTTTTGTCTTGATTTACTGCCCTTTGCAAATGCTTTACAAAGGTATTGATCACTTGGTATTTCTCTTGCTCTGACATTCCTGGATCTGTGGTTTCATACATGTTGAATTTGTCAGCGCTAATTGCTTGAAATATTTTCTGTGCCCCTTCCTTCCTTCCTTCCTTCCTTCCTTCCTTCCTTCCTTCTTTCCTTTGTTCCTTCCTTCCACATTCCTCACTCCCTCCCATCCTTCCTTTCCTGTTTTCTTTATACAGATGTTACAATTTTTACAATGTCCTATAGTTCCTGGATGTTCCTTTACATTTCCTTCTGTCATTATTTTCTTCTTTAGTTTGTAAAGATTCCAGTGGCATGGCTTCAACTCACAGATCCTTTCTTCATTCCTGTCCCCAGCTATCCATGAGCATATCTAAAGTATTCTTCATTTCTAATATAGTGTTTATTCCCACCGTTTACTTTACATTCGGTAGAATTTCCATCTCTCTGCTCACATGGCTAATTACACCTTTTCCATTGCAGCCATTAAGGTTTTAATTATATGTTAAATCCATAGCCTAATAACTCCCTACTCTCTGTCATAATCTGAATCTGATTATGGTGCTTGCTCTGTCTCTTTTTTTTTTTTTTTTTTTTTTTTTTAATTTTTTTCAACGTTTTTTATTTATTTTTGGGACAGAGACAGAGCATGAACGGGGGAGGGGCAGAGAGAGACGGAGACACAGAATCGGAAACAGGCTCCAGGCTCCGAGCCATCGGCCCAGAGCCTGACGTGGGGCTCGAACTCACGGACCGCGAGATCGTGACCTGGCTGAAGTCGGAGGCTTAACCGACTGCGCCACCCAGGCGCCCCTTGCTCTGTCTCTTCAAACTGTTGCCTTTTGACTTTTAATAAGCATTGTAATTTTTTTTTTTTTATTAAAAGCTGAACATAAGGTGTTGGGCAAAACCAACTCAAATAAGTTGGTCTCTAATTGAGTTTTTTATATTCTAGGAGTTAAACTATGTTCTCAGTTCACTGCTAGGATAGATATCCAAGCTACCATTTCCTTTGTTTTTTGTTTGTTTGTTTGTTTGTTTGTTTGTTTGAAGGATTTTTGCTGTTATTTATTTTGTCTCTCCTGTGTGCTTTGGGTTTCCTTTGATACATCTTCAATAACATCTGAGACTTGGAGTTCTTCAGGTAAAATCCCCTTTTGATACAGGATTTTTAAAATCCCTATTCATGCAGCAGAAATGTATAGGGGAGGGGGCGTATTGTTCTATGATGAGACCTCAGTCTTTCAGTGAGCCTGTGTCCTTGGGACTTGACAGTGACAGTGCTTCTCAGAATCCTCCTTCCCATGGGGTGAGAGAATTCAAGAGGTAGTTGAGTCCCTTCTTCTGCATGGAAACTGGAGTGACTAGATTTGGGCATTCCCTTTCCCCAGGCCACTTATGCTCCTGTCGCACCCAAGGTGATTGCTCTGCTGAGACACTTTCTTTGAATGAAGGCTTCCTTAAAGAGAACAGAGGGCACTGGGTGTGTTTTGGAATGGTTGATTCTCTTCTCCCTGGTCCAAAGTTTGAAGGATTTTTCTTTGACTTTCACCTTGAGAATGTGGAGGGGTACTGGAGGTAAACCATGGAAGTGTGGAGGCCCCACCCTCTGGGCCCCTGGAAATTTGCTCTTCGCAGCTTGTGCACACTGAGCCTTCAGAAATTCATCATTCAGAGTGGAAGTGTTGCAGCCCAGATCCCTGCTCCTGCAGAAGCCTCTGCTCCTGAATCTCTGACTCTTCTGTATTCACCTATTCTCCAATTATTCTCCAATAATTCTCCAATTATTACAATGATAGTTTGCCCTGTGAGATCAGTTCTCTGTAAATTTTAGGAATTATTTATTTTCAGGTTGTTCTGCATTTCTCTTGTGGTGAGCACGGGAGTGATGATGTCTCAGCTACATACATATCAGACCACAAATTAGAAGTATTTCTTCTTTTTTATTAAAAACCTGACTAATTTTAGTTTGGTTCCTGCTCGAATGGCTCCCTTTCATCCCTAAAGTTGCAGAAAGGAGGAGAGGAACAGAGAGAGTCCTGATATTCAAATCAGGATGCCACAAATCGCATGGGCATATGTGGCAGGCTAGAATCAACGTTTTCCTTCTTTTCCCTGGCAAGAATGCTTCCCACCAGGCCCACAGTATGTAGATGAAAAGTGTACATAGGTGATATGCCTAGGACTTTCAAGCAACAATGTTTAAAAAATGAAACTGTTACATAGAGGAGGCTTTTAGTCTTGGACTCTTGGGTAATTTAATGTGGACTCCTGGTGACAGCTAGTAATGGTAGAAGAGATCCGTCAGAGTGGTGTTTTAGTGGTAGCAATTTCAACAAGCATGGATGACTGTCCTTGTTTATTCCTCCCTTGCACTTTTGGTATATTCCAAGTGTTATCCTTAAACTCCAACCACACTTTTAAAACTCAGGTGTCCATCCTAACCATCAAGGATTGCTACTTTCTCTAATCCATTAGTTGAGTCTCAGGAAATTTGAATCAGGTCTTTCTCTCATGTTGCCCCTCATGATTTTCCACACTTGATCTACAGAGCACACTCACAGGAGAATTCTGCAGATGAACAAGAGGCAGGCTTTATGACAAATATGGAGAAGTTACGAGGGTCCCGGGAAGAACACAGGCAGAGGGCAGGAGTGCAATATAGGCTGCGGGAGAGTTCCAGATCCAGGACTGTGAGAAAAGGGAACCTGGTTCTCTGTCTACTATGCTGAGGGCTCCAACGACAAAAATTGAACAGTAGCCTCAAACCACCCACTTCCAAGCATGCTGTGCTGTGGGCCTCTAGTTTGCTCCAGGGCCACAGAGGTCAGTGGTAGAGATGCATTTCAAATGGAAACAAGGCTCACCTGTGGTCCAGCCTGGGAGGAAGGTGGACATTGGAAAATTCTAAGGGCAGGAAAATTCTAAGGGAGCACAACTCCTGGGGCTCTCTTCTCCTAGAATACAGTGCATATGTCTCCTGGATTCCTGCCCCCCAGGTCCCTTACGGGCAACCACAGCACTCCTTCGAAGTTCAGCAGCTGCTGGTGGAATGATAGCCCAGGATTTCATGGCCTTGTATAGATTAGATTGAGGTTCCTCGGGGAATGTGCTCAGGATATCCTTCAGGGTCTACAGGGATTATGGCATTAATCTTGTCTCCTCTTTGTGGTCACAAGCCCTGGCAGCATCCCAGGTTTTGGCTGGGTTTCCTGAATTGCCATGTAAGCTATGCAGAGATGGAGAATGTGTGCCCAGGTTTCCTTACCCTTTTCATGACAAACTCACCACATTTGCATTTGCTCCTCTGGTGACAGCAAACCTGCTTACCCTGCTTTTAATCATAAGTTGAGCGAAGGGGTGCTTCTTGAGAGATGGAGGGAAGAGCTGAATCTAGCATGAAAAGATCCATTCAGGCAGGAAACACACAGTGACGGAACCCAGGTAGATCCCCACTTCCTGAGACAGGTCCAACAAGTTGGGCTCAGCCCTGCTGACTCCTTCACCCCCTCCCTTCTGGGCCATTTGGGACATTTTCTCCAGACTTCGTGCTGCAGTAACATGCTGACACTAAGTGTCCAGAGGGACACTAAGAAAGGGACTGAGGGGTTCTGCAGAGAGGTTACATACAAGGTACATATGCAAGTCATCACTGCCTGCATGAAGCCAGGTATGTCAGCATGGGGATTATAAAAGGATTGAATGGGGAGGGCTCCAAAGCGTTGCTTATGGATGGCGGAAGAGAGTTTGTGCAAGACACGGAGGAGGAGATGAATTACAGGCAGCACGTTGCTCCTTTCTTCTGAATCCTTGCCATCCTTGGAGTTGCCTTCCTTTGGACAGGGCATCAACCATGTTTGGGTAGCTGTTGAAAAGGGCAGGGAAGAGTTAGTGGAGGTGAGAACCTGTGGCCCTCTGCTCTTGGAATGATGGATCCTGGCTAAAGGGTGATGGGTCTTCAGTTCTGAGTCCTCCAGACCTCAAGCCCTTGAAACTTCAGGGGAGGAGTGTGTCTCCTATCTAACACTCATTTGTACCATCTCGGGTTATCTCCATGACCAGGAATGAAGCCTGTGTCATCCTGCCCATCCTCCAGGCTCTCACTGTCCCCATGACTGTGCAGGACTTTGCCTAGGTCCCTCCTTGCAACTCACATTTCGTGTTCCCCTTCCTCCTCCCTTCCCAGATATACTCCATTTCCATTCTTCTGACAACCTCCACAATTATACTGTTCTCAAATATGAGGAAAGATAGGTGATCTCCTGGCACCACTCAAACAATCCCTGATCTCTCCTGTTTGTAGAGTACCTGTCATGCATCTGGGCTGCTGGGTACCTAGAGGGAGAGAGTACTGACAGTATCCACATATCCAGTGTCAATTCTGTCACTGAGATGACTTTCCTAGGGACACACGTTAGCCAAAAACAACCTCAACATTTCCCTTAATCTTATGTTAAGTGAACCTTTGTCAATCATGTCTACCATAGTCAAAAAATCTGGAAACACTCTTTCACGGGGAGATCGATATTGAGCTCTGTTCAAAAGGTAGCTAACGCTGTACTAGAAACTTGTGTACTATTCAACATGGATCCTGTGTTGATATAGAAATGCTTCTTAATTTCTATAGTTATTGTACTATGATTGACTTAAGGAATTTGAATTTGTAGCCTTGAAATCACTGAAACACCTGCCTCGACATTTTATACTGTCCTGGTAGTACAGGACAATGAATGAAAAAAAATTATTCTTAATCAACTTAGTAAATTTCCATGGTACCTTCCTCTGGTACAGTAAGAGGTTGCATCCTGATGTGCAACCAGAAGAGGTCTCCTTTCTTTATGGATGTGGTTGTCCTGGGTGGCACATCTTGTGCTTCATTGCTACAGCAATTTTCTGGGAACTGCAGAGAATCAGAGAGTAAGGTTGGTATCTTGCTAGCAGAAGACCATAGAACAATTCATCATACTTTACCCGTAATCAACTTCCCGCTCTCCCTACTCACCAGCTGCCCAACAAATCTCATGCATTCAAAATGGACTTAGGAAGATGTTGAGCTTTGGTTTGCACTGAAAAGGGCCCACAGCCAGGTTTGGTGGGCCAGTCCTGATATTTAGCAGGGACACTAATATAAATGCCAGAAAGCAGAGTCACCACATGTGATGGCCAGGGTTGACATCACAATAAGAATCTACACATACTTGAGAGAGACCGGAGAGGGCTCCATTCCTCAGTTTCCTGTTCTCAGATGTGAATATGTTACTATGCTGTGTTCGTTTGTTTCTGTGATGGGGCTAAAAGTGATGTACTACAAGTGGAACCTTGAGAAAAGTAGCGGTTGGGTACTTCACAATTCACAAGATTTAGCCTCTAAAGGGAACTCAAATCATAATTTGGCACTGTTTATATTTATACTGTCTTAGGATAGCTACCTTAAATTGTTTACTTGCAAAAGCCTTCTTCACACTACATCAAGCCCCTCTTTCCACTGGCAGATGGACACAAATGTAAGTGGGGATTCTCCCATCACACTGGTGAGATTCTCTTTCTCCACCTTAATGTACCCAATGTGACTAGAGTGACTTGGGAGGACTCATTGTGGAGCCTCAGATGAAGGGTGTTTTGTGTGAGGAAAATGGCAAGAGTGACATATTATGACCAGTCATGCCATGAGACCTACCAGGAGGTGAGGTCCTATTGTCTCTGACTCTGTGACAGATATTGTGTGATGAGAGATTTGTTTTCCTGGTACATTGACATGTGTTGGGCGTATAATGAACACATTTCAGTTGTACTGTTTGATGCACTTTTACCTGCATAAAAACTCATGATGTAACGGTGATGGGATTTTTTATTGAGATAGTCGACACCATTAATTGCAAGGTTTAGGGGATTATATATACATCTAGGGAAACTGCATACAAAACTGACACACACAGGCATATGCACACACATGCAAACACACACATACACACAAGCACTGAGAATTACAGGCACATGGTTGCACATGTAGACAGCTATTTCCCGGCACACAAACTGCCATCACCTGATGGCACTACCGCTGCTTCCAGGGATGCTACAATGTGACTATAGGTCTTTTCCGGGAAAACCTCTATGGACTGCCATGTGTCTTCTTCTTATTACGGCAGGAGCTGGAATCAGAGTGGCTCTGCACAAGAAACCTGCAAGAAAGCCCCACCTTTTTCATCTTCCAGATTTCTCCTCACCAAGTGAGGGACTCCAGAATACATACCGCTTTCACATTCTAGAAGGGTGCTCTCCAAGATCAGAAAAGAAAACACTATGAGGTTCAGATCATGCTGTGTTTTGTTTGCATAGCTCTTTTGTTACCTTAGTGACAGGAGCAAACAAGATAGGAAAGAGTGATAGAGGATCCTTATATTGGATCTTTATATCAATGTTATGGCAGCGATGGAATGAAACATAAAGGAAATCAATCAAGGAGAGAGAGGCAGAGCAGATGGGGAGACATAAACAGAAAACAAGAGGAGGAAAAGCTTAAAGAAAAAAAGTATAAAAAAGGAGAGAAGAAGAAAAGATGGGGGTATAAAATAATAGAACAAGAGATGAGAGATAGAATATTCATCCCAAAATGAGAAGGGGAACAATGGAAGTGGCCTAGTTGGTTCTGAATTATTAGAGTAATGGATTTTTTTTTTGTATTTGTTTGTTTGTTTTCCTCCCCTCAATTTCAATCTGGTTATGCCCTTTAGAGTAGTTTAAAATACTACCTCTGTCTTTGGAAAAGTGATTACTGAACCCACTTCCTTCACTGCTCTTCACCAGGAGCATGTGTGAGACCTTACTCCAAGTGGAGTCCCTACGGTGGCCATCAGAAATGGCAGAGTTCTCGGATCTGTACGTCTGGTGCTGGGGCAATTTCACAACAGGGTTTGGCTGACTTCCAAACAGGGTTTGCAACACAGGTCTCACTCTGCAGTAAATAAATGTGTGGCATTTGGAGTCTCCGCATTTATGGCTAGGTGGCTCCTCGAGTACAAGGTGGAGTCAATGGCTGGGCTTTACCTCAGGGGCAACCCTTTTGCTATGAACCTTGAAACCAACACATATAGAAAGACACGGCCATCACTTCAATTTCCAGTCTAAGCTTGATGTTCCCGTATCATACCTTGTCCTCCTTCTCTTAGTGTTTTGTAACTGCTTGTTGATTAGTGTTCTGGGGGAAAAAAAAAAGACTCAGAATTGGAATGAAATGGCAAGGGCGTAAGTGTTTTCAAGTCCCCAAGAAGATCGTGGAAAATAGCCTTCCCCGCCATTGGGAGATGTTTTTGTTTTGATTTGTTTTGGTATGATTTAGTCATAGAATTAGTGGGACAGCTAGGTTCTTTTTATTTTTCTTATTTCAGCAACTGAATTCTGTAACAAACTCCTATGTATTTTGAATTATGTATGAATTCTTATGTTTTAACTTTTAAACTGTCAGGAAAATCCATTTTTATGAATGTGAAGAAGTGATAACTACATAAAAGAGGGAAGTTTGAACACTCATAACTCAGCAACACGTACACTGCTCTGACTTGCTCTTTTTTAGCACTTCACATTTGTGTTTTATTTTTCCCTCCTTCTATCAGCTCTGACGTTGATGTCATTCAAACATGAAGGTGAGAAGAGTACCAAATGTAAATTTATACCTAAATATAAATGTGCCATGGTGCAGGTCCTCTGAGAGGAGAAGCAATATCAATGAGGGAAACAAACAAACAGAAATAAAAGGGCTTACAATAAATAGACACAAAGCAGACAAACTAATGCATGTATATTAATTTCTTAAAAAATAAAGCTGGAGGAATTGCCCAGAAAATTGAAAAAAAAACATGAAAAGAATAGAATATATGAGAAAAGAAAAAGGGTGATCCCAGGAGTTTCACCATTAGTGCTTAGAGAAAGGCCAACAAAATATATAAAAGGGAAAACAATTCCAAATAAATTCGACAAGAAAATCTCCAGAACCGAAAGGCACACATCATCAGATTAGAAAAGCTCACAGGTATCAAGCAAATGAATAAAATAAAACTAAGAACTACTTAAACCTATCAGAAAATCTAAAAACGGTAAAGAAAAGGAGGAAGTCCTAGAAGCTTTTGGCGTGAGGAAAACATTATCAAACATAACAAAATAGAATTCACCTGCCATCAGATTTCTTAATAAAAATGCGGGATGTTATAAAATAGGGAAGTAATGCCTTTAACCTCTGAAGGAAAGTATTTTCAATCCAGAATTCTATACTCAGGGAAATTATCAATAGAATGGGAAGTGAAAATAAATTAATTTTCAGGTGTACAAGTTCTTTAAATTTATCTCTTTAGATCCTCCTCTTAGGAAGCTACTGTGGGATGTGTATCAGAAAAACAAGAGAGAAAATGAAAAATGAGAAGGACATGAAATCTAGCTAAGGAAGAATCTGAACAGCACAGGAGACCTAAGAAAACCAGAGCAGGGGACAGACACCTGCAGAGTGAAGGTGTTCCAGAAAACAATCAAGGCCAAATAAAAAAAGGAATTCTGCTCAGTCAACTGAAAAATTTACCAATAGGCATTTGAAAGATCTGTTGGAATATTTGGAAAATGTAGTAATGATTCCAAATGAAACTGGGAAAGTAGGGGGAGGAAAGGCAATGATTAATTAATTCCACAGGAAAAATGTAAGAGAAAAAAATGCTATCATATACACACACACACACACACACACACACACACACACACACACTAGATAATGTAATCCCTGACTTCCTGTTAAAAAAGTAATGTTTAATTTTTTTTTGAGAGAGACAGAGAGAGTAAGTGGGGAGGGGCAGAAAGAGAGGGAGAGAGAGAATCCCAAGCAGGCTTCCCACTATCAGCATGAAGCCTAATCCAGGGCTTGAACTCATGAACCTGAGCCACCCAGGCGCCCCTAAAAACAATGTTAAACTATATTGGGAGAATGAGGGAAAGGGAAGAATGTGTGTGTGTGTGTGTGTGTGTGTGTGTGTGTGTGTGTGTGTCTACATGCTTATTTATGTGTGTGACTGAGGCAAGGTGGACTTAATTGCCATAACAAAAATAAAGTGATAATATCTGAAATTGAAGATTGAAGAAATAGTAATGCAAGTCAATTATTTTAGAATATTGAGATAAGTAGAAGGAACAGCCAGAAGAATTAAAACATTTTAGGGACAAGGTTGGGACATAGAAAAAGTGGAGGGGACTGCAATTTATATTAAAAAAAACTTTTAGAAAATATGTGACGTGAGGGGTGCCTGGATGCCTCCAGTTAAGCATTTGACTTCGGCTCACGATCTTGTTGTTCATGGTTTCGAGCCCTACATCGGGCTCTGTGCTGGCAGCTCAGAGCCTGGAGCCTGCTTCAGATTCAGTGTCTCCCTCTCCCCCTTTACCACTGTGCTATGTCTCTCTCTTTCTCAAAAATAAATAAAAGTATCTTTAAAAATTTTAAAAAGGAAATACATGACTTGAAAGCATTTAATTCATTACTTTAAAATAAAAATAATTTTTAAAAGAAATAAACATAAACTACACCAGTTGTAATGTTTTAATCTACTAACATGAATGTAGGGTTTTTTTTTTTTTTTTATGCTATCAATACCACTCAAGATTGTGAGACAAAACATGGTGTATGGGCTTAAGAAAATGATCCTACAGGGCACTTGGGTGGCTCAGTTGGTTAAGCATTCATCTTCAGCTCAGGTCATGATCTCACTGTTCATGAGTTTGAGCCCCGAAATGGGCTTTCTGCTGTCAGCGCAGAGCCCGCTTTGGATCCTCTGTCCCTCTCTCTCTCTGCCCCTCCCCAACTTGCCCTCTCTCTCTCTCAAAAATAAACAAAACTAACATTTAAAAAAATATAAAAAAAGAAAATGATCCTGATTTACACCTTGATTTCCTGTAAATGAGTTTAAAAAAAAAAAAAAAAACAAGGTAGAAGTTTGTTCTATCACAAGGAATTGGGTAAAGGATTTACAGGATTTGCATGTATGACATCTGCCCAGAGGTTGCGTATTATTCAGATTTTGATGAATTTTTGAGAGATATTAATTAAATTGATGAATAATCCTAACTAAGGTGATTAAAATCCAAACATTCATTGATGTATTGTAATTCATAATATCAAACCAGCCCTGAGATAAACTCTGTGTGTGTGTGTACGTGGTGGAGGGGCAGACACGATGACAAGAATCACATAACTTTCCTGTACCCCAAGGATTACTATTGATGCTTCTGATCCCGAGGGCTTACAGATGAACTGTGTTCCACTCCAAGGCATTCTTTACTTTTGGGTAACACGTTATCAGAGGAAACTCTCTCTTTGTGCCATTAAATCGGTCCAGTGTCTCTGTCTTTTGAGGTTTTACCAGTTACACTGACAGCATTTCTGCATTGTTTCTAGTTTCTTTCCCTTTGTTCTCAGCCTCAGTGGTACATGGTTTGTTCAGTTCCCCTCCAGCCTATTTCTCTGCTTATTGCTCAGAGCAGCAGCCACAGGGGTGAGGCCCCCCCACATCAGTAGACAAAGAGCCTAATTTAAATCCTCTCTCATGATTCAGAGTTCAGCTTTGAACCCACTTCTTCATCACAACACGGACCACTTCATCTGTCTCGCAAGATTTCTTCTTAATTCTTTTGTTAAGTGCCTTTATTTAGTTATTTTGATTGTGTTAGCATTCCCGTTTGTTTGATTATGCTGTAACCTTGCAATTATGATTTTTTTTCTTTTAGTGCACCACATGCTATGGCACGAAGAAAATGGTTGCTGAGTGTCAAGTGTTCTGGAACTATTTAGAGGTCAATGGCCCTCTAAAATACAGCACCTGTAATCCTGGTTTGCAAGACAGATGTGCTTTAAAACAAAGTACACTCATAAATGGTCTCTGTAGGGATAGCTTATTTTATGCTATGGAAAAGGGAAGGTACTAGAATGTTGAAGATTGCATAACAGGTACCCAGTTTCCTTTGGGATCGAGGGGAAATGCAGAATCAGTTAACTACTCATTACTATGCTTAGAAAAAAGCAGTATTAGCTTTAATCAAAATCATATAACCAACCTTCTTTTTACAGAATACCTAGTCCAAGGGCCAGCCAGTGTTTTGTTTCCCTAGTACAAGCCTCCAGTGCTTGCTGACTGATGGGATAGTGACAATTACCAGTAATAAGTTAATTCAATTCCATCCAATTCAATCAGTAATCGTGTACCAATTACATTGTGCAAGTACACTACTTGCAATACAGTTTTCCTACGACTCAGTTCCTGTCCTGGAAGAGTCACAGTCTAGTAGGAGAAATAAACATATGATTAATTAAGCATACCAGTAGGAAAGAAAACACCACGACGACCATAGTGGCAACTTTCTATATCTGGAGTTAATGCGCTCACAAATGTATACACAAAAGTTTAAAGCACTTCTTAATTTTGAAACATTTTTAAATACTTTTTCTACTCATGCATCTCTCTTTAACCACTATCTAGTGATTTTGAATTCCTCCAGTGATTTTGAATACTCTTCTGGAAACAGGAGTATTGGTGCATTTGTGTGAATATCTTCTGGAGTAAAACTTGATGGGACAAGGTGCTAGATCTCCACTCAGGAGTTTCCATTAACTAAAAAGCACTGAGCTTCAAAATCTAATCCAGGATATTCCCCCATTCTTCCAGAGTTGTCCTTGTCCAGAAAAGCATCATCACATTTCTATCTTCTTGAACATCAGCATTGACAAGAGTGGCCTATGATGCAATTATGTTGGTCCCTGAGTGCCACAGGGTAAACCTCTCCAAAGCCAGTTAAATTAATCAAGAAGGTGAAATGTTAATATGTCAATATGGTGACTAAGCAGGGGAAATTCGTACCCTGAGCATCATCCCGTCTGCAAAACTGGGTCTGATACATGGAATAGCGATATGAAACGTGACTTGATTTGAGAGTAATGTTGGATGATGTGTCATAGCCTGATCAAGTCAGCAATTAAATATAATCAAAAGAGAGAGTTGTTTAAAAATGTTTCTCTACTTCACTTTGGTGGAATACAATTCTACAGAACACATTCAGAATTAAGAGGCGTGTATTTAGCTTAATTAAATATTTAATCACATGTCATCTACCTATTATTTCCACTCTCCAAGTTTCCATAACACCCAGAAGAGTTGGCTAATTTTTAACATTTCTGTTGACTTTCTCCAAATTGAACACTATTGTTTTATGCTTCTATCCACCTTGTGGTTGTCACAAAATCTCTTCCTCTCATTACCTTCAGCTTTGCTGGGGAAACCAAGTGGAATTAGCAATCAATCACAGCATTTAGCAGCTCAGCTGGCCTGAATGAAAAGCTCAGGACACATCCAAGGTGAAAAATGAAATTGCTTTGCCTTGTTGCAATCCTCACATATTTCTACTCCACTCCCTATAACCATTTCTTACTCTTAATCAGAAGGAAAAATGCAAGCAGATACATTATGTAAGACAGTGGACTAAAGACCTGGCCCCAGGTAGAGGCCATTTAATTAAAAGGTGTAAGATGAATAGGCTGTAAAATTCAGCTAGTCCCATATAAAAAGTGTTGGCTTAGCAGAACTGAATGATGATCCAAGTTAACACATGTGAATTTGTGGAAAAGAGAAAAACAGCTTTGAAATCTTATTAGCTTTGCTTTTACTTTCGTTATGCTTCACACTCAAGATTACAGGCTAAGGAAAAAAATTTTTTAAACTGAAGAAAGGAAGGAAGAATGGAAAGGACAGATGGAAGGAAGAAGGACAGCAGTCATAAGTATGTAGTTGCAGATTATAATCAAAGAATATTATTATGTTTTGTTTGTTTAGTATTAAGTGCCCATCAGCATATATCTTCATAATTTTCAAACTGTTTCAATAGTAATTAGGAACAACAAATGTCTGGACTGTGGCTTCAAAATAGCTTATCCCAGATTTACGATAACAAAGAGGAATTTTGCGATGTTTGCTAGGGGGCACTGTGAGGCCATCTTCACCTTGTTTGTTCCTTTGAGTTGTTAGTGGTTGGTCCATTTTAATTATCTGTGTTTCTGTGAGACATGAAGTATTACATTGTTAATTATGGAGTTTTCAGCCTCATAATGGTTTTTGTCTAACTACTTTGACTCCAGGTATTTCCTGTGCCCTTCCAAATCTATGTTTTCTGGTGGGATTTGGGTAAATTGAAAACACTAGATTATAGTGGGGCTTCATCTGGGAAATGTAACCGAATCCCGCCTCCACTATGAAGAGTGACATTCGGGGTGCCTGAGTGTCTCAGTAGGTTAAGCGTCCAACTTCAGCTCAGGTTATGTTCTCACGGTTGGTGTGTTCCAGCCCCGTGTTGGGTTCTGTGCTGACAGGTCACAGCCTGGAACCTGCTTCAGATTCTGTGCCTCCCTCTCTCTGTGGCCCTCCCCTGCTCATGCTCTGTTTCTCTCTCTCTTTCTTGGTCTCAAAAATAAGTAAACAAAAAAAAAAAAAAAAAAGAAAAGAAAAGAAAAAGAAAAGTGACATTTGTTTTCCTCTAAAGTCGCCAGGTCTAAGCACATCACAGAGTTTGGTGTTGAACATCTGAATCTTGGGACTTGTATACTGAAAAGTATTCCTTCTATTCTGATATAAACATAATAGATTTTTGAAAGCAAGATGCTATCCTCTCTATCATCAGCAGGGCCTGGGTTCACCGACCACAATGCAGTTAAATAATAAGAATATTCATAAGCACCTGGGGGACTCTTGATTTGGAGATTTTAATTTTCTAAGGGAAACAAAAATAGTTTCTGAGGCACTGCTGCTCCGACCTCAGAGCACCATAACTGAGCCAATTTAGGTTCTTCTGAGTCCATTTGTCCACAGCAGAGTTCTCCTAACTAAAATGTATTTGGTATTTTCATGGTCCAGGTAAGGCCACTCAACAGTTGAATTCTTTCATTCAAATTCTCAGAAATTAAGAGAACAATTTTAGTGTAAATGCTCCAACAAGAAGCAGACACAGAACACTCACAAGGTCAGCAGAAAATGGAGAATTCGTAGCTTGAACATCTCTAGCAATTTCAGACATGAGTAGTCTAAGCTTAATTTATAGGGGGTTAAATCAATCATTTGCTTGCGAGTTCGAGTAGCAGTCAATAGATTTTGCAAGGCAAAGGGCCACCCAGATGGCATATATTTGTAAATCAGTCCTTCCCAAAACTTGAAACTAAAACTCATTTCATTTCTATGAGGCCCAGTTCTTAGGGTGGGCCCTCTGTGGTGACCAACAGACATGTCTCCAAGGTATAATGGAAACTTCTCTATCCATCACATTCAATTATTTGGGTGGGCAACTGTTACCAACTCAATACCTATTTCTCATTTACTTCCTTACTAACACAGTACCAATTTTATTGGGTGTGGCGATTGTCCAGCTAAAAACCCTTTTCCCAACCTTCCTTGTAGCTAACATTTCCCATGTGAAACAGTTCTGACCCACGAATTTGAAAGAAAATTTTGTTGGGTGCTTCCAATGAGACATTTAAAATGGGACAAACTTGGCTGGCTTGTCTGTTATCCTTTCATCTTTTCCACGCTCCTTTATTTCTGGAATATAGATTCAATGATGATACAGAGTAGGAACCATCTTGTGACCCATGTGGGCTGGCTGAGCACCATGGCAGAAGGTGCTTCCCGACAGCCTGTGCCAACACTGGACTCCCTAACTCACTCTTGACTTCTCATTACCTGATAAATAACACCTCTACCTCATACAAGCCACTGATATTTCAGATATCTATTTAATGAGGCTGACCTAAGTTCTTATCTGGTACATACACCCTATAGCAAAAAAAAAAAAAAAAAAAAAAAAAAAAAAAAAAAAATATATATATATATATATATATATATATATATATGAGCAATTGACATAATGAACAGCAAACTTTAAATTTCTTCAGTTTCTTATTTTATTTTGAAAAATTCAAACATTTTATTTTTTATACCATAATATACCTAAAGTAAAATCGATGACCTGGGGGGGGGGGGGAAGGCGCCTGGGTGGCTCAGTCAGTTAAGCATCTGACTTCAGCTCAGGTCATGATCTTGTGGTCCTCAAGTTTGAGCCCCATGTCAGGCTCTGTGTTGACATCTCAAAGCCTGGCATCTGCTTCGGATTCTATGCCTCCCTCTCTGCCCCTCCACCACTCACACTGTCTCTTTCAAAAATGAATAAATGTTAATTTTTTTTTTAAATTGATGATTCAGGTAATGTGGCATTTATCCTCTGCCTTCTGATAGCACATCATGTCACTGTGTATCCAATACGGAAGATACAACATTGGAATAAAGTCCAGGAAGTTTGCAACAACATGTATCCCATGAAAATGCCATCAGTAGGTTAAGCTTTCATGTTCTCATATCTAAAATGGGAATAAAATATTTAAAACATCTCATTGTGAAAAAGAATACATAAGATGAAGCTAAATCCCCTAACACTGTGAATGGAAATCTCTGCCCACATTTCTATTGAATGAAAGACTGAAGAATAAAATAAAAAAAGTTCAGTTATCTGAAAGGTAACTTTAACACTAATGAGAAAATCTAAAGTGGAAATGGAGCAGTTCAAATTGAAGTGTCTCAAGGTAGATAGACTAGATGGAGTAGACCACACCAACTGGACTTGTGTTAAGAGCCAGGAGCATTCTAAATTCAAACAAAAACAGCATGAAGAGCAAAGTCATGTACAGAGATATCCTCTAAACTCATAAAAATTAAAAATGACTATATAAGCCTATACTTATCAATACAGATTAAATATCTTTTTGACAAATCAAGCCTGAAATCCTTAGCTATCAAACAGTTGGCAAGTTCCATTTGTAGGGCTTCATAAGTCACCTACTGCCAAAATACAGAGATTGCCTGTGTTTCAGACCTAGAAAAGGCATAGCATATGATTGATTTGCAAAGAAAAATACTCTAGGATATTTCATAAATGAAGAAATTAATCATGTTTTGACTTAGGCCTAGATTTGATGTGGTGGAAAACAAAAAACAAAAACAAAAGGCCAATGTAACACAACACAAAGGAATATACAAAAGATATTAAAATCCATTGGACAATGAATTTATATAGTATCCGAGGAGTCATGAAGTTGTATAGAGAAAACATCTTCTATATTCATTAAAGCTGCTGAAATGGAAACTTGACTTTTGATTGACTATCCCTTTCTGATTAAAAGGAAGGTGGTTTAGAGGCCATGCGGTTTAATTAAAAAATGGCACTGGATTGAAAGTGAAGATCACGGCTCTAATCCCAGCTCAATCTTTAACATATGACCTTAAAAAGGTACTGTCTCTAGGTCTTGGTTTATTCAACAGAAAATGAAGGTAATAATAGCTACACTACAGGTCTGCAATGGAGACTGAATCAGATAATATACGTAGAAGTTTGCTAGCAGAGGACTTAACCTTATAGAAAATATTTCAAAAACATTCCTTTCTTGACTTCAGTGAGTTAGTGTCGTGCCTGATGGGGTGCAGTAGAGTCAGTATTTTTACTGAGCAAACCCAGTTGCAGAGTATGCTCCAATCTGTCCATCGCACTGCACAAAGGGAACAGAGATGGAGGGAGGGTTATAAATCTGGCTACTGGGGCGCAGTAACCCACAGCCACTGCATATCATGAAAAGGTTATTATGGGTTCACACTTTTTTGGGGGCAAGTGTCTCTAAGGAGTCTTATCAAGTGAATTGGGCAGGGTGGCCAGAGATTCTAGGAAATATTCAAGGTCAAGACTACTAGGAATATGGTTCTAGGTGACAAGTGCCTTCAGAAGAGAACCAATCCAGTTACTGAGAAGCTGGTGAAAATACTGAGCAGGCTTGTAAGAAAGAGCAGGACAGAGGATCAGAAGAGGATTCCTTTCCCAGAAGGCCAGGGACACGACAAGCTCAAATTTATAATCCTTGGTTCCAAGGTTTCTGTATTTGTCATTTTAATAGATTCTGCCAACTTTACCTCCTTGGGAATTTCACAAATTCACACTTCTATCAACAATTTGCAAATCACAGGTGTGTTCTCAAACTTTTTGAGTTTTCCTGATGTGGCAGTGAAAACTCTGTATGTTGTGGTACCCTGTTTGTCTGTCTAAAGGTATCATAAGTTGGGTCTTACTTTCTCCCACTTTTATATCCTGGTGGATCATACCTAGGAATTTTTGACAAATGTTAAGTTCAGCATTACTCCGTGAGAACAAGTAGCCAAGGAAAGAAAGCATGCACTCTTGTATCCAAACAAGCCTGACATCAAAACTCATTTACCCAATTACTTAGCCGTGGACCTTTAGGAATTTATTTCATTTTTCAGCTATAATTTCCTCCTTTGTAAGTGGCATTATTGAATCGTGGGATTTACTGAAAATCTTATAAAGCACCTGTCATTTATCATGCATATAAGGTCCAATTTTTAAAAATTTAAATGTTTTTAAAAGTATTAAATTGTGATTGGGTGAATGTGTGTGTATATTTGTGTGTCATTTCATGCTAAAATGCTTTTTATCCTATTTGTGCATTCTTTTGGAGGTAAGATATCTAAATTCATTAATACAGAACAAGTTATGCCCTGGACATTTTAGATAAGCAATGTGAAATGCATTTACTGATAATGTGTAATTAAATCAGTAAGTTAGATTGTTATGCCAGTAAACTTGGTTTCCTTTAGGGTTTCATAATAGGTCCTAATTCCAACTTCTTTCGCAATAACTTTGCCTAAGTGTTTGAAAATGGTACACAAGAATAGAATTTCTAGTGGTGGCAGTTTTACACACTCTCAGTCCTTTCTCTCCAAACTTAGTACATCATTGGATACAAGACTGATAAAAGAGGTCTCATTCCTGTTATCTGTTACTTCCCATTATGTAAGACAATTGAATTTCCATTCTCAGTTTTTGGGAGATTTGCACATTTCCAACTGCTAGGAAATTTAGCCCTAATCCTTCTAGTGAAAGTAGAAAAAAAATCTACATCCGAACTTAATCTTATGCCATGCCTTCCACAAAGTTTACTTAATTTCCCAGTACCCTTTGAGTCTATTTTGAGTCTCTTTTACCTCCTAGTACTAACCAAAAATCGTAATTCTATATATGTGTGTATATTTCCTTTTAAAGATTGCCTTTTCACCACTAAAACACAAGTACCATGTAGTTAGGGATCATGTTTGTTTTATTCACCGCCTTACACTGCCATACAATTCCAAAAATTGTATTCAGCCTGTAGTGGCTATTAAAACATATTTATTGAACGAATAAATACATTCCCATGCCTTCAGATATCTTTATGCCCCTCTTAGGAACAGATTACTAATCACATCATGGTTTAGTTCAAAGTCCTTCTACATGGTCTCTCTTTTTCTTTTTAAACTGTATCTTCCTAAAACCTAGCAATTTTTATTTCTTCTCTCTGGGCTGATATGATTCTCTGAGTTTCATTTTTCCATGTTAGATAGTTTCCAAATTAATTAAAAAGCAATGAAACAAAATATTTATAGTCTCAAAAGCATGAGCATATAACGCTTTTATTTTTGCACTATAGCTATTGGTAAAAATATAAGACTATGTTTCAGTTCAATAAGTTTCTCTGACTGTCTGGTAAACGCGGCAATTGTTTTTTGGCACTTCCTGACATATACCGAGAGAATAGAGCTTAAGAGCCTATCTTTGTCTCATAGGATATAAAAATCAGTATGACAACTGTCAACTCTCCAAAAGACCAGGAGAAAATTCTGTTAATCCAACAAAGCTAAGTTTATTACTGTAATAAAGGAAACTACAACTTTGACAGAGTCTTTGTGGCACTTCAGAAGGGGAAAATCTGGGAGGTGGGTAATATTTGTATACTTTTAGGTTATGAAAGGGGGAATTTTAAGTTGGGTCTTACCAGCAGGGGAACTGGTTGGGACTGGGCAGAGTTTATGAAATGACTATTTTCGATTGGCATGCACAGAGAAGTGAGGGTCTTGAAGTGGGTATGATGAGTAAGCTGTTAGTCTCTGTAAGTAAGCTATTCTTGTTTGTTTATAGTCCTATCTCCCAGGAGCAAGTATTTCCTGGAGCAAGTACCTAAGTTTACTTTGCTTATTCTCGATATTATTTAATGGAGTCAGAGGAAGTATGCCTAGCCCCAGTATTGTTTAACACAGGAATAGATGCGATGCCTGGGTGGCTCAGTTGGTTAAGTGACCAACTCTTGATTTTGACTCAGGTCACGATCTCATGATTTGTGGGATCAAGTGCCATGTGGGGCTCTGTGCTGTCATCATGGAACCTGCTTGGGATTCTCTCTCCCTTTCTCTTTGCCCTCCTCCCAACTCATGGGCACCAACTCTCTCTCTCTCTCTCTTTCAAAATAAATAAATAAACGTTTTTTAAAAACCACACAGGAAGAGAAAATCATTTTGTTATCACGTTTCAGCCCTTTCTTGATTCATCAGTGTTAGCTGAGAAAGACTCTATTATCATCTGAACACAGGATAAATCTGTATCTGTATATTTTTTATGGTCATGGTTGTGTATAATGTTTCTGTCAATAATCATTTCAACTTAAGTTTCAGACTTTCTTCTATATTTGTTGGAAGATAATTTATCGTATTGTTTGCTAGAACTATAGCTGTGAAACAACATTTAAGACTGGAGATTATTATACATCTGGGTGCTGTGACACAAATACTAATCTCAATGATTATTATCAGGACTGTAGGCCACTTCTAGGCCAGCCATAAAGAGTCCTCAAATGAAATCTTGAGAATAGACCAAATCCCACATCTAAATGGTGCACAAAACCATACAAGGGGTTGTTAGCTACATTTATGAATCTTTTATTCCTTAAATGTTCTTAGATGCAAGACAGATATTCCTCAAATATTAAAGATACAAGAGAGATCTTTTTCTTGGGGGGCTGGATGGCTCATTTGGTTAAGTGTCAAGTGTCTGACTTCAGCTCAGGTCATGATCTTGCAGTTCATGGGTTCAAGCCCCAGTGTTGGGCTCTGTGCTGACAGCTCAGAGCCTGGAGCCTGTTTGAGATTCTGTGTCTCCTTCTCTCTCTGCCCCTCTCCCACACACGCTCTGTCTCACTCTGTCTCTCTCTCTCTCAAAAATAAATAAACATTAAAAAATTAAAAGAAGATCTTTTTCTTGATCATCAATTCTTGAATCCTCAAATTTAGCTGCTTTTCTACCTTTTCTGTAGCTTCATTATGTGCTATACATATTACTTTAGCACTCTCTGGAGCAGTCCCATGTACAAAATAGCAGATTTCCTCTTCTTTTTCCTGAATGTAATGCACTGTGGAATCATTAACATCGAACGCATGGTAAACACCACTGTAACTAAACCTGAGTGAAGCCTATCTAACACATATTTTCTAATAAGGCACATCACGGCCTTCTTGTGCTAAGGGATACTAAACAGAACTCTAGAACTACACTTGAAGAGAGTTTAAAATGGCAAAATCACAACAAAAACACAAAACTGCAAAAGGCTTGGCATTAAATATACATCAAAAAGGGCACTGTTTACGGTATGAACACTTAAACAATAAGGCAGCATGTTGCCTTCAGTGACTTCGGAATGTGTTTAAGAATGTGTGTGAGGGGCACTTGGGTGGCTAAGTCGGTTAAGCATCCAACTTGCGCTCAGGTCATGATCTCGCGGTTGGTGGTTCGAGCCCTGCTTCAGGGTCTGTGCTGATGGCTCAGAGCCTGGTGCCTGCTTCAAGTTCTGAGTCTCCCTCTCTCTCTGCCCCTCCCCCACTCATGCTCTGTCTCTGTCTCTCAATATTAAATAAACATTAAAAACAAAAAAGACTGTGTGTGAGAACGTGTACGTCGGGTGCCTCAAATCTGTCATTGCTCGGCACATGTTGGTGAATGACTGAATATTGCCATGGATATTAATTTGGGGGATTACAAATAAATTTTAGCGAGTAGCCAATTTCACAAATACAGAATCCATGAATAATGAGGATGAACTGTATGTTAGTGTGTTTAGTTGGATGCTCCATTTTTCCAGGGCTCTTGTTACTTTTTCCTCATTCTTTTTTTCTTTCTGCTCTCAGATTGGATGATCCTTACTAATCTAGCTTCATGGTTACTGATTTGTTCTTCTCTCCACTCCTGTATACTCTTGAGCCCCTCAAGCACATTTTGTAATTTGGTCATTAGACTTCCGAACTCCAGAATTTCCTTTTGGTTCATTTTATAACTTTTATTTTTCATTAATATTCTCTAATAGATGAGACGTTAGCATCATACCTTCCTCTAATTCTTTAAGCCTGGATTCCTTTAGTTCTTTGAACATATTTATAATAGCTACTGTCTGCTAAGCACAACATTAAGGCTCCACTAAAGGCGGTTTCTGTTGCTTACCCTTTTAAATCCTGAGTGTAGGTTACACCTTCTTGTTTATTTGCTTGTCTCATAATTCACCTTTTTTTTGTTCAAAACTAGATATTTTGGTAATATATTGTAGAAACTCTGATACTGTCACCCTACCTCCAGGGCTGTCGTTGTTCGCTTACTTGTTTATTTTTGGGGGTACATGACTGAACTAGTTGAGTGAAAACTATTTTTCCCAAAATGTGCCACCTCTGACGTTGCTTCTCAGAGAGTGCAACTGTGGCCATGTACACAGGTACCCTAACTTCTACTCCACTGGCTTGACAATAGTTTTACTTTGACTGTCTCTTTCCATGAATGCCCTCTTAAGCTACTGGCTCTGTCTGCCTATATTGGTATCAGACCCAGCAGTTAGTCTACGCTCATTTCTAGCTGATTGCGCTATTGTTTTTGGCAACCCGCTGATAAATAAATGACTCTGAAGTCTGACCCAATCCTATCTGAACAAAAATGGTCTGACTCCTGTTTGTAGGAAGAGACTTTGAGGCTAAACCTTAAGGCTTCCTTCAATCCCAGGAGAGCCCTTCTTTGCTGCTTCTTTCTTCAGTTATTTCTGTTAACCTTCTAGCTGTTTTCTTTTCTCTTACTGCTGTTACAGAGTCACAAGCCCCCTACTAATTGCCCACTGTCAAAATCTCCACTGTTTTCTATCATGCTCTTACACTTGAACTTCTCCACACTCTGTCCCATATGAAGTGCGTCTTTTAGGGAGAACTATGGAGAGTTTGTCCGTATGACCTTCCTTTTCCCCCTGGGAAGAACATGGATGCTAGTGCTCCAGAGGTGGGATGAGGACAGTAACCCATTTCACTTACAGGGACATCCATGTTCTATGAACAGAGTTGTAGGCAAAGAAAGCCTCTGGTCTTCTTGGCTTTCTTCTCTTATCATGTAATTTTTGCTATGCACATGAAATGGGTCAAGAATGATTAGGACCCAGTATTCACAGCCTCTCATGCCTAGTAGAGAACTTCCTATGACAAGGGACTGGGGGAGAAAGAGGACCCATAACTTCTGTGTCAGTTTTGGCTGGAATAGAGCTTCTGCAACATGGAGCTGGGAGAGGCGGGGATGAGAAATACTGGTAGCCTGCCCCTCTTGGGGAGATGCCCTAACACTACACTTGGAGCTGTAGTGAGAGAGCTCCCCATTCTCTTAGCTTCACATGCTTAGAGTAGAGCTTCCATCATTCTGACCTGGGGAGATAAAGGGAGAAAGTCATGGCTCAAATTTACTGACTATTTCTGTTCTTGCTGCCAAGATTTAGCTTTTGTTGAATAAATATTTCTCCACTTACTGAATGACTTTCGGGGGATTTAAAAGTTTGTTTTTTTTTTTTTTTTTTTTTTGTTTTGGTTTGTTTTGTTTTGTTTTTAGCTTTTCATGTTACTTTAGTTTACTGGGAAGAGGATCTACAGAGCTCCTCACATGACTATTCTACAAGTGCTTCTGACCTGGTATTATTTTGTATAGATGTTATCACTATTTACACATTGTTACATTGAAATACTTTTTCTATCTCTGATTATTGTTCTAAAAGCTTTTATCATGACAGAGCGTATGTCATCATTTGTAATCTATTATGATCATCATTCATGTTGGGAGACCGTCTCTTCCAAGACTTCCAGTTGGGCATCGAGACATAAGTTTTTTCTGCTTTCTTATTTCCATCCTTAATTAAAGTTTCAACCACAGTGTTGGCAGGTACTAAACATGGGCATAAACAGAGAATAGATACCCAAGCCAGACGCTTAATTTTTCTAGCCCTAGTTTCTCTCCTCTTCAAGATCATTGCTCTAGTCCAGGAACTGTTTCTATCTCTCTCTTTGCTGTATGGTGTGAAAACAGCCCTCATTTCATCAACCCATATCTTCCATACTCTGTTTTGGTTTTGTTCTGTTTTTAAATAAAAGCTGTATTAAATCCACAAACACTTGCTTAAACCTCTTAAACCCAAAATGACTTGCTCTCTCAAAATTCACAAGTGTTAGAAATCACAAAGGTTTTTATTTTCAATAAATTGCCTTTTCAGTAAGTTTTCAATAACCCAACAAAGAATGTGGCTGCTTATTCCTGCCTACCCTGAAGGGCAAGGCATAACGAAAGCTGCCAGAATGGCCCAACCGTTGACAGTAGGGCAGTCAATGAACACAACAAAACTTGGACAAAGACATGTCAAGTAACATTTCAAAATATTACCCTGCTATGACTTTAGAATTGCTCAGCAAATCACATGATCTTTTTATTGGCGAGGGCGACTGTGGGATGGTAGGATGGGGAGAGGGTGGCTGCTAGTGAAAGCTTGCTTGGTTCCTTTTTTCTGTAAAAACCAAATGTAATTGAGAAGAGAGAGAAGAATAAAGGAATGAGTTACTTTGCTTTCGTATGTTTTCTTTTAAAGTAGTGATTTGTGCAACCTGTTTTTCCTTAGCTCTTTTCAGAGTTTCCATTCCTGGATGACGGGTCCAGAGTTCCCTCAATGTCTCGGCCATGCCATGTTCATCTTCTGTGCATTTGTAGAGGCTGTGGTTTCTTCATCCCGTCTGCATGGGCTTTCGTTGAGCATTCATTCCCTGCTTTTTTAAGTGAGTTCCACTTGGTTATTTCATGCCTCATTTTTTAGTATGTCTGAAAGTCTGCACCACCAGAGCAGAAAGGGCAACTTTTCACTGTAAGGAAGCTAAGCGCTCATTATAAACTATTTTTACTTATTAGAAAACAAAAGGGAACATTTTCTAAGAAGATAAAATAAAATGAGAAAGCTGCCAAAATTGTTAATCATCCCTTCTCCAGATCAGAGCACCCATGTGTCCAAAAACCAGGGGGAAAGCTTGAGGGTCATGAAATCTAGTGTGGGAGGATAATCTTTTCATATCTTCCCTGATTCATTTCTCCTGAAATTTCCAACTTTCTTTTTTTATCTTAGCCATTTTTTTTCTCTGTTCAGCGAATCAAGGAAAGGATTTAACAATGGAAATCAGGGTCAAATGGATTGTCTCCTCTTGACTTCTGATTTTCAAAAACCTGGATCCTTGTTGAAATAGAAATGGCTCCAGGCATAGAAAAAGTATTTTTGGATAATACTTTAGTAAGAGCAAAACATTCTTGCTGTCCACTAAGAAAAACGAGAAACAGAAAAGAAATCAACAGTAGTGGGTCCCCTAGGTAAGATCGCTGTGCCACCCTGCATGGGTTGTTTACCAGAAAGGTTGAGGGAAGGGTAGAAAATCCCCAAGTAGGTTTATGTCTCAATTCCCAGGTAGATCTTGCAGAGACAGCATGTTACAAGAATAAAAATTCTCTGTTGTGTAAAGTCTTCTACCTCTCCACTGAGTTTCCCATACCTTAACGTTATGTTGTAGAAGCAACAGAATACTCTCTCTCCAGTGTGCCCAATGTGCAGGTAAGGAAGGTGAGTAGCAAGAAAGAGAGCTCTCAGATGTGAACAGATGATGTGTGTGAAATTGACTTACGTGACCTTGGGAACCTATGTGGACGAAGAGCCGAGCCCCAAATAGGATGGTGGATGTCTCTGCAGATTATCACTATGGGTTAAAGACACAAAGGTTTAGATGTTTGTGGTTTTGTAGATTGGCTTCATTGTCGAAGAAGATTGCTCTAACGAACTATCACACTAAATTTCTAGCCAGTAGGAAAATGTCTTCTTTATCTGTTAAGTTCTACATATAGCATTTCCTTATATCTCATTGGCCAAAGCAGGTGAAAAACAAAGAGACTAGGGAATACAGTGTTTGGCCGGTTCTTATTAAAGAGTTCTCTTTCTGTGCACCTCTCTTTTCTCTGATACTCTTTGCTGGGACCTCTAGCGATCTTCCTCCAGACTCTCAATACCAACTTTTCAACTCAAGGAATTTCCTGGGTGCAACCTGGGTTTGACCTCACGCATAACAACCTGGACTCTTTCTCAAGTCAGTGGGCTGGGGAAATTTTAGGGCTCACCTTTTTTGTTTCTCATTTTGAAGGATCTCTTTCCTTCATTGCCTGATATCCAGGATCTCAAAACCGTTTGTTTCATATGTTTTATTTCCTTTTATTGTTTGTGTGTTTCTGGTGGGAAAGGTTAATCAGGTCTCTGGTATTTTGTCTTGGCTAGAAGTGAAAGTTCCCTACCCTATTCACTCCCCCCACCCACACTATTTATTATTATATCCCATCTCTTTCGTCTACACGGTACTTTGCAAATTATTTTGGTATTCTTTGAAGTTTGCTAGACTATAAAGTGACGTTGGCATATACACATTACTTCTTGCCAGAGATAAAGTGCTTTTGAATAGTCTCATTTCTAATTATGTCTCTCTGCCTGCACAACTTGAGCCTGGAGAGATGGGGATTGGTTCAAGAAGAGGATGTATCTGGGGGCACCTGAGTGGCGCAGTCAATTAAGTGGCTGACTTCAGCTCAGATCATGATCTCATGGTTTGAGGGTTCCAGCCCCATGTCAGGGCTCTGTGCTGACAGCTCAGAGCCTGAAGCCTGCTTTCAATTCTGTGTCTCCCTCTCCCTCCCCTTCCTCCACTTACGCTCTGACCCTCTGTCAAAATACATAAAACATTTAAAAAATTTTAATATAAAACAAGAAAATGTATCTGAAGTGAAAGATTATGAACCTAGGAAAGCGGTAAGCAATATCTCAAGCAAGACTGTGTTATAGAGACAGCAAAGGTGATGGGTATTGAGGAGGGCACCTGTTGGGATGAGCACTGGGTGTTACATGGAAACCAATTTGACAATAAGTTTCATATTAAAAAAAGAAAAGAAAAGAAACAGCAAAGGTCGTTTTAGAAAGGCCAAAGTGCATGATGAACAGGTTAGATCGGAGTACTCATACTCTTGTGGACTTTTTGCCTAATCGAAATTTGCAAAATGTCTCATAAAATGTTTAGCAATTAATGCATTATTATTTTTTTAAACTACTAAATTTAAGCGATTTGCAGGCAGATTACTCAAGTCTGGTCCTAGTTCTGGCATAAAATATTTTCAGGGTAGGTAATCTACCATTTCTAAACCTGTTTCCTTGTAAAGATTGTATATGGGAAGGAATAAACTACTTGATTTTTTCCATACTAAATTTCTATGTTTTTGTGGGAGGCTTTCTGAAAGTAGGCAACCCTATTGAAGTTTCTACAGATGTCAGAGAGCCAGTTTATCCTGGAGCTTTCCCCTTTCCTAATCCTTACAATTCTTGCTTACACTCAGTTCTGCATATAAAACTTTCATTGTAACCTCCAGGGTGTGCACAATCTGAAAAATTAGAAGAATTACATCTTGGTGAGTATTTGCTTTGTTGCACTTTCTCCCCTTCTACAATTCAAATTTTTTTTGCTAATAACAACAATAACAAAAGTGTCATGTAAAAGAATTAGTGCCCACACTTGAGATGAAAAGATTTCAGAATATAAATCAAGTTGAACATAGTGACGGGATATTTTCCATTGGCAAACTATTCTTTATAAATCTGGTGGGGGGGGGGGGACTGATGTGCCTGAATTTCAATCTTAAGGGAGCACAAGTTTTGTAGATATGAATTCTGTTATTACTATATTGTTTCTAGCACATTTTACAAAAGCAAAATGTCTTCGTACCACTAAACAACATCTACTTGCAAGTGAAGAGGGAACAAAAGCTCATAAAACTGCAATAAAATATTTGTCTTCAGCGATAGGATTAATTTTATCACTGTAGATTTATGACCCCAGAAATTTGTTGCTGGATATTTAATATATCAAAATAGCAGAACAAGGAGCTTGTATTAAGAAATGTGTTGTGAAACTTGTGATTTACCAGAGAGAACAGGTTTCTTTTTTTTTTTTTTTCTGTAAGACTTAATAAAACAGGAGCAAAATTGAATTAGTTTGGCATAAAGTTTAATTGCCTGACCAAAAAATTTGACACTATCACTGCATTACTGTTTATGTGCAACATTTATTGGACTTGTGGGTTATCATCCCCTCCCCCTCCCCCACTAGACCCTCAGATGGGGAAGGTTAATGATGGCAATAGGAACGCAGTGTTAGCGTCTAGGAATCTGCCTTTGATTGCATCTTCCTATCATAAAGGAGGAAAAGTTTGCCACAATGACCTTTCCAAAAGAGAAAACAGGGTTTTATAGCTTGCTGCCTCCCCTAATGCAATTCCTTTGTTGAATGCCTACCTCTTCAGGAATTCCAGAGCTCTTCAGCACTATAGTACCTTGAGATAGTGTGCCTTAGTGACCTTCACTTTATGCATCTGGGAGCTTTCTTTTCTTTTCTTTTTTTTTATGATGGAAATAGCCTGATAGCAGAAAGTCATAAAAGACCACAGCAAATCTACAAATTTTCTCTATTTTGAATTGTGGGTATAGCTCTGAATTACTCTTTTTCTGCTCACATTTTTTTAAAATCTTTTGAGCTCCTATAAGAATTAGGTACACACTTAGGAAAAAACACAGTCTCCTCAGATTGTAATGTGGGAACTAGACATCATCATATTCAGAAAGGTTAGAGGAATATGGTCTGGCAGAGGCAGAACGAGTTCAGTCTCCATAATTCAACTAGCATGGAATTCAAGAATAGAGCCACTAAATCGATGATGCAGCCATAGAATTTACAACCAGAAACCATCTCATTTCTTATCCATAAAGCTTTTAACAGCTAACCTTCATGGGGCTTGCTTTGTGAATTTCCAAGCAGATGGACAGTTCCCAGAGCGTGGCTGAGTCTGGATCACTGTTATAGAAAATAATTAAGTGAAAATATATACCATGGAAGAGGGAGAAGCCAACAATTTCCTTTACGTTTGATTTGAATGAGAACAAAAAAAAAAAAAAGCTGGATTTATTTTCTCTTGTCTATCCTAGTGTTTCCTGGGGGTCTTGATATTTCATGTTTTTAAAGAAAACCACTTGCTTTCCTTCACACCTCTGATTTGCTCTCTTGTCCCATTGTACGCTCTTGGTAGCAGAAACATATGTAACTTGATGGAGTATATTTGATGGAGGCCAGCATTTTCAAGATTTGGGGAAAAATTGTAAGATATCCAGTGCTTTTATTTCCACCCCCATAACTGTTTATTATTAACCTACTCAGAGATGTTAAAGACCACACAATGCATAAACCTGATTCACTGACAACCAGCCATTATTAGGCTTCTGTATGTATATCTTGCTGTGAGTGATTCATCAAAAACCAATGATGAGATTTTTGAGAATTTCCAATCAGAAGTTAAAATAAAAGATTGAACCCATAAAACCTGCATGTGTTTATGGTAGAAAAAGAGATTATCAGTTAAATTCAAGGTAACATGTTCACATGAGTGCTCGTGTCTATTTCTCTCCTCAATTCTTGATTAAAATGACCAAATAAGTTTAACAGTAGGAAATTAGTTTAATTAAAGGGAAAAACTCACATCAACATTTTTTTACTGAAAGAAAAGAGTATAAAACTGCGCCATCTAAAAGAAAAGTAACTTCGGGCTCTGTGCTGAGGCTCAGAGCCTGTGCTCAGAGCCTGGAGCCTGCTTCAGATTCTGTGTCTCCCTCTCGCTCTGACCCTCCCCCCGTTCGTGCTCTGTCTCTCTCTGTCTCAAAAAATAAATAAACATTAAAAAAAATTTTTTTTAAAAATGGGGCGCCTGGGTGGCTCAGTCGGTTGAGTGTCCGACTTCGGCTCAGGTCATGATCTCACAGTCTGTGGGTTCTAGCCCCGCGTCGGGCTCTGTGCTGAGGCTCAGAGCCTGTGCTCAGAGCCTGGAGCCTGCTTCGGATTCTCTGTCTCCCTCTCTCTCTGACCCTCCCCGTTCATGCTCTGTCTCTGTCTCAAAAAATAAATAAACATTAAAAAAAATGTTTAAAAGAAAAGTAAGATTATACACTTAAAAAATCTTCACAAAAGTTAAAAGCAAAAGATGGGCAAAAATATACAACACTCATTGAAATGAAAAGAAAGTAAAGGTGGCAACATTAATGCTAAGCAAGATAAAATTCAATGCCAAACATATTAAATGCACCCGCAACACTGTATTATTGATGAAAGGCACAATATTCAAAGAAAATTTTAAAAGCTGTGTTCTTTGCATAAAAGTAACCAATATCAAAATAGGTAAAATAGTCAAAATGTTCAGATGGTAGAAATCCAAAAGAAGTTGAAAAGAATATAATACAAGAGAAATGCATTTTGTATCATCCTAGAGGTAGCCCTAACACATAAATAAATTAATTAATACATCAATGTCCTACAGAGATTTAGCATTTCTTTCCCAACACTCATAAAACACTTGCAAAGAACTGGTTGTGTATTAAGCTAAGGGTTTTGGAGAGTCCAAAACCTTGCAAAATGCTGCCATTGTAGTGGATACATTCTCTGACCATAATACAAGAAAATAATAGCAACATAAAATGAACAAGATGCAATAACCTGACTGTCTTCTGAGTTTTGCAGGATTATGTTATGACTCTCTATTTCCAGGAGCATTTCTTTGCATATTCTTGCAGAGAATTTCTTAATCTAAAACCATTCTCTGTGGCCACCCCACTGGCATCATCCAGTACTTTTTTAGGTAGTTAATAACACTGGAATTCTTTTGGGCCTCTATGTATCCAAATAGCTCTAGCTCCTGCAGCACAAGACAAGGAGTTAAATCCCAGAGCTTGTCACATTTGCCCTGAATGACATGTGCCATTGCCCTTCCTAAAATGCCACTTAGTTGTGCTTATTTATTTTTATGCATGACCCTATTTTCAAAGCCTTTTTCATTTCCTAGCATTTAAAAGTTAAACGGACAACTTTTCTAAATAATTCTTAGACCACAAGAAAATATAAATGTAAATTATATAACATGCAGGGAAATATCAGCAGTGTGAACTTCACGTATCAAAATTTATGAGAGATTTCCAAGACTATACTCAGAGCAAAATAAATGTCTCTATATATTTTAAAGATTACAGAAAAAAAGGTAAACATTTTAAATTATAAATTTCATTTAAAAAGTTACAAAAAGGATATCTAAAATAAAGCGGGGATTGGCAAACTTCAGTCTAGTGGCCAATTTCAGCCCACCATCTGTTTTGGTAAATAAGCTGGTTACTGGAACATAACCATGCTCATTCATTTCTGAGTTGTCTATGTTTCTTTTTGTGCTTCAAGTACAGAGCTGAGTAGCTGTGACAGAGGCCATTTGGCTTGCAAAGTCACACAGCCCTTTACTATATGCCCTTTACAGAAAAAGCTTACTGGTTCTTAATCTGAAGTATGCAGAGAAAGGGATTATTAAAAATGAAATGAAAAACTAATAATGTGGGTAGCAGAAAAGACTATAAAATTGAGAGATATATCAATTATTGTTTAAGCACATAGAAAACTGAGCGATGTTATAAATCTTATTTTGTTGGCATTTTCTCAAAAAAAAATCATTGGGTAAAAAGCATAATTTAAAAAATATAGAGGGGCACCTGGGAGGCTCAGTAGGTTAAGCATCCAACTTTGGCTCAGGTCATGATCTCACGGTTCAATGGGTTTGAGTCCCGTGTCAGGTTCTGTGCTGACAGCTCAGAGCCTGGAGCCTGCTTCAGATTCTGTGTCTCCCCCTCTCTCAGCCCCTCCCCAACTCATGCTCTATTTCTCTCTGTCTCAAAAATAAATAAACATTAAAAAAATTTTAAAAATATACACATATTTTTTTTTTTTTTACATATGGGTGGAAAATTTTTTTCTTTTTTGAGAGAGAGAGAGAGAGAGAGAGAGAGATAGTGCAAACAGGGGAGGGACAGAGGGAGTGGGAGAGAGAATCTTAAACAGGGTCCATGTCCAGCATGGATCTCACAACCATGAGATCCTGACCTGAGGCGAAATCAAGAGTCAGACGTTTAACTGACAAAGCCACCCAGGCAGCCCAGCTACAGGTGAAAAATTCTAAGAAAACATTAGTAAATCTAACTCGGCAGTATACTGAACTATTAGTAAACTTCAGCAAGTTAAGATATACTCCAGGGATATATAAATTATTTATCATAAGTAAATATGTTTTTATACCTAATCACATCATACAAGTCAAAACAAGAAAGAACATACTAATCTCAATAGATACAGAAAAACAGTTGGTCTTTTTTATGATAGAGAAATAGGAAGAAATAGGAAGGGAAATTCTTAGTATGATGCCAACATCCAGTATTTTTTCACAGCTGAAAACATCAGAGATAATTTCATGAAAGTCATATGTAATGTAAAAATGCCTATTATTGTAATGAGTATTTAAAGAAAAAGGTTTGTAAAAGCTCTAGTCAATGGAATAGGACATGAAAAGTTTTTAAAGGAAAATATAAAATTATTATTTTCAGATTACATGAGTATATTTCTTGAAAACAAACTAAATCAGGAAATTAACATTAATATATTATTATGATCTGATCTTTGGACCCCAGTCAAATTTCTTCAATCAGCAAAAGGCTCCAATTCAGTGTTACATGTTGCATTTACTTATTGTGTCTCTTCATTTTTCTTCAATCTGGAATAGTACCTCATTCTTTTATTTTAATGTTTAATTAATTAATTAATTAATTTTGAGAGAGATAGAGTGCAAGTGGGGGCGAGGGGGACAGAGGATCTGATTTAGACTCCACACTGACAGCAACTAGCCCCATGTGGGGTTGGAACTCATGAACCACGAGATCATGACCTGAGCCAAAGATGGATGCTCAACCAGCTGAGCCACCCAGGCATCCCAGTACCTCATTTTTTATTTGTATTTTATATCTTGACACTTTTGAAAATTATATATTAGTTATTTTGTAGAAAGTCTCTTAATTTGGATGTGTCTGGTGTTTCCTCATATTAGAGTCAAGTTTCACATCTCTGGAGAGACTATTTTAGAAATAACGTGTTCTCATTTTATCTCATCGTATCAGATACACACATTTTTCCTTTGCCTTACTAATAATATATACCTTTGATAAGTTGATTAAAGTGGTGTTCGTCGGGTTATTCCATTCTAAAGTTATCACTTTTCCTTTTGTAATTTATAAATATTGTCGGGAAGGTACTTTGGAACAATAAAAATATTCTGTTCTCCATCAAACTTTCTATTTATTCATTTATTTATTTATATTGGTATAGATTCATGGTACTCTATTTTGTTCAATGGTTATAATTTGTTTCTATATTTATTTGTTTTTTTAATGTTTGTATTTATTTTTGAGGGGGCAGGTGCTCACACACATGCATGCACAAATGGGGAAGGGGCAGAAAGACAGAGAATTCCAAGAAGGTTCTGTGCTGACAGCAGAGAACCTGACGCCGGACTGGAACTCGTGAACTATCAGATCATGACCTGAACAGAAGTTGCACACTTAACCAACTGAGCCACCCAGGTGCCCCTCTATATTTATTTAAAAGCTCAAATTGTCCCAGATTGAGAGGTAGGAGCCCCTTTGATCTGGCTCCTGTGTCCCTTTGATGTGTCCCTATCATTCTTTAAGCACTTTTACATTCTGACATGAGAGTATATTCTGATCCCATCTTGTGATTTCTCTCCTCCAGCTGTGGGATCAAAACAGAATACAGATATATTTGGGGGCCACTTTTCAGCTTACCTCAACTAAGGTGTTCAGATTCCTTTTAGTAGAATCAAGACCTGGGTGCTAGGTGCCCTCCTTACTGTTAGGCTATTGCTGTTCCCAGATTCTTTCTTTCTGTGGAAAGGGCTGCAGAGATTTTTAGGTGTGTATTCACACACACATTACTACATATCTATCTATCTATCTTTTTACCTATCATCTATTCTATCTATCTAAAAACAATGAGCACATACTGACACCTGTTAGCATTCCACCACTGAAGAATTCATACTAGTTTCTCCCTTTCTGAATTTGTAGTTCTCTTCTCTAATAATGAGATAACTGACCCCCATCACCCTTAATTTACTGATGTGATTAATCTCCCAGTATGGAACAAATCTCCCACTGCTGCTGCCATTCCCTCCCCTGGAGATCCCTCTTCATCCCACTAGCGCTCTAACGCTCTACACCTGGTCAGCACCTGTACTCTGATGCCCCACACAGGGATATGCTACGCTGCAAGATCCTTCTTTACCAAGCCTGGGTTTCAACACCTCATGGCAGGCAATCAACTGACACGATTTTTCTTCTCCTCCTCATCCCAGTGGCAGTCTGCTTGACTATAGCAGGCTGTCCTTAACAGCTAGCTTCCTTACCCTGCTTACATTCTGCCACACTGCTCTGGATAACCCTTTTACACATTTGCCCTTCTCATTCTTCTTGGGCTTGGATACCCTCCCTGCTTGGGCCGCTGGTGCTTCCACCTCACGTAGATGCCTGCCTTTCTTGAGTCCATCAATATCTCTAAAATTGTATTGTTCAAAAAGGGCGGGTGTACGGGGCGACTGGGTGGCTCAGTTGGTTGAGTGTCCGACTCTTGATTTCGCCTCAGGTCATGATCTCACAGTTTGAGATTGAGCCCCATGCATGGCTCTGAGCTTTCAAAATGGATCTTGCTTGAGATGCTCTCCCTCTCTCTTTCAAAATAAATAAACTTAAAAAAAAAAAAACAGGGCAGGGAAAGGAAGAGAAAGATGTCACCATTTTCTTTTAGAAAGAAGAGAATTAAATAAATGAAAAAAGAACACTTCCTCATACTTTTCAATGGTTTTAAGAGCTAAATGTTAAAGAAAAGCCATGATTTAAAATAATATATATAAATATAAATATATATATATAAATATATTGTATATATATATATATATATATATAAACATTTTCCTTACATTAGGGTTTTTAGGTTGTAAAAGCAAGCAGCATACGTTCAAAATCATGGTTAATTAAAAAAAAAGAGTATATCATAAATAATATGTTATAACATATAATGGATAAAATTATTAGTATTATAATTATCTAAAGCACTCTTACAAAATAATAAAAAAAAACATCTCAATGGTAAAACAGGCATAGGTTATGAATGGAAATTCACACATGAAAAAACACAAACTACCAGTAATGATGAAAGAAATGTTCAACCTCTCTAGAAAAAAAACTTAAAAAATAATAGAAGTAATAAACCATTTTTCCTTTCAAAATGACATATTGAGATGAAAATAATTAGAATGGTTGGCAAATATAGATAGTCTAATTCCCTGCTTGACAACATGTAAATTGAGAAAGAATTTTTGAAGGAAAAACTTGTATCAAGTATATGAAAAATATATATAACCTTTGAACTAGTACTCTACTTCTAGGAATTAACCTTAGCAAATAATCAGAGGTGGACAAAGATTTATGATGGTGTTGATTTCAATATTATTTAATATGGGAAAAATAATATGTACTATGATATATCAATATATACACATATTTAATATAAGAATTGAAAAAAATAGCCTTTGGCCTAAAATAAGGAGTTGGTTAAGGGGTGCCTCATTGGCTCAGTTGGTTCAGCTCCAGACTCTTGACTTTGGCTCAGGTCAAAATCAGGTTCTGTGCTGACAGCGCGGAGCCTGCTTGGTATTCTCTCTCTCCCTCTCTCTACCTCTCCCCTGCTTTCTCTCTCTCAAAATAAATGAATAAAACAAACTTTAAAAACAATAAAATAAGGAATTGGTTAGGTAAATCATGCTATATAAATAGATACAATATTAAGTAATACAATTAATAACTTGAGAATCAAAATTATTTTATTACATGAAGAAAGTACAATATAAGATGATCAATAAAATACGATTTTTTTTAGATTCTATTTTTAAGTAATCTCTACTATATCCAACATAGAGTTTGAATTTACAACCCCAAGATCAAGAGTCTTATGCTCCACAGACTGAGCCAGCCAGGTGCCCCTAGAATATATGATTCTGGGTGTATATGTACATACGTGCATTATGTATTTGTGTGTATGCAGCTGGATCTATATCTTGATAAAAGATATATACAGAAGAAAACGCACCAACATGTTAACTATGATTTGCTCATGGTTTATTTCTATTTCTTTCTTCTTTACCAGATTTTCTAACATGAATGAACATAGATAACTATTGGATTACTTTCCTATTACTGTTTAAATTATCACCAACTTGGTGGCTTAAAATAACACCAATCTGAGGTGCCTGGGCGGCTCAGTTGGTTAAATGTCTGACTTCGGCTCAGGTCACGATCTCATAATTCATGGGTTCAGGCCCCGCGTCAGGCTCTGTGCTGACAGCTTGGAGCCTGGAACCTGCTTCAGATTCTGTGTTTCCCTCTCTGTCTGCCCCTCCCTCACTTGTGTTCTGTCTGTCTCTCTCTCTCAAAAATAAATAAGCATTAAAAAAATGTAAATGACACCAATTTATTTTCTTACAATGGAGGTCCAAAGTCCAGAATCGGTTTCATTGGCTAAAACCAAGGTGTCAGTAGTTCCTTTTGGAAGTGCTGAGGGAAAATCTGTTCCCTTGCCTTTTTAAAACTTCTATTACCACCTATATTCCTTGGCTTGTGGCCATTTATATTTTTCCATCTGTAAAGATCACTCTGCTTCCGCCAACACATCAACTTCTCAGAATCTGACCCTCCTATAGGGATGGTGTAAGGGCAATCACATCGTTCTGGATTATCCAGTCCCGGGGATGACCCAGGATAATCCTCCTAGCTGAAGATCCTTAGTTCAATGAGACTTGCAAAGTTTCTTTTGTCAAATAAAGTAGCATTCACAGTTTTCTGGGATTAGTACAGAATACAGATATATTTGGGGACCACTTTTCAGCTTACCTCAACTATTAGCATTATCAAACTTTTCATTACTATAGGGATATATGCTTCACTATGACACTCCTTAAGGAGGAATTGATTTCTTTGTGACGTTATGGAACATAATATATATTACTAGAGCATACAGGTGAAGAAGAGGAAAAGATATATTCTGAGGGGCTCAATATATATTTTAGAATTCAATAGGGGTGATTTACAAGAAATAAGGACATAGATAGGAATTCATAATTAAAGAGAGAGATTTAGGAATTCTAGCCAATATCTTCGGAAATCACTGCCCCTTCCTAGAAGAAAACCATAGGGATGGCTACTAGTATCTCACTTAGGCCAACCACACTGATGTGTAGGAAACGTTTAATAACACTTTTTATTCAGTCATATATGTCTGCTTCCAGGAAGATGATGCCTAGGGCAGCTACTGAAAACTCACCATATGGCCAGTAAATATAAATATATACGCATTCCCTATTCAAAAATAACAGAATACTGGGGCACCTGGGTGGCTCAGTCACTTGTGTCCAACTCTTGATCTCAGCTCAGGTCATGGTATTATTCATGAGATCAAGCGCCACTTTGAGCTCTGCACTGACAGCATGGAACCTGCTTGGAATTTTATACCTCTCTCTCTCTTTCTGCCTCTCTCTCTCTCTCTCTCAAAATAAATAAATAAACTTAAAAAATCAAAATACAGTGTTTGCTAGCAAAAATTTATATATAGCAGTATCCACAGTAATGTTACATATAACCACAAGAAACTGGAAACAATCTCACTGCACAACAGTAGAGGAATTAACAAAAATTTATGCATTATCATATGTTGTGGATTGGTGTATAGCCCTAAAACCATAAATGTTATTATGTTGTTCGTACGTTATTCATGGCATCAGAGAATGCCGTTATAATATTACAGGAAGCAAACCAGCTGCCAAAGTACATATATTATGATCTTGAACATGTTATAAAATAAAAAAGAAGCTAGGGGGAGTAGAAGCAATATTAAACTATGTATCATGGATCCTCAGGATGGTAGAGTTGTGTGACTATTACTTTTTGGAGTTTCCAAATCTGTCATTGTACATGCTATATTTTTATAATCAAAAAGGTGAAGCACAATAAAAACTATTGAATCAGCTTCCCATAAATATTGACTCAGTTATTGGGCTAAGAGAAGTTTTACTACCTGGGAAGCTTTAATTTTTCCACTGTGTATCAGTCTATAGGAGAAAAAAGTGTGCCACCCTTTTTGTGTAGGGTCTCTGGGCAGGAGAGTGCACCATTAAATCCACTAAGTGGAGATAATGATCATTATCTGCTAGGTGACCTGGAAAGGCAGGAGATCTAGCAATTCTGGATGTATTCTACTTCACAAACTTTAAAAGAAATTCATCTCCATCTCAGTGGGGAAATCAGCCCTGAAAAAAAAAATTAGAACTAAACAGAGCGATATATACACCCAATATTATCAGACAACAGAAAATAAAAGGACTATGTGTTAAAAAGTTCTTTAAAAAGATATGATATTTAGGGGAGTTGTTAATGCTTGCCATAAACAGACTGTATGTGTTAAACAGTCTTGCTCTTTTTTTCTTTATTGATTCATTGCACATTAACTTGAGTTCAGTCCTCTTTGGATTGAGCAGGACAACAATACTTAGTGCTTGAGAATTCACAATAAAAATTTCGAAACCTCAAGCTATATCTGCTTATTCACAATTAAATAAATCAGCCTTTTAATCCTTTAATCTACTCTAGAAATTGAATAATTAAGCCAGAACGGGGATTGTTCCATCTGATTCAAAACATTTTGAGGTCAGCGTCTCAGAAGAGAGATTTTTCACATGTTTATTTGCTCTAATTTGCATAATTAGTATGTTAAAATGAACAAATTAGAAACAAGCAAGCAGAGGGTGCTGGATTAGCAGAAATCTTAAAAGCTTTGCAGCTTCTTCATATAATTATTGAGGAGGCATGTTTAGTATAACACACATTAGTAACAAACAGAGTCAAGGTCAGGAAATTAACTCTTTGACAATTTAAAGTTGGCATTTTAATTTTATAGCACTCTCAGCACAGCAGAAATTCATATATTTCAATGTAGTATTCTCATACTGTTATAACATTAAAAATCAGTCTTTTTGATATTATCGCAACATGCTAGTTTATAGGTAGGAAGATGAGATTTTAGCTTCTAGAAATATCTCTATAAGACTCTCATAAATGTGAAAGTTTGATACTCAAGGGAATAAGGATGCACGTACAATTTCAAGTGACTGTGCTTTGTTAGCTGGACTCTTTCTGAGCTGAGTGAAAAATAGAATGGAGAGACTTAAATTGTTGCTCCATTTCCTAATCCCACATCTTGCACCTCAACTGAAAGGGATTAAGAGCCCATTAAATTATCTTCTTGGTCCATAGGTTCTTCTCAGTACCTTTCCCAGGTTGCAAAGAAAATTTCCTGAAGGTTAGCCATTAAAGATTACTGTACTCCTGAAAATCCTTGACTTATGTCTTGAAACGTGGGGCCATTTTAATTATCTATGGATGAAAGACAGTGGTTTGACTTCAACTGACTTTAGGTGTCTCTTATGATGTATAACATTATAAGGTTTGGAAATACTGACTTCCAATTACAGTAATTGCTGTGATTACTTCCTAATTACAATGTGAGGAATGTTGCATTTTCTCAGCTTTTAGTTTTTATTTCTACCCTGTGTAGTTGATGACTACTGATGCATCAGTTCTAATCTCTATGGAGAATGAAATAAGAATAAAAAATATATATATACAAATTTGAAAAGCAGGCTTATGGATATTATCGTTACAGTTTCCATAATGAAGGTACCATCCCTTTGATTAAAGATGTCAAAATTGTTCTCAATAATTATAAGAACCAGAGGATAAAAAAGGTGGTGGAGTTATGAAAGTATTTTGTGATCATTTGTTTGTATGAAATCTTCATATTGAAGAGTGAAATATGATTTATGATCTCCAGCTTTTTTTAATGTTTATTTATTTTTGAGAGAGAGACAGAGCACGAGTGGGGGAGGGGCAGAGAGAGCGGGAGAGAGAGAGAGGGAGAGACAGGATCTGAAGCAGGCTCCAGGCTCTGAGCTATCAGCACAGAGTCTGACTTGGGGCTCAAATGCATGACCTGTGAGATCATGACCTGAGCCCAAGTTAGATGCTTTACCGACTAAGCCACTCAGGTGCCCCTCAAACGTTTTTAAAGATAGTTTTCCGATGGAATAAAGATTGCAGCCCTATTCATCATACATTTCTATTAATTGAATATGTAATATATTTAATGTGGATGAAATATATATTTATTAGAGAGTTGTCCCATGTTAATTGTGATAAATACTTGGTCTTTTCTTTAGAAGTTAAAAATAAGAAATCAATGCAAGATGAGTTGGGTAGAAACATATGAATAAAAGAAGGCCTTCTCACATCTGAGGCTGTATTCTGTCATCAGAATGAATTTACCAAAGCTCAGGGTCTTTCCTTCAGTTCTGAAACTTGGAAACATGAAATTTTTAGGATGTTGAATACAATTTCTATTCTCAGGGAAGGACTCACATTAAACTAGCAAACACAAATAATGTATGAGAATAGAATGTCAAGTTATGAATGTAAAGATAAATTAAAAATAAAGAAATTACAAACTGACTGGTGGCTCAGTCAGTTGAGTGTCTGACTTTGGCTCAGGTCATGATCTCACGGTTCATGAGTCCGAGCCCCACATTAGGCTCACAGCTGTCAACATAGAGCCCACATAAGATCCTCTGTCTCCCTCTCTTCTCTCTCTATCAGTCCCTGCACGAGTCTCACATGCTCTCTCTCAAAAATAAGTAAAAAACATTTTAAAAAAGAAATTACAACATTCTGTATCTCTTTAAACTGTACTTTCTCTCCCTTTAGGCTGAGCTTATCTGGATGTCAAAAGTAATCAGGATTCATGAACTTTTCTGTATGTATATTATACCTCAATAAAATTTACAAAAACACAGTAAAAAGATGAGCATGAAATCAGAAAATAGCAAATCTGGGGGGCGCCTGGGTGGCTCAGTTGGTTAGGCCTCTGACTTTGGCTCAGGTCATGATCTCACGTTTGGTGGGTTTGAGTCCCGCGTTGGGCTCTGTGCTGACAACTCAGAGCCTGGAGCCTGCTTCAGATTCTGTGTCTCCCTCTCTCTCTGCCCCTCCCCTGCTCATGCTCTGTCTCTCTCTAAAAAATAAACATTACAAAAAATATAAAATAGTAAATCTGGTGTTTAATGACATCACACTCATATAAACTGTAACCTAGTCATTCATTAACTCAATGAATATTTTTCTTGCATATGGATATTAGGTGCCAGGCTCTGTGCTGGGCCCCGGAGTAAGCTATAGAAGCTAAATGGACATCATCTTTCAGGAAGACAAAGTAGAAGCAAAATCGACAATGAAAAAATATATTTTCAAAGAATTAAAGCAAAACAAATTGGGTGAAAAGATGGAAGGCAGTGTCCATTTGGGCATGTGCTCATGGGCTCAGTGAAATTTTCAGTGAGGAGATAGCACCCAGTGAGGGCAAAAAGGATGTAAAGCAGCAAGCCATGTGAAAAGGAAAATATAATCATTCTAGGCCGGGAAGCAAACCTGAAGAGGTTCTGTGTGGCTGGAATATGTTTGTGTAAGCAAGAGTGTGGTCTGTGATTTAAAGTGAATTTCACATCCTTTTTATAAATCTATGGCCCCTCCACCCTACCTCCCAATCACAGAAATGAGCCCATTCAAATGTCCCCCACTTCTTTCCATGACAGTCTCCAATACCTCCTTACATGTTCCCCGGGGACAATTCTGTTGACTTCCTTTCACCCAACTGCTTAGCATTGCCACTACACCGCAGCCACGGGTCAGAGAAAAACTTGTGAGATCTCTCCACTGGGGTTGGCAAGCTCTCTCCAGTGACAACAGTTGTAACTTCAGGTCATGGCCACCAGGGAGGGGATGTTGTTCTCCCCTACCCTGCTTGGCTCCGTGCCTTGGTTCCACCTCAGTGCAGCTGAGACCAGATTAATCCATTTGAATGTGGCTCTCCTGAAGCTCAGGGGTAATGGAAGAGATTCCAAACTATCGCATAACTTTCGATCACCCCAGGGCCTCTTATAAGACAATGATTGGCCTGGATCCCAGCCTATCAATGTTTGTCAAGGGACAATTTACCACTCCATACCAGATCCGCAATAGAACCTTCTAAAGTGTTGAGGTTCAAGCCAAATTCACTCCAAGCTCCAGAGGGAACAAATGGTGTCCCCAGTCATAACCTCAGGCTGAATTCCATAAGTCTTAATTCTCTATCATAGGATTAATTTCGTATCAGGATGGTTAGTAGCAGAAACCATCTGTAGTGTCTATTCTACAGAGATGTGGTCTAGATCCATTGTCCTTATTAAACCAGATAATCACAGAATAATCTTACACTTTTAGTACAGTTCCCGAAGACTGTATTATTCAGGATTGCCAACACTCATCTTTTATGCTATGATAGTCAAAATGATGTGGCCAAAGACAGAAGAAATTTCGAATCCACTGACTAATTTAACTCTCACCTGGCTAGCACTTTGATGTGCACTGCCAACTTTTACCTCTGGTACTCTACTTTTTCTACATTTTTATAGGAGACTAATTCTTACTTAAATTTTAATGACATCTTTTTTCTTCATATATATTAATAAAATAACTCCACTGATTAATCAGATTACAGGCAAAATGTACGGCCTTGGGAGTCATTCTTTCACATTTAGGTGACTTTGTCTTTCTCGACTCCGTTTTAAAAAATGTATTGATCCCATAGTTTCACTCTTAATTATCTCTCTTTTTCATGTCCTTGGGAGATATCTGCTTGTCACTGCCATGTACTAACCCAGGTAGTAATCATCTTTCCTTCACAGACCAAAGCCAATATCCTATAGAGAGTTCCTTGATTGTGCAGTAATATAAATCCCCTTACATTTAAGGGAAAGAGGCCTAAGAATCAAGAGAATTACACAACCCTCACCATCACCCTTCACATTAGAAGTTTTTCACTTTCTAAAATAAGAATATTGGACTAACTGGTTTTAATTAACCATATGTCCTGCTCTACAAAGTTAAAAACCTGTAAGACAATATTTTTGGTCTCCAGGTATCCATTTGCAATAATTTGGAATGAGTTTGCATGGCAGAACAATTATGGTGTTCTAGTTTCTGCATTAGTAGCCTCAGGTTTTGTGGTTCAGTGTTATAGAAAGGATCAAATTATGCTTTTTCTCATTGCATATGATGTCATGTTTAGAAAATCCATGAAATCTCTGAAACCTACGGGCCAGGACTCCATATGGTAGATAATAAGACAATGCATTGCTCCTGGAATGTTCCTGAGGGCGAAGGACAATAGCCACAGGAATTTTCAGTCATGATTTGGAGCTTTAATTTCAGAATCCTAGATGCATGCATTTGGAAGGGACCTTAGAAATTTGGATGGATGGCCAGAGAAGACCTTTTGTTCCTAAACATTGTGGATGACACTCTAATGATTTATGTTTGTTTTTTTTTTCTGGAAGTTGCCTAAGATAGCTTTACTTGTCTCACTTGGCAAAACAGTTGCTAGTGTTTTCTCTAAACTGGAGGTCAAGATGTAGCTCTTACAAAATTTTTCCAATTATTTCAATTTATTTCACAACTCTTTGACCTTACTGACCTCTCTTACTTAAAATACCTGAAAATAATTGTAGTTTAAACTTGGAGTTGTAGCTCTTTGAAAGCTTGTCCCATGTACTATATCTTCCTGGGCTTTCAGCTCCTGGAAACTCCAAAGTGTTGGACTACCGAATGTCATATGGTTCTGGATATTTAAAGCTATTCTATCACTTATCAACTGTGTGACCTTGAGTAAGTGGTGAAACTTCTCCCAGCCTTAGCTTCCTCATCTGCAAAGTCAGGAAGTGAGTACCAATGTGTATAATACTACTATAAGAATTAGGTGAGGTGTAAGTGCAGTGACTCTGGTAAGCATTTAATAATGGAAACAGCATCTTGTTCTCGGTTCTTTAGTATGGTCTTAAAAATATATAATCAATCAAACTGACACCTCTGTGGAATGATAGGGTCCGTAGATAACAAACAAAATCAATTTTCAGCTGATTAACTCTTATTTTTTCCATAATTCTGCCTTGGGATAAGAGGAAGAAAATTTGGCTGGAAGCAGGGATGAGCCACAAGAAAATTGTCCTCCAGAACAATCTGCCTTGGATGGAATTTGTTGTGCATTGGGAGGATGTGGATTGAGAGTCTGGCAATGCTGGTGTAACTCTGGTGTGGATGCCTTATCTCCAGCTAGCATTAATTAACCTATTTTATTTTTTTTAAGTTTATTTATTTTGAGACAGACAGAGACAGACCAAGTGGGGGAGGGGCAGACAGAGAGAGGGAGAGAGAGAATCCCAAGCAAGTTCTGCGCTGTCAAGGCAGAGCCCAACAGGAGGCTTGAACCCACAAACCATGAGATCATGACCTGAGCTGAAACCTAGAGTGGAACACTTAACCAACTGAGCCATCAAGGCACCCACCCCTTAATTAACCTATCTTAAATGTATAACTCTGTTTACCTTTATTTTTTTTATTTTTCATCTCTTTATTCTCTTTTTTTCGTGGTTGTCCTCTTTCTTTCATTTTTGGTTTTTGTTTTATTTTGTTTCGTTTGTTCTGTTTTGTTTTTTATTCTCTAGAGCTTGCTAAATAAAGTGTGGGTTTAGATACCAGAATGGATTCATTCAAATCCTTGCCCTGCCACTGGCCAGCAGGTATTCAACATTTATATTTGAAATATAGAATAGTAAATATTTAATAATACATGTGACATATTGGCATATCATAAGAAAGATAGCTATTGTCTTTAACCACAAATTTGCAATGCTCAAAATATCAATGTTCCGCAATCATTCAGTGAACTCAGGACAATTCTGTGGTATTTTCTCTGTGCTCCCCACTTTTCTTCTTTAAACTCCTTTCCCTATTCTTTACCTCTCTCTTCCTATCTTTTATTGTACCATTTTTTCTTCCCCCAACCCCTGCCCTGAGTCATCTGCTTTGAAGATCTCCTCTTTGAAGACTTTCTTGATTCTATAGGCAAGATTTAATCTGAATGTCCCACTTGATCTGTAAATACCTTTATCTTGGCACTTATCTCATTTTAATGAAAATTTCTATTTATACACGTTTTTGAAACACACACTGCAAACTAATTGAGGTAATGACCATGGCCATTGTTGGTGGATCTTCAAAGTCTCTCATGTTAATTCTTGAGTGTCATCTGGCCTACCTTCCCCCCCTCTCCTCTTCTTTTCTTCCCTCTACCTACATTGTCTCATTTTTCTACTTTTTGTTTTTGTATCCTTGCTTTCTCTTTCCCATTGGATCTGTCACTCTTGTTTTATTCTCTTTCTGACTCCATTATTATGGCCAAGCAAAAAGATCTTCAGTACTCCTGTGGTCTCCACTTTCCTTGTCCTTTTCACTGCTATCCACAAGTTCTTAGAAAATATTTTTGGTTGTTTTCCTCACTTCCTAGGGTACCCATTTACTTTGTGATCATTTTGTTGCAGGATTCTTTACCTCAAAACGAGGAATTCATTGTCTCACTGTTTTGAAGAATGAAGAGGTGGACACAAAATGAGCATCAGGCAAAAGTTGACTAGAGTATAAGATCAGAAAGGAAGAATAGTATGAAAGCTCTCTTTACAGAGAGGGGGCATTTGAAGGTGACTATCTGGGGCTATAGGCAAGGGTCCTTGTTTTATAAAGTTCTCATCAGCCCTCTCCACTGTTTCCCTCTCAGGTCCTACCCTTATTGGCTTGATAGCTCTAGGTGCTGGGTTGTCCATCCTGATTGTCTCACTTGCATTGTATGAGGGGTGGCCTATGGCCCTCTCACTTCTTTATTGTTTACATTTATTTATTTTTGAGAGACAGAGAGACAGAGCATGAGTAGGGGAGGGGCAGAGAGAGGGAAACACGGAATCCGAAGCAGGCTCCAGGCTGTGAGCTGTCAGCACAGAGCTCAATGCGGAGCTTGAACCCACAAACCGTGAGATCGTGACCTGAGCTGAAGTTGGACATTTAATCGACTGAGCCACCCAGGCGCCCCTGGCCATATCACTTCTTATAATAAAATATGTTTTATTTTTAGTTGGGTCTTTTGTCAAATTCCTGAGGGAAACCTGAGGAAGAATAGGTAGTGTCTATCACATTCTTAAGAGGAACCTTACGCTGGAGGGACTTCTGCTGTTCTCAGACACTCCCAGTATTGATCCAAAATATGTGTTTTTCCTGCACACAGGGACCTCAGGTCCTAACCTTTGCCTCTCTGCCTACTGAATCCTATATTTTCCTATCATCATTTCAGAACATTTGAAAGGTAATTTTTAAATATTATTTTAGTTTCCTTTCACTGCAGGCATAAGATGTTTCTTCTTCAGTCTGACCATGCTTAAATCTAGAAGTGCTCTAATCCACTAATCCTCCTTACCCCCATATCCAGGCAAAAGAACTTGCAAAAACTTAGTCCTCTTTAAATACTTATATTTGTCAAAATGTAAGAGAAATAATTCTGGCCAAGGTCACCAAAGAATAGAGATGTGACAAATAGAGATTTAGTCCAACTTCAGTTGGGTTGGGTGCTCAGTAACCATCAACTCACTTGAACATGAATGAAGGGGAGCCCTTGGAACAAACTGACATGTTAATCCTAAAGAAACCTAGCTTCACCATTTCCCAATGTAGCTGATAAATTGCATTCAATTCACTTAAATAATATGAATGGTGGATTTCCCTTTGTATATAAATTGGGAGTCTCTAAAGTTTTTTTCCTTGGAATAACTCCTGATTACCACCTCTCTTAATAGGTACAATAGTAAAGGATGAATAAACAACACGTTTTTCCAGTGCCAGTGGAATTCTCAGAATTCTTAATCTAGAAGATAAATCTGCCAATATCTTATTTCCTTTTGTCAATATAAATTATCCAATCTATGAAGGTCTCAGTTGCCTCATCTGGGATATGATGTGGATAGCCTGACTAACATCTGGGACTATTCCAATAGTTGAGAGCTAAGCCAAACACAATGGCTTGTTTAATAATTAATCTGGTCCTGTCAAAGATCAAACATTCATATCCATATATATTGCAGCACACTGACTTTTGCAGTACAAAGTAACACAATACCTTCACACATAATTAAGGTCACTATGGCATGGTTTTAGGTTTTCTCTTGTCTTAGACAGGGACTGTAGATCAATGGATTTCTTTCTCTGCCTTTTTAGTAGTAAAGGTCTTTCCTAATATCTTGAACTTTAAGAGATAGGTAGGATTTTGGCATGTGGACCTTATGTGGGCTGTTTCATGTGACAGGGACAATGTGAGCTAAGGCAGAGGGAAGAATGGCTTTTGAGAATGGCATGTGATTTTTACATGGGGAGAGAAGCATTTCTTCTTTTTTTAAATCTTATTTTTATTTTAACATGTATTTACCTTGAGAGAAGAGAGAGAAAGAGAGAACAAGTGAGGGAGGAGCAGAGAGAGAGGGAGAGAAAGAATCCCAAGCAGGCTTGGCGCTGTCAGCATACAGCCTGACATGGGGCTTGAGCTCATGAATCGTGAGATCATGACCTGAGCCAGTCTCCCAAGTTGGATGTTTAACCAACTGAGCCACCCAGGCGACCCGAGAGAAACATTTCACAATCTCTGTCCCGCAGAACACTGGTTTTAAATGATATTGATGTAGTTCTGAGGCAACAGCATCTGGGGGAAAAAAAAGTGTACCACATCCCCTCATGATATTCAACTTACATATTGTTGCACTATAGACTCTGAGAAGTTTTGAAGGAAAGAATTAATTTAATTAACTTGTTTAATTCTGTCTTAGTCAAAGTTACTTGACAACTGAACCCTTTTTTCAGAGCAAACCCCCAATCAGCTTAATGGAACTATATTTTGTGGAAGGCCAGTTTGAGAAATGCTGATATAGAACTTAGGGTATTTCAGGGTTGGGACAAGCATATAATTTCTTTTCTCATAATACTTCACTGTTTAATGACCTGACATTTGTCACTTTGCAAGAATTGGTTTTTAGCCTTCTGCTTTTATTTGTCTCATTATGCCCCTTAAAAAACTCAAGAATTCTGGCGTCTTCATCTCTCACGCAGTCCCTGAGAGTTCTGAAGTATGTTTCATGGCACTGGGCATTTACCACTCATTTCTGCCAGATTCCTTTCCTCTGACTTCAAACTTGTCATGAATATGAGCTAATTTTTTTCTTAACTTCTAGTGTCAAAACCAGCTACCTCTCATGTTCACTGTCTTATGGTCATAAGACACAGTATTAAATAAGGTGACGTGTATAAACATAGCTCAGGAATTGACACGTAGCATATTCTTGATAAAATTGTATTTCCTTCCTTTGTTCAAAGGTATCCAAACACTGCCAAAGTTCTTAAAATAAAGTAGAGTCATCTAATTTATCCAGCTCATCCAACCATCTAAAGTTGATCTTTTTTCTTATGTGCATGGCCCTTTATTTCCAATAGTGACATTCTATTCCATGGTGAGTACATTATAAGTTATTACTGCATTAATACCTTGGCTATTCCTTGACTAAGGTAAAGTTCTCCTCACTCAACTGACACCCTCACTATCCTAATGGATTTTTTAAAGGTATAAGTGGAAACAATAAACATCAGTTGCACTGATCATAAATGAATTTTTACATCTTTATATGCCCATGCATTTGACAGCAGGTCAAGGTATTATAAAACACTTCTAGTGCCCTGATATGCCCTCTGTCACTTCCTCCAACCCCATATCCCTCAGAAGTAATCCCTATACTGACCTGTATCACCATACACCATATAGTAGGAAATAGCATGTACTCTCTAAAGTCTGGTAACTTGGCAACATATCAAGTACATCAGTAGTTTATTTCTTTTATTGTGTGCCCCTAATTATTTAAAACCAAACATACTGTGTCAAAGCACCACTGCTTTCTAAATATTATTACACTGATCTACACCTTCAGGGACACACCACAGCCTCTGTCTTTCCACCTACTTCCTCTTTGGTCTAAATTCTATTTTACTTAACCAATCTCAGCCAGCCTTGCTGCCACTATTCCCCAACACTCCACTGCTGTGGTCATCGGGTTTGCTCCTTATTTCATACACCATCTATGCTCATTCCTGACACTGCTAGTTCCCTGCCTTGACAGCCCTTTGTTCTTCTCCTTACATAACTGTTTAAGACTCAACCAGGACACTACCTCTTATCAGAAGCCTTCTCAGAAGATCTCACTGATTTTTTGGAATTCTATTTTAATAAACTCCGTAGCAAGTGTAATCTGTGTCTGCTGATCTGGTAATTGATTACCCACAGTTCCCATCAATTAGTGTTGGCTTTCCATTTGTGTTATTATTGTTTACAAAAGCAGATTTTAATGCCTTGAACCAAAAAACAATGCCATTTTCTTTTTTAGTGCAAGGATCTGTGATACTAAATTAAATTAATCTGCTTTTCCCTCACTTCTCATTCACCCTTAGCACTTGTCTGACATAAAAGCACAAATGACACTTGCTGGTTAATAGGTTTTCCAGCCCTTGGTTCTGGTTCCTAGGTCTAAGCTGTACCTCTAAAGTACTAATGACTACTTTCTAATTGTCATGCAACTCAGGAATTAGCTAAATCATTATGAACTTAGAAATACATCTTATAAGAAGATCTTATAAGAAAACCAAATGGATATCATAAGCTTAGGTCCAAGGGAGAGATGTTATGTGAGTCATAGGTCAATGGGGCTCATACTTAGTGATTTGCTCTTCCAATTTTCCATTGTAATTAAGAAAGGAATATGCAAATATATTATTAATATTTAACAGTGTTGATAAAAAGAAAAAGAGAGAGGAAGGGAGGGATAAGGTATTTTGAGAGCTTTGTGGAATTTATGAACACATATGATTAGATGGGGAAATGGAAGAAATAAGGGCCACCAGCCCACAAATGAGCTCTGAAAAAGAGAAAAGAACTCATCTGGTTTGCAAGTAGGGACTCTTGCCCTACAGAATCTAGAAAATCTCCACAACCTGAGCAGTGTTGGCAGAGGCCAACTTAAAGGCCTTGAGAAATGCTGCAAAACCCTCACACAGAAAAACTTGTCACTCATCTAGCTCCTACTGATATGCATACATTTATTAAAGTCAGATCTTTGCTGTGTGGAATTCTTCTTTGGGCAATTAGGTCAAATCAAAAAAAGCCAACTTAGGTTGCCAGAGTAAATAAAGAGAAGAAACATAAAAAAAGAACACATCACTCATCTGTAATTTTCCCCAATGTACTTAGCCTCCATGATAACATCTTACCTACATGCTACTGATAACAGATGAACTAGATTGAGCAATAAGGTAAACAAGTCCCTATAGAAACTTAATTAACAGAGAAAATAAAAAATAACTTTAAACACAAAACTCATAAATTTGAAAAGTTGAGGTGATAGTTCAATAATAAAAATAAGATCTAGTGAGGGCTGAGAAATTTTAGAAAAACTGGATAGAGAAAGAGAACATCTGTTTGTAGGCACCAGAATGTTAGAAAAAAGCAAAGATATATGGGCCAAATTCTGAAGAGAAGGGAAAACATAGGCACAAGCTTGAAATTTGGCACAGCTTTTCTCCTGGGGCATTTGCTGATTCAAAACTTTTGAATTTTTTTCAAAAATAATTCATTCCTTGGCCTGAGAAGCCAAGAACTTCAAAAGACAGTAAGCACAGAAGCCAAGTGACAAGAGTTCCAGCAAAAAGCAACATGTAAGAAACTGACAAGCAGAGCATATCTCAGGTAATCTCATAGGGTTGGGGAAACAATGAAGTTTAAAGCTCAACAAGTAAAAGGTACTTGGGAGCAGGGGGATATCAGACTTTAAAAAAAGTGGTAATCCCAAGGGCCATACTCTAGATCAGCCTTCACAAAGAAAGAAGACCAGCTTTAAATGAGGTCAAACTGGGGTGCCTGGGTGGCTCAGTCTGTTGAGCGTCCAACTTCAGCTCAGGTCATGATGTCATGGTTCATGTGTTCAAACCACACATCGGGCTCTGTGCTGACAGCTCAGAGCCTGGAGTCTGCTTCAGATTCTTTCTGTCTGTCTGTCTCTCTCTCTGCCTCTCCCATGGTCATGCTGTGTCTCTCTCTGTGTCTCAAAAATAAATAAACATTAAAAAAATAATAAATAAACAAACAAACAAATAAATAAAATTAAGCCTGGTATTCAAAAAAAAATAAAATAAAATAACTTGCCATACGAGGAAAAAAAGCTAAATGATCAAAAACTAAGGAAAAAAACAACAGGCACAGGAGGTATTGGATACATTTGATATTTTTTAAGTTTTTATTTAAATTCAGTTAACAAACAGTATAGTATTGGTTTCAGGTGTAGAATATAGTGATTCATCACTTCCATACAACACCTTGTGCTCATCACAAGTGGCCTCCTTAATACACATCACTTATTTAACCCATCCCCCCATCCACCTCCCTTCCAGTAACCACCAGTTTGTTCTCTGTAGTTAAGATTCTGTTTCTCAGTTTGCTTCTCTTTTGTCCCCCTGCTATGTTCTTTTATTTTCTTAAATTTCACATATGTGTGAAAACATATGGTATTTGTCTTTCTCTGACTGACTTATTTTGCTTGACATAATACTTACATTGCAAATATAAGGTTTCATTTTTATGACTAATATTCCATTATATGTATATACATAAATACTACACATTCTTTATCCATTCATCAGTTGATGGACAATTGAGCTCTTTCTGTAATTTGGCTACTGCTGATAATGCTACTGCTATAAACACTGGGGTATGTGTATCCATTCGCGTTAGTAACTTTGTATCCTTTGGGTAAATATCTGGTAGTGCAATTGCTGGATGGTAGGGTAGGTCTATTATTTTTTAAATGTTTTTAACGTTTATTTATTATTGAGAGACAGAGCATGAACAGGGGAGGGGCAGATAGAGAGGGAGACACAGAACCGGAAGCAGGTTCCAGGCCCTGAGCTGTCAGCACAAAGCCTGACGCGGGGCTCTAACACACGAGCTGTGAGATCATGACCTGAGCCAAAGTCCCACGACGAACCCACAGAGCCACTCAGGCGCCCCAGGATAGTTCTATTTTTAACTTTCTGAGGAACCTCCATATTGTTCTCCAGAGTGGCTACACCAGTTTGCATTCCCACCAACAGTGTAAGATGATTCCCCTTTCTCCATATCGTCACCAACACCTGTTGCTTCCTGTGTTTTAGCCATCCTGACTGTTGTCAGGTGTTATCTCACTAAAGTTTTGATTTGTATTTCCCTGATGATAAATGATGTTGAGCATCTTTTCATGTCTTTAATCTGTTCGAATTGATTTTTGTGTATGGTATAAGAAAGTCATCCAGTTTCATTCTTTTTCATGTTGCTGTGCAGTTTTCCCAACACCATTTGTTGAGAAGACTGTCTTTTCTCCATTGGATATTCTTTCCTGCTTTGTGAAAGATTAACTGACCGTCTAGTTGTGGGTTCATTTCTGGGTTATCTATTCTGTTCCATTGACCTATGTGTCTGTTTTTGTGCTAGTACCATACTATCTTGATCACTACAGTTTTGTAATATAGCTTGAAGTCTGGGATTGTGATGCCTCCAGCTTTGCTTTGCTTTTTCAAGATTGCTTTGGCTAGTCATTTGTGGTTCCATACAAATTTTAGGATTGTTTGCTCTATCTCTGTGAAAAAATAGTGGTAGTATTTTGATAAGGATTGCATTAAATGTATAGATAGCTTTGGGTAATATAGACATTTTAACAATGTGTGTTCTTCTAAACCACGGGCATGAAATATTTTTCCATTTCTTTGTGTCATCTTCAATTTCTTCTATCAGTGTCATATAGTTTTCAGTGTATAGATCTTTTACTTCTTTGGTTAGATATATTCCTAAATATCTTATGGGTTTTGGTGTAATTGTCAATGGTACTATTTCCTTGATTTCTCTTTCTGCTGCTTCATTATTGGTCTATAGAAATGCAACAGATTCTGTACATTGATTTTGTATTCTACAACTTTACTGAATTCGTGTATCTGTTCTAGCAATATTTGGTGGATTCTTTTGGGCTTGCTATATAGAGTATTGTGTCATCTGAAAATAGTGAAAGTTTAACTTTTTCTTTGCCAATTTGGATGATTTTATTTCTTTTTGTTGTCTGATTGCTGTGGCTAGGACTTCCAGTACTATGTTAAATAACAGTGGTAAGAGTGGACCTCTTGTCACATTCCTGAACTTTAGGGAAAAGCTCTCAGTTTTTTCTCCATTAATATTATTATCTGTGGGTTTTTCCACTTATGGACTTTAGTAAGTTTTTTTTCCCCTCTAGCCTTATTCCTTATTTTGTTAATTTTTGTTTTGTTTTGTTTTGGTTTTTTTAATATCATGGATAGGTGTTGTACTTTGTCAAGTGCTTTTTCTGCATCTATTGAAAGGATAATATAGTTCTTATCCTTTCTTTTATTAATGTGATAGATCACATTGATTGACTTGCAAATATTGAACTGCTCTTGCAGTCCAAGAATATATCCCACTTGATCATGATGAATGACTCTTTCAATGGGTTGTTGGATTCAGTTTGCTAGTATTTTATTGAGAATTTTTTTATCCATGTTCATCAAGTATATTGGCCTGTAGTTCTCTTTTTTAGTGCTTTGTCTGGTTTTGTTAACAGAGTGATACTGGCCTTGTAGAATGAATTTGGAAGTTTTCTTTCTTTTATTTTTTGGAATAGTTCAAAAAGAATATATATTAACTCTTCTTTAAATGTTTGGTAGAAATCCCCCATGAAGCCATATGGTCCTGAACTTTGGTTTCTTGGGAGATTTTGGATTACTGATTCAACTTCTTTGCTGGGTATCAGTATGTTCAAGTATTCTATTTCTTCCTGTTTCAGTTTTGGTAGTTTGTATGTTTCTAGAAATTTAGCCATTTTTTCCAGTCTGTCCATTTTGCTGGCATATACTTTCTCATGATATTATCTAATAATTGTTTGTATTTCTGTGGTGTTAATTGTTATTTCCCCTCTCCCATTTGTGATTTTATTTATTTGGGTCCTTTCTCTTTTCTTTTTGATAAGTCTGGTGATGAGTCTATAAATTTTATTAATTTTTTCTAAGAAGCAACTCCCGGTTTCATTGATCTGTTCTATTTTATGATTATTGTGATTATTATTTTAGTTTCTGTATCATTTATTTCTGCTGTAATCTTTATTATTTCCTTTATTCTGTTGGAATTAGGCTTCATTTGTTGTTCTCTTTCTAGTTCCTTCAAGTGTAAGATTAGGTGGTTAGGTTGTTTCTTTGAGATTTTTCTTCCTTCTTGAGGTAGGCCTCTATTGCTATATACTTCCCTCTTATGACTACTTTTGCTGCATCCCAAAGGTTTTGGAATGTCATGTTTTCGTTTTCATTTGTTTCCTTGTATTTTTGAATTTCCTCTTTGATTTTCTGGTTGGCCCATTCATTGTTTAGTAGTATGTTGTTTAACCTCCATGTATTTGTGGTGTTTCCAAATTTTCTTTAGTTGATTTCAAGTTTCATAGCATTGTGATCAGAAAATATGCATGGTATAATCTCAATCTTTGTGTACTTGTTGAGGCCTGATTTGTGATGTAGTATGTCATCTATTCTGGAGAATGACTCGTGTGCCCCTGAAAAGAGTGTGTATTCTGCTGCTTTAGAATGAAATATTTCTAATGTATCTGTTAAGTCCATCTGGTTCAGTGTGTCATTCAAAGCCTTTCCTTGTTGATTTTCTGCTTAGATGATCTGTCCATTGCTACCAGTGGGGAGTTATAGTTCCCTTTTATTATTTTATTATTAACAATGAATTCCTTTATGTTTGTTATAATTTGTTTTATATATTTGAGTGCTCCCATGTTGGGACATAAATGTTTACTTACAATTGTTAGATATTCTTGTTGGATAGACCCCTTTATTATGATACAGTGCTCTTCTTAATCTCTTACCACACCCTTTGGTTTCAAATCTAGTTTGTCTGATATAAGTTTTGCTACCCTGGCTTTTTTTTGATGTTCATTAGCATGATAGATTGTTCTCTATCCTCTCACTTTGAATTTGCAGGTGTCTTATGTCTAAAATGAGTCGGTTATCAGTATCATATAGATGGGTCTTATTTATTTATTCCTTCTGACACCCTATGTCTTTTGATTGGAGCATTCAGTCCATTTACATTCAGAGTAACTATTGATAGATATGTATTCAGTACCATTTTATTATTTGCTTTCTCACTGTTTCTGGAGATCCTCTCTGTTCCTTTCTAGTTTTGTCACTTTTGGTCTTTCCTGTCCACTCAGAGAGTCCCTTTAATATTTCTTGCAGAGTTGCTTTAGTGGTCACAAACTCCTTTAGTTTTTGTTTGCCTGGGAAATTCTTTATCTCTCTTTCTATTCTGAATGATAGCCTTTCTGGATAGAGTATTCTTAGCTGCATATTTCTCCCTTAGCATATTGAATATATTAGGCCACTCCCTTGTGGCTTGCCAAGTTTCTGTTGAGAGATCTGCAGCTAGCCTAGTGAGCCTCCCTTTGTAAGTTAAGGACTTCTTTTGTCTTGCTACTTTTAGAATTTTTTCTTTATTGTTATATTTTACAAATTTAATTATAATATGTCTTGGTGTTGCCTGCTTTTGTTGATTTTGATGGAGTTGCTCTGTGCCTCCTGGATCTGATATCTGTTTCCTTCTCCAGATCACAGAAGTTTTCAGCTATGATTTCCTGTAATAAATATTCTGGTCCCTTTTCTCTCTTCTTCTTCTGGGACTTCTATGATACAAATATTATTACATTAGATGGAGTCAAATGTGATGGAGATCTCTAAGTCTATTCTTGTGATCCATAATTCTTCTCTCTCTCTTTTTTTCAGCTTCATTATTTTCCATTATTTTATCTTCTATATTTCTTATTCATTCCTTTGCTTCTCCCATCCTTGTGGGCATTACATTCAGTTAGTTTTGAATCTCAGTTATTGCATTTTTCATTTCTGATTGTTTTTTAACTCTTTTATTTCTGCACTAGGGGCCTCCCTGAAGTCTTCCCTGCTTTTCTCAAGCCAAGAAAGTATACTTATGATTGTTGCTTTAAATTCTCCATCAGGCATATTACTTATACCTGTTTTGGTTAGATCTCTGGCCATGACCTTATCTTGTTCTTTCTTTTGGGATGAATTCCTTTGTCCTGGCATTTTGTCCAAGTCGCTGTCTTCTTCTGTGTTTTAGAAAAGGCTGTTTTATTTCCTGCTCCTGAGAGTAATGGTTTTATGAAGAAGAGGTCATATAGTGCCCAGGGCCTAGTGCTTCAGGGAGTGTCTCTCATGTGTGCCGCATGAGCTCTACTGCTATGTTTTGGCTGCTCTATCCTTCAGGCCAGTTGTCTTTAGAAGCTCTTGCCTGCAGTGGACAGGGTTTGGTCCTTGGCCAGTGTGGTGAGGTTTTACTAGGTGTGCTCTTGTCTGCTTGTTACATGAGACCAGATGCTACTTCCACTAGAACTGAAGCCTTGCAGAACTCTCTGGCCTGGAGTTGTGGTTATGAATGTGGGTTTCTGCTGGTCTTCTGGGGAAGGGACCTGCCTGTGCTGGTCCTTAGGCACACTTGCTTGAGAAAAGCAGTATTGGCGGAACTTGTGGTGGCAGGACTTGGTGAAGGTGCAGAACAACAGGTATTCACATTCATGGCTGGTGGGAATGCAAAATGTTACTGCTGCTTTGCAAGATTTTAAGCAGTTTTGGTTTTTGGGTTTTTTTGTTTGTTTTGTTTTGTTTTTTGTTTTTACTAAACTAAATGATCTCACCATATGATCTAGTAATCGTGTTTCTTAGAATTTACCCAAAGAAGTTGAAAAGTAATGTCCATATAAAAATCTGCATATTGATGTTTTACAACAGCTTTTTTTCATAATTACCAAAGCTTGGAATCAACCAAGATGTTTTTTTAGTAGGTGAATGGATAAACAGTGGTATATCCATACAAAGGAATAGTATTCAGCAATAAAAAGAAAAGCTATCAAGCTGTGAAAAGAGATGGAAGAAGCTTCAATGCATATTGCTAAGTGAAAATTGCCATTTTCAAAGGCTACATCTTGCATGATTCCAACAATATGAAGTTCAAGAAAAGGTAAAACTATAGAGATAGTTAAAAGATCAGTGGTTGCCAGAGGTTGGGGGAGGGAGAGATTAATAAGTGGAGCACAGGGGGCCCTCTAGAGCAGTAAATCTACTGTAAGTGTGGATATGTGTCATTACACATTGGTCTGAAACTGTGTAATGTACAAAACAAGTGAACTCTAAAGTAAATTATGGACTTTAGTTAATAATAATGTAATAATACTGATTCATTAACTGTAACAAATGTTTTATACTTATGTAAGATGTTAATAATAGGTTAAACTAGGCAGAGAGATGAGGGGTTTTGTGAAGCCTCTGTACTTCTGCTTAATTTTTTCTGTAAACCAAAAATCAATTAAAAAAAGCCTATTAATTTAAAAATTTTGCTAGACTTGCACACAAAACTTTGCGCCCAAATATAGCCATAGCAGGAGTATTTCTAATAGCCAAAAAGTGGAAATAATGCAAATGTCCATTAATTGATGAATGGATAAATAAGATATGATATATACATACTATGGAATAATATGCAGCCATAAAAAGAAATGAAGTGCTGATATATGCTACAATGTGGATGAACCTTGAAAACATGCTATAAAAGAAGCTAGTTACAGAAAACTAAATATTGTATGATTCCATCTGTATGGAATGTACAAAAGAGGTAAATCTGTAGAGACAGTATATTAGTGGTTGTCTAGAATTGGGGAAAATGGGGAGTGAGTGACTACTAATAAATTTCATTTTCTTTTGGAGGAGGAAGGGAATAAAAATGTGGTAAATTTGACTGTGGAAATAGATGCACAACACAATTTAAATTGTACATTTTAAATTGTATGGAAAGTAAATTGTATCTCAATGAAGTTATTATTTTCAAAAAACTTTTTAATATTTATTTATTTATTGAGAGAAAGAGAGGCAAGTGTGAGCAGAGGAGGGAAAGAGAGAGAGGGAGATACAGAATCCAAAGCAGGCTCCAGGCTCAGCTGTCAGCACAGAGCCCTATGTGGGGCTCAAGCTCACAAACTGTGAGATCATAACCTGAGCTGAAGTTGGATGGTCAACTGGCTCAGTCAGCTTCAGGCATCCTATGAAGGTATTATTTAAAAACTATGATTCCTGTATTCAAGAAAATCCATGGACAACATATACAATTTTAGCAAAATTATCTTTGAAAAGCAACCAAAGGAAAATTCTGGAATTAAAAAAGGAATAGCTGAAATTAAGTACTCAGTTGATTGATTTAATATTACATTAGTCAAACATAAGAAAGGATTAACAAATTCAATTAAAAAGATAACCAGACTAAAATTTGGAAGAAAAATTATATAAAATAGAGAACTAAGCATATAAGACATATGGAGTATGTATAAAGTACTTTGACTTAATCACTCCCAAGTTATAGGGGTAGGAAAAGGACATGCAACCTACTTGAATCACAGGGACTTCACCAAGGGAAAAATTAGGTTCTGGTGCCAGAAGTGGAAGGAATAAATTACAAAGAAAAAAAAAAAAAAAACAATGGTAAACTGTAATCTAGATAGACTAGTAAATACATTAGGCTCCCTGGGATTGTAACCTTGTGCAAACAATAAGAAAATGATGTGACACATGATATAGGGAACTTGACATTGTTAAAGAAAAATGTCTGGGCAGGAAAGACTTTATTTAATGTTTTGGAGTCCATATATAAATGATACCACGTAGCATTTGTCTTTCTTTATCTGGCTTATTTCGCTTAACATAACGCCCTCCAGTTGCATCCATGTTGTTGAAAATGATAGGATTTCCTGCTCTTCTCAGGTTGAATAATATTCCATTATATATCTGTATATTGCATTTTCTTTATCTTTTCATCTATCCATGGACACCCAGGTTGTTTTCATACTTTGGCTATTGTGAATAATGTTGCAATGAACGTGGGAGTGCAGATAACTCTTCAAATAGTGATTATGTTTCCTTTTGATATGCAGGTGACCCTTGAACAATATAGCAGTTAGGGGACACCAATGCCTTGTGCAGTCAAAAATCTGCATATAACTTTCAACTCCACCAAAACTTAACTGTTACTAGCCTACTGTTGACTGGAAGCCTTACTGATAACATAAACAGTCAATCAACACATACTTTTTAGGTTATATGTATTATATACAGTATTTTTACAATAAAGTAGGCTAGAGAAAAGAAAATGTTAAGAAAATAGCAAGAAGAGAAAACACACTTACAATGCTGTACTCTAAAATATCCACATATAAGTAGACCTGCACAGTTCAAACCTGTGGTTTTCAAGGGTCGACTGTATAGCCAGAAGTGGGAGGAAGACTTTATGACACAAATTGACCATGCATAAAAGATGTTGTAGGAATGAAAAACTCTGGACACCTAGAAAGAAGGACTATGGAGTGTTTGAAAGGACCATTGTTCAAGGTTATATATAGTTTAAGTTATGACATTTCAGTAAGCCTGTGTATGAAGACTTGCTTATTTTTCTGGATTTGAATAGACTGCAAAGGAGTCTTGCTAAGTTTTTGATCAACACCAAAAAAAGAAATATTTTTCTCTTATTATGACACTAGAGGAAAAGGAAGCCTTATAAGCATCATGAAGGCCCAGTAGAATTTTCCCTGATGATAGTGCTAATTCAGGAAAAGGGTCTAAGGCCATAGAACAATTTTGAAAGCAAAATAAGGCTGCCAAGGCTTCACCCAGTGTATGAGATTAAGTTTTAATGGCATATCATGAAGTGGCTATGACACAGCTGGCAGAGTTGGTATGTTGTTGAAAATGGCTCTCGAAGGAATTGGACAGTGGACATAGAACAACAAAAAGGTAAATCCAAAGAGTAAAAGAAAAAAATAAACAGAAAAGCCAAAACAGGGAAGAAAATCTGTAACCTTGACAAATAAAAGCAAAATCTTGTTCTTTAAAAAGACCATTAAAGTAAGCAGTATTTGAAAAGTATGACAGATGTGCTTAGCCATAAAGCAGAAAGATTTTTTTTTTAATTACAAAGAATACCACATTAACTCTATACCAACACATTTGAAAATCTAGACAAGGTGGATGAGTATTGAATAAATTATATGTAGTCAATATTGACTTACATGTTGAGCAGAAAATACAAATAGTTTTATGAAATTAAAAATCATAATTAAAGATCCAGAACTTAGAGAAACATTGGTTGCTTTCCAATTCTTTTAAAAAGCTAGAGACCCCTAATACAGACATCAGACATGGAAAATATATCAAAAAAATGCAAACAGAGGTTGCCAGAGTACATTTCTTTTAAGCTCTTAGGTTCTAATTAATGTTAGGGTGCATGGGTGGCTCAGCTGGTCGAGCATCTGACTCTCGATCTCAGCTCAGATTGCAATCTCATGGTTTGTGAGATTGAGCCCCACTTCAGGTTCTGCTCAGGGAGTATGGAGCCTGCATGGGATTCTCTCTCTCCCTCTTTCTCTGCCCTTCCCCTGCTCGTGTGTACTCTCTCTCTGTCTCAAAAGAAATAAATAGACCTTAAAAAAACAATTACTATTAGCAAATGGATTCCAGCAACATATTGAAAAAATATGTCATTATGACCAAGTATGATTTTTCACTATAAAGCAGATTTGTAAAAGTAAAGTAATAGTTGGAATGAGGAAAGGAATGTCCATATCCAATATCAAAATATACTCCCACGTTTCAGTAGTTTTAAAAATCTAATAAGCTGCAACAATACATCAGTATAGCATTGAATCAGAAGAGGAACTCATGTATACATGGGAAATAAAATATAGAAGAAATAAATTATAGGCTGTCCTCATTTGTGGAACTGCTGAAATGATCATGTAAGTGTATCTGTTTGAAGTGATCTTAATGATCAATGAGAAAAATATGATTGTTCCATTACCTTAAACATTTTCTGACAAAACATGAGAAACTCTCTTCCTGGGATGCCTGGGTGGCCCAGTTGGTTAAGTGTCTGACTTTGGCTCAGGTCATGATCTCTCAGTTCCTGGGTTCAAGCCTGGCATCAGGCTCTGTGCTTATAGCTCTGAGCCTGGATCTGCTTCAGATTCTGTGTTTCCCTTTCTCTCTGCTCCTCCACTACTCATTCTCTCTCTCTCTCTCTCTCTCTCAAAAATAAATAAACATTAAAAATTTTTTTCAAAAAAACCAGAAACTCTCTTTCTGTTGGTTATAAAGTTACAGATAAATTTAAAAAATAGCAAACCTTATATTTGTGAATATACTGTAATTAAAACATTATACATACTTGGAATTAACATAGTTTATTTCATTGTAAAAACCTCATGATACTTCCAGTTTCCAGTGCAACATGTAAGGAGCTTAGAAGTCACAACTCCATCCTAATAGGTAAAAACCTGAACAAACTAAAAAATCAACAATTCTTCTTAGATTCATTACAAGAGTGAGATCACAGGGCCAATCACTGTCTACAAAATTGGAGAAGCAAATAGGCAGATATGGAGAATGACAACTTACTGGAGTAGAAACTCCAAGACCAGAAATCTATATAGAAACCAGTACAGAGGTAGGAAACACTGAACTTTAATTGGTGAATTGGTAGAGGCTCACTGTAAACAAAAAAAGCTATGAGTTAAAAACTCCGGGGAAGCTCCCATACTTTTGTGAGCTTCTGTCTTGGAGCTCTACCAGATTGTCATTTTGAAGATCAGAGAAAAATCCCCTTAGGGGTTCTGGCAGGGGGAGGGGAAAAGGCACAATTTTGAAATACATCAGAGCATTCCATCATTCTTAAGGTCTCTCCTCAAGACCAGCTCTTTTGCCAGAGGCCTAACTTCTTGGGGTTTTGTCAAAGTCTACCTGACCTGGAGAAAGGGAAGTACCTAACTCCAGCCCTATTTAGCCATTCTGTCCATGCCAATAGGTGGAGGTAAAACAGAGAGACACTTGTGAATCAGACACATAGCTGAGGGGCACAGGCTCACTACAAGACTGAAGTCTAATTGTAGGACTCCAGAAATCTTCTTCTCTCCCACACTATAACATCACATCACTAAAGGCTTATTTTCTGCAGTTAATTTCATCCAGTGCATTAGGTCTGGATTTTTAAAGGACAGAAAATGGAATCATATAAAATGCTTCATTAACACCACTAATGGCAGAAAAAGAGTGGCAGACAAAAATAGGTATAGAGAACAAGGGCAACAAATGCAAAACAGTAACAAATATGGTAGATATTAATCCAGCTATATTAATAAGCACCTTAAATTATTTTAAAAAAATTTTAATGTTTACTTATTTTTGAGAGACAGCACGTGAGTAGGGGAGGGGCAGAGAAAGAGGGAAACAGAATCCAATGCAGGCTCCAGACTCTGAGCTGTAGTACAGAGCCCAACACGGGGTTCAAAGCCACAAAGCATGAGATCATGACCTGAGCCCAAGTTGGTCCTTTAACCACCTGAGCCATCCAGGTGCCCCATCAATAATCACTTTAAATGCCCATGGTCTAAATATACCAATTAAAAGAGGGAGGTTGTCAGAGGGGATCAAAAAACAAGATCCAGCCATAAGAAGTCTACTTTACATATAAAGACACATATAGATTAAATGTAAATGGATGGAGAAAAATATACCATGCTAAAACTAATCAAAACGAACAAAATATAACATGCTAAGACTAATCAAAACAAACATCTCTTTCTTTGGGCGAAAGAGATGAATCTATTATTATAACTGGAGATTTCTACATCCATTCATTATAAATGGACAGGTCCAGCAGGCAGAAAATCAGTAAGAACATAGCTGAATTCAACAACACCATAAACCAAATGTATGTAACATTTACAGATTACTTCATTTAACAATAGCAGAATACACATGTCTCAAGCTCATGTGGAAAATACACCAAGACAGGCCTCATTCTGGGCCCTAAAACATACCATGACAAATTTAAAACAACAGAAATCGTAGTGTAGCAGGATTCTCACACAGAGAGTGACACCGAGGTTTTTCTTTTCAGGAAGCAACTTTATTCATGCTGGCACTGGCTCAGTTGGGTTCATACCCAAAGAACTGAGTCCTGAAGGCCACGTGGCATAGTTTTTTTATACATTTTTTCTACTTCTTTGTCTCACAAACATGAGGTCTGATTAGGTGGTCTTATGTTACAGAGTCATGAGGGATGTCATGTATACATATAGGAAGGTTGCCTTCCTTTATCTTGAGGTGTTCTTTTTTTTTTTTTCTTCCACATTCCTTAGGAAGGAGATCCTATCAGAAAATGTCTGTTCCTAGACCACACTGAAACTAAACTAGGAATCAAGACCAACAGATAGCTAGAAAATCCCCAAATACTTAGAGACTAAACAACAAACTTCTAAATAATACATGGCCAAAAAAAAATCTCAAGGGAAAGTTTTAAATATTTTGAACAACATGAAAATGAGAACACATCAAAACTTGCGGGATGCAGCAAAACAGTGTATAGGGGGAAATTTATAGCATTGAATGCGTGATTAGAAAATAAGAAAGATCTCAAAATCAATCACCTAAGCTTCTACCCTAGGAAACTAGGAAAAGAAGATCAAGTACATTTCAAAGTAAGCAGAAGAAAAGAACAGTAAAGATTAGAGCAAAAAGAAAAGAAACTGAAAAGAGGATATTGACAAATTGATAAAACCAAAATCTGATTTTTTGAAAAGATAAATAAAATAAAAAAGCTCCAGGTTAATGAGAGAGAAGACACATCATTAGTATCAGAAATGGAGGAAAGGAAGGGCGCCTGGGTGGCTCAGCTGGTTAAGTGTCTGACTTCAGATCTGGTCATGATCTCACAGTTTGTGAGTTCAAGCTCCGTGTCCAGCTCTGTGCTGACCGCTTAGAGCCTGGAACCTACTTTAGCTTCTGTGTCTCCCTCTCTCTCTGCTCCTCCCCTGCTCGTGCTCTGTCTCTCTCTGAAAAATAAAGGAACATTAAAAAAAATTAAAAAATGGAGGAAAAGATATCAATACATATCCCATGAACCTTAAAAAGATAATAAAGGAACACTATGAGACACTCTGTGCCCACACAATTGAGAACCTAGATGAAACAGACTAATTCCTTGAATAACACAATCTGAAAACTCACACAATGAGAAATAGACAATCTAAATAAACCTATATTTATTTTTTAAATTGAATCAACAATAACTTTCAAAAAAAAAAAAAAAAAAGAACATGAGGCCCAGATGTGTTCACTGATTAACTCTACCATTTAAGGGAGAAATTATACCAATTCTCCACAATATCTAACAGAGAATAAAAGCAGAGGGAATACTTCCTAACTCATTCTATGAGGCCAGCATTACCTTAACATCATATTGAATGGTGAAAAACTAAAATCTTTTCTGCTAAGATTAGGAACAAGGCAAGGAAGTTTCCTCTCAACACTCCCTTTTGACATTATACTGGAAATTCTACTAATGCAATGAGATAAAAAAAGGAAATAAACTGTATCTAGATTGAAAAGGAGAAAATAAAATTCTTTGTTTTTGCACATGGCACGACCATCCACATAAAAAAAAATGAGAAAAATATCGGAAAACTGCCGAAACCAATAAATGATTATAGTAAGGTTGCTCCTTCCACACCTTCCACACCTGTGAGAAAGGCCAGACTCCAGAACACAGACAACACCAAATGATGGCTACCAACAAGTATGTGGAGCAACACACTCTGAGTGTGAGTTTGTGAGTGAGTGCAAAATGGTACAGCCACTTTGGAAAATAGTTTGGTAGTTTTACATAAAAACTAAACATGGGGCTCTGAGGTGGTTCAGTCGGTTAAGCATCTGACTTCAGTTCAGGTCATGATCTCACAGTTCGTGAGTTCAAGCCCTGCATGAGGCTCTGAGCTGTGAGCCCATAGCCTGGAGCCTGCTTTGGATTCTGTGTCTTCCTCTTTCTCTGCCCCTCCCCTGTTCATGCTCTGTCTCTCCCTGTTGCTCTCTCAAAAATAAACATTAAAATAATAATAATAATAATAACATACTATTAAATAAAATGAATAAACAAACAGAAAACAGAATCAAATCCATAAATACAGAGAACAACTGGGGGTTGCCAGAGGAAAAGATGGTGGGTAGATGGACAAAACGGGTGATGGTGAATAGGACATACAGGCTTCTAGCTATGAGATGCATCAAGTTAAGGAAATGAAAGGCACAGAATAGGGAATATAGTCAATGATTTTGTAATACTGTTGCATGGTGACAAATGGTAGCCACACTTATGGTGAACACAGCATAACCTGTAAGGCTGTTGAACCACTATGTTGTATACTTGAAACCAATGTAACATTGTGTGTCAACTATACTCAAACAAGAAAATTAAAAAGAAAACAAAAAACTCAACACACTCTTGCCATACGACCTAGCAATTTGCTCTCCTTGCTCTTTACCCAAAGGAGTTGAAAAGTGAAGTCCACATAAAAACCTGTCTGAGGATGTATATAGCAGCTTTAATTGCCAGCACAGTGGGTGAATGGATGAATATCTGTGGTACATTCAGACACCGGAATACTGTTCAGTGTTAAAATAAAATGAGCTATCAAGCCATGAAAAAACACGAAAGAAACTTAAGTGCATATTGCTAGGTGAAAGAGGCCCATCTGAAAGACTCCATGTATGATTCCAACTCTATGACACACTGGAATAGGCAAAAATACGGAGATGGTAAAAAGGTCAGTAGCATTCCAGGGATTAGGGTCAAGGAAGGGACGAATGTGCAGAGCAAAGGGAATTTTTAGGGCAGTGAAACTACTCTATATGATACTACAGAGGTAGATATATGTCATTATATATTTGTCCAGACCCATAGAATACTGGACTCTAAGAACGAATGCTAAGGTGACTGTCTGTCATCTTTGAGTCATAATGTTTCGATGTAGGTTCATTGATTGTAACAAATATGCCACTCCATTGTGGGAAGTTGATCATAAGGAGGCTGTGTCTATTCAGGGATGGAAGGTATACATGAATTCCCTACTTTCTGCTCAATTTTGCTGTGAACCTAAAACTGCTCTAAAAAATCAAGTCTATTTTAAAGGAGAAAAGACTTCCTCAGACTAGTCTGCACAGTGATTGCCCTCCTCTTGTTGCATAGCTTACCATAAAGAGCAGGAATCCCTTCCATGCTTTTGCAAATTCTCCCGCTCCATTTTGAGTTTGTTATCAGCTTCTGACATTTTATCCTTTGTGCCTTCATTGTGGGGAAATATATCTGAGAGTTCCTTGAATGTGAACCTTTTGGCTGATGTCATTTACTCTCCTTGTTGCCCCTCACCCCTGCTTGCGATTATCCAGTTTTGTGAACTGTGATATGGACATTCACTAGGATGACAAGGAAGCAGCCCAACAATACGTTTTGCTGTCTCTGTGTGAACTGAATGCCATGCATGGTGACCCAGCACTTACAGATCAAGACAGAAGTCACCACTGATCATGACACACATCTGTGATCTGCATAGTAATTTGAGTGCTGAAGGACTGGCTGTGAAGTTTGTACTTTTGCAGATTTTCTAACTGTTAATATATGGTGTTGTTCCAGGACTGGGATTCTTTAACTAAATCATGGTAGCTGAAATTCATGCATAGGTGTCCTATGCAGAGCAAGGACTGCCTGTATAGCATGCATTTGATGGTAGTTTATTGTAAGAAAATATGTACAAGATTGTAAGGTAGGATGAAGAGTACTATTCTTGCCACGATGAAATCTTTCCCTAAGCAGAACACAAAAGTGAGAGATCATAAAGAAAAAGACCACAGATTTGACTTTGTAAAAGTTAAAAAAAATTCTACATGGCCAAAGATAATCTAAACAGAGTTAAAAGACAAGTGACTGATTAGGAAATATAATATGAGCATCTGACCAAGAATTTGGCCAGCCATTCCTTCCTCCACAACAGTATAAAGATGGGGAAATTTCAAGGAGTCAAACTTCATGGATCAACCAATAGCTGAGAGGTTAAACTCAATTTCTCATGGTGCAGACTTGATTTTATGGAATGCAAAGAACTTTCCAACAGAAAAGGCAGAGTATTTCCAGTCTAATTGAGGTCCTGTGCAATGCACTTAGAGAATCATTGAGTAACTGTGTGTTAGATGAATTTGTTATCTGTTCTATAAGAAAAGAACAATTAACAGAATGGCTGTTTCTCCCCAGGGCAGAATTCCACTATTGTCTCTGCACCACTGAGCCTTGAGAAACATCGAAACCCACAGTCTCTAGCAAATCACTCTAAAACAATCAAGAGGGGAAGAAATGAAAAAGCTAATGAACTTGCCAATTACCCTTATAGCCCTGACTCCTGAAAATAAGGATGATGAGAAATAGATGCCCATGTATGGGGACCTTATAGGGCATACAGATTCAAATGCAGCAGAGAGGAAAGAAAGCCTCTGATAACCTATGGAGGTTGATTTATTCATAGTCTCAATGGGGAAATGTTGACTAAGAAATGAGAGGCTACAGGCAGGAGCAGCTCCTGAAATTGTGCCTGAATACCTCAAATATCCCTAAGGAATCCCGCGGACAACTGTGTCAGAGTGCAGCTGACAAATGGAGTATAGTAAGCACAGACATCATGCCCTTGTCAGCCAGCATACGGAGAGCATTACTGATCCTCAGCAAATCATTACTGATTCTCAAAAAAATGTACTGTGACTAGGTCTAAAACCTGACTGGAATTTTCCATAGGTGTGTGATATTGGAGACCGGTTTGCAGCTGCACTTGCCAAATCACCTTTGCAAAGCACAGTAGGTCACGGCCAGAGGAGCAAAGGCTGGTCTGCTCTTTCTCAAGCAGAGAAGGGTTTTCTAAGTGCCAAGTTCTCTCCCACAAAGGACGGGGATAGCCAATTATGGGTTAGTGATGAGTACAAGCATCTGTGATCCCTCAGCTAATTTCCATCTTGAAGTTGGGGTATAAGGTCTCAAGTGCTAGGTGATCAGTCACAATCCCTTTGAACAGGTGCTTAATCAAGACTGGATAGGATGCATTCAGGTTGGGCATCTGGCATCTGGTACTAGCTCTTTCTCTGTCCTCTAGGATGGCTTCAGACAAATCCCTCACACTTTTTGTTTTGCATCTATAGTATCTGTTATTGTTGTTTTGTTATTTAAATATATTAAGTAATGATAACACTACTTGGTGGCATATTCAATTTTAAAAAACCTCCATTGTCATGGGGCGCCTGGGTGGCTCAGTTGGTTGTGCGTCCGACTTCGGCTCAGGTCATGATCTCACCATCCGTAATTTCAAGCCCCGCATCAGGCTCTGTGCTGACAGCTCAGAGCCAGGAGCCTGCCTCGGATTCTGTGTCTCCCTCTCTCTCTGGCCCTCCCCTGTTCATGCTCCATCTCTCTCTGTCTCAAAAATAAATAAACATTAAAAATAAATAAAAAACCCTTCTTTACCAAGTGCAAACCAAACAGTAAATGCTCTCTCTTAGGAAGACTGAATAGCAGATTTCTGAGCTCTTTTATTCTGGGAAATGTTCATAAATACACCAGGAGAACAAAGTGAGAAAAAGGAGACTGTACCTAGCCTTTTATCTAATGCAATGTGACTCAACCAAGGATACGCAGTGGCTAAAAACAGGGTAATATTGGCTTGGAGTGGGTCCTATAGTCAGCATGCCAGAATTAATTAATTAATTAATTATTTGTTTGTTTGTTTTAATATTTATTTTGGAGAGAGAGCATGAGTGGGGGAGGAGCAGAGAGAGAGGGAGACAAGGGAGACACAAATCCAAAGCAGGCTCCAGGCTCTGAGCTGTCAGCAAAGAGCCCAACATGGGGTTCGAATCCTCCAAGTGCAAGATCATGACCTGATCCAAAGTCAGTGGCTTAACTGACTGAGCCACCCAGGTGCCCAAGCATGACAGAATTTAAATTGCCACTCTGAAACATCATAAGACCTTGGAACAAATTACTTCTCTAAACTTTTTTCCTGCATCTCAGAAAAATAATACCCTTGCCACAAAATGTCCATGTCCGAATCCCCAGAACCTGAGAATGTCACCTTAAAGGGCAAAAGGGATCTTGTAGATGGGATTGTTAAGGATCTTAAGATGGAGATATTATTTCAGATTATCTGATGGGCCCTAAAATAACCCCAAGTGTTCTAAGAGAAAGGCAGAGGGAGATTTTACCACAATTAAAGAGAATGTGTTGATGAAACAGGGATTAGATTAATGTGGTCAAAAGACAAGGAATGGTAGCAGCCACCAGAAGCTGGAAAAGGTAAGGGCATGGAGCTTCTAGAGGGAGCACAGCCTTGCCAACTCCTGATTTCAGCCTAGCAAAAAAGGTTTTGGACCTCCGACTTTGAGAACAGTAAGAGAAGAAATGTGTTTTAAGCCACCAAGTTTGTGGTGAATTGTTATGGCAGCCATAGGGAACCCATACCTCACAGGAATTGTTACTCCAGATAAAATGTGTGACTGGTAGTTCGTGGGTTCAAGCCCCACATTGAGCTCTGTGCTGACAGCACAGGGTCTGCTTGGGATTCTCTCTCTCCCTGTTTGCCCCACCCCACTCTCAAAATAAACAAGCTTTAAAAAATGTGTAACTGGAAATACACTTAGTAATGTGTCTAACACACAGTAGGGATGCTGTAACTGTATGTCTTTCTTGGAAACTGAAGCTTGGTTTGAGGTATCATTGAAACCAGTACAATGGTCACCATTGTTTTAATATGTATTTATTAACATTTTATTTATTTTTGTGAGACAGAGAGACACAGAGTGCGAGCAGGGGAGGGAAGTGAGGCAGACACAGAATCAGAAGCAGGCTCCGGGCTCCGAGCTGTCAGCACATTGCCCATGGCAGGGCTCAAACCCACAAACTGTGAGACCATGACCTGAGCTGAAGTTGGACACGTGACCGATTGAGCCACCCAGGAGCCCTGAATGGTCAGCATTTTTGTCCATGTTCATCCTGGTAAAATGCTAGACACCTGCTAGAAAGATCTTTATACTCCCCCACAATCCCCCACTTCTCCTAGTAGAGGGGAAAGATTCCTTCTCCTCACTTAAGTCATATTATTATTTTCCTTTCTACTTTTTTTTTATTATTGTTACTCTTCATTCAACCAGTCTTTCCGAACTTTAAACAAAGTCATTTATCAGTGGATTCAGGTGCTATCTTAATTAACCAACAAGCATTTTATTATTTCTAGTCCTCATCACCAGAAATTTCTGAACTTAGCTCCTCCTCAGTTTCTGCTGTCATTCATTTTCTCATTTCTCCCCTCTGCTTTTAGTTCATTCTTGACAACTTAGTCCTTTCCCTAAACACAGTTTTTAATAAGGTAACACAGCAAAGTGGTAAAAGTCTAAATGGCCTTGTTTCAAATGTTGGGTTTTGTCACCTACTTACTGTGTGATTCTGGACAAGCTATTTAACCTCTCTGCTTTCCCCCCAGAAATGGCTATTATGAGTAATACCTACTGCTATTATGAAGATAAGTGAGTTAATATTTGCCAAGTCCTTACCATAGCACTATAGTCACAGTGTAAGCACCACAAATATATTTGCGAGCAAAGATAAATGCAAAGTCTGAGCATACACTTTTCTCAACTTTCAGTCATAACTTTGAGATATGTATTTGGTGAAATCAATATAAGCCTTTTCAAGGGACGCACGAGATATTTCTATCCAGAAAAATCGTTGTGAATGATTGTCCATGTGGCTAGTTTGGGTGTTTCACCAGTGTTTCCAAATTTCTATATGACAGCCTGGGTTTAGTCCAGTGAAAAATTAGAAACTTGAGCTTCTGTTTTAAACCCTTTACCTTAAGGCCTCCCACCCTCATCTCTTTGCCCATCAACTTTCATTTGTCCTCCATGCTATGAAAACTACTCCTAAGAAAGTCTCTGATGTCCAGCCTAGCATGGATTTAAAACAAAGGCACTGTTGGGGAACCTGGGTGGCTCAGTCAGTTAAGCATCTGACCTCAGCTCAGGTCATGATCTCGCAGTTCATGGGTTGGAGCCCCACATCAGGCTCCATGCTGACAGCTCAGAGCCTGGAGCCTGCTTCGGATTCTGTGTCTCCTTCTCTCTCTGTTCCTCCCCTGCTCACACTCTGTCTGTCTGTCTCTCTCTCTCTCTCTCTCAAAAATAAATAAAGATTACCAAAAAAAAAAATTAAAACAAAGGCACTGTTTGCACGAAAGAGACTAGCTTTCAGGAGTTGTTTTGTCTTGCTGTTTGGTTGCCCTCCTCCCACCGGCAGCCTCGGACAAAAATCCAAAGATCCACGTCGTGGCTCTAATTCTTAGCCCCTGTTTGATTATGCAAGCTCAGTTCTCCTACCTGGAAGGGGTATCTGAGGGCAATGCTCTGTCTTTGGGACTGTTGAACATTTCCAGTTCAGGTATGAACTGTTGCCAGGAAGCCTGGTTATATCACATCACCCCAGGATCCTAGCAGTGATTGGCTCAGGAAGGGCCTGAACAGGCTCATCACAGGTAGTTTCAAGGTCTCTAAAATGAATGCATTTAGGACAAGAAAGACATGTATCCAGGAGTCTGAACTACTGAAAATTTTCACAAGCTACCTTTTAGTTCTTGAGAAATAGATGCAGGGAAAAAGTCCTGCTTATCACTAAGAGTTTTAGCCCAAAATGCTATACAAAATTTCTAATCTTATAAAACATATGGGATCTTTGGTGAGCTCTCACTGATGGCCTAGTGTGGTACAATATGAAATGTGGACTACCTGGAGTGCTAGCTGAAACCCATAGTGCTGTTTCTCCTACAAAGCTACAAAATTAGGATGATGGGGCTAGAATGATGCATTTCTCATAATTAGTGATTAGTGAGCATTTCTGGCCTAGTCTAAAGGCAGTCTGAGTAGTCCCTTTGGCCCCCTTTCTTCTGGAATCATATCCTTTGGTGTTGTAGCTTCCAAACTGTGTAAGGGAGGTGCATAGAAAAGGAAGAAAGAAAAGGAAGAAAAGGAAAGAAGAGACCCAGCCAAGTAAAGAAAATAATATCAAGTTAGAAAAAAAAAAAATTTTTTTTAAATGTGCAAATAGTGCAAGGATTAAAAGAGAGAAATAGTACAAATTTTAGGAAAAATAATTTAAGATACATGAAAAGTATAAACCAAACTAAAATGTAGCATGATTTTGAACAACTGATGTTAAAGAAAAGACAGAGCACTATACTGACAGAGCAGAAAATACAATCCTCTCACACTATTTTCCCCAGAACGAAGCAATACTTCGTCAACACAGTTTGTTGGTTTTCAACCCTTAGAGCCAACCTGTGGATAAAACACAGAACACTCTGCTACAACTGTATGGCAAAATGTCAATGCTAACAATACAGACAAACAAAAGCAAGCACGTATTCACAGATGGTGATTCGTACAAGGGGAAAGGAAAGGTAGAGGGGCTGCAGGGCATAGCCTCGTGCATAAAGAAAATCATGAGATTAGGGTGAAAATTAATAACACAAGATATAAAGAATAATAGCTAAAGTTTCTTGAGTTCTTCTGTGTGCTAGACTTGCTAGGATACAAATGCATTATTATTTGCATTATCACAAACAATCCCATAAGGTAGAGAGGTATCCTTTTCTCTGGTTTATGGATGAGAAAACAATGGGTACAGGTAGGATGTGTAAATTTCGCAGGGATACAGAGCTAATAAAAACAGAAGAACAAGGATTCTAACTCCAGGGGTCCATCTCCAGAACCAGTGCTTTTAGCCTTCTGCTACTACTTTCCTCACCAAGAAAGCCAGCAAAATTACATGAAGTTACCAGAGAGAAGCAGCAAAATTAATTGAATATGACATATTGGAAAGGAAGAGGGAGGGAAAACAGTGGTAGTGGAGTTTTATCTTCCTGCTAATGTTAGAGTGGTAAAAATATTGTCTAAAGTGAGTATGTCATGATACAGCAAGATAAGCATAATGTTTAGAATTAAGGGGATGACATCAAAGTAGCAAAAACCTGTCTCTGGAGAGGGGAACTCAGGAGAAAAGGGGTACATTTCAATATGATTCAAGTTGCTATTATGCTTATGTATTATTTTCATAAAAACAAAATATTTCTGTTTATTTAGAAATTGCTTCTATGGGGCGCCTGGGTGGCTAAGTCAGTTAAGCGTCCAACTTCAACTAAGGTCATGATCTTGTGGTTCGTGGGTTCAAGACCCATGTCGGGCTCTATGCTGATGGTTCAGAGCCTAGAGCCTGCTTCAGGTTCTGTGTCCCCCTCTCTCTGCTTCTCTCTCTCTCTCTCAGAAATAGACATTAAAACAGATTTAAAAAAAGAAATTGCTTCTACTGTGTAAGTGCATCAAAACATGAAATTCAAGTGGCAGCTGGGTGGTTCAGTTGGGTGAGCATCCAACTACAGCTCAGGTCATGATCTCATGGTTTGAGTTCAAGATCTGCATCAGGCTCTCAGCTGTCAGCTCAGAGCCCGCTTCAGATCTTCTGTGTCCCTGGCTCTTTGCCCCTCCCAACTTGTGCTCTCTCTCCAAAATATTAAAAATATAAATAAATAAATAAATAAATAAATAAATAAAATTCAAAATCTTTACATCTATCACATATTTGTTAGCTGTTTGTCTTATCAGAATATTACTTTTAGCTTGAAGGCTTTAAAAAAATCGGGAAGTATAAATGTTTAAAAGTTGTCCCTGGAAATATTACCAGGCATGCCTGACAGAGGGTGCAAGACTATTAGAAGCAAACTGGATTTCAATACTGCTTCTGAGAGTCAGTTCTGACTACAAAGGGCAGATGATTCTCTGCAGTCACAGAGCACAAAGAAGGAACTTTGATCCTCTGGAACTGTAATAAACAACTCAGAGTAAATGAAAAAGGCAGAGAGTGCCTGGAGGGATCCGGCAGCCTCTATGTGCTGGCGTTCTTTCTTCGTACAGGGCTAATCTCATAAATGTTGCACTAGGCTCAATGCTGCACATTTTTAGGCTCGGTTATAGTATTTTTTCTATGTGTTTACTTCATAAAAGTAGGGACTTTTACGCTCCTGTTAAAATGGGATCTCCTATTCGAATTGCCTGGTGAAGGCAACATTATTGCCTAAGGAACTCATTAAGTGTAGATATATTATATCTCCCATTTCCATCCATGTATTATATATGTATGTATGTATGTATGTATGTATGTATCTATCTATCTATCTATCATTCATCTATCCTTATTTATAGAACAAAACAACAATAATAATTTAAATTACTTCCTTACCTTATTTTAGTTTAGCCTTCCAAAAATCTTGCAAGGTAAATAGGCCATGTAAAAGCATTGAATTCACTGAGACACTTGAAGGATGGCTCTACCGTTTGTCATTGTGCAACCAATAAATGGTGCAGGGAATTCAACCCACATCTTCTCTGTCCTCCTCTCTTACCTCCCTAGTCCTCCTCTCTTACCCCACCTTCCTTGTGAGGCTTATCCTGTACACGGTTTAAATTGAAAGCTGTGATTCTGCCTAAATCTCAATGCTCCCTATGCTACTTTATACTCCATAACATTAGTTACTGGCTAATCTATCAGATAATTTGCATGTTTGTGTTTTTACTCCCATCCACCTAGAATGTAGGCTCCACACAGTCACAAATTTTGCTTTTTAAGTCTAGTGGAGATCCAGCAAAAAAGTCTAGTGTCAGCCAGAACTGGGCACAGTTGTAACTTGTGTGATTTGATATTTTAGTGATTTAGAACAGAGCTGGGTCACTTACTGAAGAGCATCTCTTCTACTGCATTTAAGCAGCACGATACATTCAAAGAAACTGAAATTTCCAACAATTCAAAGCGGGTATGTGCCCTTTCTCCCTTTGTTCCTCCAGGCTCAAATCTATCCTCTCTGGGTGATATAGGAATGTGTAAGAATGACTGGCCTAAGTCTAAATTACATAAGAAGACACAAAAGAAAACATTTAAACATTTCTAAAAAAAAAATCATTGAGTGGTTTCCTTTGACACATCAGAGGTTATCTAGCCCTAGTAAGGTCAGAGTGGGGTGAAAGAAGAGCGAAACACAGAGGGAAGAGGCAAGGGTGAGTCACCTCATCTCTCCCTCCTTTGGACCTTACTTCCTCTTGGATTGTCATCCCTTACATTCAAAATGAAGATTGTAGGAGTCAGTGTGTGCAGGTAGAGCATGTGGCCACTTCTAAATCCCAGTCACTGCAAGGTGGAAAATTCAGCATAGTGAAGTCTGGCTCAACCCATCACCACTCACACAGCTTAATTCTTTCTCTACTGCTGAGTCAAAAAGACACATGAGCGAAGACAGATTAATAACAAAGTTTTATGTACGTTAAGTACACAATGTGGGAAGGATAAAGGCCCATGGAGGCAAATAGGTAGGGGTAAAGGGAGCCCCTACAGGCAGCAGTGGTATCCTGCCCATTCCAAGACCAGAGAAAACTGGTCCAGAGCTTGGGTCAGCCAAGTTCACAGTCATGCCAGGGATGGCACGGTTGATGATTTATGTAGCTTTCTTCCATTCTCCACTAGAACTTCTTGAATCTGGTGTCTTTCTGGTGTAGTTCTAAACAGGGCTCATGTGCCCCTTGCCCTCCAATACATGCACATGCAGAGAAATACACATAAATACATGTATGCACACAATGTACACACTTTCTGTGTGAAGAGATCAGTGTAAGTTTCACTTAAAGGGGTTGGGCTCCTTTCTTGTGCAAAGAAGTCGATTTCTGGTTATATCCAATTTGCAGAGGAATATTAGGTCCTTCTTCATGACAAAAGAAAGGAATTTGTAGGTGAAGTCCTAGTCAGGTTATGAAGGTGCTCCAGTCATGCCCAGAGCACAGGCCCAGTTGACCAGGAAACACACAGTGTTTGATCTTCCAAAGTCAGAGGAGTACCTGACTAGGGCAAGTCCAAGTTCTGTTTAAAATTTCCTGGTGCTACCCCCCATTGCACCACCAGCGCTGTGCTGATGGGGGGTACATGTGCTCTGTGTGGCTGAGGGACCATAAGTGCATCCAGTCATAGCAGGCATGGAGCTGTTCCCCAGAGCACCACCTGTGTTAGGGGTAAGTGAGCTCCCAGTGTTATTATGGGGGGTGCCGACATAGAGGCCTGCCATCACAGATGTGATACTGTCGGCATCTGCTGTGGCACTTGCTGCATTTGTATTGGGTCGGCCACAATTATTCTGATGTGAAGAACTACTAGGTTCTACATTCACACAGAATGGGATTCATGGGAATCACGTTGTCCCCTCCATGCATACCATCTGTATGCTGGGTGGGAGGACCGCATTTGCGTGGAAGGACGGTGGAACTACAAGTGGGTCCAAGCATAGAGCTGGTGCTGCCACTTGCAACTGCAGCAGAGGCAGTGTGGCTAGGCAAGTCCGAGGGGCTCTGTAGGGGGTAAACACGCACGCCTCTTGATACATGTGTCTTCTGCTTGGTAGTGGCTCTTCCACGCGAAGCAATTAGTTCTTGTATACATGGCTTCCAGGTGCACTTCTGGCTAACAATAACAAGACGGCCTCCACCTGCGGGAACTGTATGGCCCTCTCCCACTACTCCATCACCTGGGTTTTTGACGGTTGGCTCCCTGCTGCTCAGATTTAAGGGGGAAGCTGCCTGGTCTCTTAGTCCTCTTCTCCATGGTGGCATCTCCTCTACCTGAAGAAAGTTTTCTCTGTCGGGATGAGCCCCCGGGGCACTTATGAGTAGTGGGGACTGTAGAGTCTCCACCTGTGGGAACAGTGCAGCCCTGCCCCACTGCTCCACTACCTGGGTTTTGGATGGGTGGGCCCCAAGTGCCTGGATTCAAGGTGGAACTAGCATTTTGTCCAAATACTGTGACAGTATTTTTTCCTCTACAGCAGCAGCCATGCCGTCACCACAGCGATTCCAGGTTGTCTGACCTAAAGTTGGAGCAGAAATGGTTCTTGGTACCCCATTCAGTCCTGCCCCAAGGTTGAATGCTCCAGATGCCTGTGAATGAGTGGGGCCTGGGATATACACACCACTGCCCATAGGGGCTGCAGGTCCCGAAAACACATGTTGGCCTGAAGTACTGTCAGCTAACGGTGAGCCACCATCCCCGGTGCTGGGCATCCCCGTGGCAACTCCAAAGCCTGTTGTGGTAGATACGCCAATGGGCAGAATGCCTGGCTTGTCACTCGAGGCCAGCTGGATCCTGAGTGTAGTAATAGATGCAGAACCTGCCAAACCTGTCTTCACTGTGTTGTCTCTGGGGGGCTAGGCTACAAGAGCAGTTGGGCCCATAGCTTGTGTTGAGGCTACTGGTGTTCCTAACAGGTGAGAATTGTCAGGCTGCTGTCCATTATGATGCCCAATTGTGGGCTGAGAGGTGATTCCTGGGTCAGAGTGGTTGCAAATTGAGGTCTGTCCAATGGATGACTTTTTAGGTAAATGGATAGAGTCATGGGCCACCAGAGTGCTGCCATGGGTGGTGTGTTATCAGAACCATAAAGCACCGTGTTAAGTGGGAAATGGTTGTCCCTGGACTCAGGGGACGAACAGAAGATGGAAGCCTGAGATGGTGATGTAGTGTCCATGGCTTCACAGTTACAGGCCGAGTTGCAGTTTGCAGAGGGCTTGCCTACTGGAGTGGAGGTGACTCAGAATCCGTAAGGGACAAGCTAGTGGAAACAGCAACACTAGCGAGAAGGGCTGTCTTCTGATCTCCAGGTGGGCTGGTGAAAACTGGAGATTTTGCAGGGCACCTCTGCTTCAAACTGCAATGGCCCTGGGGAAATGAAGGAGCTCCCATTCTGGATTCTTGGGGAGATCTGAAAATAACAGCCTTTGAAAGGGGAGTGGTGTCCATGTGGAATACACCAGGACCTGAAGTAAGCTTGGAGGTAGATGTAGATGCATTGGCTATGATGGTAGAAGCAAATGTCTTAGAACTGATGGGCTGGACAATTGAAACAGGGCTATGTGTGGAAGGATTTGGAAGAGGGGCGGGTAGGATAGGAGGGAGGGAATCTACACACATAGGCACTGGGGATTCTGTGTTGCAGGAGGGTGGCTGTAAGGAGGGGGTTGAGGTGTTAGGAAGTGTGGTGATGTCAGAAATAAGATATGTTACAGTAGTGACTGGCTGAAGAGGGCCTTCTTCACAGGAATTCCACAAATGAGATTGGAACTAAGATGAGGAACAAAACCAGCAGGAACAGCTGGAGAAGATTTAGAAACTATCTGTGCTGTCTCCTGACCAATGTTTGGTGTTAAAGATGGAGGGACAGAGGGAATTGGGGACTTGGCAGATTGGTCAGCCAAGTCATCAGTAGGAACAGGGACTTGCAAAGTGTGACTCTCCAAAAGCAGAGAGTTAGCAGTCTCTGAGGCAAGTAGGGATAAAGAAGTGGCAGGCTGAGCATCTGAGCAGTCTTCTTTGATCTCTCTTTTGTCTTCCAAGATCTTTTTCCTCTGACGTTTGGTATTCTTCAAGGTGTCCAGGTTTTTGTCAATAGCTATGCAAGGAAACTTAGGAAGTGGGGGCAACTCGCTGTGGCCTCACAACTGGGGCGGTGGCAGTGGCCGAGAATGTGATGTGGATGTTTTCCATTTGCAGGGCCTACTGCTGGCAGATACGGGGGAAAAAGAGCTCCTTGATGAGATGCCTGAAGGCTCATTAGCCTGTATCTCCTTCCTAGATAGGTATGATGTGTCCCCTATAGGCTGATGGTTTTCACCCGACACTTCCTTTGTTGATGTCTCCTGCAGTAAGGGGCAGCATGGGGTTGGGTCGCGGAGCACTGCAGCATCTGTGTCAGGCATGACATTTCCGGCTGGGCCATGTGAGGAGGTGACTACGTGGCCTTCAGGGCAGCAGTTCATCAGAGACTTCTGGGTGTTCTCCCTCAAACTGTCTCCTGGAGGATTAGGATGGAGGTCCAAAGGTGTGGGGCTGCACTGTGAGGAACTGAGAAGCCCACCGGTCTCCAGGGGACTAGATTTTAATGGTATGTCCCCAACGTTATGGGGGACCCTGTTCCCACCATTCTGCCCTTTGGTCTCTACAAGATCCTCCATGTTTTTTCTAGGATCTTCTTGGACCTTCTCCTCCACCCCATATGGGCAAGAAAGTGGGAGGTGCCTGGATGGTACCGGCTCCACAGCTTCCTCTACCTTCTCAGATAGTGAATGTGGGAGAGTGAATTTGCGCCCCAGAGGAGGGATCCTTTTGGCTCTGGAGTGTCCAAACATCATGGAATTATGAGCAGACAGCACAGGTTTTTTCGGAGAGTTACTCCAGTTCACCAAGGGAAGGATCCCCAGAGGGGTACATGCGGCCTGCAGGATGGGGTACGGCCTCTTTGGCTGGATGTATAAACTAGCTGGTAAGGCCTATGATCCCGGTGGAATAGCCTGTGCCCAGAGCCCAGGGCAAGTGAAGGAGCAGCGGGGTGGTCCCCGCAAGGTTGTGGAACAGCATCACTGGAGAAGGTGGGGGAAAGGGCCGACCACGGCCAGACATCGGAAGGCGACGGGGTGGGAAACGAAACTTACAAAGCAGGTTGCCCATATTGGGCTGGTTGTGCCTCAAATGATTGTGAGATGGGAGTAAAAAAGCTGGAGAGCGCCCCCTGAGCTTCTGACTCCTTTCATAGTTAAGCAGGCACTGAGCCTGAGTAACTGAGCCGGGCCCTTGTGATGCCTCCCTGGAACATGGCACAAACAGGGGCGCGCATGTGGAGCATGGCAAGTGACCACAGCAAAGGGCAAAGGGCGAGACCCCAAAGCCCCGCCCCTTAGCCTCCAGAGTCTGGGACTTCCTGCCAGCAGCTAGTTGCTGGTGTATAGATTTCCTGCTGCCTGTGGCTGTGGTATACAAGCAGCAGGGCCACTGCCTGGGGACTGTGGGGGGTGTGGTGGTAACTAATTGGCTTCTGCAGTAATTAGCAACTGTAAGACAAACACTTAGGAGCCATTGTAATTGTCTGCATTAGGAATACACCTGCTGTACAGATGTAATTAGCAATTTAAATAGTTCAGAAATTGCATGCCTCTTGCCTTTATACTCCCTGAAGTACTATTCATTAATGGGGGAAAAATTGTTAGAAAATGTAATTTGCATTGTCTTGCGTTAAGGGCTCTACATCAAAGCCTCCCTTGCTGCTTCATACTGAATAATTCTGAGCTGTGGCTTGTGGACCAACACAGCTGTAATTAGGCAATGATGCCTTTGTAAACATGTGGCACAAAATCTGACAGGAGTTTGTTTTGCTGTGAGATATCTCCTTCATGATTTAAGCTATACATAAGATGAAGAAGAACTATAATAGAGGTAGAGGTAAAATAAGTAAATAAAGATTGCAACAGATATTGACTCTTTGTGGGCCATTGAAGTGATGGTTGAAAAGTTACATTGAAAGACTTTTCCCAAATTTTAGTTCCTCATGTGATTTGAGCAATGAAGTTGATACAGATATGAATGAGTATGACTGGGGAGAATGGTCAAAATTATGATCTAAGGATTATGCTGATGGTAAAGTAGCTTTTGATGATATTTGTGGTATATAGTGAGAATTACATGTAATACATCAAGTCTACGATGAAAGTCTAAAATACAACTCAGGTGCACTCTATTTCAGAAATGCCTCAGTCAGAACTGACATCCCTGATTACCAAAAATTTGATTTATGCCATTCACATGGTTAAGTATATAGGTGGGTGTCTTCTGTTGTGGATCACAATTTCCAGTGTAAAAACATCAAGCAATAAAATGTCTGGTGGAGACTCTGGAACTTCAGAAGTTTTTAACTCAGTTAAGAATTCTTGAGAAATGAAAACAATAATTTGGGTAAAAAGAAAAAGAGAAATTTGTTATATTGTGGATATTAAATCTGGGAGAGATGATCAAACACAACAGAAGACCAATCAATATTCAAAGTGATATCAACTGGCTGAGATAAAAAATTAAGACACCAAAGATAAAACAAGCTTGAACTTATTTCAAAATGCAAGATGTGAATAAGATCTGAGGATCTTTTTAAAAATATATGATCCTGGGGCACCTGGGTGGCTCAGTCGGTTGAGCGGCCGACTTCGGCTCAGGTCACGATCTCGCCGTCAGTGGGTTCAAGCCCCACGTCGGGCTCTGGGCTGATGGCTCAGAGCCTGGAGCCTGCTTCCAATTCTGTGTCTCCCTCTCTCTCTGCCCCTCCCCCGTTCATGCTTTGTCTCTCTCTGTCTCAAAAATAAATAAACGTTAAAAAAAAAAATTTAAAAATATATGATCCTAGTAAAAAATCTTAGTGTGACATACCGGATGGAAGACAGTGAAGTTTTGAGGTGGATTAATAGAAATATAGTTTCCGTAAGGAAGGTGAATAATAGTCCCACTGAATTTTGCATTGCCTATGTTGTACACTACGATTCCACTTGGATGTTGTATTTTAAAATGGACACAAACTAGTTGGAAGATGTCAAAGAAATTTAAGCAGTTGGGGTGCGTGGGTGGCTCGGTAAGTTCAGCATCTGACTCTTGATTTTGGCTCAGGTTGTAATGCCCCCAATTTCGAATCCGAGAGACCACCAAGGAGCCGATACCGATGCAAACGCATGAAGGTTTATTTGTAAGCTCAAGCTTGGGCCCAAGTATACCCAACACAGTGGAGCAGGGACTTGGACCACTAGGTTAAGTGGTATAGCAGTTTTATAGGGGCCAGTGGCCAATGAGATTGTAACACACACAGAAAGTTGCATAATCATGTCCGTCCACACGCAGGTGGCCAATTGAATCACAATTTACCCTATAGTAACTGTTTGAACTAGCCTATCACTCTTGTCAGAATTGGGGCGCAAGTTTGGCGGGCGAAAGGCAGGGTTTACATTCTTTTGTGGTTAGGGGTTCCGCATTCCTATATGAGCCGGTTTCCAGTAAGGGTGTGCTCAGTGGCTTGACTTGGGTGGGGGTTATACATGAGATGGTGGGTGTAGCACAAAATGGAGTTAGTCTTGCTCTGCTTGTCCAGAGGTAGGGGATTTTTGTTAAATTCCTTGGGTTCCACAAGGTCATGATCTCACAATTTGTGAGTTCGAGCCCCGCACTGGGCTCTACACTGACAGTGCAAAGCCTGCTTGGGATTCTCTCTCCACCCTCTCTTTCTGCCTACCCACCACCCCCACTTGCTCTCTCTTTCTAAATAAATAAACAACAACAAAAAAAAGGTTAAGCAGCATGGAGCATCTGAAGCCATACCGTGTCTCAGGAAAAAAGGTTGATAAAATTTGTAATGCTACATCAGAAAAGATAACTTCTCTAATAGCTTCAGAACTGCCATATAGAATGGTTAGAGAATTACATTGCATGGTCTCACCAGACAGACCGGGGATTACTACAGAAACGTTGCTTGATGATTTTAGCTTAACATCTAAAGAAAAGTTTAAAAATTGGAGGTGGTGGATAATAAGAATGGGTTGCCTTTTAGATTACATTTCTTTCCTGTAACTACTCTTTAGTAAAATCCTGTACTGTTAGGACACAGGATTTACGTTGTCTCCAATTATGGTAAAGCAAATGTAGGGAGGAATGTTCATTGCCACCTATTGGTAAAAACACAGAAGTAAAACAGATTCAAGAGCATTTGTTTATTCTGAAGTTAGAATTTATGAGCAGACAAATAATATTTAGTGGTTATTTTAATAATGATACATTAAAATCTGTGAATGGAAATCATGTGTTTATATTATGCAAGCGCCGTTTCAATGGAAAAGTCCCTACTTTGAAATTAGCTTAAATGTAAATATAAAGAAAGGACAATTGTGTGATGTGTAAACGAATACATTAAACTAAAAATAAACAGTTAACCTATGCATCGACCTTTAGGAAATAAAACAGGAATAGTGTTTTATCATACAAATATATTTGTGTATTTAATGTAATTTCTCATCATTTGCTTGTTTATAACATCACAAGAGCACAATATTTTTAAGCTAAAAAATCCTATATTTTAGGAACTATTGAAAGATTTTATAAGATGAGTGATGACATCACTAAACTTTAATTTCATACTTATGTACTTTTGGGGGTATAAAACAGACTAGTTTTGTGTTTATAATTAAATATGCTTATTGGGGTTATTGTCAGTGGAGATGATCTTTGGCAATTTTGCTGAAGTGTTGAATTATGGCATTAATGAGTTATTCTACATTCAACTGAAGATCCAGTAGATACATATAAAAATCTCTCATAAACACTTCTTTCATGTTTTCTGTTATGAATAATTTAGCAAGCACCTGCTATATGCCTGGAACCATTGTAGGGGTGGAGGATGGAACAGGCAATAGGAAAGGTATAGGCCCTTACTCCTGAGGCTTACAATGTATTTTGGGGAGGTAGGGTAGAGGTGAATATGCACTCTGGATAACAAGCCAACAGAATCATTTCAGATAAATGCAAATGTCTTAAAGGAAATAAAGCAGAGTCATTTATACTGCCCATCATAGAGCCAGAGCACTTGGATTGTGTGGCATGGGAAGGCCTTTCCTTACAAGGTGCTGGGTTGAAGAAGAGTTGCAAATTATCAGTCACCAGCTGTGCAGAAAGTCTGGGAGAAGAGCACTGCAGGCAGAATAAAAAGTTGATGTATAAGTTATATGCTGACAATAAACTTTCAGGTTCAAACAATTGTGAGGGAAAGAAGGAGTATACAGAATACAGAGTAGGACAAATGGTGGAAAAGTTTGGGAAGATAAGACAGTGGCGAGATCATGTAAAGTCTCATGGGTCAGTTAAAGAACTTGTACTTTATTCTAAGGCAAGGGGAAGTGTTTGGTTAGTCCTCAGTTAGGGAAGGGGTGGGTCAAATTCAGCAGCATCTTAATTTTTGTAAACAGGTTTTATTGAAATGCCACCACACACTTTTGTTTACCTTCGTGTATTATCTGCGGCTATTTTTTCATTAAAAAAAATTAATGTTTATTTATTATTCACAGACAAAGAGGAACAAACTGTGAGCAGGGGAGGGGCAGAGAGAGCGGGAGACACAGAATCTAAAGCAGGCTGCAGTCTCTCAGCTGTCAGCACAGAGCCCAACACGGGACTCAAATTCACAAACTGTAAGATCTTGACCTGAGCCAAAGTCGGTGGCTCAACCAACTGAGCCACCTTGGTGCCCCTATCTGTGGCTATTTTCATGCTACATGGCCGAGTTAGGTATTTGCAGTGAAGACTATATGATCCACATGGCCTAAAATATTTACTCTCTGATCCTTCACAAAAACGTATACCCATCCTTGAGGAGTCATAGCTTTTGTTTATTTTGGGCCATGAAATCTGTAGAGAAAAACTGTAGGGGGATATAAAAAGAAGTTAGGAGGCTATTAATATAGTCTAGGTGAAACGTGATTGTGTTTTAGACCAGGCTAGAAATGATGGAAGTGGGGAGATGGAAAGATGTAGGAGATGTTAAGGAACCAGAGCTAAAGATACTTGCTAATGGTTTACGTGTGGGTAAAATTAAGAGAGAAATCAAGAATAATTCCCAGAATTTTGGTTTGAGCACATGCATGGAAGATGATTTAAATATAAAATTATCAATTATTTATAAAACTTTTAGGACTAAGATCATATTTTTACTGATAAACAGAAAAAATAAAACAATTTTTTATGATATGAAGTAGCAAGTCCTGTCTGTTTATCTATCTATAAATCTATCTTTCATCATCATCATCTACCTACCATCTATCTATCTATAGTTAAAAATATGTTACCTTGGAGTTAGCTAAAACCTGCTTAGGCAAGTATTAGCTGAGGGTCTTGGACAAACTACTTCCCATCTCTGAGATGAATTTTTCAAAATTAATATTAAAACATGAGGCACTTGGGTGGCTCAGTCAGTTAAGCATCCGACTTTGGTTCAGGTCACGATCTCACATTTCTTGAGTTCGAGCCCCTTAGCACAGAGCCTGGAGCCTGCTTCGGATTCTGTGTCTTTCTCTCTCTCTGTCCCACCTCTGCTCATGCTCTGGTTCTCTCTCTCTCTCTCTCTCTCTCTCTGTGTCTCAAAAATAAATAAACGTTTAAAAAATTTAAAAATTTATGAATAATTATACAGAGACACCACATAATTGGTTTTTTTCCAGCTTTATTTTTTAAGTTTTAAACCTGGGGTAAATTACACATTCACTTTACCACTTTCACCATTTTTCAGTGTACAGTTCAGTGGCATTAAGTACATTCACACTTGTGTGCACGGTGGTGTGCACCACGATCCACCTCCAGAATATTTCTCATTTTCCAAAACTGAAACTGTACCTATTCAACAGTAATTCCCCGTACTTCCATCCCCCTAACCCCTGCCAACCACATTCTACTTTCTGTCCCTATTAATTTGACCACCATTGGTACTTTAAATAAGTGGAATCATTATGATATTTGTCCTTTTGTAATTAGCTTATTTTACTAAGCATAATATCCTTTTTTTAAAATGTAGTCTGAATCTTCTTTTTTTTAATTTTATTCATTTGTTTTGCCAAAGAGACAGAGAGACAGGAGGGGCAGAGAGAGAGAGAGAATCCCAAGCAGGCTCTGCACTGTCAGGGCAGAGCCTCATCAGGAGCCCAAACCCACAAACCGTGAGATCACGACTGAAGCCAAAATCAAGAGTTGGTCTCTTAACCAACTGAGCCCACCCAGGCCTCCCACTAAGCATACTATCTTAAGATTTACCCATGTGATATCATGTGTCAGAATCTCCTTCCTCTCTGAAGCTGAATAATAGTTGACCATATATACCATATTATGTTTATCCATTTGCTATAAAATCAATGTTTGTGTCCCCCTGCTTCCAAATTCATATGTTGAAACCTAGTGTCCAATAAGATGGTATTTAGAAGTGGGGGCTTTGGGAAGTGAATGGGGTCATGATGGTGGAAATTTTACGGATGGGATTAGTGCTCTTTTTAAAAGAGGCCCCAGAGAGCCCCACATCTATGAACCAGGAAACAGGTTCTCACCAGACACTGAATCTGCCAGTGCCTTGATCTTAGACTTCCCAGCCTTCAGAGCCTTGCGAAATGAATTTAGGTTGTATATAAGCCACCCAGTCTATGGTATTTTTGTTAGAGAAGCTCAAACCCACTAAGATACCATTCATCTGTCAAGTTGCTTTCACCATTTGACTATTGTATCTAATGCTGCTTTGCACCTGGATGTACAAACATCTGCCCAAGTTTGGCTTTCAATTCTTCTGAATGTACACCAAGAAGTGGAATTGCTCAGTTATATGGTAATTCTGTTTTCAGTGTTTTTTGAGGACCCACTATACTTTTTCCATAGTGCTACACCATTTCACATTTCTACTAATAGTGCACAGGGTTCCAATTTCTCCACATCCTTGCCAGCACTTGCTGTTTTCTATTTTCTTTTCATAATAGCTATTTTCGTGTGTATGAAGTGGTATCTCCTTGTGATTTTGATGTGCACTTCTCTAATGATTAGCGACATTGACCATTTTTTTAAGTCCTTATTGGTCATTAGTATATCTTCATTTACTCAGAAATTTACTCAGTCCTTTGTCCATTTTTAAATTGGGTTGTTTGTTTTTCTGTTCTTTAGTTGTATTAGTTATTTATATATTCTTGATATTAACCACTTGAGCTACATGATTTGCAAATATTTTCTCCTATTCTTTGCGTTGTCTTTAAAAGACAGAGTTAGGGCACCTGGGTTGTTCACTTGGTTAAGCATCCGACTTCAGCTCAGGTCATGATCCAATGGTTTGTGGGTTTGAACCCCATCAGCTTCTGTGCTGGCAACACGGAGCCTGGAGCCTGCTTCAGATTCTGGGTTTCCCTCTCTCTCTGCCCTTCTCCTGCTCAAACTCTGTGTCTTTCTCTCTCAAAAATAAATAAACATTAAAACAAGGCAGAATTAAACCCTGTTGATAGTGTCCTTTTATGTATAAAATGTTTAATTTTGATGTAGTCAAATTTGTCTATTTTTTTTTACATTTGTTGCTTGTACTTTCGGTGTTATATACAAGAAATTATTGCTAAATCCAGTGTCACAAATATTTTACCCTGTGGTTTCTTCTGAGAGTTTTATAGTTTCAGCACTTATGTTTAGGTCTTTGATCCACTTTCAGTTAATTTTTATATACAATGTAAGGTGAGGGTCCAACATCATTCTTTGCATACAATTTTCCCAGTACCTTTTGTTGAAAATATTGTCCTATCCCCACTGTATGGTCTGAGCATCCTTGTCAAAAATCATATATATTTATATAATCATTTTTGGAAGGGATTATTTCTAGGCTCTGGATTCTCTTCCATTGATTTATGTGTCTGTCTTTATGTCAATACTGTACTGAAGGAAATCTGAATAAAGCATGGACTTTAGTACATAACAACTTACTAAATATTACTTTATTAATTATGATGATATACCATAATAACATAAAATGTTAACAATAGAAGATACTGGGTGTGGCATATATGAGAACTCTCTGCATTATCTTTACAACTTTCCTATAAACTTAAAGGTATTTTTTTAAATATTTTTTAATGTTTAGTTATTTTTGAGAGAGAGACAGAGTGCGAGTGGGCGAGGGGCAGAGACAGAAGGAGACACAGAATCTGAAGCAGGCTCCAGGCTCTGAGCTATCAGTACAGAGCCCAATGAGGGGCTCAAACCCACGAACCATGGGATCATGACCTGAGCCAAATTCGGACACTTAACCGACGGAGCCACCCAGATGCCCTTTTAAAGGTATTTTAATATAAAATGTTTACTTTAAAAATGATGCATGGAAGTCTAGCTTATTTAAGAGCTCAACAAATTTTGGCTCAAATTATAAAGATGTTTCTGTTATTTGATAATCTTTTTACTCTAGATCATTTCTATTACCACAATATTTGATTTCCTTTAATATAAACAATCCTGAAAGCATATTTTGGCCACCAAGATTCCACTTATTAAATGATTGTTATCTTCCTCAAATTATAATGAACTGGAAGAAAGAATGGTGTTTTGAATAAATGGGGCTCCTTCAGTTGAATATTCATTTAGAAGAAATATACATCTTGAATCCTACTGCACACCGTACACAAAAATTAATTCCAGATGGGTTGCAGGTCAGATTTGTGAAAGATAAACATTATAGCTCTTAAAGAGAAATGAAAAAAATTGTTACCTTGTAGTCGGAAAAAAAAATTTTAATATTGCACAAAAGCATTAACAATGAAAGATAAATGGATGAATGGGAACATATTAAAATTAAGTACTGTTCATCAAGAAACATGATTCAGAAAATATAAAGGCGATATACAAGGTAAGAGTAGATACAATGAATATATCTGATAAAGCTGTCAGTATATTTAAAGGTACTTTACAGATAGCTATATAAAAGCTGACACATCAGTAGAACGCTAGGCAAAATACATAAACAGGTTCTTTCTAAATGATGATAAACATATAAATATATGAACTGATGCCAACTTCATTAGTCATCCAGGAAAAGCACATAAAAGCCAAAATATAATAACACTACACACCCATGAGAATTGATGAAATGATATTGCAAACGAAGTTATGGAACACCAGAATTCTTATACAGTTGCTGATAGCAGTGTACCTACCATTGGGCAACAACTTTGGAAAAATACTTGGCAATATCTGTAAAGCTGAATATACTCATTCCTGATTCCACCCCTAGCTGTTATCCAACAGAAATGTATACATTTATTTACCAACAGATATATTCCTGAATGTTCATCACAGTCTTATTTGTAATAATCCCAAACAGACAACTACTCAAGTACCAATCAAAAGTAGAACTGGGGTATTTTCACAGACTAAAATATAGAAAACAATAAGAATGAATGATATAATTACATGTAAAATATAATTACATGTAAAATATGAATGAATTTCAAACAGAATGTTGAATAATCTGAATGTAACCTCTCCAAAAGTACATGCTGTATGATTCTATTTGCATAAAATATAAAGTGAAGAAGATACAGTGGTTTATGATACTAGACATAATGATTATTTATGTGTGTTTTGTGCTAGGTGTTGACTGGAAAAGAACAAAATGAAGGGTCTTGAAGTTCTGGTAATTAATGTCTGCTTTTTTTATCTAGTTTCTGGTTACACGGCTGGATTCAGTTTGTAAAAAATCATTGAGTCCTACTTTTATGATTTTTCTACTTTTCTTTTTATACATTACTCTTCAATAAAGAAATTATATTTAAAATTTTTTCCCACAGCACTGAATAAAACATCAGAGTTTCCAGCTAACTGGGGAGCAATTGACCAGTGGAAAAGTTACCCATGTGCTAGTAAGGAAGGAAAATACAATTTTAAAATCTAATTTTAAAAAATACTCATAAAATTGTATATCTGACATGCCTCTATAATTCTCCCAAAGGATACAAAAATGTTCTTCAAAAGGTTTTAGTCTTTATTCTTTCCTTTTTTATCACTGTTACTCCTTTTCTAACACTCAATTTCAGAAACCGTTCTAGAAAAACAAAACAAAACGAAAACATTTAAATCCTGGAAGATCAGCAATTTTCCATTAAGAAATTGTTATTTTTGATCAGGAATTATTATACCAGCTCTTAAAATTTTATGTAAAATATAGATTCCAACTGCTGAAATACTATAAATTAACTGATCTCTAGAATAGAAATCATTTGCTTCTTTTTGCCCTATGCTCTTACCATGTTGGAATATCCAGATTGTTTAAATAATTATATAATTAGTGATTTATTTAGTGGCATGTTGTCTTTAACTGCTTTTTATATGGAAAAACTTACGCTTTTTACTTGAAAGGATACATTGTTTCTTTGTGAAACTAGTATTTTGTAATATTACTCTTTTGTCTAAGTTAAAGAAGGAAGATGTAAGATATCAATCAATTTTTGCAGTACTCATCAATTATCAACCAGGAGCCTAAAGTATGCTAAAAACACGAAGGCATACTAAATAAGGATACACTTCATACCGTGTTTCAGTACCTTTTACTAATAGTGGACAGGACAAACAAGGTAATGCATAATAATGAGAACACAGGCTAGAGCTAAACTGGAACTTAAAGGCAATATATTTAGTTGCAGTTCAGAAAAGAAGAAATTAGGGTTAAAATCAGTGGTGTTCAAATTTGCACATTAGAATCATGTAGGAAGCTTTTAGAAGCTTTTATGTGTGATGATGGAGGAAGCTGCCTACCAGTAATGACTAAGTATCTCCTATTAGCCTAGTCATCCCACAGATAAGAACTATAAATTCTAGATAAAATAAAATATAATAAGAAAACACTGGAGATTGACTGAAGAGAGCAGAGAAGGGAATTGACAATTGAAAGAAGTAACTGTCCCTGAGAAAGTTTATTATTTCACAGCTTTACCCTATCCTATGAGATTGCTAGAACTTGGATAGTGGCTAAAGTCATCTTACTGGCTTGAAAAAGCATAGAACAGAGTTCAAGGCAAACACAGCTGAAAAATGAGGGGAGAGGGTCTTAAAAGAGAAGCAGTCAGGGAAGGGGAGCCCTGAATTATCTGCATAAACTCTTGCAAAAAAGTTTGATGTCTGAACTATGCATGGTAGATTCCAAGTGGCTCAGATAAGTAAAGAAGAAAAATTAAATTGAGATTTCAGCAGATGTCTAATGCAGGGGACATAAAAGTTTTCTGTTTGAGGAGTACCTGGGTGGGTTAGTCAGTTAAGTGTCTGACTCTTGGTTTTGGCTCAGGTCATGATCTCACAATTCATGAGTTCAAGCCCCATGTCAAGCTTCGAACTGAGAGCATGGAGCCTTCTTGGGATTCTCTCTCCCCCCATCTCTCTGCCCCTCTCCTGCTCACAGTCTCTCTCTGGAAGTAAATAAACTTAAAAAAAAAGTTTTCTGTTTGAAACCAAGTTAATAACATTCTAAAAAAAATAGAAATCTCTTCACAGGAGCATAACAGAATCCAGAATCTACATATTATTGACGGTATATTATTGACCATGTCAAAAATTAATACACACATGAAGAAACATTAAAATGTCACCAGTACTAAAGAAAGTATACAATACTGCACATACGGCAATAAGCTGACCAAGATTTACTTAAAATAGCTTATTAATTGTGCTCATGGACATAAAGGAAAATATGCAGATAATAATTGAAGAGACAGGAAATCTCATTAGAAAGATAGAAACTATGAAAAAAACCAAATAGGAAAACTAAAGCTGAAAAAAATATAGTGTCTGAGATGAAATGTTAAATGTATGGGATTGCCAGGAGATTGAATCTAAGAGAAGAGTCGGTAAGAAACTTTTTACTTTGATACAATCTCATTTGTCTATTTTTGATTTTTTAGCCTGTGCTTTGGAAGTCATATTTTAAAAATTATTGCCCAGACAAATGTCATGAAGCTTTTCCCCTATGTTTTCTTCTAGTAGTTTTACAGTTGCAAGTCTTTTGTACAGCAAAGGAAACAATCAACAGAGTGAGGTGACAAGTTAATGAATGGGAGAAATTATTTGCAAACCATACATCTGATAAAAGGTTAATACCCAAATCGTATAAGGAACTCAACACCATAGCAAGAAAACAAATAACGCGATTTAAAAAATGGGCAAGAGACCTGAATAGACATCTTTCAACAGATGACCAACAGGTGTATGAAAACTATTCAACATCACTAATCATCAGAGGATTGAAAATCAAAACCACAGTGAGATATCACTTCATACCTATTAGAGTAGGTATTATCAAAAAGACAAGAGGTAACAAGGGTTGGCAAAGATGTGGGGAAAAGGGAGTTCTTGTGCACTGTTGGTGGTAATGTAAGTTGATAAAGCCATTATAGAAATCAGTATGGAATTTCCTCAAAAAATGAAAAATATAACTACCATGTGATCCAATGATGCCACTTATAGGTACATATATGAAGGAAATGCTAATGGATACAAAGTTTCTTTTTGTACCCACTCCATGAATATACTGAACCCACTGAATTTTAGGTTTTAAATGGGAGAATTTTTACCCCAATAAAGATGTTTTTAAAAACACACTAAATACAAGCAATTAGCCAGTGGAAGCCTTGAATAGACACAGGTAGAGAAACAACGTACAGCAAAAGATATAGTTACCGTCAGCAGTATGAGGAAATAAAATGTAAGCCAAACTGAAGCGAAGTCATATGGATGCTGATTTGTCAAGATGAGCATTTCAGAGGCATCACTAGGAGAGTGGCTGCTTGGGCTTTCGAGCTGTTTTTCCTTATTGCACAGTCATATAGGATGTTACCATTCTATGAAAATTAATTGTGGGATTACAGTTGAGACTTCTTAGTCTTTATATACTTGTAGTTAACTTTAATTACGGTTGTCAAGTTGTCAACAGGCAACTTGAACTTGTCTGTTTCTCACAACCAGAAGACATTGCCAAAATCCCCGTGTTCTGGCTTTTTCCCATTTCATAGATAGTGGAAACCAAAATTTCTGGTTGATTTTTACAGAATATCATTCAAATAGTAGATAAAAATGAAGTTGGCATTGTTTTCAGTTTACTTGTTGCAGAATAACTTTAAGACAGTAGATAAAAATTATTTGTCATTTAAGCCTAATTTAAGAAAAGCTTAAAGAAAGAAGGTAATTATTCCCTTTATTTCAATTTCATCAATCATTTAAAAAATAAGACACATCTTTTTAAAAAAAAATTTTTAAAGAGTAAATAAGAATATCTCATTATATATCTATGAAGTATTATGTTTATATATATTATATATATTTAAATTATAGTAGAAATACAAGAAATGTTATGGTGAAATCAGATCACTCTCAATTTGTTGGTGTAAGTTGAATTTATGTAATTATTTTGTATTTCAATTTAACAGTAGTAAGAATAGAAATGTTATGTTGGGGCGCCTGGGTGGCGCAGTCGGTTAAGCGTCCGACTTCAGCCAGGTCACGATCTCGCGGTCCGTGAGTTCGAGCCCCGCGTCAGGCTCTGGGCTGATGGCTCGGAGCCTGGAGCCTGTTTGTTTCCGATTCTGTGTCTCCCTCTCTCTCTGCCCCTCCCCCGTTCATGCTCTGTCTCTCTCTGTCCCAAAAATAAATAAAAAACGTTGGGAAAAAAAAAAAAAATGTTATGTTATTTGGCTTAGGAAACTTCGTAGTTGAGAATTTATGGTAAATTAAAATTTAAATGAAGAAGAGGATAGCTTTCCCTCTCTTTCTAAGTGGCTAATAAAGAAATAAATAAGCAAATTATAGTAAACACATTCATAAAAATATTATGTAGAAATCAAGGCCATAATTATAGGAGATGTGGAAAATTCAAATAATCACAAAACAGAAAACAAAGACAGAGTATAATGTTGCATTCTTGCTATGGTTGTAACAACGTTAATAAATATTGAGGCATCTGGGTGGCTCAGTCGGTTAACTGTCCAACTTTAGCTCAGGTCATGATCTCAAGGTCTGTGAGTTCAAGCCCTGCATCTGGCTCTGTGCTGACAGCTCAGAGCCTGGAGCCTGCTTCGGATTCTGTGTCTCTCTGGATTCTCTCTTCAGATTCTGATTCTCTCTTTCTCTGCCCCTCCCTGCTCTTTCTCTCATACCACCTCTATAATTTAATGGGAAAATTAGTTAAGTCTTGATATGCGTATAAATATATGTTACATATGCTGTAATCTAAAATGGAAAGAGGAAAAGTAAAAGTATGTAAGATAAGACCAACTCCAGTACCAGCTCTTTCTGAAACAGCAGTGTCTGAAATAACAGCAGTATCTAAATTACAGGGTGTGTGTGTTTGTGTGTGTGTACACACAAAAGTTCAAACATTCAGAGAAAAATATCTTGAACAAAATATTTCTGCAAACACGTGTGTGTGTGTGTGTGTGTGTGTGTGTGTGTGTTTATCTCTATGGGTAAGGGAAAAGAAAAGATGCTCAAAAAAAATAAAGAACAATATATTTCTGAATTATGTCTTTCCAGCTGGGCTTTAGGTTTTGTCTGAAAAAAACATCAAAAACAACTTTTCCAGACAAAAGCTTGAGATAATCAACAGCACCCTCAGGACTTGTTAACAAATGGCCTCTTTCAGGGAAGACAACATTTTGGGTTCAAACTAGAACATTTCCACCAGGGAAAGCTCCCATGAGGTGCAAAATCTTCCTAAGTATGGACATGGAAGAGTCTTTGATGTTGGGGGAATTCTTGCAAATGGGTTAGGAATCACTGAAGAACTCTGATAGGTTAGCGATTTCATTACCTAAAGGAGTTTAATTTCTTGTACATCCTTGCCCAGAATGAAAAAGGAACAATATATATTATATAATATATACATTATATATTATATATATATAAAATATATATAAGCATTTCACATTAAAAAAAAGATATTTGCAGTATCCAAGTAATTCAGCTAGTGAGTTATTTGCTTAAATTACTAGCATAATTGCTCTAAATTATTTGAAATATGTGTATGGTTGCTGTCTGTGTTGTTAATTTTCAGTGTGCAAGTACAACTGTCACAATTTAAAAGCCAAACCCAATGATTTTCAAAGAATTCACACACTTTTCCAAGACTAGTCCCCTCTGCTCCATCTATGGTACTTGGCCATGATGCTGAACTACTCTTTGATCATTTAGCCTTAATCTATCCTTTTAATATCAGAGGAGGAAAAATAATGACGAGAACTACTGATTGAGTTTATTTTTACAACAGCCATGTCTGGCCTTTATAAGGCATTTCCATCAAGGTGGTTTATCTTCACATGGCAATCATTTATAAATGATGACATGGTCGGTAGAGGTGAAAATATTTGTGAAGAAAAATGTGGTTGTATTGGCATCATTAAGAACACGAGATGCAGCTTGTAAATTTGACAACTCCTAAAAATATCTAAGTGTTTCTGCAACAAGGGGAAAAAAAACCCAAAATTGGTGGAAAATAATGTGTTAGAATTTTCTGATTTTCTATTCTAAAACACAGATTCACTTAGTGTTCTTCCAAAGATAGAGAGTCATGTCTTCCTATAAAATGTTATGAGGAACCCTGATGTATGTAAAAAACAAAATCCAGCTGCTTGCTTAATGTCACTTGGGAAATTCAGGGCGCTCTCATTTCTGTGTCCAGAAATATCTTTGTGGAAATTCCAGAGTTCCCAGTATCATACAGTGTAAAGATTGCTGAACTTAATGATTCTACTTCTCTAGCATGTAGATGGCAGAATAATGTCAGTCACTTACTTTTGTTTTGCAAAGTAGTTTCAAGATTGCTGTTACAAGTGAGTCAGTACCCATTCAAATTAAATCTTCATGAAGAGTCCTCTTATACATAATCATCAGAAAATGTTTTATTTTCAAGAATAGCTTAAATTTATTTGCATCTCTTACATTGTAAAGATGAATTTCATTTCCTCAAAAAGATGAAGTTTTTGATATGTTTGAAAATATGGTTTCTAATAGTTTATTTCTCTGAAGGGAGGGAAGGAAAAAATGAACAAATAAAGGGAAAGAAAGAGTGAGTTCAGGACCAAACAATTTAGTTTCAAGCCTTTGAGATCTTTTCTACTAAGTTCTTACTTATGTACAACTCTTGAAACTTTTCCCTCAGAATGTGAGTTCTTCTGAGCACTCTCTGCTATAAAATCACTTTTAAGAGATGCCTTCTTTTATTTCCCAGAGAGAGCTGTGTCAGAAATGGGTTCTGATACCTACATAATAAGAGCAGGACTCGTTGGAAACCAGCATGCCATCCTGATACCACCAATATTGCAACATAACTATCATTTCCAAGAGGGTATCTGTTCTAAATACGTGATTTTTTTCTCTTTGTTAAGGATAGGGACAATAATCCAGTTGAAGCATCTCGAGGATATTTTCATATTTGACTTTCTTTCCCCCCATCCCTCTCTTCCTGTGCAAATTAAAATGCTAGTCTCATTTATCTCAGTCTTTAGAAAAGAAGTTTAGTCTATCTGCCTTTTTGTATGCATATGTAAAGATTTTCCTTATATGGATTCATTCCAAATAAGACTTGTCAAACGTAAAGACACCTTGTGGGGCTAAATAATACTTTAATTTTATTTATTCTAATGGAGACACCCCTAGACATGAAAGAAAACCACATCAAAATACTTTTTAACCTTCTTCAAGGGGACAGTAATTTATAAATATGAATTGTATACCATGCTAGTTTTTTTTTCTTCTTCTCATTTTTATGAAGTGTTTTGCAGGAATTGAGGATTTAGGGTACAGGGTGTAGCTTCTTGCCGATTTTTCAGTGTTCTTCTCTAAAGATTCTTCTTCTGGGCAGGGTAAATTTCCTGTGCATAAACAATACCATGTTTAGATAAAAGCAGAATTTGTTAATGACTAAGTATAAATTTTTAAAGTAATCCTTGATAACAATTTTAAAGTCTTTTGTAATGTTTTATTGATGAGTCAGAAACTTCTTGATTTCCCCTACTGAAATAAGAGGGCAACTCTTTGCTCAGTAATTATTCCAACCAGCACCAAAAATAATTATCCACTGGAAAACATTCAAAATACGTAATTGGATCTGGCTTGGTGCTTTTGAATCAAAAAAGGTATTCTTCCTTTTTTTTTTTTTTTAATCTTTATGATATATTTTATTGTATATTTATTTACTTCTGCTCATTTTTTTATTCTTAAAACAGTTTACAATTTTCTCTGTGAAGGTCTTTTACATCCTATATTAGGATAATTCTTTTTTTTTTTTAATATATGAAATTTACTGTCAAATTGGTTTCCATACAACACCCAGTGCTCATCCCAAAAGGTGCCCTCCTCAATACCCATCACCCACCCTGCCCTCCCTCCCACCCCCCATCAACCCTCAGTTTGTTCTCAGTTTTTAACAGTCTCTTATGCTTCGGCTCTCTCCCACTCTAACCTCTTTTTTTTTTTTTCCTTCCCCTCCCCCATGGGTTTCTGTTACGTTTCTCAGGATCCACATAAGAGTGAAACTATATGGTATCTGTCTTTCTCTGTATGGCTTATTTCACTTAGCATCACACTCTCCAGTTCCATCCACGTTGCTACAAAAGGCCATATTTCATTTTTTCTCATTGACACGTAGTATTCCATTATGTATGTAAACCACAATTTCTTTATCCATTCATCAGTTGATGGACATTTAGGCTCTTTCCATAATTTGGCTATTGTTGAGAGTGCTGCTATAAACATTGGGGTACAAGTGCCCCTATGCATCAGTACTCCTGTATCCCTTGGGTAAATTCCTAGCAGTGCTATTGCTGGGTCATAGGGTAGGTCTATTTTTAATTTTCTGAGGAACCTCCACACTGCTTTCCAGAGCGGCTGCACCAATTTGCATTCCCACCAACAGTGCAAGAGGGTTCCTGTTTCTCCACATCCTCTCCAGCATCTATAGTCTCCTGATTTGTTCATTTTGGCCACTCTGACTGGCGTGAGGTGATATCTGAGTGTGGTTTTGATTTGTATTTCCCTGATAAGGAGCGACGTTGAACATCTTTTCATGTGCCTGTTGGCCATCCGGATGTCTTCTTTAGAGAAGTGTCTATTCATGTTTTCTGCCCATTTCTTCACTGGGTTATTTGTTTTTCGGGTGTGGAGTTTGATGAGCTCTTTATAGATATTGGATACTAGCCCCTTGTCCGATATGTCATTTGCAAATATTTTTTCCCATTAGGTTGGTTGCCTTTTAGTTTTGTTGGTTGTTTCCTTTGCTGTGCAGAAGCTTTTTATCTTCATAAGGTCCCAGTAATTCACTTTTGCTTTTAATTCCCTTGCCTTTGGGGATGTGTCGAGTAAGAGATTGCTACGGCTGAGGTCAGAGAGGTCTTTTCCTGCTTTCTCCTCTAAGGTTTTGATGGTTTCCTGTCTCACATTCAGGTCCTTTATCCATTTTGAGTTTATTTTTGTGAATGGTGTGAGAAAGTGGTCTAGTTTCAACCTTCAGCACCATTTGTTAAAGAGACTGTCTTTTTTTCCATTGGATATTCTTTCCTGCTTTGTCAAAGATTAGTTGGCCATACGTTTGTGGGTTTAGTTCTGGGGTTTCTATTCTATTCCATTGGTCTATATGTCTGTTTTTGTGCCATTACCATGCTGTCTTAATGATTACAGCTTTGTAGTAGAGGCTAAAGTCTGGGATTGTGATGCCTACTGCTTTGGTCTTCTTCTTCAAAATTACTTTGGCTATTCGGGGCCTTTTGTGTTTCCACATGAATTTTAGAATTGCTTGTTCTAGCTTCGAGAAGAATGCTGGTGCAATTTTGATTGGGATTGCATTGAATGTGTAGATAGCTTTGGGTAGTATTGACATTTTGACAATATTTATTCTTCCAATCCATGAGCACGGAATGGTTTTCCATTTCTTTATATCTTGTTCAATTTCCTTCATAAGCTTTCTATCGTTTTCAGCATACAGATCTTTTACATCTTTGGTTAGATTTATTCCTAGGTATTTTATGCTTCTTGGTGTAATTGTGAATGGGATCAGTTTCTTTATTTGTCTTTCTGTTGCTTCATTGTTAGTGTATAAGACTGCAACTGATTTCTGTACATTGATTTTGTATCCTGCAACTTTGCTGAATTCATGTATCAGTTCTAGCAGACTTTTGGTGGAGTCTAACGGATTTTCCATGTATAATATCATGTCATCTGCAAAAAGTGAAAGCTTGACTTTATCTTTGCCAATTTTGATGCCTTTGATTTCCTTTTGTTGTCTGATTGCTGATGCTAGAACTTCCAACACTATGTTAAACAACAGCGGTGAGAGTGGGCATCCTTGTCGTGTTCCTGATCTCAGGGAAAAAGCTCTCAGTTTTTCCCCATTGAGGATGATGTTAGCTGTGGGCTTTTCATAAATGGCTTTTAGGATCTTTAAGTATGTTCCTTCTATCCTGACTTTCTCAAGGGTTTTTATTAAGAAACGGTGCTGGATTTTGTCAAAGGCCTTTTCTGTATCGATTGACAGGATCATATGGTTCTTCTCTTTTTTTTTGTTAATGTGATGTATCACGTTGATCGATTTGTGAATGTTGAACCAGCCCTGCATCCCAGGAATGAATCCCACTTGATCATGGTGAATAATTCTTTTTATATGCCGTTGAATTCGATTTGCTAGTATCTTATTGAGAATTTTTGCATCCATATTCATCAGGGATATTGGCCTGTAGTTCTCTTTTTTTTTACTGGGTCTCTGTCTGGTTTAGGAATCAAAGTAATACTGGCTTCATAGAATGAGTCTGGAAGTTTTCCTTCCCTTTCTATTTCTTGGAATAGCTTGAGAAGGATAGGTATTATCTCTGCTTTAAACGTCTGGTAGAACTCCCCTGGGAAGCCATCTGGTCCTGGACTCTTATTTCTTGGGAGAGTTTTGATAACCGATTCCATTTCTTCGCTGGTTATGGGTCTGTTCAAGCTTTCTATTTCCTCCTGATTGAGTTTTGGAAGAGTGTGGGTGTTTAGGAATTTGTCCATTTCTTCCAGGTTGTCCAGTTTGTTGGCATATAATTTTTCATAGTATTCCCTGATAATTGCTGGTATCTCTGAGGGATTGGTTGTAATCATTCCATTTTCATTCATGATTTTATCTATTTGGGTCATCTCCCTTTTCTTTTTGAGAAGCCTGGCTAGAGGTTTGTCAATTTTGTTTATTTTTTCAAAAAACCAACTCTTGGTTTCGTTGATCTGCTCTACAGTTTTTTTAGATTCTATATTGTTTATTTCTGCTCTGATCTTTATTATTTCTCTTCTTCTGCTGGGTTTAGGCTGCCTTTGCTGTTCTGCTTCTATTTCCTTTAGGTGTGCTGTTAGATTTTGTATTTGGGATTTTTCTTGTTTCTTGAGATAGGCCTGGATTGCAATGTATTTTCCTCTCAGGACTGCCTTCGCTGCATCCCAAAGCGTTTGGATTGTTATATTTTCATTTTTGTTTGTTTCCATATATTTTTTAATTTCTTCTCTAATTGCCTGGTTGACCCACTCATTCGTTAGTAGGGTGTTCTTTAACCTCCATGCTTTTGGAGATTTTCCAGACATTTTCCTGTGGTTGATTTCAAGCTTCATAGCATTGTGGTCTGAAAGTATGCATGGTATAATTTCAATTCTTGTAAACTTATGAAGGGCTGTTTTGTGACCCAGTATATGATCTATCTTGGAGAATGTTCCATGTGCACTCGAGAAGAAAGTATATTCTGTTGCTTTGGGATGCAGAGTTCTAAATATATCTGTCAAGTCCATCTGATCCAATGTGTCATTCAGGGCCCTTGTTTCTTTATTGACTGTGTGTCTAGATGATCTATCCATTTCTGTAAGTGGAGTGTTAAAGTCCCCTGCAATTACCACATTCTTATCAATAAGGTTGCTTATGTTTATGAGTAATTGTTTTATATATCTGGGGGCTCCGGTATTCGGCGCATAGACATTTATAATTGTTAGCTCTTCCTGATGGATAGACCCTGTAATTATTATATAATGCCCTTCTTCATCTCTTGTTATAGCCTTTAATTTAAAGTCTAGTTTGTCTGATATAAGTATGGCTACTCCAGCTTTCTTTTGGCTTCCAGTAGCATGATAAATAGTTCTCCATCCCCTCACTCTCAATCTAAAGGTGTCCTCAGATCTAAAATGAGTCTCTTGTAGACAGCAAATAGATGGGTCTTGTTTTTTTATCCATTCTGATACCCTATGTCTTTTGGTTGGCGCATTTAATCCATTTACATTCACTGTTATTATAGAAAGATACGAGTTTAGAGTCATTGTGATGTCTGTATGTTTTATGCTTGTAGTGATGTCTCTGGTACTTTGTCTCACAGGATCCCCCTTAGGATCTCTTGTAGGGCTGGTTTCGTGGTGACAAATTCCTTCAGTTTTTGTTTGTTTGGGAAGACCTTTATCTCTCCTTCTATTCTAAATGACAGACTTGCTGGATAAAGGATTCTCGGCTGCATATTTTTTTCTGTTTAGCACACTGAAGATATCATGCCAAGCTTTTCTGGCCTGCCAAGTTTCAAAGGAGAGATCAGTCACGAGTCTTATAGGTCTCCCTTTATATGTGAGGGCACGTTTATCCCTTGCTGCTTTCAGAATTTTCTCTTTATCCTTGTATTTTGCCAGTTTCACTATGATATGTCTTGCAGAAGATCGATTCAAGTTACGTCTGAAGGGAGTTCTCTGTGCCTCTTGGATTTCAATGCCTTTTTCCTTCCCCAGTTCAGGGAAGTTCTCAGCTATAATTTCTTCAAGTACCCCTTCAGCACCTTGCCCTCTCTCTTCCTCCTCTGGGATACCAATTATGCGTATATTATTTCTTTTTAGTGTATCACTTAATTCTCTAATTTTCCCCTCATACTCCTGGATTTTTTTATCTCTCTTTCTCTCAGCTTCCTCTTTTTCCATAACTTTATCTTCTAGTTCACCTATTCTCTCCTCTGCCTCTTCAATCCGAGCCGTCGTGGTTTCCATTTTGTTTTGCATTTCGTTTAAAGCGTTTGTCAGCTCCTCGTGATGGTTCCTTAGTCCCTTGATCTCTGTAGCAAGAGATTCTCTGCTGTCCTCTATACTGTTTTCAAGCCCAGCGATTAATTTTATGACTATTATTCTAAATTCACTTTCTGTTATATTATTTAAATCCTTTTGATCAGTTCATTGGCTGTTGTTATTTCCTGGAGATTCTTCTGAGGGGAATTCTTCCGTTTGGTCATTTTGGATAGTCCCTGGAGTGGTGAGGACCTGCAGGGCACTTCCCCTGTGCTGTGGTGTATAACTGGAGTTGGTGGGTGGGGCCGCAGCCCGACCTGATGTCTGCCCCCAGCCCACCGCTGGGGCCACAGTCAGACTGGTGTGTGCCTTCTCTTCCCCTCTCCTAGGGGTGGGATTCACTGTGGAGTGGCGTGGCCCGTCTGGGCTACTTGCACACTGCCAGGCTTGTGGTGCTGGGGATCTGGCGTATTAGCTGGGGTGGGTAGGCAATGTGCACGGGGGCAGGAGGGGCAGGCTTAGCTCACTTCTCCTTAGGTGATCCACTTCAGGAGGGGCCCTGTGGCAGCGGGAGGGAGTCAGATCCGCTGCCGGAGGTTTGGCTCCGCAGAAGCAGAGAGTTGGGTGTTTGCGCTGAACGAGCAAGTTCCCTGGCAGGAACTGGTTCTCTTTGGGATTTTGGCTGGGGGATGGGCGGGGGAGATGGCACTGGCGAGCGCCTTTGTTCCCCGCCAAGCTGAGCTCTGCCCTCCGGGGGCTCAGCAGCTCTCCCTCCCTTTGTCCTCCAGCCTTCCCGCTTTCTGAGCAGAGCTGTTAACTTATGACCTCCCAGATGCTAAGTCGCGCTTGCTGTCGGAACACAGTCCGTCCGGCCCCTCCGCTTTTGCCAGCCAGACTCAGGGGCTCTGCTTGGCCGGCAGGCTGCCCCTCCGCCCCGGCTCCCTCCCGCCAGTCCGTGGAGCGCGCACCGCCTCGCCGCCCTTCCTACCCTCTTCCGTGGGCCTCTCGTCTGCGCTTGGCTCTGGAGACTCCGTTCTGCTAATCCTCTGGTGGTTTTCTGGGTTCTTTAGGCAGGTGTAGGTGGAATCTAAGTGATCAGCAGGACGCGCGGTGAGCCCAGCGTCCTCCTACGCCGCCATCTTCCCTCCCAGGATCCTGAATTTTTTTTTTAATTAAACATTTAAAAAATTTAAATATAATTTATTGTCAAATTGGTTTCCATACAACACCCTGTGCTCATCTCAACAGGTCTGAAGGGCATTTGACCTCGGGGTTGTGTTGGAGTTGGAGGTCAAAAGCCAGATTCTCAAAAAAGGTATTCTTCCACTCACTGAACCCAGAAAATTTCCACATGCTACAGAAATGTTTATCATTCTCCTACCTGACCTAAAGCTGTTTGTGAGTTTTGGTGAAGAGAAAGGAGACTCAGAAATTCAGCAAGCATTGGACTGTGGTATCTTTCCAGCACGGAGACCATATAATTATATATGAAAAGGTGCTCTGTTTTTGACCAGTGAAGTTTGATGAAAACCTACACAGGATCACCTACTTTTTTCACAGATGAATGAATTTTGGCAATCTACTTACCCAAACAATAATACATAGGTACAGCCCAAGAAGTTTGATCTCACCAATATTTTGCTACATACCTATTGGAAAATAGTACAGAATAAAGCATAGTACTGAGATGAGATGCCCCTGGAAAATATTTTAAAAATACCTTAAATATGGATATTATGGTATAGTTCATTTTTTTCCCTGAAAATTGAAGTGATTGTTTGTCAGAGAATAAGATGGTTTCAGTGTCTATCAGCAATAATAGTAAATGATATTGGCTTCCTAGAGAGTATGATGTGGGTTTTAGATTTTCATTTTTAATTAGATCATTATTTTGTTCAGAGAAGCACATAATCTCCCTTTGCATTATGTGGTAAAGGTGAATGTGTGATTAAAAAAGGCTCACTCAGTGAAATGAAGAAGGCACCTGATAATTAAAAAAAAAATTATACTCTAAAGATAAACAGAAAAGTAAGAGTATAGTTCTAAAACTTGACTTTTCAAGGTCTCCTCTTTAAACCAAATTGAAGTTTTTCTTTAACTGGAATTTATCCTATATTTGCTTCATGCTTGAAGGCCCCAGGGCATTTGTCCAGAGATTATTTTATTAGACCTTGTAGGGTAGACAGAATAATGTTCTTCACCCAAGACATCCACATCCTACTTCCCCAAAACTGGTGAATATATAACCTTATGTGGCACAACGGACTTTCCATGTGTGATGAAGTTAAGGAGCTTGAGCTGGGAAAACTACCAGGGATGATTTGAATGAGCCCAATGCAATCACAACAGTCCTTATCTGACAGAGGCAAGAAAAATCAGAGTCAGAAAGGCAATATGTCAAAGGAAGAAGAGAGAGATTTAAAAATGCTCTGCTGCCTTTGAAGATGGAGGAAGGGACACTGAGCCCAGGAATTCAAGTGGCCTTTTTTAAAGTTGGAAAAGGCAAGGAAACGGATTCTCCCTCAGAGCCTCCAAAAAACACACAGTCTTGCCAGCACCTTGATTTTAGTTAGTGAGACCAATTTTGGATATCTGACCTTTAGAAATGTAGGAAAATTGTGTTGTTTTAATACACGAAGATTGTAGTAATTTATAACAGCAGCAATAGGAAACTAATACACCTATTAATGATTCTGAGATTTGAGAAGGTGAGGCATCATCTCCACTTTATAAGAATATCATGGTTTTTTCCTGACTCTGCAGTTAATATGGCAGAGCTGGGAATAGAATCCAGATTTTATGACTTCAAGTCCCCTTCAAGTGCTATTGTTCTACTAGAATTTATTTAGTTTCATCATTTTGCAGTATTTTTTAGGAAGCTCTGGGTTTGTTTCTGATTGCTGATATAATAAATTGCCACAAACTTCATGGCCTAAAACAACACATATTTATTCTCTTTACAGTTCTGGAGATCAAATGTCTAATATGAGTCTCATTGGGCTAAGGTCAATCCAGGTGTCAGCACATCTGCATTCCTTCTGGAAAATCTAATGGAGACTGTTTTCTAGACTTTTCCGGCTTCTAGAGACCACTTGTGTTCCTTGGTTTATGGCTTCTTCTCCATCTTCAAGCCAGCAACATAGTGTCTTCAGATCTCTTTCTGACTAGGACTCCTGTTTCTTTTGTCACATCTTTCTTGATTTTAAACCTCTTATCTCCCTCTTATAAGACCCTTGTCATCATACTGGACCTATAGAGATAATCCAGGATAATCTCCCCATCAATATTATTAATTTAGCCACATCTTCAAAGTCTCCTTTACTATGTAAAGAGGTTCTTGGGTTTGTGATATGGACATCTTTGGGAAGGGCATTATTCTGTGTACCAGGGTCTCCTATGTATCAAATTGTCCTAATTTCTGAGAATAGTTTTAAATGCCCAATATTGAGGGAATTCCATTAAGAAATGTTGAACTCTTAGACATAATCTGACTTATGTCTTAAAAACTCACTCTGACTCTTTAAATAAAATATAGTGGAGGGTTGCCTGGGTGGCTCAGTTGGTTGAGCATCCGACTTGGGCTCAGGTCATGATCACACACTTCGTGGGTTCAAGCCGTGCACTGGGCTCTATGCTGACAGCTCTGAGCCTGGACCCTACTTCAGATTCTGTGTCTCTCTCTCTCTCTGCCCTTCCCCCCCCCCACCTTGTGCTTTGTCTCTCTTTCTCTCTCTCCCAAAAATAAATAAACCTTAAATAAAATATAGTGGAGAAAGGAAGAGGGATGGCAGAATGGAAACAGTTGTCTAATAAAGTGCTATATGATAAGGTCTATCTGTATTCTTTACGGTGGTCTTGAAAAACTGGATAGTTTTAAAATTTGAGAAAAACTGGGTGAGGACCATGTTTTAATTTAGTTGGGGCTGGAGGTGAGAATTAAGAATTTATTTCAAATATGTAGGATTTGAGATTTCTCGCATCCAACCACAGTTGTCAAGGCAGCAGCTGGACATGTGAATTTGAGTTCAGGGTAGTAGATAGGAGTGAATATTGGGAATTTGGAAATTAGTGTATGTACTTATATTTAAGATTTCATGATCCAGTAGATCCAACAATACAGGAAAGACCTGTGAGAAATACCTGTGTTACATTAAGTCTCTCACAAGCCCCAGTAGGAGAATCATAGCACAGACATCTAGGACTTTAGACTAAATCTATGTCCCCTTCTGGGGGTATCTATCTCTTTTTGAGAAAAGCTCCTGGTTTGCTAGGGGAACATCATAGCGAAAAAATGGCTAATCAGAAAACATCAAGTGACTGAAATTTGAGCTGCTCATCAGGAACAATGTTATCTGAATCTCTAAGGAATAAGGTTGGATACTCAGACTAACAATTTATCATGAAGTTGAAATGGTGTATAGGAGAGAAAACCGCCAGAAGACTAGCAAAAAGAAGTCTCCAGAGCCAAGCGCAGACGAGAGGCCCATGGAAGAGGGTAGGAAGGGTGGAGAGGCGGTGCATGCTACACGGACTGGTGGGAGGGAGACGGGGTGGAGGGGCAGCCCACGAGCAAAATAGAGGCCCCGAGTCTAGCTTGCAAAAGCAGAGGGGCCAGACGGAGTGTGTTCCGACAGCAAGTGAGATTTAACATCTGGGAGGTTATAAGTTAACATCTCTGCTCGGAGAGTGGGAAGGCTGGAGGACAATGGGAGGGAGAGTTGCTGAGCCCCGGGACGACAGAGCTCAGTTTGGCGGGGAACAAAGACGCTCACCACCACCATCTCCCTCGCCATCCCCCAGCCAAAATCCCAAAGGGAACCAGTTCCTGCCAGGGAACTTGCTTGCACCACTAACACCCAACCCTGTGCTTATGTGGAGCCACACCTCCAGCGGCTGGACTGACTCCCTCCCGCTGCCACAGGGCCCCTCCTGAAGCAGATCACCAAAGGAGAAGCGAGCTAAGCCTGCCCTCCCACCCCTGTGCACCTTGCCTATCCACCCCAGCTAATATGCCAGATCCCCAGCACCACAAGCCTGGCAGTGTGCAAGTAGCCCAGATGGGCCACACCACCCCACAGTGAACCCTGCCCCTAGGACAGGGGAGGAGAAGGTACACACCAGTCTGACTGTGGCCCCAGTGGTGGGCTGGGGGGCAGACATCAGGTCTGACTGCGGCCCCGCCCACCATCTCCAGTTATTCGAGACAGCACAGGGGAAGTGCCCTGCAGGTCCTCACCACTCCAGGGACTATCCAAAATGACGAAATGGAGGAATTCCCCTCAAAAGAATCTCCGGGAAATAACAACAGCTAACGAACTGATGAAAAAGGATTTAAACAATATAACAGAAAGAGAATTTAGAATAATAGTCATAAAATTAATCACTGGGCTTGAAAACAGTATAGAGGACAGCAGAGAATCTATTGCTACACAGATCAAGGGACTAAGGAACAGTCAGGAGGAGCTAAAAAAATGCTATAAACGAACTGAAAAATAAAATGGAAACGACCATGGCTCGGATTGAAGAGGCAGAGGAGAGAATAGGTGAACTAGAAGATAAAGTTATGGAAAAAGAGGAAGCTGAGAAAAAGAGAGATAAAAAATCCAGGAGTATGAGGGGAAAATTAGAGAACTAAGTGATGAACTAAAGAGAAATAATATACGCATAATTGGTATTCCAGAGAAGGAAGAGAGAGGGAAAGGTGCTGAAGGTGTACTTGAAGAAATCAAAGCTGAGAACTTCCCTGAACTGGGGAAGGAAAAAAGCATTGAAATCCAAGAGGCACAGAGAACTCCCTTCAGACGTAACTTGAATCAATCTTCTGCACGACATAACATAGTGAAACTGGCAAAATACAAGGATAAAGAGAAAATTCTGAAAGCAGCTAGAGATAAACATGCTCTAACATATAAAGGGAGACCTATAAGACTCGTGACCAATCTCTCTACTGAAACCTGGCAGGCCAGAAAGGAATGGCAGGAGATCTTCAATGTGATGAACAGAAAAAAAATGCAGCCGAGAATCCTTTATCTTGCAAGTCTGTCATTTAGAATAGGAGAGATAAAGGTCTTCCCAAACAAACAGAAACTGAAGGAATTCGACACCACTAAACCAGCCCTAAAACAGATCCTAAAGGGGATCCTGTGAGACAAAGTACCAGAGACATTGCTACAAGTATGAAATCTACAGACATCACAATGACTCTAAACCCATATCTTTCTATAATAACAGTGAACGTAAATGGACTAAATGCGCCAGCCAAAAAACATAGGGTATCAGAATGGATAAAAAAACAAGACCCATCTATTTGCTGTCTACAAGAGACTCATTTTAGACCTGAGGACACCTTCAGATTGAAAGAGAGGGATGGAGAACTATTTATCATGCTACTGGAAGTCAAAAGAAAGCTGGAGTAGCCATACATATATCAGACAAACTAGACTTTAAATTAAAGGTTTTAACAAGGGATGAAGAAGGGCATTATATAATAATTACAGGGTCTATCCATCAGGAAGAGCTAACAATTATAAGTGTCTATGTGCCGAATACGGGAGCCCCCAAATATATAAAACAATTACTCATAAACATGAGCAACCTTATTGATAAGAATGTGATAATTGCAGGGGACTTTAACTCTCCACTTACAGAAATGGATAGATCATCTAGACACACAGTCAATAAAGAAACAAGGGCCCTGAATGATACATTGGATCAGATGGACTTGACAGATATATTTAGAACTCTGCATCCCAAAGCAACAGAATATACTTTCTTCTCGAGTGCACATGGAACATTCTCCAAGATAGATCATATACTGGGTCACAAAACAGCCCTTCATAAGTATATAAGAATTGAAATTATACCATGCATATTTTCAGACCACAATGCTATGAAGCTTGAAATCAACCACAGGAAAATGTCTGGAAAACCTCCAAAAGCATGGAGGTTAAAGAACACCCTACTAACGAATGAATGGGTCAACCAGGCAATTAGAGAAGAAATTAAAAAATATATGGAAACAAACGAAAATGAAAATATAACAATCCAAACGCTTTGGGATGCAGCGAAGGCAGTCCTGAGAGGAAAATACATTGCAATCCAGGCCTATCTCAAGAAACAAGAAAAATCCCAAATACAAAATCTAACAGCACACCTAAAGGAAATAGAAGCAGAACAGCAAAGGGAGCCTAATAAACCCAGCAGAGGAAGAGAAATAATAAAGATCAGAGCAGAAATAAACAATATAGAATCTAAAAAACTGTAGAGCAGATCAACGAAACCAAGAGTTGGTTTTTTGAAAAAATAAACAAAATTGACAAACCTCTAGCTAGGCTTCTCAAAAAGAAAAGGGAGATGACCCAAATAGATAAAATCATGAATGAAAATGGGATTATTACAACCAATCCCTCAGAGATACAAACAATTATCAGGGAATACTATGAAAAATTATATGCCAACAAACTGGACAACCTGGAAGAAATGGACAAATTCCTAAACACCCACACTCTTCCAAAACTCAACCAGGAGGAAATAGAAAGCTTGAACAGACCCATAACCAGCGAAGAAATGGAATCGGTTATCAAAACTCTCCCAAGAAATAAGAGTCCAGGACCAGATGGCTTCCCAGGGGAGTTCTACCAGACGTTTAAAGCAGAGATAATACCTATCCTTCTCAAGCTATTCCAAGAAATAGAAAGGGAAGGAAAACTTCCAGACTCATTCTATGAAGCCAGTATTACTTTGATTCCTAAACCAGACAGAGACCCAGTAAAAAAAAAAGAGAACTACAGGCCAATATCCCTGATGAATATGGATGCAAAAATTCTCAATAAGATACTAGCAAATCGAATTCAACAGCATATAAAAAGAATTATTCACCATGATCAAGTGGGATTCATTCCTGGGATGCAGGGATGGTTCAACATTCGCAAATCAATCAACGTGATACATCACATTAATAAGAGAAAAAATAAGAACCATATGATCCTGTCAATCGATACAGAAAAGGCCTTTGACAAAATTCAGCACCTTTCTTAATAAAAAACCCTTCAGAAAGTCGGGATAGAAGGAACGTACTTAAACATCCTAAAAGCCATTTATGAAAAGCCCACAGCTAACATCATCCTTGATGGGGAAAAACTGAGAGCTTTTTCCCTGAGATCAGGAACACGACAGGGATGTCCGCTCTCACCGCTGTTGTTTAACATAGTGTTGGAAGTTCTAGTATCAGCAATCAGACAACAAAAGGAAATCAAAGCATCAAAATTGGAAAGATAAAGTCAAGCTTTCGCTTTTTGCAGATGACATGATACTATACATGGAAAATCCGATAGACTCCACCAAAAGTCTGCTAGAACTGATACATGAATTCAGCAAAGTTGCAGGATACAAAATCAATGTACAGAAATCAGTTGCATTCTTATACACTAACAATGAAGCAACAGACAAATAAAGAAACTGATCCCATTCACAATTGCACCAAGAAGCATAAAATACCTAGGGATAAATCTAACCAAAGATGTAAAAGATCTGTATGCTGAAAACTATAGAAAGCTTATGAAGGAAATTGAAGAAGATATAAAGAAATGGAAAAGCATTCCCTGCTCATGGATTGGAAGAATAAATATTGTCAAAATGTCAATACTACCCAAAGCTATCTACACATTCAATGCAATCCCAATGAAAACTGCACCAGCATTCTCTCAAAACTAGAACAAGCAATCCTAAAATTCATATGGAACCACAAAAGGCCCCGAATAGCCAAAGTAATTTTGAAGAAGACCAAAGCAGGAGGCATCACAATCCCAGACTAGCCTCTACTAGAAAAGCTGTATTCACCAAGACAGCATCGTATTGGCACAAAAACAGACACATAGACCAATGGAATAGAATAGAAACCCCAGAACTAGACCCACAAACGTATGGCCAACTAATCTTTGACAAAGCAAGAAATAACATCCAATGGAAACAAGACAGTCTCTTTAACAATTGGTGCTGGGAGAACTGGACAACAACATGCAGAAGACTGAAACTAGACCACTTTCTCACACCATTCCCAAAAATAAACTCAAAATGGATAAAGGACCTGAATGTGAGACAGGAAACCATCAAAACCCTAGAGGAGAAAGAAGGAAAAGACCTCTCTGACCTCAGCCGTAGCAATCTCTTACTTGACACATCCCCAAAGGCAAGGGAATTAAAAGCAAAAATGAACTACTGGGACCTTATGAAGATAAAGGCTTCTGCACAGCAAAGGAAACAACCAACAAAACTAAAAGGCAACCAACGTAATGGGAAAAGATATTTGCAAATGACATATCAGACAAAGGGCTAGTATCCAAAATCTATAAAGAGCTCACCAAACTCCACACCCGAAAAACAAATAACCCAGTGAAGAAATGGGCAGAAAACATGAATAGACACTTTTCTAAAGAAGACATCCAGATGGCCAACAGGCACATGAAAAGATGCTCAACGTCGCTCCTCATCAGGGAAATACAAATCAAAACCACACTCAGATATCACCTCACGCCAGTCAGAGTGGCCAAAATGAACAAATCAGGAGACTATAGATGCTGGAGAGGATGTGGAGAAACGGGAACCCTCTTGCACTGTTGGTGGGAATGCAAATTGGTGCAGCCAGTCTGGAAAACAGTGTGGAGGTTCCTCAAAAAATTAAAAATAGACCTGCCCTATGACCCAGCAATAGCACTGCTAGAAATTTACCCAAGGGATACAGGAGTACTGATGCATAGGGGCACTTGTACCCCAATGTTTATAGCAGCACTCTCAACAATAGCCAAATTATGGAAAGAGCCTAAATGTCCATCAACTGATGAATGGATAAAGAAATTGTGGTTTATATACACAATGGAGTACTACGTAGCAATGAGAAAGAATGAAATATGGCCCTTTGTAGCAACATGGATGGAACTGGAGAGTGTGATGCTAAGTGAAATAAGCCATACAGAGAAAGACAGATACCATATGTTTTCACTCTTATGTGGATCCTGAGAAACTTAACAGAAGCCCATTGGGGAGGAGAAGAAAAAAAAAAGAGGTTAGAGTGGGAGAGAGCCAAAGCATAAGAGACTGTTAAAAACTGAAAACAAACTGAGGGTTGTAGGGGGGTGGGAGGGAGGGGTGGGTGGGTGATGGCTATTGAGGAGGGCACCTTTTGGGATGAGCACTGGGTGTTGTATGGAAACCTATTTGACAATAAATTTCATATATTGAAAAAGAAAAAAAAAATGGTGTGTAGGAAATCGGACTCCAGGAAGTCCAAGAAGCACAAGTAATTTGCATCAGCAGAAAATCCAGATTTCTTTGAGAACTTTGCATTGTCTCTTCTCTCCTAATCTTCACCTATATTTTCATGCTGGTTCCTTATGACCACCTAACTGATGAGCAAAACCTTGAACCTGATTCACAGATGGTTTTGTATGATTTTCTGGCACTCACTTGAAGTGGATGGTTGTAGAATTTCGGCCTCTCTTGGTTTTAGCCCTGAAGAATGGTGGTGATGAGAAATTCCTCAAATGGATAGAAATTTAAACAGCACATTTGACTTTGTACTTTGGCTCGAATGATAGATACTTAGAAATCGCACTGATATATGGACAGTTGCTAATACAACATGGGTTTGAACTGAACAGGTCTGCTTGTACATAGACTTTTTTCAATACATACAGTATTATAAATGTATTTTCTCTTCTTTATGAATTTCTTAGTAACATTTTCTTTCCTCTAGCCTACTTTATTGCAATGATACAGTATATAATGCATACAGTATACAAAATATAATACCTGTTAATCCACATGTTATCAGTAAGACTTCAGTCAACAGTAGGCTATTAGTAGATAAGTTCGGGGTAGTCAAAACTTACATGCAAATGTTCAACTGCATGGGGAGCTGGCGTCCCAAGTCCCCATGTTGTTTCAGGGTCAACAACAGTTTGGAGCTGAATCATCAGAGACTTTAAAAGAACAGAGTTGGAAAATGGTGACAAGGTAAACAACTGATAGAAAAATCTTGTTTTTAATTGAATTTTTATGCTTTCCTGGTGTGTTTCCTTTTTAAAGTTCTATATAAATTTTCCCCTAGTGATTTAGAAGACATAATCTATTTTTGAATTCTAATGATAGTTTTCTTTAACTTTCCAGTAATATACTAGAATCCACATTTGTCTACAATATTAACCAAAATAATTTCACAACAAACACTGGCTAATCTTAACAAAAATATTTAGTCCAGTCTTATTTCCCCTTACAGAATCAATAAGGATTCTCATAATAATGACCATGAGTTATGAAGATACAATTCAATTATGTTAATATCATCTGGTTAAGAGGTGAAGATTTTCATTAGATAAAAAGATATTATCAGAAAAATTGAAATAAAAATGAAGTATTGGAGCTAAAAAGTCACCTTTCTGTCATACCTCATTCTGAGGTAATGATGAAAAAAATTAGTTACACTAATAAACTCCCCATGTCCATATGAATTTGCAGTATTTGCTTAGCAAAACAAATTCTGAAGTCTTTGCAAGTTTTCCATTAATAACACTAGAGAAGTCCACCAAATCTTTTGTAAACTATGGATAATTTTTGGTTTCAGAGTTTTGGGCTTGAGTAAATCTCAAGTGTGATAATGTGGACTTCTAAGGTAAATGTTAAAGTGGTGGAGACACTTCATGAAGACTGAATATGTCATTTGACCTCTTGGTGACTCTGGTCTCATTCATAAATTGGAGTTTATATTGAAACACTGCTGGGAGTATGATGATGTAATTGGCTCCAGAGCTCTCCAGAGTTCCCTCCAAACAGAGTATGGAAGATGCCTGGTGCCTGAACCAAACCATCAGGAAAACAATGGTGATGAGGAAACAAATCTGAAGAATGAAAAATAGCTGATAGAATCTAGCAACTACTCGGAATAGGAACTTAAGATACACACTCAAACAATGGCCAGCCTGTTTCGATATAGAGTTAGTTCTTCTCTGTTTTTTTTGGTGAAAGTTTACTGCATTTCTTTACACCAGTATCCTCTGCCCTCATATTTTAAGCATAAAAAGAAACTTTAGACAGCTAACTTGGACACTGTCACACAAACAGCAACTTCTCTTGCAAACCTGTCTCAAATATTTCACTGTAAATCAGTTTGGGAAGCACAGAGGGATACGGCATCCACAACTACTTCAGTCAGTGTCTTATAATTGTATTATCCATCGTTATGTTTCCAAGTATAGATAGACCTGTAAGAAGCAGGATGAACACACATGCTTCAAACTGCTTTATCAAAAGTATTGGATTGGCTCAGTCTTTTAATCAAATTTCATCTACCCAAAGGATCAATATATGCACAGAAGAAAATGTTACCAGAGATTTTAACACATTTTAACTCTTTTGTAGGAGAGCTGAAAAACAACTGGAGGACAGAACTAGTAAGATGGCTGTGCTATTTGCATCCCATTTAGAATTTTAATTTCTATCTGAATTGGTTTTCCTGTTCACCAATTATTTAATCCATTTTGAAAGTTTCAAAGAGTCTTTAAAACTCGAGAATTTGAGGTCCTTTGTGAGAGCAGCCTTCTGAGAGCATGAAAGCCCTGTGATTGCTTTCTCTTTAGGTCTGGAAACTAGCAGAGCACTTTGGAGTCAGAAGTCACATACAAAGAATAGAGCCTGACTTAGAATTTTGTGGAAAGGGTGTTTAGAAAGTGAATAAAACTGGAATTTATAAGCTGCACAAGATTAGCTGGTATGGCTGTTTACATTAAATGTCTCCAGCCTCTTGCAGGTCAGGTGATATCCTCCAGCTTCCTGCTGTTAAAGTAACACTCGTCATTCTTGACAAGTCTTGTTACAAAACATAATCCCAATTGCTTTGTAAAAGTTAACCAGATTGCAAATCAAAACAAAACCCTGAAATAGGAGCCTTGAGAACAATAATTTTACAAGTATCTTTACTTCTCTACTTAAAAAAAAAATGGTTGGGAATTGGTGAACTATGAATAACTGGAAGTAAGACCAAGAGAGGAGAAATAGACAATAGAGATACTCATATTCTGCTGAAGATGACAGTTGGTAAATACTACCTTTTGGGAATTTCCTCTAGTGGAGTGCCTTGTTCTTTAGTAATTAAGGGCACAGAGGGTAAACCTCATTCCTGAGTATTAGCAACTCAGCCAAAATGCCTTTCTTAGAAATTTTTGTTACACTGTTCTAGATTTCCCATTTCTTTTAGTGCTGTGGTCAGAGAGACAATAGGGAGATCTACTTTATAATCAGCATACATTATATGGGTTCTGGGGTCCTCCAATTAAGCTGCCAATCAGACATTCAGTGAGCTAATTTCCCCTGAGCTCATATTATAAATATTGGGAGAAAAATGAAAAACGCAAAGGTGTGGTCCTTACCTTTAAATATGTAATAGTCTAACAAGGAGAGTACACATAAAACGTTCCAAAGAAACTAGCTCAGTGAATGTATTCTTTTGTGTGTTTCACACACAAAAAATTATGGGCTTTGGAAGAAAAGCTCAGACTGACTGCAGTCTCACGTGGTCTAGTGCATTAGTGTGTGTGGATGTGGGGTTGATCGGGAGTGGAACTGGATATCTGTTCCACACGGCCACTCCATCTCTGGGGTCCACAGCATATTCTTTGCCTTGGGTGAGGATTTGCACTGGGGAAAGGGCACTCAGTATCATAGTTCATTTTAGGTGGGGTTGGGCATGAGGGGTATCTGCATGTCACCTGGGCACAGTCCCATTACGTAGGTATCACTCCTTTTGATCAACCAGAGGTGTGTTGGCTATTCTTAGGGTGGGTGGCTTCCGGACCACAATGAGAAGGACAACTGTTAAAGCTCTTTGGTACCGGCATTTTACTGGGCTACTTACATGGAGACTGCACCTCAAAGTACTGGTCTGGCTCCCTGGTGGTATTGACAGAGAAAGTTTTCTGTTTGGGGCCAGGCAATTGCTTGAGCAAGTCTTCCTGTGCAGTTGGTCCATCCAGGTGGGGTTCCATAGTTCCAGGACTCCTACCCCTCTACCTGCTCATGCTTCTCCAATATTCTCCAATATTATCCAGACCCTGATACATTTATCAGTTTCCATGGGTCAAGGAAAACTAACTCTTGGTGATCAAAAATTTAAATATTTTTCATTATTATTGTTTCATAACTGGACGATTGCTCTTGAAAACAAAACCAAGAACCAGACTCTTTTATTCTCTGCTTCTTTTGTAAATAAATCCTCTTCTGAAACAATGATATGTCTCCTAACCTTAAAAAGGGGAGTGTGGGGGTGCCTGGATGGCTCAGCCGGTTAAGCATCCTACTTCAGCTCAAGTCATGATCTCACAGTCCAGAGTTCGAGCCCTGCATCAGGCTCTGTGCTGACAACTCAGAGCCTGGGGTCTGCTTCAGATTCTGTGTCTCCCTCTCTCTCTGACGCTCCCCTGCTTACTCTCTGTCTCTGTCTCTGTCTCTCTCTCTCTCAAAAATAAATAAACATTAAAAAAATTTAAAAAGGAGAGTGTGGCGGTGTAGTAGAAAGTAAAGGGGAAAATAACACTGGTTAATCAGTAAATGTTATTATACTACAGTTGTAGTGAAGAATTTCATGTATCCATGTGTTTTTATTTTTATTTATTTTTTAATGTTTATTTAGTTTTGAGAGAGATACAGAGACAGAGTGCAAGTGGGGAAGGGGCAGAGAGAGAGAGGGAGACACCAAATCCGAAGCAGGCTCCAGACTCTGAGCTGTCACCACAGAGCCCGATGAGGAGATAAAACCCATAAACTGAGATCATGCCCGGAGCCGAAGTTGGACGTTCAACAGACTGAGCCACCCAGTCGCCTCTCATGTATCCATGTGTTAAGGATTTGGGCAATTCTTATAAAAACCAAAAGAAACATGTATAGTGAGATTAAAAATGAATGAGAAATGAAGAGGTTTTGATTTTTATTCTAGCACTCTGGTCACAAGTTCTGGGGCAAAATATTCAATGTCTATAAACTCTAGAATCTTCTTAACAAATGTGTATAATAATTATGAATCATGCCTGTGACCTGGGAGGTGGTATTATATTGTGGCTACAGGAATTCAAAGTCAGTCTAGCTAGTTTTGAATATAGCCTCTATCTTTTTTAACTGTGAGATTTGACAAATTATGCAATTTTCCTAAACCCTAGTTTCTTCAAGCGAGTTGTATTTAGGACCAAATGTTCATGCATATTTATATGTATGATTAGTATATAGTATTTATATACATATGATTATATATAGTATTTATAGATATCCCTGACACATAAAGAAGTCATTCAATAATTAACTATTATTGTTCTTACTGCCTTACTCCAAGTAGTAAATGGGTTCACACACACAAAAATGTGATGTACATTAATGAGATTCCATATAATCATATTTTAGATATTTTGGTAGGTTTTGCTCTAAAATCACTTATACATGAGCCTGTGTTTGTAAACTTAGCCATTTTTCCCTTGAAAGTGATTCCGTGTTATTATGAGCACATATTGCCACAGGATGTTAACCCATACTGATTATTTTTGAGTCAGCTTACTTTCTAAAAATGCTTTCTAATGCTTGGCTGTTGGAAACAATACTTCAATGAACAGAGGGGTGCAGATATCTTTTCAAAATAGTGATTTCATTTCCTTTCAATAAATACCCAGATATTGAATTTCTGGATCATATGGTAATTCTATTTTCAAATTTTGGGGAAACCTTTATACTGTTTTCTATAGTGGCTGCAACAATTTGCATTCCTGCCAACAGTGTACAAGGGTTTCCTTTTCTACACATCCTCATCAACACTTGTTATCTCTTGTCTTTTTGGTAATAGCCATTCTCACATGTATGAGGTGATATTTCATTGTGGTTTTGATTTGAATTTCTCTGATGATTAGTAATGTTGAGTACCTCTTCATGTACCTGTTGGTCACTTAAATATCTTCTTTGGGAAAATGTCTGTTCGTTCCAGACCTTTGCCCATTTTCAATTGGATTCCTTAGGGTTTTTTTTTGTTTTTTTTTTTTTGAGATTTATGAGTTCCTTATTTATTTTGGATATTAACCCCTTATCATATATGTGGCTTGCAAATATTTTCTCCCCTTCTGTAAGTTGTCTTTTCATTTTGTTGAGAAGCTTTTTGGTTTGATACAATTTATTTTTGCTTTTGTTGTTTGTGCTTTGGGTGTCATATCCATAAAATCATTGCCAAAACCAATGTCAAGGAGCTTTTTTCCCTATATTTCCTCCTGGAGTTTTATGGTTTCAGGTCTTACATTTAAGTCTTTGGTCCATTTTGGGTTCAGTGTGTGTGTGTGGGGGGGGGTGGTACAAGGTAAAGGTCTATTTTCATTCTTTTGCATTTGAACATCCAGCTTTCCCAACACCATTTGTTAAAAAGACTATCTTTCATTTATCTCTGATGGCCAGAGATATACTATAGCTTGCTATCTTCGATATAATATGTTTTGGGGGAATTAAATCATTGACTTGTTTCAGAATTGTGAAAGAATAATTATCTCTGGATAAAGTTAGAGACCAAGGACTGCCTTTTAATTTGAGGGAGTTCTGTCTGTGTGTTGCTTTTCTTATTGGCTGATCCAGATTGACTATGTAATCATCATAACAAGATGTTAAGATAAGGCTCTTTACATCTCAGTCTCAGTTTTATAACCAACAACATAAGTGGCAAGGAATTTGATATTCCATAGTAAGGGGCTAGGTTACATATGTTAAAAACAAGTTTTGTAACTTTTTTTTTTAAGCTGAAGAGACTGAGGGAGAAGTTATAATTTGAAGAGAGAATTTTCTTCAATGGAAGTTGCCAGTGAAGAAGGGAAAGAATTTCTTTATTCCTGTTTTAGATCTGGTAGAGATGTTCTTATACCAGGCCCATAGAGTATTGGGGAGTCACACTGGAAAATGGTGAAAGACATGAAGGTGGCTTAATCAGGCTATGCAAAGTGGAAAATTACAGCTAAGTAGTGACTGCACTTCCATCTATGGGACAAAGGTGTATTTCAGAGGTGTATAATGCTAGAGAGGCACCTTGGGATTGTCTTGTGTCTCGGCCAAGAAGGCTACCTAGAGAGGTAAGTAAGCCTCCGCAGAAATAGCCTAATTAATAGCCATATTACTAACTGCTCCAAGGCTGAGGCAGGAGTCTTAAAACAATCTTCTGGAGAAGATTCATTCATCTGCATCAGAGCAGTGGCAGTTCAGGGATCCTCAACTGTATTAGTTTTTTATTGTTGCTGTAACAAATTACCACAGATTTAGCATCTAAGAAAAATACCAAGTTATTCTCTTACAGTTATACTGGTCAGAAGCCTAAAATCAAGGTGTGATCAAACTATTCCTTCTGGAGACTTCCAGAGAATAATCTGTTTCTTGGCCTTTTTTAGCTCCTAGAGGCCATCTGAGTGGTGTTGTGGCTCCTTCCTTCATTTCCAAGGCCAAATCTCTCTCTCTGTCCCGTTTTTTCCATTGGCATATTGCCTTCTGGGTTGGACCCTACTGTCTCCTCCTCTTATAAGGACCCTTATGATGACATGGGACTCACATGAATAATCCAGGATTATCTCCCTATCTCAAGATCATTAATTTAATCACCTCTTCAAAGTCCCTTTTACCATATAGAAAAAACATTCACAGGTTTTGGGGATTAGGACATGGGTATCTTGGGGGGAGGGATGCTATTCTTCTGTGTGCCTTACCAGTGAAGGAAGGTGGCTCAAGAACCCACCAAGTACCACTAGAGGAAGAATCAAATTTAAACAGTGCCAGGCTAAGAGAATATTGGTACCAGCTCAAAAGGGTAAAAATCAAAGAAGACATTTTCTGCCTCTTCCTTCCCCTATTTCTCTTTCCATGACCCCAAGGATAAGAAATTTCTGATGGCAAGCTAGAAAGGAAGAGAGAAATACAGGCTAGGGAACCAGGGAAGAATGAATCATTTTCTCCTATTGTCCTATTTTAAAATTCCCACCTAGAGCCACGTTGAGTTGAGGGAAAAGGGAGGCTTTTACTTTGAATAAATTCAAAGTTGATCATTATTGTGAAATGAACATTATAGTTGGTGAGTCAGAATTACCAGAGGATGATACTGATGATGATATGACGATGATGATGATCTATGAGTGATCAGACAAGTCATGCCCAGGACTCATGTAAGGATGGTAACAAATTGAATCCACAAAGTAGATTGGAATAGGTACTGTCAGTGAGGAAGGAGGTGGGAGAATTAAGCTGTTTCCTTATTAAACTTTGAAGGTTATGCTTCTTCAACATAATGGTTTAATAGTATGTTCCCAACTCTCATTGTTTTATGCACATGAAAAAAACAGACAACTGAAAGATTGATAAAGGCTATCATGTGATGGAAAAGTTAAGAAAATGTAACCCTTAATTAGAGTTTGGTATTTTAACTCCTGAATTTTCCAAAGCTAATAAATGGTTTAATTGGCAGGAAAAGAGAAAGAAGTGAACATAAAGGCTACAGAGAAGTAATTGCTGACAGTGCAAACAGAAATAGAAACAACTGAAGTACAAGATATGGAACTACTGATAGCCATATAAAGTGACACTGAAGTACATAAATTGTCATTGGGGGAAAGAGGAGAAAACGTATTAATAAAAACAGAAATGTAGTTTGGGGACATGTAGTGAAAGGGCACACTTAAACACCCTTCTGTTATTAAGGTCATATAACAAAATAATGTCAATTCAGTAGCTATCTCTTTTGACTGCTCCATGAAGGACCACTTGTCCCTTCATAATTTAATTATGTCTGAAATTTCCATTGATCTACAACACAGTACTACACTGATGTTCATGATGTCCTAACCTTGTAAAAAAGAAATGTGACTTTTTGGAAGTATACCATTTTCTATTGCAGGAACATGAATAACACATTTTAGAAAGATTGCCATTAAAAGGTTCATATAAAAGAACTGCAGTAACTAACCTCCAATACGGTGCCTAATGGTCCACTTCTCCTGGAATTCTTGCTCTCCCTTGTTGAATCAGGGTTTGCTCTGGGTAAACCAATAGAATAAAGTGGAAGTCATGATATATGATTTTTGAAGCTCAATGACATTACAACTTCTGCCTTGGTCTCTTGGATCACATGCTCCAGGAGAAGTCAGCTAGCATGCCATGAGAATATTCAAGTAGCCCTGTAGAAAGGTGCATGTAGACAGGAACTATAGTTCCAATCAAATGGCCAGCACCAATTTTCCAAGCCACATTTGAAAAAGCCCGATTGGAAATGGACACTCTAGCTCCAGTCAAGTGCTCTGATAACTATAGCCACACTCAGTATCTAACTAGAGCCTCATACTAGACCTAGAGACATAGCCCCCAACTGTGCAGAATCCTCATCCATAGAACTGTGAGAGATTATAAATGGTTCTTATTTTTTAAGCCACTATATTTCTTAAATGTATTTATTTTGAGAGAGACAGAGACGGTGTGAGCAGGGGAGGGGCAGAGAGAAAGAAAGAAATAGAGAATTCCAAGCAGGCACCTCACTGTCCATGCAGAGCCCAATGTGGGGCTCAAACTCACAAAAACCGCGAGATCATGACCTGAGCTGAAACTGAGAGTCAGATGCTTAACCGACTGAGCCACCCAGGCACCCCTAAACCACTCTATTTCGATAGTTATTTGTTACATAGCAATAAATAATAATATATTCACCCTTTAAAAGTACAGTGTGGAAACTAACCCAGATAGCTTTGGACATGCTTGTCCAAAAACAAAGTCACCAGCAATTGAATTTGCTCTCTTCTGGTTGAAATTGCTATAAATTCCTAGAGCTTTACTTGCATTCTTCTTCTAACTCAGGCATTAACCAGCTGCTTGAGTTAGAGCACATTTTAACTGTTTTGAGCCTTTTTTTTCATTCATGAAATGGGTTCATAATATCTACCTAACAGTTCGTTGAGAAGATTAAATATGCAACATATTTAAAGCCTTTGGCATGGCAAGAAAGTTGTTAGAAAATGTTTCTTTATTTCCCCTTTTTCTAAAGATTTTAGATTGATAAAATCTCAGTTATAATGATTGCACATTGAGTAAAATAATTTACAGTATTTTTTTTAATTCCAGAGGATATGTTAACAGCCTGTAGGTTTATATTTTCTGAATATGTTGAAACAATGCTTTTGGGGGAAATAAGATTGGTCATGCCTTCACAATGCTCTGGGGTGCCAAATTGTGCTTATTAAACCAATTGCTATTTGGAGTGCTATGTGGATTTTGAAGAAAAATTCATATTAATTGCAAGGATTGAGAGAAAATTTTCTCAATGTAGCTTCATATGTTTGGAGGAATATTACAAAATGATAGAAAACAGTCACTAATAAAATATGTTCCATTTTGAAACATAGTAGTTTGATTAAAGGCAAGCAGGGAGAGAGAGAGGTTCAGATATGAGCTGAAATCTATCTAAGTCCATGGCTGATATGGTCTAAGGATTTAGGGAGTTGTATAATTAAAATCTTTAGTCTGCTGTGGAGATTCAATATTCACCTGTAGTTCTTCACTGTTGCTAGAGAATGTCTCTAAATTTGTTCTCACCTTTGTTTTGCAGCACACCTTACCAAAAATGTAAGCCTGTACTTTCTCAATCTTTGTATCTGCAAGTTTCTTAGAGTTATTCTCATCATTTTCATTTCAAGTTAGGCTCCAATGGATTTAGGTTTGGCCAAACTGAAGCGAGAAAACCTGCCTAATCTAGGCCTGCCCTGTTGGGTCCCCCTGAATTTGGGACTAGTCCTATATGTATTCTGTCGTGTTTCATGGCAAACTTCCTGAGCTTATCCCCAACAACTTGGTTCAACTTGCCACTTCAACGGACCAAGAATATGAAAACCATCTGCAGCTCATATAATCTGAACATCCCTGAAATTGGAGATTTTTAAACTACAAAACCAAAAGAGAATCAAAAGTCAAGGGGTGCCTGGGTGGCTCAGTCGGTTAAACATGAGACTCTCGGTCTCGGCACAGTTCATGATCTTATGGTGCCTCAGCTTGAGCCCAGTGTCCAGCTCTGTGTGCTGTCAGCACAGAGCCTGCTTGGGATTCTCTATCTTTCTCACTCTCTGCCCCTGCCCTGTTCACATTCTCTCTCTCTCAAAATAAATAAATAAACTTAAAAAAATAGTCTAGACAGAATTTTTGCAGTTTATTTTGTCCTTAATAATTTACATCTTCTATCTCCTGCATGGGTTCACTTTTATTTTATTTTATTTTATTTTATTTTATTTTATTTCATTTTATTTTATTATCACATGAGAGAAAGAGGGTGTGAGGGTGGAAGAAGGTGATAGGGAGGGGGAGAGAGAGAGAGAGAGAGAGAGAGAGAGAGAGAGAGAGAGAGAATCTTAAGCAGGCTCCACACTCAGCACAGAACCCAATTTAGGGCTCAATCCCACACCCCAGGATCATGACCTGAGCCAAAATCAAGAGTCCAATGCTCAACTGGCTGAGCCACCCAGGCGCCCCTTCTTTCATATTCTAAATAATTACACCTCTGTTCTTTTCATATCACATCTAGATGTCCCAAGAATGATAATGCATATTAAATATATGTTTATATGTGTTGAATATATTAAGTATATATCACATGTCATATGTACTTATTTATAATGTATATAAAATATATATGTATTCATAGATATATATTCAGATATTTAAATATTCTTTTATTTAATGTATTTTTAAATTTAACATCCAAGTTAGTTAGCATATACTTCAACAGTGATTTCAGAAGTAGATTCATTAATACCTCTTACCCATTTAGCCCATCCCCCCTCCCACAAACCCTCCAGTAACCCTCTGTTTGTTCTCCATATTTAAAGAGTCTGTTATGTTTGGTCCCCCTCCCCGTTTTATATTATTTTTGCCTTCCTTCCCTTATGTTCATCTGTTTGGTCTCGTAAAGTCCTCATATGAGTGAAGTCATATGATATTTACCTTTCTCAGACTAATTTTGCTTAGCAAAATACCATCTAGTTCCATCCACATAGTTGCAAATGGAAAGATTTCATTTTTTTTGATTGCTGAGTAATACTCCATTGTATATATATGCCACATCTTCTTTATCCATTCATCCATCGATGGACATTTGGACTCTTTCCATACTTTGGCTATTGTTGAGAGTGCTGCTATAAACATTGGGGTATGTGTGTCCCTTTGAAACAGCATACCTGTATCCCTTGGATAAATACCTAGCAGTGCAATTGCTGGGTCGTAAGGTAGTTCTATTTTTAATTTTTTGAGGAACCTCCATACTGTTTTCCAGAGTGGCTGCACCAGTGTGCATTCTCACCAGCAGTGCAAAAGAGATCCTCTTTCTCTGCATCCTCGCCAACATCTGTTGTTGCCCGAGTTGTTAATGTTAGCCATTCTGACAGGTGTAAGATGGTATCTCATTGTGGTTTTGATTTGTATTTCCCTGATGATGAGTGATGCTGAGCATCTTTTCATGTGTCTGTTAGCCATCTGGATGTCTTCTTTGGAGAAGTGTCTCTTCATGTCTTTTGCCCATTTTTTCACTGGATTGTTTGTTTTTTTGGGTGTTGAGTTTGATAAGTGGTTTATAGATTTTGGATACTAACCCTTTATCTGATATGTCATTTGCAAATATCTTCTCCCATTCTTTCGGGTGCATTTTGGTTTTGCTGATTGTTTCCTTCTCTGTGCAGAAGCTTTTTATTTTGGTGAGGTCCCAGTAGTTCATTTTTCCTTTTGTTTCCCTTGCTTCCAGAGGCGTGTTGAGTAAGAAGTTGCTGTGGCTAAGGTCAAAGAGGTTTTTGTCTGCTTTCTCCTCAAGGATTTTGATGGCTTCCCGTCTTACATTTAGGTCTTTCATCCATTTTGAGTTTATTTTTGTGTATGGTGTAAGAAAGTGGTACAGGTTCATTTTTCTGCATGTCGCTGTCCAATTTTCCCAGCACCACTTGCTGAAGACACTGCCTTTATTCCATTGGCTATTCTTTCCTGCTTTGTCAAAGATCAGTTGGCCATACATTTCTGGGTCCATTTTTGGTTCTCCATTCTATTTCATTGATCTGAGTGTTCTTGTGCCAGTACCATACTGTCTTGATGATTACAGCTTTGTAATACAGCTTGAAGTCCGGATTGTGTTGCCTCTTGCTTTTGTTTTCTTTGTCAAGATTGCTCTGGCTATTTGGGATCTTTTCTGTTTCCATACAAATTTTAGGATTGTTTGTTCCAGCTCTGTGAAGAATGCTGGTGTTATTTTTATAGGGATGCATTGAATATGTAGATTGCTTTCGGTAGTATTGACATTTTAACAATATTTGTTCTTCCTATCCAGGAGCATGGAATCTTTTTCCATTTTTTTGTGCCTTCTTCAATTTCTTTCATAAGCTTCCTATAGTTTTCAGTGTATAGATTTTTCACCTGTTTGGTTAGATTTATTCTGAGGTATTTTACGGTTTTTGGAGCAAATTTAAATGGGATTGATTCCTTGATTTCTCTTTCTGTTGCTTCATTATTGGTGTATAGGAATGTACCTGCTTGCTGTGCATTGATTTTATATCCTGTGACTTTGCTGAATTCATGGATCAGTTCTAACAGGTTTTTTAGTGGAATCTTTTGGGTTTTCCATATAGAGTATCATGTCATCTGAGAAGAGTGAAAGTTTGATCTCCTCCTGGCCTATTTGTATTCCTTTTATCTCTTTGTGTTGTCTGATTGCTGAGGCTAAGACTTCCAATACTATGTTGAATAACAGTAGTGAGAGTGGACATTCCTGTCTTGTTCCTGACTTTAGGGGGAAAAATCTCAGTTTCTCTTTCTGTATTCAAGAAAAACAAAAGAAAATTGTATAGATGGACCAGCGAACAGACTGAAATACGGTTGAAATTACATCATTTTCCCTTAGAAGTCAAACTATGAAGCAATTTATAGTCCATAAACTAAGCAGGTAGAGAGTTTTGTGGTTTTCCTGAAGAGCGAGGTTGGACAAGTTCGGAGGGGCTTAGTGTAGTGGCTCCATTCTCCACTAGATGGTTCTGCTTAACTTACTGGGGTGGATTGTTGTGGCGCTTGTAGGTGTGTATGTGCCTGCACCTGAGGGATGAAAATGGCATCACCCAGCTACCCAGTCTCTAGCATAGGAACTCTCTTCTCCCATATTAGCAATCACACACCTGTCCTTTTTCTCTGGCTTCCATCCAGTCTCTGTTTTTACATTGTCCATGACCAGGCTGTGAAGTGGCCAGGTGGCACCTACCTCCTGAGTTTTATCTCAGATTTGGCTGTGTTTCCCAATGCCTCACTTCTGAGGGACTGTGGCTTTGTCCTGCTCCGACCTTCTGGAGGAGGGTCTCACCGAGCAATGGCCAGGTGGTTGATGCACCCAGGAATATTCTGGGGACTGTGCTGCTGCCAATGCCCAGAGACTGCGGCTGGGTGCCAGCCCACCCCAGAAAATGTTCACATGATCATGTAGCAACAACGTTTCAGGGACTTTGGAAAATCTCAACACACATCTGGCACCAGGCTTCACCCTTAACAACCTTGTTCCAGCACCAGTGAATGTGGTTGTGTTCTGGGGTCTGCTGGCACCTTTGCCTGCCGAGTTCTGTGGTTCAGGTTGTGCAGATTGTTATGTTAATCCTCAAATAAGTAGTCTAGGTGTGCAGGATTGTTTAGTGTTGATCTGGCTCTATTTCATGGATATGAGATGCAAAAAAACTTCCATGGTGTTGTGCCATCTTGGCTTCTCTCCCCATATATATTTAAATATTAAGATTAAAAGAAAATTCCAACCTAGCAGTGTCCAATATGGAAGCCTTATGTAAATTAAATTCCATTAAAAATTTGAGTTCAAAATTGTACTAGTCTCACTTCAGATGCTCAGTAGTGGAATTCACAGAAAGTGTAGATTTTGAACATTTCTATCATTGTAGAAAGTTCTGTTAGATGGCGATTTAAAAAAGAGAGAGAGAGAGATGGCTCTATTCTAGACTCTTGAAGATGCACTGAAGAAGTACTGAATCTTTAAATTAAAAAAAAATTAATGTTTATTTGTGTGTGTGTGTGTGTGTGTGTGTGAGAGAGAGAGAGAGAGAGAACGAGCAGGGAGGGGGCAGAGAGAGACACACACACACACACACAGAATCCAAAGCAGGCTCCAGGCTCTGAGCTGTCAGCACAAACCCAAAACCATGAGATCATGACCACAGCCAAAGTCGGATGCTCCACTGACTGAGCCACCCAGGCACCCCAGTACTGAATCTTTAGACTGTAGTTCATGCCTCCTTTAAGAAACAGATAATGGCAATGACACTTTCAACAAAGTATTCTTATGATGAGGAAGGTTTAGACAGTAATTGAATAGAAAAAAGACAACAAGAAAGAGGGAGGGAGAAGGAGGAAGGGAGGAAAGAAGGAGGAAACTATGTATTAGCGCCTTTCTCACATATAGTGCCATATTAAATTTTAATGACAAACACTGGCACTAAGTTTGTTTGAATCCAAGTAAAATACTCCCTCCTCTAATAATCAGCATCCTCCTTTGGGATAACTAAATGTTCTACTGAATTTGTCTGTTAGGCTATGGCTGTATAACTATAACATCATCTTATTGGGGAAAACAAACAAACAAACAAAAATGGTGCTTTCTCCTTGCTGTGTTACATCTTTGTGACTATTCCAAGGACAGTGACTTGGTATTACTCCTTGTAGAATGTTAATTAAGATAGCCCACAGATACGATACAGTTTTTCACACTCCTTGTGTTCATATAGACATTACTTAAAAGTTTATTTCTCTAAGTGGACATTTCTCTGTAAGAGTATAACTCTAATATAATATTACTACTGCATATTAGTCACAGAAGTATGATATGATTTTGTGTAATTCATGATGAATGAACATCCCAGAGAAATTTTTCCTTCAAGCTTCCCTGATAAGCATAGTCTGAGCCTCATAGGTATAAAACAAACAACTTTTTATGAACTGGACATTATGATAAATTTCCTTTATTTTAGCTTTTATACCTGTGTAATTATTCCACAGTCTTAATACACCCAAGGTTAAGGTTCTGTTTGCAGAATTTGAGACAAGGTTAGAGGACATAAACTTAAAGAGACTCAAACAAAATGTGATGTGTGATGTTTATAATATGCAAAAGAGAATATAATAAGAAAGATATTTTTAAATCATTGCTTCTTTAAAAATTTTTTTAAATTTTTTATTAAAAATTTTTTTTTAGCATTTATTTATTATTGAGAGACAGCGAGAGACAGAGCAGGGAGGGGCAGAGAGAGGAGGAGGCACAGAATCTGAAATAGGCTCCAGTCTCTGAGCTATCAGCACAGAGTCCGACACGGAACTCAAACCCATAGCTGTGAGATCATGACCTGAGCCAAAGTCATATGCTTAACTGACTGAGCCACCCAGGCACCACCCCACCAAAAAAAACCCTTTCCTTAATGTTTATTTATTTTTGAGAGAGGCAGAGAGATCAGAGTGCGAGTGGGGAAGGGGCAGAGAGAGAGGGAGACACAGAATGTGAAGCAGGCTCCAGGCTCCAAGCTGTTAGCACAGAACCTTGATGTGGGGCTTGAACTCATGAACCATGAGATCATGACCTGAGTCAAAGTTGGATGCTTAACCAACTAAGCCACACAGGTACCCCTAAAATCATTGCTTCTTAAAACATGAATGATGTTGTGAGGATAATGTTCCTGAGCAGTGCTAGGTCTGGGCAATATTTTGGTGAAGGTGAAGACTACTTTCTAGTGTATTCTCTTCCATTCGTTTTAAAATATTTTTTTTCAGAGGGTCCCTGGGTGGTTCAGTCAGTTAATCCTCCGACGCTTGGTTTTGGCTCAGGTCATGAGTTCGAGTTTGTGAGTTCGAGCCCCTTGAGGGTCTGACACTGCAGAGCCTGCTTGGGATTCACTCTCTCTCTCTGTCTGCCCTGCCCCTGACCACTCTCTCTCTCTCTCTTTTAAAATAAATGGATAAACTTTAAAACAAATTAAAAAATCAAATATTTTCTTTTCCTGAATGCTATATTCTTTAATTAATCTCTCTTCCTCTGTCAAAAGGTGACAACTTCTTCAGGCTATCCATAATAGGTGACCCATAGCTTTTCACTTTTGTGCCCAGTAATGGACATTGGTTCAAGCCCTAGATCTTTAGTCTTTTCCAATCACAAAATTGTTTTTCCATCTCAGAAAACTAAATATTTAATTAAAAAAATTACCCCTTCCAAATGATGTTTAATGTTAACATTTGTTTTCAACTCCAGTTAATACTGAGAATGTCAGATATGATAGAAAATTGTTGACATCTTTCTTGCTGTGAAGGTGTTACTCAGGTGCCTATGAATTATTGTGTTCTTGATATATAATTCACACACCATAGAATTCATTGCTTTAAGGTGTAAACTTCAATGATTTTTAGTGTATTCACAAAGTTTTAAAACCATCACCACTATCTAATTCTGGAACATTCAATCACCTTAAAAATAAACTAAACCCATTAGCATTCTCTCTCTATTCCCCCCTCCCATCATCCCTTAACAATTACTAACCTACTTTCTGTCTCAATGAGTTTACCTATTCTGGACATTTCACATAAATACAATCATAACACTATATGTCCTATTGTGTCTGGCTCCTTTTACTTGGCAAGCATAACATTTCCAAGATTTATCTGTGTTGTAGCATGTATCTGTACTTTACTCTTTTTTATGACTGAATAATATTCCTTTGTGGAGGTGTATCATATTTCTTTCACCGTTCAGTAGTGGGTTTGTTATTTGTGTTTTTCCCAACTTTTAGCTATTATGGATAATGCTGCAATGGACATTTATGTACAGTTGTTTTGTGAACATCGTATTTATTTATTTATTTATTTATTTAATGTTTTATTTATTTTTGACAGAGAGAGAGAAACAGAGCATGAGCGGGAGAGGGTCAGAGAGAGAGGGAGACACAGAATCCGAAGCAGGCTCCAGGCTCTGAGCTGTCAGCACAGAGCCCGACGCGGGGCTTGAACTCACAGACTGTGAGATCATGCCTGAGCCGAAGTTGGGCGCTCAACCGACTGAGCCACCCACGCGCCCCTGTGAACATCGTTTTTAATTTTAAGGGGTATATACATACGAGAGAAATTTCTGGATAATATAGTAATTCTGTGTTTAACTTTTAAAGAACTGCCTGACTGTTTTCCAAAGATTATGATGGTTACAGTTTATCCATTTCTCATCAATGTGTCTTATTATCCTTTTAATTTTTTTAAATTTTAGCCACAATAATGAGTGTGAAGTGATATCTCATTATGGCTTTAGTTGCATTAACCTAATGATGTTGAGTAGTTTTTCATGTGCTTATTGATCATTTACATATTTTATTTGTAGAATTATTGATTGAAATCCTATGACCATCTTTAAACTGAGTTGTCTTTTTATGTTTAAGGTCTAATAGTTCCTTACGTATTCGGCTTTCTAGATTCTACTAGATATATGATTTACAAATATTTTTTCCCTGTCTGTAGGCTGTCTTTTTTCACTTTCTGGATGGTAAACTTTAAGGCACAAAAGTTTTTAATTTTGATGAAGTTCAATTAACTTTATCCTTTGTCTTGTCTTTGGGCATGTGCTTTTCGTGTATAAGCAACCATTGCTTATCCAGGTTAATGAAAATTTATGCCTAGGTTTTCTACTAAGATTTTTTGTCATTTTGGCTTTTAGATTTATGTTTTTGATTAATTTTGATTTAAATTTTGTATATAGTTTGAGGTTCAACTTTATTCTTTTATATGTAAATATCAAATTGTCCAGCACCATTTATAGAAAAGACTTTTTTTCCTCTACTGAAAATTTGCCTTGACACTATTGGCAAAAATTAATTAGGCGTGAATGTAGAAGTTTATTTTTGAGGTTTCAAATCTGTTAATCTCAGTTTCTTTCCTTATGCTAGTACCACAATGTTTTGATTACTGTAGCTTTGTAATAAGTACTGAAATTGGGAAGTGTGAGTCCTTGAACTTTCTTTTTCTTTTTAAAGATTGTTCTGGTTATTCTGAACAGTTCTTTATGAAATGTTATTCTGAAATATCCCCTATGATTTTTAAGATCAGTGTGTCAATTTTTTTTAAAGAAAAACAAAGCTTAGATTCTGATACAAATTACTCTGAATCTGAAGATCAACTAGGGGAATATTGCCATATTAACCATATTAATCCCTCCAATCTATGAACATAGAACACCTTTTAATTTTTTAGATCCTCCTTAATTTACTTCAATAATGTTTTGTGTTTTTTGATGTAAGAGTCATGCACTTTTTAATTAAATATATTCTGAAATATTTTATTCTTTTTATGTTATTAAAATGTTTTTTTTCTTGATTTCATTTTTGCACTTTTCATTGCTGGTACATTGCAATGCAGTTGATTTGGGTATAATCCTGCATCCTGCAATGTTGCTAGAATTTTTCTTTAGTTTGAGTTAGTTTTTGTTAGCACATGTCCATTATTAATATTATTTTTAATGCTGTATTTTGGACTGGGATATGTTGGGATAGAGGCAATTTTGCCTACACTTCTCTGCTAATCTAGAAGTGACATGACAAAATTTCTCTTCCAATAGTGTGATAACATGACAATAACAGAGAGATCATAAAAAGTCACTAGTATCAAATTCCCAAATCTCCAATTCACCTGATGCCATTGAATTGCTTCAATGTCCTTTGGACTGAGGGACGGTCTGTTTATTTAAAGCCAGAAACAAATTGATTTACTGCTTGGAGAGAAAGAGATAGTTTACTAACATATATGTATATTTTATAAAGATCCTGTTTTCCACTGTGTTGTAAAGCTTATATTGTTTCCTGATTCAATGCATGCTTTTACATATATATATATATATACATATATATATATATATATATATATATATATATATAGGCATTTACTAGAAAGGATAAACTAACTCAAACTTTGTCTATGGATTGTTAGACACTCACTTTCTTAGCAGGGTTTTAACCAGTCAATATATATTATAGCATTATCTTTAACAGCAAAACCCATGGTCTTATTGAAGCTAGGTAATTCTTACTTTTGCTGCAAAACTACAAATGTGATTCTGACTTCAATATTTGCTAATAACTATTCCCTATTTATGGATATTAGATTCATGCTTAACACTAAAATTAGTTCAGCTCAAGGCATAAATGGACTACATTTGCTCCTATTGTCTGTCATGCTAATTACTACCAATCTCTATAGACCAGTCAAGCATTCAAACTGCCATTATCATCAGACTAAACATTACATGTGCATGTGCACGCACGTGCAAACACGCACACACACACTCACAGGCTCAACCCAAGAATTGCGTTTTTGTTTTACAGTATTATAACTTTACTGAATGACAATGGATGTAGCAAAAACTAAATGCATAAAATATGATATGTACAAATCTTTAGAATGTTGATTTTTAAATTTATACTTCATTATTCTGGAGCAGAAAGTGTTTCATTCTGTGTTCTGATAGGAAATGTTTCCTTCATTCCCACCTTGGCTCCTCCATTTTCTGTGTAACCCTGGGCAAATCTGTTTCATTCTTTCTGGTTCAAGTTTTACCTATGTAAAATTGAAGTGATAATTGCCATTTATATATTTTTTTAAAAAAATATCATGAGAATTAATGAGATTATTAGTCAGTAGACCTCCAGGCCATTGTTACTGCTAGGATAAGATTATTGGCTTCTAGAGGAAAAGGAATGGGAGGGTTGAGGAGGGAGAGAAAGAAACCTTCATGAAATGAGAGAGAGATTGGAAATGGAGCCAAGTAATGACATGTCTTTAAAAACCCAGATAAAGGGAGTAAGAAAGACAGCAAGAAGTTCCTCCATTTCCCCTTGTTCTAGTATAAACCTGTCTTCACTAATTCTGTACCACCCAACTCAGACTAGGTTATACATGTTTCCTCTGTTCTCCATGTAATCTCTAGTGTCTACTCTCCTTCCATCATTAATCACAGGAGATTGTTAATATGACTTTCTTATCCATTACACTGTGATACCTAAAGACAGATGCTGTATCTTATTTGTCTCTAGATCCACAGAGTAGAACACAGGGTCAGGCAGGTAAAAAAAAAAATTACAATATGGATTTAGATGGTGGGAGATTTTGATATGATTGAAAGATGCCATTTGTTTGGAAAGGAGAAACCACTTCCTATTCTGTAATGAATTTGCTGTGAACAACATTTTTTGGCACTCTGAAATGGATGTCAGGAAAGGCTTTAATCTAATATTCATTTGTTCATTTCTTTAATCGCCCAATTGCCAAGCCTTGCTTTCTGTGATGACAGAGAAGCAGGAAGAACTTCCTATTAAGCTGAAATTGATGTTCAAAGTAAAGGTACTCAGCACTAAATCTGAATTAGTAATCAACTAATTAGATCAGTCCATATGCTTGATGGTGATGTTTTCCTTAACATTTTCTTTAATCAGCTAATGATGCAATCCACTAAGCTTGCCTTTGTTGCTTTAAAATTCTTAAGTGTGAAGTCCTCTAATCATCTTTTAGCAAAATATATACCTAAAAATGGAGAGAGCTTTTTTATTTTTAGAGTGAAGCCTAATTTCTATTTTAGTGAAAAAAAAAAATCAACCTAACCCATTTATTCATTTCTCTCTCTTACGGAGATTACAAACAAACCACTTTGTTTCCCAGAGACCTAAGCTCAATAGCAAATGCATATTCTAAGTAATCACAAATGATACTGTATGCAGACTTGTTCACTGTGACATGTCTCTTCATCATCACGGCACAGGGAACTCATTCCAAAATGGCTGAAAAGACACCAAAGGTCTCAATTTTATATGGTTTTAAATGGTTTGCCTGCTCATATAGTTTATAGAGGTGAAGAACTGCCAGGGTTGCCTAATTCATCTCTCTGGGCATGAATGGTGACACTGAGGAACAGCTGCACAGATGCCCGGGCTGCTCGTTGCCTGCCTTCCTGTACAGGCTGCTTCCCATTCTGACATGCTCCCTGCCTGAATATGGCATTATAGTTTTCAAGTAGAACTCTGTGAGGTCACTCGATTTCTCCATTCTCTCCTTGTGCCACTCCTACTCATTGCCCTATTTAATTAACATGCAGTAAAGAGGCTTTCAGGCACTACTTCAACTTTTATAGACTTTGAGTTAACTCAAGTCAAGTGTTGGAGATATAATACATTTGAAAAACAAAGAAGAGATGTAAAAAAGTGACTTAAAAAACATCTGTCTTTGTAAACATACTACTGTAAATAATTTCCATAATGTTAAGAGCAGGGTCTATGTTTTACTTAAGTGACAAAAGGCTTCTAATCTATAGAAACATTTATCTATGAAATGTGGCATGTATTTAAGGAAACAAACAAAAAAACATGGCAGTGGCAACAAAAGAACTTACCTTTTTTTTTCTGAGAAAATGATCTTGCATTTTGTTAAGTAGGTAGCTTTAATTTCCCTTTCATAATTCCCAGGCCTTTCCTGTCAGTTTTTTTTTATAGCATCAATGCACTGCTGGATATATATTGTTTGAAAAATGCATGTACCCAGTATGCAAAATTAAGGGCCTTCCATCTGAGTGGTTTTGAACAAAAGTTTGTCCTATATTACTAAATGGAAACTTAGAACACTTTTCCATGGAAATAACATTGTAAATGGTTATTAATTTGGTAGGCCAGTTCATGAAAGTCTGGCTTTTTAATATTCTAGGACAGAACTTTAAAAAAGCAGAAACACCTCTTCTATGATAGCAGCAGTGAGGGCAAAGTCCTCCCCCTTTCCCATCAACTCCAAACTAACTACATCAGAGCTCTCAGAGGGGTTCAGACGTAAAGCGTATTCATAAAACAGAAGTTCATACTTGTAGTCGGTTCATGCAAGAAATAAATGATGCGCTAATCTTCTTTATAGTGTTGAACAGTAATAATGAGGTGGGGATACAAATATATATTCACAGACATCCAGTAGAAAATGAAATGCAAAAGAATGCTTTTTGTCCCTTCTGCCCCCAACACAGAAAGAAAATGAGGTTCATTAGCCATTTCCTACATAAGAGGAACTGTCACATACGGATCATTTAAACTTTATTTCAACCCTGTCAGGAAGGTATTACTTAAGTCCAGTTGGCAAATGAGAAAACTGAGCACAACTGGCCCAGATGTTTGTCCCCCATCTCCCAGCCTACAGGTGGAAGAAACTGATCCACATTCTACTTGGCTCCCATACCCAAAGCTGGTTCTTCTGCCACGACCCACATGGCGGCTACCAAACTTGGTCTGGGGGGCTAAAAGGTTCAAGGACACATTTTCAACAAAAGCCAAGCTAAGCACTCAGAATGTCTTTCCTTGCATAGATTTAAGTGTCCCTAGCAACAACAACAACAAAAAGAAAGAAAGAAAGAAAGAAAGAAAGAAAGAAAAGAAAGAAAAAAAGAAAAGAAAAAAAAAGAAAGAAACCAACTTAAAATGATAATTACATTAATTTATCTGAAGATATAAACAGAATTTTGAAGACCACATAATGAAAGACATCAGTATAAGTATCTGGCCTAGGTTTCACATCTAACCACAAGAGTGGAGCAAAAACCAATTTATCCATTCTCCAAAGCAGAAGCTGCCAGCCAATAATGCCTCAAAGGAATGAAACAAATATGCAATTTAAGCATAAACACCACAGTTTTTAGATAGTGATGCTGATGTGGATCCAAAAAAAAAAACAAAAAAAAAAAACAAAAAAAAACCACCCAGAATAACTTACATTTTCCTTTTTGACAAATGATGTTTTTTAACTTTAATGTTTACTTAACTTATACCAAAAGAAATGTCAAGGGTCTGCAAATGAATTTAATACTTGACAATATGCCACATTACAGCACAGTAGGGCTGTGCTGCTGTGGAAAGGCATTATTGGGTCTATAGTCAAGGGTGGCCAGGAAATGCTACACTGGAAAATGGTTAGTTGAGTGAAGGCTTCACTTGGAAATTACTGATTTAGAGTTGTTTTCAAATGACTCCCTACAATAAGCAAATTCTTGTTCCTTTTATTTTCTTCTGGAAGCCAACGAAGCAGGAGATCCCTCTTCTTCACAACTCCTACTGGGGGATAAATTAAACAAAGGAAAGAGTGGCAATAAATTGAATGATTAATGTTTGGAAGAAGTGATTCACAGGTACTGATTCCTTGGAACCAGAGGAGGAAATTTGAGGGGAAACTACAATGCTTTCTCAGATCAAGAAACTTGGGCTTGTTGTATACATGCTACAGTCTTTGTGAGGTGCTTCTGTACCTATAGGATAATCGATGGAAGGCAATCCTACAGGCATGCACATTCTATAGAAGTAGCAAAATAAGCTGTCACATGTAGCAAATTGGTCCCTATTAGACCATTTTATTTGCTAACTTCTTGGGGAAATTTAGGGGAAGGCTTTCCCTACACTATGCTGTCATGTTAAGGCAACTTGAAATTTGAAGATAGGAGGAAACTGATGGGAATCAGGAGAGAGGAGGTAGGAATGCATGTGTGATAGAATCAGAAGTGCAAGGATCGAGCAGTATTTGGGGAGAATACCATTCCTAATTTAGTAGGAAAATGGAAGAACTACTTGGTAAGGATGACTCAACATGGAACATGAGAGAAAGGAATGGAAGGGAGAGAGGTAACTAGTCTGAACCAAAAACTTGCCTCCTGGAGCTCTTTGCTTAATATTATAACTTATGGGCAGTTATTAAAATTGTTCTGGTTGGGTAGCTCTCGGTCAAGATATTTTTTTATTAGATTATCAAATTTTATGTAGTAGCCCTATTCTGCTCTTTGTCACTAGTTTGATATTTGACAGCTTTGGAATAAATATAAAGCTATGTTCTCTTATCTTATTTAAGGATCAATAGTAGGGCGTTTGAGATAGAGATTATATTTTCATGTTAATGTCATGGATATAAAAACTTTCAAAAAGGAATCAGTTCCAAAGAATCCCACTTAACTTCTATTTTCCTACAGGAAGCTCTACATATCAAGATGGAGATGCCCCTAAAATAGATATGGCCATTTTAAAGAAGATAGAAAATGCCTTCATGTTCTGAGAATAAAGAGACTTAAAAGGATCTTCATGGTCTCAGCAGAGAGAGTGAGCTGACCAAATTGAGTTACAGAAAGATAGGTGGTACACTCAGGAGATTTAGATGGATTAAATTCACAACACCCAATAAGTTACATCTTCAGAAAAAGCGTGAGGGTCCATGAGCTCCCTAAGAACATTCCAAGCACACATTTTCATACTTATATTCTCACTCATAGATTTAGATACATCTAAAGTTGAAACTCAAGTTTTGCTCCACCATTTTTTCATAATGCATGCCTATGAAATGGAGAAACCAGTCAGCCTCTGGGGTCACCTTTTTACATTGGAGGGTCTATGGCTCACTCTTTTCCTCTGACTTTCTTTAGAATTTTCCATTTATATTGTTAATTTTTCACTTACTGATTAATTACTATGCAGTTGGGGAATCATCTTAGATTGCCCAAACTTTAATTCTAACATTCGTGAATTTAAGAATTTGGTATATATTAACAGCCAATCTACTACACAGTGGATATAAAACCAAAATATAGTGAATAGGCTGAGTTGCAGTTGGAAAGCTATCCAAAAGATAAATAAGAATGTCCAGTCCTTTCTCCTAAAATGTGGGAAACACTAGCTACTTCACTCAGTGAAAACTTTCCTAGGTTCCTCTTGGACCATGCTTCCTGGCCGAAATAAAACACTTAGAACTGATCTAGTCATGTATTTTTTACTACCTAAAACTTAAATTGTAAAAATCTGATCATTCTACCATTTTTAAGAATGGTAGAAGAAACTACTGAGTGTCAGAACATTCTCCTTTCAAACATAAATTTTTTTTCACTTCCTCCTTCCCTATAACATTTATCTGAACAAATTTCTATTTGATGAATCCATTCCCAAATACATTTGAATAATGCTAATCATCTATTTGATTAAAACTTACAACTCTACTTCCTCACAAAGAGCTCAAAACCTGTAAAGTTCACATCAGAAACCAGCATCTGTCTGAGTGTTGACAATAATATTAGTATGAAACATCTTTCAGATACCCGCATTTCTTTTCTGCATGTAACATAAAGCCTGTCATCAACTCACCCTCTAAGTAAACATAGCAATATGTGGTCTCAACATGGGAGCCAGTCGTTGCTTTGAAGACAGTGTCAATTATTGCTTCAGTATTCAAAACTGGCTCTGCATTCCAACAGTCAGCAGCAGCACATTTACTCAGCAATGACACTTTTATGCAATGTGAAGGTTTAAAAAGAAACGGCAGTTCTCATCTATTCATATGTATTAGATCTTTTTCAGAACTCGCATTCGTATCCAAACGATACAAAGAACTTACACAATTTAATATCAAAAGGCCAAATTACCCAATTAAAAATGGGCAGAGCAGCTGAATAGACATTTTTCCAAAGAAGGTATACAAATGGCCAACAGACACATGAAAAGATGCACAACATCACTAAGCATCAGGAAGATACAAAGCCACAATGAGCTATCACCTCACACCTGTCAGATTGGCTATTATCAAAAAAGCAAAAAATAGCAAGTGTTGGCAAGGATGTAGAGAAAGGGAACCCTAGTGCATTGTAGGTGAGGACATAAATTGGTGTCACCACTGTGGAAAACAGTATGAAAGTTCCTCAAAAAATTAAAAAAAGAACTACCATATGAGTCAGCAATTCCATTTCTGGGTATTTATCCAAAGGAAATGAAAATACCAATCGAAAGAGATATATGCACCCCTATGTTCAATGCAGCATTATTTATAATAGCCAAGATATAGAAGCAATATGTGTCCATTCATAGGTGAATGGATAAAGATGTCACACACACACACACACACACACACACACACACACAGAAACACAATATGAAATAATACTCAGCCATAAAAAAAAGAAATCTTACGTTTGCAACAACATTGCTACCTCGAGGGTATTATGTTAAGTGAAATAAGTCAGAGTAAGATACATACCATATGATTTCACTTATATGTGCAATCCAAAAAAACAAAACAAATGAACAAACAAAACAAAAACAGACTTATTGTTACAGGAAACCAACTGTTGGTTCCAGGGAGAGGAGTTGGGAGCAGGCTGAGTGTGAATTATATTGTTACTTTATAATAGTTTTAAGTGTATTAGGGCATTTTGAGCATTATGTACGAGAGGCAGTGCTCTGACCTGTTTCGGTTTTTTTTTAAGGCACCCTAGATTAAGAGCCACTGCAAGCTTAGGTGAAACATGAAAAGCTGTCTTGAATTGCAGAAACCTACTTGGCATTATTATTGCTATTTGTGATCTCCCTGTGGCACATGTTCAGCCAAATCTCTTCCTTACTGGTTTTTAGTGATGCTTTGTGCTAAGCTGTGTTTTTCCCCCCAAGACAGTGATTATTGTTTACCACTGTACCAGCTACCTATCTCTCAGATACATGTGCCCAAATCCCCATTTCTGTATATATCCTGCTACATAATGCTTGAAGATAAATGGAGAAAAGATGAGATTATGCTTTGGCTTGTTGGACTAATCCAGAATAGCCCAGGAATACTCTGTAGCCTGGAATATCTTGGCCCAGTCTGAAATGGTGGAGTTCACTTTGAGAGTTCTTTCCTGCTGATAGTCATGAGACCTAACACTTAATGTACTATCCTTGGGGCTGGGCATCCCAGGGTGGGCAGGTCATAGTATCTCATCCTCCATTCAACCCATATTCCCTTGCTTATTGCACACTCCTACCAAACTGGATATTTCAAAGCAATATGTTTATAATTAGGATATAATCTATAAGCCAGCCCCATGGAGAATGTATCTAGTTTTGTGCTTTTGCACAACAGCTCTGAAGTTATGGAAATGTTCCCCAGCCTTGCCTGTGGCTTTAGCTCCTGCATTAGCCCCATTAATTTGCCAGCTATCCTCTGTGCTGGCCCCATCTTGTGGGCGACCTGGCTGCCTCAGATCCAAGCCACATTTTTAACATTGTTCCCATGAATTCTGAATTACTTTCTTATACTCTTTCCTTATTTATATAACAACCATGATCGCTCCATGCCTGTAACTTGACTGTGCATGTCTATATACTTATTTTTAAGGTGGACTGGCTAGAATTACCAAGAGGAAGAAGCACATAGTTTATATAAGAACAAATCACCTTTGTAATAAAATTAACAAAAGTATATATTGTAATCACTGACAAATTTCCAGGATTTTCAAGGCCTCTATGATGAAATTCACTGTCATCATTATTTGGACATTGCAATGAATAGAGAGAACATCTGGGAAAACTCTAAAATCAAAGAATCTGTTATTCATAATTCCGAGCTTTCCCTTTCCACAATAGCAGAGCTTTGGATTTGACCTTTTTCTTATTTGTCTTCTATAAGATTATGCCCAAACACTGAAACCTACAATTTCTCAAACAAGGGAACTTGCATCAGCAAATAATACTTATGAGCAGCCAAACTTTCTGCTGCACACAAATGAATAGAGAGGCACCAAGAATGTTGACATTCAGCATTCATTATCAAGTTTTAATAAATTTCAGGTTATTGAGGAAATGATCTGAGGTGATGAGGCTGCAGGTTTAGCTCAACAGAGTATTTCTAAATATCTACCTTTCTCTGCAATAACTGAAATTATATAAATATTCATTGATCATCTGTACAGAAAATATTCCGGAATATTTTTTAGGGTGAAAAGGATGAAATTTGGATTGAGATTTTGGTAACTGAGTGTAGATGAATGCATCATAGGCCCAAGCATCCTTATTTTTAAGGTGGACTGGCTAGAATTACCAAGAGGAAGAAGCACATAGTTTATATAAGAACAAATCACCTTTGTAATAAAATTACAAGTGAATTTACAAGTGAAGCAGGATGTGAAGACATTTTGCATACAGTTTTTCCTAACTTGATTAGCTTTCAGTCCTGGGGATATTTGACCAATGGGCCAAATTCTGTCAAGGCTGGTTTAAACTGGCAAAGAAAATATGGCCCCAGTTTGTTAGTGAGCCTGCAACTATTCCTGTGGGCCTAGTACCAGATTTGAATATATCGAGGACTCAATTTACCAAACTATAACCATTTATATACTATTGCTCTTCCTTTTTTTCGCAAAAATTTCCCCTTCTGTATCACTTCTGTTTGTATTTACTTAATATTTTTAAATCAATTCATATTTTTATTTGAATTTGTTTTGCAAGGGTACTTTATGTCATTTTCATGAGTGGAAATTGATGATAACCCTGTGCCATAACGAGAAGGTGACTATAAGCTAAACTTAAAGGAAACAGAACAATGTTATTAAATTTTAGCTGGATAATGATGCTTAACAAAGGCTTGTAGCCTGAAGTGCACCTTAGTGTGTTACAAGGGAGAAAACAAGTTTTAGAGAGCTATTTAAGACACACTGGCAGTGAACTGAGACTTTCCTCCTTGGAGTAATCAAGACTAAATGATAACTGGAAAATACTTGTCTAACATGTAACTTAATATTAGCCAAAATTATCTCCACTGGTAAGAGTGCCACACTATAAGATAATGAGAAACACTTACTTATACTGACCCACTGGCTGCTGCCTCACATAGGATTGTGTTCAGTTGCATGTAGCCATTATTCAACTCTTGTGGCTTAATCAAATAGGTGTTTTTATTTGTTCTCACATCAGTTGAAATCTGGAGATAGAGTGTAGGGATGGGGCAGGTGCGTGAGAAGGTGGTCCATGACCCAGCTTCCTTCTAGCTCTCTGCTCCTCCACCTAAGCCTCCACAGAGAAACACAAGTAAAAGGTGAAAGGCAAAGAGCAGCCTGCCAAGCCTTCCTTTCTAACATGAAAAATTTCATAGCTTATTCTTCAGGTGATTTCCATCTCATTGGTCAGAATACAAGGGCTTTGTGGCAAGTAAGTCTTTTTCTGCACATTTTCTCTCTGAACAAGGCTAGGGAACTACTAATAAAGATGAAGGGATAAAGCAGTATCTGACAACAACCATACCAAACTTTTCTCCCTGGAATCACAAATTATTATCCTTGATACATCTTACTACTTAGAGAAATTTGTACCAGTTGGTATTCAGGGTCACAGGACAATACCATCAGTGACCCCATACTATTGCTGGATACCATCACACAAGAATGGATCTACCTAGGTGGCAATGGAAGCTACTCAGAAACTTGAGTTTAATATGCCCTGGGTATATTACAACCCAGGTTTGTCGCAACCCACAAGTAGTTCAGTGGCCCTTTTCTGCATGCCCTGATTTCTTCCTTTTCTGACTTTCTCATATCTACATTATCATTCAAGCACACATGACAATTCTATCTAAAATATATCAGTGATATCAACAAAAGTGGAGTGTGTTTTGGTAATCTTACTAAATGTACGTCTTAGTAAATGTCTCAGCTCTTTATAGTGTTGGCTGGTTTGTTCAGACATAGAGACCAGATACATATACACATGTGATATGTGTGTGTGTGTGTGTGTGTGTGTGTGTGTGTATAGGCAGTTACATATTTTCCTTAATTATATATATACATTTTTCTCTTTTGTCAATATATTTTCTCCCCTGATACTTTGTGGTCATTCATCTAACTGCATTCTGGGATCATCTGCTTACATGAGTGATTTATCTCACTCAAATGCACAGAAAAATATCCCCTCCAAAGCAGTTTGAATACCTTAGGGAAAAAAAAGAAAATACAGTTCAGAAAAATTTTCGTTCCCAGGAGTCTAAAGTTTTAGAAACCTCTCCTATGTTTCCCATTTTTCTGTAAAATCTAAGGCTTAATGTGAATAATCATTGTGGTTACATTTTATCCAGAGAGATTATATATCTGTCAAGAAACTAAATCCCCAAGTCTACTGTAGTTGAATGAAATGCAGCAGAAAAACAATTTATTTGATAAATCAAGATTTCCCATTTTTGTCTAAACTACCCAGAACATCTATGTAGAAGTGAGTTTTAAAAATTACCATTTGCCTAATGTTTGCCCCCAGTCTTTACTTTGTTGGACTATATCTGACTTAATGTTAGTAAAATTGGTATTTTTGTTATGCCTGACAGATTTAAAAGTATTTAACCTTACATAATCTAATTTGATTCTAATTTTTATAAAGTTAGTGGAAAGTATATTATCATCTACATTTTATAGATAAAATTGAAAGTGTTTTAAGTGTCAGGTGTAGAGTCTGCATTTAGTTCTATGCTTCAGCGATTTGCCAGACCATTGGGAAACATTTCTTTTTCCTTAATAAAAGGCAGTCTGAATTGTTATATATATTGACAATGAGCATAAGGTACCAGGACTAGACATTTCACTGATACAGTTTCTGTGTACAATGGATAAATCTGCCATGTTCCAGATTGAGGACAAGTACCTCTCTTTACTAATCTGGGAGATAAGGTTTGAAAGAATGAAGTGTGGTAGAAGGAGGAGGAGCAAAAATTATTTATTTTTTTCCTTCATGGTTTATAACTTTGGGCATCTTATTTAAGCAGATCTTTTCCCACCCTGAAATCTTAAAGATATGCTTCTATATTTTTCTAAGAATTTTCCAGTTTTGTTGGAAATTATTCTTTTATGTTCTTTAAATTACTTGGTATTTATTTTTATGAATGATGTAAGGTAGGGATCATTCCCCCCCCAATAATCCAAGTAATGGTCTTGGATTATTTATCGATGTGTCAATCTTCTCTCCACTAACATGTAATGCTACCTTAGTCATTTGTTATTTTTGTATGCATGTGTATTTTGTATGCATGCATTTGTTTGTTTGCATGCCTGTGGATCAGCCAGGAGACCAGTGTGGCTAGAGCAATTAACATGACATTGGTCCAGATGTAAAAGTTTCCACCAGTGATACACTCTATTAATTTTCAGACTTTATAATACGTCTTTATAATTTGATAAAGTACCCAATATTTAGGGGTTGGAGGCATCAGAGGAAATGAGCAGTGTGAGATTTGGTTGAATTACAAAGTGAAAGAATGATGATCTAAACATGAGTGGTAGAAAATAAGCTCACCTGAAGTACCACACTAATGCACTAGTCTTCTAAGCTTTTGTTCTTGTCCCCTTCACAATCTGTTTTATTCTCTTCAGTCGCAGTCAAACCATGAAAATTAAGCCAGATCATGTAACTCCTCTCATCAGATTCTCCAATGACTTCCCAGCTCATTTGAACTAAATCCAAAATCCTTAACATTCAGACCTACACAGAATTACAAGAGTAATTCTGACCTCACCACTTATCACTCTCCACTTTTGACAATCTGCTTCAACTCTGCTGGCCTCATTTCAGTTCCTCAAACCTGATAGCCATAGTTCAGCTGTAGGGCCTTTGCACATGTTCTGCCTGGAAACCTTCTCTGCCAGATGGTTGCTGTCATCCTTCATTTTATTCTTATCCCTGTTAAAAAGGCACCTCACTAAAGAGTCTTTGGACTACAGAGCACTTTCCCACCATCGATGTTTAACCCATTACTGTGCTTTATTTTTTTCATAGCACTTCCTACTCCTAGAAATGTCACATATTGATTTTCTTACTGTCTGGTCTTCCTCCCTTCACAACATTTATATGCCCCATTTCAGCAAGGCCCTCATCTCTTCATGCACTGCTGTATCCCAGAAAGTTAAAACAACACCTTCACTGCAAGCACATCACTCAATGTAATTTAAATAGAGAAAGTGCCATTTACCTTTAAGCCAGTTCAGGACTCATGGAGAAATTCCAGCAAAAATCATGAACTTTGGGGTCACATAGAACAGGAATTTGAAACCCTACTCGAAGACTTATTAAATGTGTCCTGACTTACTTTAAGCCTTGAAGACTGATCATCAAAGGGATTAAATAACTTGTTCAAAGCCTATCAGATAGAAGAGCAGATTCCCATTTAAGATTTTGCCTGACACTTTCCACTGTGCTAAGTGTTTTCAACACAGTAACACTAAGGGACTAATAAAGTATTTAGCATCTCTGCTCTGATAACTGGAATAAGTTGAACCAGACAATGGTATTAAAACCAATGACAAAGGTCTGGTACCACCAGTAAGCGAGAGAACAGTGACTTGGTTTTTAAAAGGGCAGCACTCAAAATGCAACTGTAAGATTTTTTGTTTCTTTAAGCCCTGTATTCTGCACTATTTCATAGGAAGAAAGTGACATTTGTATATTTTTTATTACCTAAAAACAAATCTGTTTCCATTTATAAAAGCAAACTAGGAATAATAGTAAATGAGGCAATCTGTTTTTCTCAGTTGTCTGTGCAGAAAGCATTTGTAAGACATAAAAGAGCATTCAATGGAGTTTTGGGGAGTTGGTCACAGGGGAATTTCTATATGTTCTTTCCCAAGAGACCTCATGGAATCGCAATAAATCAGTAAATCTGTCACGATCTGGCCTTCTTTGCAGACTTCCTAGATTTGTTCCTAGAATAGCTCCTTCTCCTGGGAAGTACTTATTTTTAACCTCCCAAAACTCATGTACATTATTTCTTTAGATGTATTGCCATATTTGCTCTGGTTATGTGCTAGTTTTCCTGGCCAGGAGTGATGATGACATTGATGATAGTAGCAACAATAATAACACTAAATGAAGAACACTAAATGAAGCACTTTACATCTATTGCTACTAATGTAGCCTCAGAACAACATGATAAAGTACTATTACTTTAATCTCCATTTTAGAGATGAGGAAACAGAGGCACAAGTAGATTAACTAAGTTTCCCAGGTGCACACAACCAGAAGGAATGGGGCCTGAACTCATACCAGGCAGCCTACCACTGGTGCCTGTGCTCTTAACCACAAAGCTGGGCTGTTGCATGTAGGTGGCTGTATATCTCTGATGGGGTCTGATCTGATCTGTGTTAATTTTGCTGTTTCGGTGCCCAGAGAGGAATCTCATTTCCCTACTTCCGAGTTATGAAGAGGCTAGGCGGAGGCACAATATCACACATGTGCCATGAAAATGACCACATTTTCAGAAGCATGTAGTGGGGGCATGTGATGTATTAATGGATGTTTGCATCAATTGCAGGGTTAAAAGATCATTTAGAACTCTGCATGATTGCTTAGAAGCATGAAATGTGGGGATATTTTGGAAATTGTGTTGGTTTGTGGAAAAAGGCATGAGAGTGTTTGAGTTTTGAAAGTTTCTGTCTATATGTATGGAGAGAGAGCAAGACAGAGACAGACACAGAGACAGAGCAGAGACAGAGAAAGTCCATACCCAAAGTAAATCTATCTGCCGTCCTTCAGCTGCCCTAAAAATCTGGCAGCTGATCCCAGTTAAAGGCAAAAATACCTTAGGAGGATAAAGGAAACTTTCTAGTATGCACCCAGAAATCTCAGCATTTTTGAGTGATAGAGGGAACTTTATTTATATGGTGGAATTGGGGCCTGTCCCCCAATAATACCAATGTAAAAACTTTGTACCATATTTTTTAGTGAAGTTTCATTTTAGTATTTCTTATACTTTGTTTTTCCCCTAGGGAAAGAAAAAAGGAGAAAAAAAATGAAGGGCACCTTTTATTCCTATAGTATCCTAACACAATTTCCCTATTAAGTTATGTGGAATTGAAATTATATTTGCCCAAAGAAAATTGAAGAAAATGCAAAACTCATTACAAAGAATGGGGCTATTAAAAATTGAAATAATGATACTAACCTGGAATTGCAGAAACCACGAACCTCATAATCATTAATTTCCTGTGTTTCAGATGGTATGTGTTATTGCCTTTCTGAGGCAGAGCCTCATAAGACACAATGATGGAGCTGTCTGATTAGTCTTTTCTGAATGGTTTACATGTAAACCTCTTCATTCAGTTTATGGCTATTGTTACTGTTTATAGAACCCATTCTTCTCTCCTCTTTGGCTGTAGGGTTTTGTTTTTGTTTTTTTGTTTTTTTACCCTAAAACCCATTGTGTTAAACATATTCTTAATTGCTACTTGCCATGTTGATCTTTTTGTTGTTTTCAAGTATTTCCATCAATGGACAGGTTTTTGTATTGTTTTGTTTTGTTTTGTTTTGTTATGGAAAAAGTGCCTGAACTATAATTATGGGGAAGGTTAGAACATTTTCTTTTAAATAAAACTGTTTCTGTTACACAATCTTTCAACTTCTCACCCGTAAATAAAAAATGTATTAATGTATAATGTATCACACTAGTTCATGGTGGGTTTAGGAATATACTGACTTTCTTTATCAAATATGAGCCTCTGAATCATGTATAAGTAATATTCCTCAGATCCTCCGTAGCGCTGAATTTTCAAAGTTGTAATTAAAGGTTCATATAATTGTCTTTTATCAAAGGTAATTTTAAGGGATGACTTAATATTACAAGTTTTTAAGGCTTTATTTTCAAAGGGAGAGGAGCAGGGAGGAAATGAGAAAGAGAGCCTTTGCTTTCAAGGCAAAGGGATCTACTTCGTGTGAAATCATCAGTCTCAAAAAGCGAAACACTCAATGCACACTCTGTTACAATTACGGGGTCCCCTGACTCGTCCTGCCCCCTTGAAAGGATAGCCACATTCCCACTAATTCACCTGCCACAGGACCATTTCAGCTTCCAGGCCTGCATATATGCCACTCCCCAATTTGTCATCTATTCACTTGCATTGTTAGGTTTTGTACAGTTTGAAATACACATCAATTTAATCCTTGTATTACTGTGCAAATGCACACTCAGTGGGACTCTTTACATGAATAATGCTTGGTACTAAGCAGTAGCATCTACATCCAAGATATTTCCATTCTATCTTAAATAACCTCTGTACACATGAAGAAATGACTCTCTTCCCACTGTTCCAGCCATCCTTTCTGTTTTGAGTCTATGAGTTCACATACTGTAGTTTCCGCATATAGGTGTATGCGTTTTCATTTGTGTTTTCTTTCAAAAAGCATATTACTTATTCAAGGTGCATCCATTTTGTAGCACCTTGTAAAATTTATGATCTTTTATGTCTGAATAGTTTTCCATTGTGTGCATGGGTCAATTTTATTTATCTTCTCTTCACTTGATGGACTTTTGGGTGGTTTCTCCATGGCTACCATGAATACTGCTGTCGTGGACATTTGGTGCACAATTTCTGTCTCTTACTATAATGCGGATACATGTCATTCTGCATTTGACAATCGCATAAAATCCTAAGGCACATAGAAGGTCTTTCAATAAAGCCTGTGAACTTGATTTCAGAAGTATCGATGTCCTTTCATGAATTGTGACATATGTAATAGGCTCACGTAAGATGTTTTGAATGCGGGAAAGTGGAGGCTGGTATATTAGGACTTGCTGTATTATCAGCTCATATTTTATATTAATCAAATCCTGTTCTCAGTCATGTCTACTAATTTCAAAAAATCTGGAATCAGTGTTTCACAGGGAGATCTATATTTATCTTGTTCAAAAGGTAGCTAATGGGCATACATTACAGTACTACATACTTTTGTACTATTCAACATGGATCCTGTGTTAACATAGAAATCCTTCTTAATTTCTATAGTTATTGTACTATGATTGACTTTATGAATTTAACTTTGTAGCCATGAAATCACTGAAAAACCTGCCTCAGCATTTTATACTGTTCTGGTAGTATAGGATAATGAATGAAAAGAATTTTTCTTAATCAACTTAATGAGTAAATTTCTACAGTACCTTCCTCTGGTTCAGGAAGAGTGTACACACTGATGCACAAACAAATGCAGTCTCTTTTCCTTATGGATGTTGTTGTCCCGGGCGGCACATCTTCTTCTTCATTTCCACAGCAATTTCCTGGGAAATGCAGAGAAATAGAGAGTAAGGTTGGCATCTTGCTGGAAGAAGACCACAGAACAATTTGTTATGTTTTACTCATAGTTCGACCTTCCAATCTCCCTGCTCACCAGCTGCCCGACAAATCTCATGCGTCAAAAATGGTCTTATAATCAATCTGGTGCATTACTTTGATTCAGGGATGTTAAACCAAATTTGTGTTTGACAGATAATGCCACTTGTTAATTGTATGTTATTATTTTGATATATTGTTGGATTCAACTTGCACATTTTAAAAATAATTTATGTGTCTATATCCATAACAGACAATGCTCTGTAGCTTACTTGTGATTTCTTTTTCTTGATCTGTTTCCTGGGTAATAACTGGCCTCAAAAAATGTCTTGGTAAATGAATTTGTCAATTTCCCAGTGGTTTCCCTGTTTTGGAAGTATTTGTAAAGTATTGGTATTTTAAATTATTTTAATTAAATGTTTCATAAATTGAAGTGGAAATCCACATGCATCTGGGCATTTGGTTGTGTGCAGAAAAATATCTCTTAACTCTCTTTAGTATAGTTCTATTCATATTTATATTCCTTCTTGACTTTAGTTAGACAATGTGTATTTATATAGGAATTGAATTCTAGTTGGTAGCATTCATGTTGTTATATTTTTACCAGTTGTGATGGAATAATAAGGAATAGTGAAGTAGAAAAATAAGTTTTTGGGGCAACTATAATACCAATTTCATAGATCCCTCTGTTGTAGGAAAGAGTGTTACTACACTCCTAGACTTACTACTCATCTCTATTGTATGGGAGAGATATAATACATAATCCAAACAAATAAGGAACTGTGCCACTTGATTTTGGGCTTTATCAATACCATGGAATAATCCTAATTTTTCTCTTGCATGAATATTGGAGGACATAATAAGTTTTTATAAGAACATTTAAATGACATATAGAATAGCATTGAGATATGAAATATTAATGAAAGAGAGTCGTTAACATTACATATCCAAAGTTAGGCAATATTCAAACGATATCCACATATAGATATAGTTTCACAGAATTTAATGTATAAAAAATAATTCATGTAAAACAGACACTAAGACATTTAAATTATATTAAGTGATGATAAAGTTATCATAGTAATAATGTGATATATATACATATATATCAAACAAATAAACACTTTCTAAGTGCCAAATAACTGTATTATAAAGTTTTTACAGTTCAAGTCACAAATTTGAAGTATTGTTCATGACTAAGAGAAGATGTCACAGACACACATGCCAGAGAATATTAATTTAATTGGCACATTTTAAGGCCTAAAAAATCATAAAATATATGAAAGCAGAAATCTCACATGTCATATTCTCTGGGCTCTGTGAAATTACGATAGATACTGTCAATTTAAATGTAATCAAAAATTAGTATCAAACTAAATGCATATCTTAATTAAGACATTTTGCATAATTACGACATAGAAAATCCAAACTGAGATTACTTCTACAAAGACTTGGAAGTAAGAATAAAGCATAGCAGGTGGAGGAAAGGACTTGAATTCACAAAACTAAGCTCTACCAAGAGTAACTCAATTTTCCAGAAAAACAGTAATGCATTGTGATGCACAGACTTCATTAATAGTCACAGATCATCCCACCAGAAATTTGTACAAAATGAAGGTATTTTCAAATATGATCAAATAATCATTTTCTACAAACAATATTGTGATATGGCAACTTTGAAGATAAAAGAAATGTTTGAAATTCATAACAGATAAAATTTTATAAGATACTGTTGTCTGCCCCTACACACACACACACACACACACACACACACACACACACATATTGATATATTTTCCTCATGTGTACAATGTGGATTTCGTGGCTTTAATTTTTAAAAAGTGTGCAATTTCCAAAACTCCTTTCATGCTATTTTAAATAACTAAAATTACTCAAAATTAAAGGAATTGTTGGGAGTAGCTAAGGTGTCATAAAGTAACGGGACCCTGGGCTTTCTTCATACCTAAAACACAGCTATATTGAGATCAGATCACTTGGAACACCCTGGAAATCAATCTGCAGAGTGGGAAAAGGATCTCCACAGTTGGAGGTAGACAGTGTAGAGGGTGGGATGCTTAATTCAACATAAAATCAAAGCACACCTAGGTAAAGCTCCAAACACTACCCATGCAAGCAAAGAGATATTCTGAAAACGATGGACCAATGGGAAAGAGCAGCTAAAACACAACAATATAGTGCATACTGCGTACACCAGAAACACTTTCTGAAATTACAGGCCCTAGACAGTGTATGGTCCCTTTTGAATATAGTAGTACTTTCAGGTGCAGGAAATATAACAGGCTTTTAAAACATGCAAAACACAGAAATTTAAGTAAGATAGAGGAAATTTCCCCAAATCAAAGTCCAAGAAGAAATCACATCCAGGGTCTTGCTCAAAACAGATGTCTGAATAAGAATTTTGAAGAAAGGGTCATAAGACTAATAGCTGGACTTGGAAAAAGATGCCAGAGAAAACACGACTGCATAGATCAAAGACCTAAAAACTAGTTGGGCTGAAATAAGAAATGGTATAACTGACTTTCAGTACTGATTGGATACAGTCACAACGAGGATTGAAGAAGCAGAGGAGAGAATATGTGATATAGAAGATAAAACTATGGAAAATAATTAAGCTGAAAAAGAAAGAGGTAGAGGAAAATACAAGATCATAAGGGGAAACTTTGAGAAATAAGTGATTCTATTAAATGAAACCATATCTGTATCATAAGAGTCCCAGAAGAAGATTAGGGAAATGGAGCAGAAGTTTTATTTGAGCAATTTATAGCTGTAAACTTACCTAATCTGGGGAAGTAAACAGACATTCAAGAGCAAAGGCACAGAGAACTTCCCTCAAAATCGACAAAAGTAGGTCAACACCATGAAATACCATAGTGAAACTTGCAAAATACAAAGATAAAGAGAGAATCTTGAAAGCAGCTAGGGACAAAATGTACTTAACCTGCAAGGGTATACACATAATATTAGATTTCTCTCTGAGTGGAGAAAAAATTTATAAACAAAGCAAAAAAGACTACACAGGACCAGGATATATCACCAGAAACAACCAACTCTACAGGTAACACAATGATGCCAAATTCATATCTTTAAGTAATCACTCTGAATGTAAATGGATTAAATGTTCCAATAAGAAGACATAGGGTATCAGAATGGAAAAAAAGGTCCATCTGTATCATGCCAACAAGAAATTAACTTTCAGTGTGAAAAGAACTTCAGATTGAAAATGAGATGGTTGAGAACCATCTTTTATGCTAACGCATGTCAAAAACCGCCAGAGTAGTCCAACTTATAACAGGCTAGATTTTAAAAAATGTAACAAGAGAAGGGTTTTATATCATAATTAAGGAGTCTGTCTTTCACGATCTCACAGTTGTAAATATTTATGCTCCCAACTTTAAAACACCAAAATATATAAATCAATTAATAGCCAAAAATAAACTCATTGATAATAATCCCATAATAGTAGGGGATTTTAATACTCCACTTGTACCAATGGACAGATCATCTAAGCAGAAGATCAACAAGGAAACAATGGGCCTGAATGACATACAGGACCAGATGGACTTAATAGATATATTCAGAACATAGCCTAAAGTGACAGAATATACATTGTTTTCAATTATACATGGGACATTCTCCAGACGGGATCACATGGTGGATCATAAATCAGCCTTCAACAAGTACAAAAAGATAAAGATCATATGCATATTTTCAGAGGACAACACTATGAAACTTGAAATCAACTCCAAGAAAAAAAAAATAAGAAAGCTCTCCAATGCATGGAGGTTAAAGAACACACTACTAAAGAATGAATGGGTTGGTGGAGGAAGCCAACATGGTGGAGAAGTAGGAGGATCCATACCTCCCGCATCTCACAAAGAAGTGAGGAGGCCAAAGGACTTTGAACCTCAGAGTCTGGGAGCAAAAGAGTCTGAATCTACCAGGAATATAATGGATCAATTGGAGAAAAGATAGGTGGGGGATTGCAAACTGGGGGAGATAATACAGGCAATTTAGGCATGGAGGGGAGGGACCCATTTCTGCAGAGAGACACAGGGAAGAGAAAGAGCCGCTAGGGAAGTGTACGACCATATGTGGACAGGAGAAAGACCTCGGACTGGGAGTGAGAGGGATCCTATCTCTAACTGTGGGGCTTTCTTCCCACCGAGGCCGGATCCCTGTTCCTGCACCTGGGGAGGAGGGGAACCAGTCCTGGGTTAGGTGGTAGGTTGTGAGTCCACAGTTGGAGAAAGCAGTCCCCTCCCTGGAGGTCTGCACGATAGTACAAAGCCTGCCTGTGCCTGCCACCCCGGGGTTCAGTGGCTGGGCATAGTCTGCAGTAGGAGAAAGGGGCTCCCTCCCTGAAGTGCTGTGCGAAAAGACAAAGCCTGCCTGTGTCTGCCTGTGTCCACCACCCCTGGGGTTCAGTAGCCTGTTCTGTGGCACAGTCTGCAGTAGGTGAAGGTGGTCCTCCCTGAAGTGTGGCAGCACAGACAAAGCTAGTCGGGGCCACATATCGGGACACACTGAGAGGTGCTTCCCCAGTGCCAGAACACATGGAATGAGACGTTGAATCCTGGGCAAGTGCAGGGTCAGGGAAGTTGGAAGAGCTAGAAGGACTGCCCCACCTGCTCCCAGGGCACAGTGAGGACGACTCAAACAGAGTCACCAGGTCCAGTTCCACGGAGATTACACTGGGGGATAACCATTTCCCCACCACCACCACCAAGGCAGGGCCTCAGGGATCACTCCTGGGGCCCATAGTGGAGGTGGGTCCAGACTGCTCCAAACCACTCCCCTTGGAACTGGGTAACTGCATATATACCTGAGCTGGACAGACCCTGCTGACAGCTCCCCAGTCCAGCATTACAGCATTGCCTGGATTAACTCTAGGTCAATTCTGGATATATAAATATATTCACCCACCACCACCATTTCTCCTTCTTATCTTTTCCTTACCCTAGACTGGTTACTCTGGTTATTGGCTTGTCTAAACAGACATATTTAATCCATTGTCTTGATACATGTTCTACACATCCTTCTTTACACTCCTTTCTCTCTCTCTGGAATAATCAAGCCATATAGTTTCTCTGGGTAACTTTATCTTCCTTTCTTTTCCCCTGCCTCCTTCTTTGTTTTTCTTTCTCACTCTCTGGGTTAAGCTTTTTAGTCTCTCAGCCTAGTCAGTTTTTATTTTTTCTTTTCCCCAAGATCCTGTATTTGTCTCTTTGTATGTGCTCTTCCATCAGCCTTGCCACCACCCTGTTCTTTACTTGTAGTTGGTGTTTTAGGATTTTTTGTTTTTAGTTTTTTTCGTTTTTGTTTATTTGTGTTATTTGTTTGTTTATGTGTTTTTGACTCCTGTTTGTCTGTCTGTTTGTTTTCATTTACAGGGCTACTCCAAGGAACAAATCAAAGTGCATCTGGTGGAGGGTCCAAAATATCACTACAAGTAAGGTAATAAAATAACCAAAGTCCTAACAACAGAGAAGCAAGTAACAATCTACAAAGAACACCTCCTGAAGGGCCAGGCCCTGGACAGTGTATGACCCCCTCCCACCCCAACCCCCATGATATAGCAGTGCTCTCAGGTGCAGAGCACACAACAAGCTTTTAAAATACATAAGGGACAGAAAACTGAGCAGATGACAAAACTGAAGAATTCTCCTCAAAAGAAATTCTATGAAGTAGCAACAGTTAACAAATTGATCAAAACCAACTTAAGCAATATAACTGACAAGAATTTAGAATAATAGTTATAAAATTAATTTCTAGGCTTGAAGAAAGCATAGAGGACAGCAGAGAATCTATTGCTACAGAGATCAAGGGACTAAAAACCAGTCATGATATATTATAAATGCTATAAATGAGGTACAAAATAAAATGGAGGTGGCCACAGTGTGAATTAAAGAGGCAGAGGGGAGAATAGGTGAATTAGAGGATAAAAATATGGAAAAAGAGGAAGCTGAGAAAAAGAGAGATAAAAAAATCCAGGAGTATGAAGGGGGAATTATGGAACTAAGTGATGCAATCAAATGGAACAATATCCATATCATAGGAATGAAGAGAGACAGAGAAAGGGGTTGAAGGTGTACTTGAACAAATCATAGCTGAGAACTTCCCTTATAAAGAGAGAATTCTGAAAGCATCCAGGGATAAACAGGCTTTAACATACAAAGGGAGACACATAAGGATAGTAGCAGACCTCTCTACTGAAACTTGGCAGGCCAGAAAGGAATGGCAGGAAATCTTCAATGTGATGAACAAGAAAAAATATTCAGCCAAGAATCTTTATGCAGCAAGTTGTCATTCAGAACAGAAGGAGACATAAAGGTTTTCTGAAACAATCAAAAACTGAAGGAATTCATCACCACTAAACCAGCCCTACAAGAGATTCTAAGGGGGATTCTGTGAGTGAAATGTTGCAAGGACCACAATGTACCAGAGACATCACTACAAGCATGAAACCTACAGACATCACGATGACTATAAACCCATATCTTTTTATAATAATGCTGAATGTAAATGGACTAAATGTTCCAATCCAAAGATGTAGCATATCAGAATGGATAAAAAATATAAAAAATAATAAAAAAAGACCTATCTAGTTTCTCTCTACAAGAGACTCCTTTTAGACCCGAGGTCACCTTCATACTGAAAGAGAGGGAATGGAGAACTGTCTATCATGCTACTGGAAATCAAAAGAAAGCTGGAGTAGCCATACTTATATCAAACACACTAGACTTTAAATTAAAAGCTGTAACAAAAGATGAAGAAGGGCGTTATATAATAATTACAGGGTTTATCTATCAGGAAGAGCTAACAATTATAAATGTCTATGTGCCAAATACAGGATCCCCCAAATGTATAAAACAATTACTCACAAACATAAGCAACCTTATAAGAATGTGGTAATTGCAGAGTACTTAAATAATCCACTTATTAAAAGGATAGATCATATATGATAGATCATCTGAGAGAATCAGTAAAGAAACAATGGGCCAGAATGATACATTGGGGCAGATGGACTGGAGAGATATATTTAGAACTCTGCATCCCAAAGCAACAGAATATACTTTCTTCTTGAGTGCACATGGAACATTCACCAAAATAGATCACATACTGTGTCACAAAACAGCCCTTTGAAATATAAAAGAATTGATATACCATGCACACTTTCAGATCACAGTGCTTTGAAACTTGAAATCAACCACAAGAAAAAGGCTGGAAAACCTCCAAATAATGTAAGCTAAAGAACATCCTACTAAAGAATGAATGGGCTAAACAGGCAATTAGAGAAGAAATTAAAAAAATATATGGAAACAAATGAAAATGAAAATACAACAATCCAAACGCTTTGGTATGCAGCGAAGGCAGTCCTGAGAGGAAAATACATTGAAATCCAGGCCTATCTCAAGAAACAAGAAAAATCCCAAATACAAAATCTAACAGCACACCTAAAGGAACTAGAAGCAGAACAGCAAAGACACCCCAAACTCAGCAGAAGAAGAGAAGTAGTAAAGATCAGAAAAGAAATAAACAATATAGAATCCAAAACAAACAAAAAACAAACAAGAAAAAAAAAACAAACACAGTTGAGCAATGAATGAAACCAAGAGTTGTGTTTTTGAAAAAATAAACAAAATTGATAAACTTCTACCCAGGCTTCTCAAAAAGAAAAGGGAGATGACCCAAATAAATAAAATCATGAATGAAAATGGAATTATTACAACAAATCCCTCAGAAATACAGACAATTATCAGGGAATACTATGAAAAATTATAGGCCAAAAAATGGACGACCTGGAAGAAATGGACAAATCCTGAAACTCCTACACACTTCCAAAACTCAAGCAAGAAGAAATAGAAAATGTGAACAGACCCAGAAGTAGTGAAGAAATTGAATCAGTTATCAAAAATCTCCCAAAAAATAAAAGTCCTGGACCAGGTGGCTTCTCTGGGGAATTCTTCCAGACATTTAAAGCAGAAATAATACCTATCTTTCTCAAGCTGTGGCAAAAAAAAAAAAAAAAAAAAGAAAGAAAGAAAAAGAAGGAAAACTTCCAGGCTCATTCTATGAAGCCAGCATTACTTTGATTCCCAAACCTGACAGAGACCCAGCAAAAAAAGAGAACTACAGGCCAATATACCCGATGAATATGAATGCAAAAATTCTCAAAAAGATACTAGCAAATCGAATTCAACAACATATAAAAAGAATTATTCACCATGATCAAGTGGGATTCATTCTTGACCTGCAGGGTTGGTTCAATATTTGCAAATCAATCAACGTGATACATCACATTAATAAAAGAAAAGATAAGAACCATATGATCTTATCAATAGATGCAGAAAAAAAACATTTGACAAAATAAACATCATTTCTTAGTAACAACCCTCGAGATATTTGGTATAGAAAGAACATACTTAAAATCATAGAAGTCATTTATGAAAAGACCACAGCTAATATTATCCTCAATGGGGAAAAACTGACAGTTTTCCTCCTTAGATCAGGAACACTACAGGGATGTCCATTCTCACTGCTGTTGTTTAACATAGTGTTGGAAACCTTAGAATCAGCAATAAGACAACAAAATGAAATAAAAGCCATCAAAATTGGCAAAGATGAAGTCAAACTTTCACTACTTGCAGACAACATGATATTCTGCATGGAAAATCCACCACACTCCACCAAAAGTGTGCTAGAACTAATACATGAATTCAGCTAAATTGCAGGGTACAAAATCAATGTAGAGAAATTGGTTGCATTTTTATATACCAATAATGAAGCAACAGAAAGAGAAATAAAGAATGTGATCCCATTCACAATTGCACCAAGAACGTTAAAATACCTGGTAATAAACCTAGCCAAAGATTTAAAATATCTGTATGCTGACAACTATAGAAAGGTTATGAAGGAAATTGAAGAAGATACAAAGAAATGGAAAAATATTCCATTCTTATGGATTGCAAGAAGAAATATTATTAAAATGTCAATACTACCCAAAACAATCTACACATTCAATGCAATCCCAATCAAAATTGAACCAGCATTCATCTCACAGCTAGAACAAGCAATCCTAAGATTTGTATGGAACCACAAAAGACCCAAATAGCCAAAGTAATATTGAAGAAGAAAACCAAAGCGGGAAGCATCACATTCCCAGACTTTAGCCTCTGCAACCAAGCTGTAATCAAGACAGTATAGTATTGGCATAAAAACAGACACATAGACTAATTGAATAGGATAGAAAACCAAGAATTGGACCCACAAATGTATGGCCAACTAATTTTTGACAAAGCAGGAAAGAGTATCCAATGGAAATAAAGACAGTCTCTTTAAAAAATGGTGCTGGAAGAACTGGACAGCAACATGCAGAAGAATGAAACTAGACCACATTCTTACACCATTCACAAAAATAAACTCAAAGTGGATGAAGGATGTGAATTTGAGACAGGAAACCATCAAAACCCTAGAAGAGAGAGCAGGAAAAAACCTCTGTGACTTCAGCTGCAGCAATTTCTTAATCGACACCTCTCCAAAGGCAAGGGAATTAAAAGCAAAAATGAACTATTCAGACCTCCCTGAGATAAAAAGTTTCTGCACTGCAAAAGAAACAATCAAGAAAACTAAAGGGCAACCGATGGAATGGGAAAAGATATTTTCAAATGGCATCAGATAAAGGACTAGTATCCAAAATCTGTAAAGAACTCACCAAATCCACACACGAAAAACAAATAATCCAGTGAAGAAATGGGCAGAAGACATGAATAGACAATTCTCTAAAGTAGACATCCAGATGGCCAAAGGACACATGAAAAGATGTTCAACGTCACTCCTCATAAGGGAAATACAAATCAAAACCACACTGAGATATGACCTCATGCCAGTCAGAGTGGCTCACATTAACAAATTGGAGACTATAGATGCTGGAGAGTATGTGGAGAAACGGGAACCTTCTTGCACTGTTGGTGGAAATGCAAACTGGAGGAGCCACTCTGGAAAACAGTGTGGAGGTTCCTCAAAAAATTAAAAATAGATCTACCCTATGACCCAGCAATAGCACTTCTAGGAATCTACCCAAAAGATACAGGAGTGCTGATGCATAGGGGCACTTGTACCCCATTGTTTATAGCAGCACTTTCAGCAATAGCCAAATTATGGAAGGAGCCTAATTGTCCATCAACTGACAAATGTATAAAGAAGATGTGGTTTATATATACAATTGAATACTACTTGGCATTGAGACAGAATGAAAGCTAGCCATTTGTAGCAACGTGAATGTAACTGGAGGGTATTATGCTAAGTGAAATAAGTCAGGCCAAGAAAGACAGTTACCATATGTTTTTCACTCTTACGTGGATCCTGAGACACTTAACAGAAGACCAGAGGAGAGGGAAATGGGGGAAAAAGTTACAGAGGGGTAGGGGCAAACCATAAGAGACTTAAATGCTGAGAACAAACTGAGGGTTGATGGCAGGTGGGGGAGATGGGAAAGTGGGTGATGGTCATTGCAGAGGGCATCTGTTGGGATGAACACTGGGTTTGTATGGAAACCAATCTAACAATAAATTATGTTTAATATAACAATTAAAAAAAAAGAATGAATGGGTTAACCAGGAAATTAGCGAATAAATTTTTAAAAATATGTGGAAGCAAATGAGCATGAAAACAGAACTGTCCACACACTTTGGGATTCAGCAAAGATCATATTAACAGGAATATACATTAAGGTAAATTCTATCTCAAGAAACAAGATAGTTCCCAAATACACATCTAAGCTCACACCTACAGAAACTAGAAAATGTGCAGCAAATAAAGCCAAAAGCCAGCAGAAGAAGAGGAATGATAAACATTAGAGCAGATATGAACAATATTTGAAACCAACAAACAAAACACAGTAGAAGAGATCACTAAAAATAAATGCAGGTTTTCTGAAAGAATTAAATAAAATTGATAACATCCTTAGTCACACTTATCAAGAAGAAAATAAAGAATACTGAAATTGAAAAAATCACAAATGAAAGAAGGGAGAGTATGTATGCCACAGAAATATAAACAATTATAAGAGACTACTATGAAAAATATATGCCAAAAAATTTGAAATCTGGAAGAAATAGACAAATTCCTTGAAAATCACAAACTACCAAAACTGATACAGGGAGAAATAGAAAATTTGAAGGGCCCTAACCACCAATGAAATTGAATCGCTTATCAAATATCTCTCAACAAACAAAGATCCTGGACCAATTGGCTTCCCAGGAAATTTCTACCAGACATTTAAAAGAAGAACTAATACCTACTTTCTCAAACTGTTCCCCAAAAATATAAATGGAAGGAAGTCTAGCACACTCATTCCAGGAAACCAGCATTACCTTGAATCCAAAATCAGGCAAAGATGCCACAAAAAAGAAAAAAAAAAGAAGAAGGAGAATTATGGGACAATATCCCTGATTAATCTGGATGCAAAAATCTCAACAAGATACTAGCAAATAGAATTCAACATTATATTAAAAGAACTATACACTCTGATCAAGTGCGATTTATACATGGGCTGCAGAGACGATATAAATATTTGCAAAATAAGTCAACGTGATACACCACATTAATAATAAAAGAAAGGATAAGAATCATGATACTCTAAATAGATACAGAATATGCATTTGACAAAATACAGCACTGTTTCTTGATAAAAACCCTCAAGAAAATAAGGATAGAAGGAAAATTTCTCAACATCATAAAGGCCATTATAGGAAAGACCCACACCTAATATCATCCTCAATGGTAAAAGCTGAGAGCTTCACCCTAATGTCAGGAACACGACAAAGATGTCCATTCTCACCACTGTTGTTCAGCATATTACTGGAAGTCCTAGCCTCAGTAATCACAGAACAAAAAGAAACAAAAGACATACAAATTGGCAAGGGAGAAGTCAAATTTTCACACTTCACAGATGGCATGATATTCTATGTTAAAACCCAAAAGACACCAAAAACTGCTAGAACTGATTCATGAATTCAGAAAGCTGCAAGGTATAAAATCAACATACAGAAACTGGTTGCATTTCTTTACACCAATAGTGAAGCACCATGAAGAGGAAACAAGGAACCAATCCCATTTACAATTGCACCAAATAAAGTAAAATACCAAAGAATAAACCTAACCAAAGAGGTGAAATACCTATAGGGTGAACAATATAAAAAGCTTATGAAAGAAATTGAAGAACACACAAAGTGGGGCCCTTGGTGGCTCAGTCAGTTAAGCATCTGACTTTGGCTTAGGTGATAATCTCTGGGCTCTTGAGTTAGAGCCCCATTTTGGGCTCTATGCTGACAGCTCAGGACCTGTAGCCTGCTTTGGATTTTGTGCCCTCCCCCCGACTCACACTTTGTCTCTCTCTGTTTCTCAAAAATTGATAAACATTTGAAAGATTAAAAAAAGAAGACACAAAAAATGCATGAACATCCCATGCTTATAGATTGGAGGAACAAATATTGTTAAAATGCTTATACTACCGAGAACAATCTATACATTCAATGGAATCCTTATTAAAATAACATCCGCATTCATCACAGAGTTTGAAAAAAAATCCTAAAATTTGTATGGAAACAGAAACGTCCTGGAGTAGCCAAAGTAATGTTGAAAAGGAGAAAATATGGAGGCATCACATTGTGGACGTCAAGCTATAATCAAGGTGGTATGGTATTGGCACAAAAACAGACACATAGTTCAATGTAACAGAATAGAGAATCCAGAAATAGACCCACAAATGTATGACCAACTAATCCTTGACAAGGCAGGAAAGAATATCTAGTGGAAGAAAAGACAGTTTTTTCAGCAAATGGTGCTGAGAAATCTGGATAGTGAAATGCAGAAAAAATGAAGCTGGATCACTTTCATATAGTATAAAAAAAACTAAATTCAAAATGTATGAAAGCCCTAAATATGAAACAGGAATCCATTAAAATCCCATAATAGGAAACAGTAGCCTCTTTGAACTCTGCAATAGCAAATTCTTACTAGACTTGTCTCTGGGAGAATGGGAAACTAAAGGAAAAATGAACTATTAGGAACGTATCTAGATAAAATAGCTTCTGCACATCACAGGAAACAAACAACAAAACTAAAAGACAACAGATGGAATGGGAGAAGATATTTGTAGATTACACATCGGATAAAGGGTCAGTATCCAAAATAGGTACTTCTTAAACACAACACCCAAAATACAAATAATCCAGTGGAGAAATGGGCAGAAGACATTCATACACAATTTCCAAAGAACACACCCAGAGGACCAACAGACACGAAAGATGCTTAACATCACTCATTATCAGAGAAATACAAATCAAAACCACAATGAGATACTACATCACACCTATTAGAATGGCTAAACAAACAAGAGAGGAAACAACAGATTTTGGTGAGGATGTGGAATTAGGATAACCCTTTTACACTTTTTGTGGGACTACAAACTGGTGCAGCCACTCTGAAAACAGTATGGAGGTTCCTCAAAAAATTCAAAATAGACCTACCCAGCAATTGCATCAGTAAGTATATATCCAAAGGATACAAAAATGCTAATTCAAAGGGACACATGGACCACAATGTTTACAGCAGCACTATCAACCATAGCCAAAGTATGTAATGAGTCAAAAGATCCATTGACTGATGAATGGATAAATGTATCATATAATGGAATATTATTCAACAATCAAAAAGAATGAAACCTTGTCATTTGGAAACATATGGATGGAACTAGAGTGTATTATGCTAAGGGAAATGCTAAGTCAGAGAAAAACAAATATATGATTTCACTCATATGTGGAATTTAAGAAACACAATAGATAAACGTAAGGGAAGGGAGGGAAAATGAGATAAAAATGAAGAGAGCAAAACCATAAGAGACTCTTAAATACAGAGAACAAACTGAGGGTTGCTGGAGTGGTGTTTGTTGTAGGGATGGGGTAAGTGTGTGATGGTGATTAAGAAGGCACTTGTTCAGATGAGCACTGGTCATTATTGAAAGTGATGCATCACTCTGTTGTACTTCTTAGAACAATACTACACTATCAGTTAACTAACTTTAATTTAAATAGAAAATATATATACAATACAAAAGTAAAAGAATCCTTATAATGTACAGCAAAGGTAATAATAAAATATAAGAACATCCCAAAAAGTTAAGTAATTCAAGTTAAGGATCTAAAGAAGCAATCAAAATCAGAGACCACCTCGCCATCCAAATATTGGCTGACCACACGGAACTCAAACCTGTGCAGTACTCTAACTTGTCCTCAGGGTGATTGGTACAAAGAAATAGACTAGAGATATCTGCACTATGATATGTCCCAAATTTTACAATGGAATTAGTAATGGTGAAACACAATTAAATGTGCTACTAAGTATAGGGTAGAAGAAATTACATGTCACAAAATAAATATATCAGCAATATGTTTAAAATATTTGATGGACATTGAGGAGGGCACCTGTTGGGATGAGTACTGGGTGTTGTATGGAAACCAATTTGACAATAAATTTCATATAAAAAATAAAACATTTAAGTAAAGACAGGAAAATAGGAAATGAAAATAATGTAGAAAGAAAAGAAACTATACACTTGTAAGATATATTGTGAAGAAGCCTAATATAAGTAAATCTTGAAAATTAAAGGAAATGAAAATTAAATAACTCAGTTTAGTAAACAATATTTTAGTTAAATATTATATTAGTCTAAGTTGATGAGAGAAATAAACTAGAATACTGAACAAAAATATTGAAGCCACATACATTCAAGAGAGAACATTCATGGAGAATAGAGTTGTCACTATGTTATATGAAGATCAGAATGGGAAGAAATAAGAATCATTTAATTGTTTCACTAGTGTGTACAAAATAATAAAACAAAACTAAAAAAATGATGATTATAATAAATTTCTAATTTCAAAACTAGGCATGAAGTTACAAATAAGAAATTAATTGTAGTAAAATCAGATAAGTAAAAATACTCACCATAAATATTAATCAAACTGTGTAAACAAAAGAAATTAATTAAAGAAAAGAATTAATCAAACTGTGTAAACAAAAGAAATTTGTATATATACATACAGAGGTGAGAGTACACTCTCTGCAGCCCTAATAGACGCCAGAACTCATAGAAATAAATATAAATAGTGCTGAGAAAAGTGTTACTCAATTAAAATTAGATGCACAGCTAAATATCTTGAAGTAAAAAAGTAAATACAATTTTCAAATGTTGCATTACCAATAGGTAATTACTAGCATTGTACTGTAGTACAATAGCCATGCTTTAGAGTGTATTTCTCTTGTATAGAGAAAAATTCTCCTTATATATAAATAAACACTATAATTTGAATAACATCAAAATGATCAGTTCTAGATAACGATTTCCAGAATATGTACCTATAACTTGATTGTCATTTTCCCACACTTCCGAAACACATTTTCTATCTTTTATCAGAACTTATTAGCACCAACACACTGACAGTGGCATAGACATTGGGCACAAGCTTCTATAAATCCAGAATGACTGTGTCATATGCCCATAAGAGAGTGGAGGAGAAGGAGATGATGATTCCCACCTAGTACATGACCACAAAGAAACTTGCCAACAGCAGGATGGTTTGGGTGGCCCTTCTCTCTGGGGAGACTCTTGAGGAAAGACTGGTGCTGTGAAGGTGCTGGCACTGCCTCTGATGCCTGGACAAAAGAATCACAATGTACACACTTGAGAGCAGCATGCCTCTAACAAAGGAAACATCCCTGGATATAGAAAAAGTGAAAAAAGGTACCCTGATGATGGAGTTTAGCGAGAAAGTGAGCTGTATTTACTGACACGCAGTGATTGCTCTGGGACATTACAAGGAGTAGCAGTACACAAGATGCAGTTACTAATGAGAGACAAACTGAGAAACCATAAGATGATAAAAGAATGGAAGATGTGCTTTTTGCACGTATGTTTAAAGCTGGCCAACCAGCTTTAAAGCAGGCCAACCAGGAGGTGCTAGGGCTGATCATGATGGCTTTGAACATGCTCAGGAGGCAGATGGTGCTCATGGAGAGACCCCGTGTCACCCTGATCATGCAGAATAAAGCCTTGCATTTGAAATCATTTAGAAAGTTCAGTACTTCAAACAGGTCTGAAGACATTAAAAACAGTGCAGCGAAGAGTTTCATTATGTGGACAAAGGCCAAATGATAGATGATCAGGTCAGAAGGCTTATGCCTGTGATCCAGAAGTAGCACGAAGATGTGGAAGAGAAGCAGGAAGGTGTTGGCAAAACTTCCAATACCAACTTGTAAAAACTGGCCTATCTTCATAGTAATATAAATGGAAGATATCATCATCACAGTGACAAAGAAAAAACATATTTTGTGTATCCGAAAAATTAGACCTCACAATATCAATGTCATCCATTCTGTTGTCAAAATCATCACAACACATTTTTTATTTTACTCAATTAATCATTAAGTCTATATTGTATAAAGTCTTAGAAATACAGTCTCTAAATTATTTGTACACCATTTGACTGTGTGTATATTATATACATACATATCTATCTGTTATCTTCCTATATCTATCACTCTATCTGTCTATAATATATGTATCATCTAACTTGGGAAAGAGAGAAAGAAAGAGAGGAAGGTCAGAGAGACAGACAGAAAGAGAGATCTCATATCCATATTAATGCCAGTATGATGTACCTATTCCCCATACTGCCCATACGGTACTTTCATTTCTTTTTTTGAAAGTTTGCTTTCCTGTTCTGCATTCTCCTGTCTCATATTCAGCATGAAGAATCCTAATAGTCATTAAAGTATGCATAGGTGTTTGTATAGTTGAACTGTTGTACATTTTATGCTAATGGGGAAAGAATTACCAAAGAAACAATTGGGAAAAAAAATATGCCCAGGCAAGTCCCCATCACATACTGTGACACTTTTTCTTCTCCCTCCTTCCACATTTAGAGACCATATATATTACGTTTGGTCTATCCTGTTAATTCAGCATAATCTCACCTTAAAGTTAGATAATTATTAATCATCCTTCTATCAAAACCATGAACACTTAAATTCAGGAGAGAGGACAATTGAGTTTCCAGGACACTGGCCTTGCCAGGAGCTTTTAGAAAATAAGCCTTGCAATTGAACAGAGCACAAGACAATCAAGTCTCCAGAATACTGGTCTTGTCAAGAACCACCAGACCATAGTTCTTCCAAACCAGCTCTGCAAGGAGTCATGAAGACAGTGAGCTCCCCATATGCCCTTGTACCTGGAGCCCTCCGACAGAAAAGGGCACAGGCAAACAAGTCTCCAGAAAACCAGGTTTGCAAAAAGTATTCAAACCATAAACCATCCTATCTAGCTCTGCACTAGGCCAGGTAGTGACCTGGACAGTGCGCTCACCACTTGCCCTTGGACCTGGAGCCCTACTAAAGAGCAGAGGACAGGACAATCAAGTCTCCAGAACAGTGGGCTTGCCAACAGTCTTCAGACCACAAACCATCCAATCCTGCTGTACGCTATGCCAAGGATTCATGTGGAGAGCAGGCTTATCATGTATCTTAGAAATGCTTCCAGGGGCGCCTGGGTGGCTCAGCCAGTTGAGCGTCCGACATCAGCTCAGGTCATGATCTCACAGCTTGTGAGTTCGAGCCCCATGTCAAGCTCTTGCTGACAGCTCGGAGCCTGGAGGCTGCTTCAGATTATGTGTCTCTCCCTCTCTCTGTCCCAACCCACTCGCATTCAGTCTCTGTGTCTCTCAAAAATAAATAAAACATTTTTTTTAAAAGAACTGGTTCCATCCACCACAGCTCTGCACAAGGAATGTAGTTACTTGGACAGTGGACTCAACATGTGCCCTTGTACCTGAGGCTCTCCAAGAGACCACAGCACAGAGGAATCAAGTCTCCAGAATACTAAGCATGCAGGAGTCTTCAGAGAAGAAGACATTAAATCCAGATCTTCCATAGGCCAAGGAGTCATGTGGACAGAAGGCTCACCATGTGCCCTTGTACCTGGAGCCTTCCAACCCAACAAAGCACAGGGCAATTAAATCTCCAGACCACTGGGCTTCTCAGGATCCTTAAGACAACAAGCCCCCCAACCCAGCTCTGCATTAGGCCAAGGTGTCACCTGGACAATGGCTTACCATATGCTCTTGTATCTGGGGTCTCCAAACCAGGTCAGGAGTAGGCCAAGGAGTATCTAGGACAGCAGGATCACTCTGTGGTTTTGGGTCTGGAGGGCTCCAAACCAGCTCTACACATAGCTAAGGAATCACCTAGAGAGTTGGCTTACCAAATGCCCTAGAACCTGGAACCCTCCAACCCAGCTTATCACCAGGCCAAGGAGTCACCTGGACAGTGGATTCACCATGTGTCCTTGGACCTGGAGCCCTATAACCCAGCTCTGCTCTTAGCCAAGGAATCACCTAGGTAGTGTACCCACCATCTGCCCTTGGACCTCGATGGCCCCAAATATGCTCAGCACTAGGCAAAGGAGTCACCTGGAGAGTGTGCCCATCACATACCCTTGGACTCAGACCCCTCCAATAGAGTAGAGCACAGGGCAGTACAGACCCCAGGACACTGGGTTTGTCACAAGCCTGCAGACCACAAGCCCTTCAAACCTGTTCTGCACTAGGTCAAGTAGTCACCTGTAAAGTAAGCTTAATGTGCCCTTGTAACTGGAGCACTATAATAAAACAGAGCTCAGGGCAAATAAACACTGGGCTTGGCAGCTGGCCTCAAGCTATGAGACCTCCAAACTAGCTCAGCACTGCACCCATATGTCTACTGAACCCATGGCCAAATGGGAGTCATCAAACTATGAGCCAGCATCTGAGAAAAAAAAAAATGGGGAAAAAAAAAAAAACCTCACTGGGACACGGTCTTACCCAACCCCCTCTGACTTGGAGCCCCCAAACCAGCAGAGAAGTGGGCAGTCAACTTACCAGAATATCAGGCCCTCTGGGAGCCCTATGGGAGCCCTATGACCCCAAGCCCTTGATTTCAGCTTGGCAATGGGCCAATGAGTCCCCTGGACACTCTACTGACCAGGGGACCTGCAACCAAATTCTCTGCATCCCAGCAGAGCACAGGGCATTTGAATCCTTTCTCACCTGGAATTTACATCAACCTTATGTCCTTGAGGTCTGACACCTGTGCAGCCTTCCTCTTTTGGGGAGTTCTCCTTTCCAGAAGAAAATGACACCAGGCCCTAAAAGCTCAGCTCCATGTGGTGGAGAAATTCTTTGTGCTACAAAGGACTTCCTGGAAGCTTTTGCCCTGAAGGTAATGTCCAAGGGGTGATGCCACCAACCATCCACCCAAGATGGCATAAACAGGGAGGTGGGAAAAATATGGTCATCTCCAGTAGTGTAGGTGTGGCATGAGTTTAAAATTTACGTGATTTTTAAATAGTCTTAAATGATCATTTCCAAATAATTAATTTAAGGGAAACAATCCCTGGGTGATTGTAATGTGCAGCCCAGCTTACAGTCACCTCTGTGTTTTATTAGTCATATTGTCCTGATGGTGGGCAGCGGTTTCCATGGCTCTGAGAAAGTATTGGTGTGGGGCGCCCGGGTGGCTCAGTCGGTTAAGGGTCCGACTTCAGCTCAGGTCATGATCTCGCAGTTCATGAGTTCGAGCCCCGCGTTGGGCTCTGTGCTGACAGCTCAGAGCCTGGAGCTTGTTTCAGATTCTGTGTTTCCATCTCTCTCTGCCCCTCCCCCGTTCATGTTCTGTCTTTCTCTGTCTCAAAAATAAATAAAAGTTAAAAAAAAATTTAAAAAAAAAAAGAAAGTATTGGTGAACTACAGGGAGCTGACACTGAACACAGTCTGCCTGTCCCCATTAACACTTTCCTGCACATTGACTTCTAGTACCCATGGGCAGCTGCTGATATCAGAACATTCTGATAGAAATGAAAAGAGAAGCAGAATGAGAGCAAATGTGTCAAGACCAGAGAGCCAGGGTGGAGGGAGTCCAGAGACATTGGAATACTCCCTGTCTCTGGTTAGGGTGTGTGGTATCAGTGTGGTAGGCAGAGAGAGAGGTATGAGGGACTATGATAGTGGGTTGTGTTCTGACCAAACAAGCACTTCAGGTATTGACGGAGACCTGTGGGATTCAAATTGGGTTCTTTAGGTGCAGAGGTTGAGGGAAAGAGGCAGCATGCAAGAGAAGTGGGAAGTAGATGAACTGTGGAGAATGTAAGGTGTGCACGGGCATGAAGGCAAGTGGCCACTTTCAAGAGACAGAGTTGAGATACCATGATGAATTGGGCACTGGAAGTTAGATGGGAGTTGGAAGTTAAGGTTCCATGCTCAGACCCTCTTAGAAAATGGTCACTTTTAGCTCCAGGGATATGGGGTGGAAGCTCAGGTGATGTTCAGATCCCAGTGAGATGGAGCCCATCTGTGGTTGCAGCTGAGGTACAAGGGATGAGACTCGTCCCATGGTTCTTGAGCTGAGCTCAAGGCAGGGTGCTCTTAGCACCTGGGCATAAAGTGATGGGGGCCATGCAGAAGGCAGCTCTGGAAGTGGAACATGAATTTCAGGGGGACATGGTAATTGGTGGCTCACATCTTGAAGATGGATGGTGTCTGAGCTTAAACGAGGGCTGCTGTTTTTAGGAGTCTGTGTGGAGGCTGGTTGAGTCCAGGTCACGTAGATGTAAGGCGAATGAGGGTCGCTTATGTGATCCCAGCACTTGGAACCTCCTGTGAATGGTTGTTCAGACCCTGTTCACCACACCCTGGGTTTCCAAAAACATCAGACTGCTAGATGGTCTGAGACCCCAGAACGGCTCACTCCTTGAGTCCCCATTCTTTCAGGTGTAAAACGTAGACAACTTGGGGGTAGTGGTTGTGTGAGCAGGAGGCAGGGGGCAGGGATGAGGAGGGGATCCACAAGGGCAAGGTACAGATGGGGTCCTGAAGAGGGAAGGAAGAAGGAAAGGTCCACTGTGAGGTCTTTGTCCTGTCCCTTCCTTCCCAAATGGAAATGTCAGCTCTGGGAGGCCCGCAGTCTGGGTGCTGCCTCTGTCATTCTGGCATTCTCTGACCCACAGGGTTACAGTCTGTCACAGATCAGCACCATCCCAGTACAGTTCAGCTCCAGACCCCTCCTGCCACTTTCACTGCTGCTTGATACCCTCAGGTTATGGTGCTGAGGAAGTTTGCAGCTCTAGGGAGCCAGGGTGGGACTTCTAGCTTTAGGGAAGTATTCTGAGATGTGATGATAGGTAGAGCATTAATATAGGTAGGTATGTATGCAGGTAGATAGATTTATAGATTCACAGGAAGCTGCAGGTGGTACAGGAAGTTCCCTTCACAAAGGCACCCTGTGTTCATTTTGCCCCATTGTAATATCTTATGTCACTACAGCACAATATTAACACCAGGAAATGGACACTGTATGATGGGCATGTCTGGTTCTTTCAGTTTGCCATGTACATTCACAAATCCATCAGCACAATCCAGGTGTGGAAATGCTACATCAGCACAAAGCTCTCCCTCATCATACCCACCCCAGCCCCCACCATCCCTGGCCATGGCAATCACCCATTTGTTTTACATTTTGGGAGTTTTTGGCATTTTGTTACATGAAGGTTATCCTACAGCTGTTACCTTTGATGTTGGTTTTGATTGTTCATTTTCACTCAGGATAATACACCATGGATCCATCCAAGTTTTCTGTATCAGAACTTTATGGTGTCTTTATCACTGAGTTGAGTTCCATAGAGTAGATGTGTAAGTTTGTTCATCAAGTCACCTTTTGAGGGACAATTTTGTTATTTCTACTCTTTTGGCTATTAAAAATAATCCTTCAGTGAACATCTGCACACAGCATTTTTGTGAGATCTTAAGTTTTATTTTAAAAATTTTTTATATGTTTATTTTTGATAGTGAGAGACAGAGCACAAGTGAGTGAGGGGCAGAGAGAAGGAGTCACAGAATCTGAAGCAGGCTCCAGGCTCTGAGCTGTCAGCACAGAGCCCGACGCGGGGCTCAAACTCACAAACCATGGGATCATGACCTGAGCTGTAGTTGGATGCTTAACCAATTGAGCCACCCAGGCGCCCCAGGATCTTAAGTTTTAATTCCATGGCATAAAGATCCAGGAAAACGTTTGTTGAATTTTAGGGTTTATATTTAAGTGAGGTAAAAGCTATCAAACTCTCTTACCAAAGTGGCTGTGCCATTTCATTGACATTCCCACCAGTGATGATTGAGAGAGTTGCCTTTTTCCAACATTTCATGTGTTTACTGTGTTAGTTTAAGCAGCTCTTCTAACAGATGGGTTTTTAATTTGCATTTCACTCATGGCTGTGATTTGGGGCGTTTTCTCATATGCTTATTTGCCACATGCATGTTCACTGTGATATAATGTCTGCCCATGTATTTTTGCCTATTTTCTGTGTGGATAGTTTTGTTTTTCCTGTTGACTGTTGAATGTTCCTTAATATTCTAAATAGAAGTTCTTTGTCAGACACTTGGTTTGAAAATTGTTTACTTAGTCTATAGCTTGTCTTTTCATGATCCTAAAAGGAGCAAAAGTTTTTACTACAATAAAAGTTTATAATTTTGGTATAATCCTGTTTATCAAGTGTTTTCATTTACGCACTGTGATTTTAATGCTATGGTTAGGAACCCACCTAACCCTAGGTCCTGAAAATTTTCTCCTGTGCTTCATTTCTAAAAGTTTTATAGTTTTACATTTTATTTTGAATCTAGGCTATGATAAATTTGAGTTTACATTTGAATAAGGGGTGAAGTTTAGGTTAAGTATTTTTGTTTGTTTTGATTTGTTTCTTTGCCAATGGATGTCTAAAGGCCCTGACACCTTTTGCTGAAAAGGCTCTCCTCACTAAGTGCATTATTCACCTTTGTCTAAAATCAGTGAGTCATACTGGCATAGGTCCATGTTATTGTTCCCTGTTCTCTATTGATCCTGTTCTTTGCCTCCACAAACACCACATCTTTAGATGGAGCATACTAATTCCTCCAAAGTTATTACATTTCAAACCAATTTGATCTCTCCTATTTCCTTTTAATTTCCATAGAAACGCTATAAAAAGCTTGTCTGTGTCTAAAAATAAATATTTCTTGGCTTTCCACAGGAAATGAGTGAAACCAGTTTATTGATCTGGAGAGACTTGGCACCATTACTATGTTGCACCTTCTAATCCATAAGCATGATATATCTCTCATTTATTTAGATGTTTGATTTCTTTCATCAGCGCTGTGTAAATTTCAGCATACAAGTCTTGTTCATGGTTTTTTAGCCTTTGATCTTAGTGTTGTAATGATGATAAATGGTGTATTTTAAAATTTCATTTGTCATGTTTTCATTGCTAGTGTATTCATTGCTAGCATATTCGCAATACAAAGGTGTTCTTCTATGTCTGCTCTGTATTGTGACAGCTTGCTGAATTCACATGTTACATCTAAAGCAGTTTCTGTTTTGTTAGTGGTTCACTGGAAATTTCTAGATAGAAAAAGACTGTAATTTTCTACATATGCAAATATGCTATCCTAATGTATGGACACTTTTATAAAAAATAAAAGCAAAAAGCTTTCCAGTCTGTATGCCTCCCCACACCTTTCTATGCTTTATTATCCTGTATAGAATTTTAGCACCACATTGAATAAGACTGGTGGGAGAACACAACCTTGCCTTGTCCTGATCTTAGGAGAAAACCATTAATTTTTCACTTTTGTGTATAACGTGAGTGTAACTTTATATAGAGATGCTTCATGATGAATTCTTTCCTATTTTGATGTTTTCTGAGTTTTATTTATTGAACGTATGCTGAAATCTGTGAGATGCTTTCTGCATCAACTGATGTGTTCATATGATTTTTTTTAGTAGCCTCTGGATAGGGTGGGTTACATTGATTAATTTTTAAGTATTGAAACAGTCTCACATCTCTGAAATAATCCCCATGTGGTCATGGTGTATAAAACTTTTTTCTGTAGGGGTGAATTCTATTTGATAATGTTTTGTTTTGGATTTTGGCAGGTGTAATCATGAGGAATGTTAGTGTAAAGTTTTTTTTTCTTTCTATGGCATGTTTAGATTCAAGGTAATGCCAGCTTCACCAAAAATTCAGGAAGTGTGCTTCCTTGTTTCCTTTCTATTTGCTGGAAAATATTATGAAAAACACAGGTTAATTTTTTAAATGTTTAGAATAATTCTCCATTGAAACAATGTATGCCTGGAGATAACATTTTTGGGGTGTAAATTATAACTCCAATTTCTTGCATAGTTATAGGGATGTTTCAAATACCTATTTCAATGGAGGACATGTAGTAGTTTGTGCTTTTTGGTCCTTTCATCTCAGATGTCCTATTTGTGTAGGTAAGAGTATTGCCTTCTTAATCTTTTGATATGTGCAGAGTCTGATCTTATACCCCCAGTTCATTCCTGACCCTGGGAATTTGTGCTTCTCTTTTTATCAGTTTTCCTATACTGTGGTTAATTTTACAGATTACTGTTTCATTGGGTTCTTTCTTTTTGCCAATTTAATTCATTTATGCTCTTATATTTATCATGAATATTATTTTATGCTTGTCCTCAGTTAATTTTGTCCTTCTGTTTACTAAGTTTCTCAAGGTATGAATTTAGATGATTGGTTTGATGCTTTTCCTCCTTCTCAATGTAAGCATTATGTTAATACCCTCTCAGGGCAGCTTTAACTATGCTCCACAAATTTCAGTATGCTATATCTTATTATAATTTAATACTTTTTTTCTTTCCATGTGGACTTCTCCTACATATATATACATATACATATATATACATATATACACATATGTGTATATATGTATATATATGTATATGTATATATATATTATATAGAGGTGTGTTTTTAGCTTTTAAGTGTTTGGAAGTTTTCTTGTAATCTTTTTTTTTATTCATTAGTATGATTTCATTGTGGTTGGACAATCTACTCTGTATGATTTTAATTCTTTTAAACTTGTTGAAATTTGTTTTGTGACCCAAAATATAGCCTAGTTTGCTATACGTTCTGCAGGCACTGGAAAACAATATGAATTTTATAGTTGTGTAGGTTGTTTCATAAATGTCTATGTCAATAAGCTAAACTTGTACTATAACAATCTACAAAAAGGAAAAGCAAAGTAAACCTAAGCTAAGTAGAAGGAAGGAAAAAATGAAAATAAGAGAAGACATCAATGAAACTGAAACAATATTTACCAACTTCTCGCTGTCTGCTCACATTGCCCTTCTTTGTATGAGTGCAAAGATTGAGAGAATGGACTCTCTGGTGTTTCCATCTTCTTCGTCCCCTGGAGACCTCCCTCAGGATCCTCACAGAGAAGGCACCCCCACACACTATCCTATATACCAGACCACCCCACCCATCCCATCTGTGCACACACTAGCCCCAACAGGCTGTTACAGTAAATGTGATTGCTTCCTCTGTCTTTACCCCACAGAATGTGACATCCAAAGGTACAGGGACTGAACTCCTAAATATAGTCCATGCCCAGTAGATATTTTGCACTTATGGATGTTTTGTTCTTTTGGGTAAGCCAATGTAAAGAAACAAACTTAATGTAGTACTATGCAGTATAGAGTTGTAGTTGAAAAGGAGCTTTATATCCAAGTGTTATAAGTTTTTTTTTTAAACTGCATTAAGTGTCTGTGCCATAAAGTATTGCCCCAGTGCACAGGACAGGGTACTTCCCAGGACACAGCATGTTCCTGCTCTGTTGTTGGGTTAACCATGCATTGAATCCAGATGGAGATAACCAGTTCTAGGGATGATGGGAGGTGGACATGAAGTCATACTTCCTAGGGGACCCGGTTCCAGAGGCACCTTCATCTTCAAAGTGAAGTTTAAATGGCTTATACCATGTTTATAAGGTCTTACCTTGTGGGACTCCCATTTGCCTGTCCTTCTGCATCCTGCAACTCTCTCCTGTCAACCTATATCCTACAGAATGTTAGGTCATCATTCAGTCCATTTCCATCCCCTTCCTGGCCTTTTCCTAGTTCTCTCTTTGATGAGGAGCACTACCCCACATAGCTCTCAAATTCATCTGGCTCATCCTTTTTAGTTTTTCCTGATCCTGTTGGTCTGGGTTTCAATGTGAGCCCCCCTGGAAGCTTCCCTGCCTGGTTTGGTGTCTGGTACATGGCATTGCTTTACCTGTGCTGGCATGGCTGTTAGTACACTTCCTTGTAATAACCTGTTTATTATCTTTTTTCCCTTCCTGGATGTTTCATTCACTATGACATCCAGTGATGTGTTATATAGCCTATGTGTACTGACAAATGAGAGGCTGTTGTCACTTTTCCTGATTCTGCGTCCAGTAACATCATGGTAGTAGTACTTAGGCCATGGAAATCAACAAATGCTACAAACTGATTTTTTAATATATTCACTTACATAATTTTGGGAAGCCAATGATTGAAAATTTTCCAGCCCACAGTGACTGTTTCTGTGGCCCCTTTAATAGTTGGAATGTCATAGATATTCAGTTAATATTGGATGGTAGAATGAATGAATGATAAGCTTCCATTTGACCTGAGATTATCCCCTGTTTCACAAGACTTTGGCCTCCATATTCCAATGTGTATGCTAGAATGCACTTACTCCTCATAAACAGAACAAAGCTCCAGGCCCTGAGGACTGGACTTCAAGCATGTCCCCCCTGGTTTAGGGACACCTGTAGCTTGCCCACAGGGACTTGCTCAGCTTTGCTCTAGTAGAGGTGGGACGACATTCAGGTAGGCATTTATCTGCACTATGTGCCACATTTCCTCAGGATGGCAAGTAAGAGCACAGCCAAGTAGTTAGCTTTCCTGAGGTCAAAACTTGCTCTCTCCACTGACTGTACGACCCTGGGAAAATCATGTAACCTTTTTAGGGTTCGTGACTTCATCTAACTAGTTAACTTTAATAGTACTCACCATATATGGTTTTCATAAGGAGCCATTGAATGAACTGTGTGGAGGAGCCAGTAAACACGATGCACTCAGTAAATTTCAGCCTTTATTTCTGTGTCCATCTGCTTGTAATGAGATTGTAAAGGTGCATATTATGTTGAGATGTGAGAATTACCTCATTCCATGTGACTCTCAGCTTCACAGGGAATTCTGGAATGTCCCAGTGCTTGGTTCTTGAGGCTCCCCTTTTTTCCTTTATATTCTTTCTCTTGCTTTTTTTGTCCAAACATGTGATAATGTTCTCTGTACGCTGATGACTCCTCAATGAATGCCTGCAATTCAGAATGCTGCCCTGCTTTCTAGGCCCATGTATCACCAGCTGTGCATACAGAAACCAGAAGATGAAATAAAGCACTTAGAAGAAGAGAGAACAACCTTAAATGTGAAGCTCCAGAATTCCCTGCTGGAGGTGAATCCCTCATTGGTTCAGTACTTGGGGAGATGGTGCTGGCATTGGGAGCTTCTTGTGAACTGAGATGCCAGGAATCACAGGAAACTGTCCTCACCTTCTTGCACATCCTCAGATGAAAGAAAAGGTCTTCATCCTTACAAGAAGCCTTTCTCAGGGGACATGAATTTAGTTTCCAGGAATAGAGAGGGTGATTTTCAGAGGCTTTAAAAGGAGACATTTAATGTGTCACATGAAAAAAAAATCATCAGGGTGCTGTTCATATTGATTCTGTGGCTAAATGATAGCAGGCCTGGTAAATCTGTGATTCTCTTGATCTCTCCTTTGTCAGGCCACATTATCACTTCACTTTTGCCTTTGTGGGCTCCTTCCTCTAGGAAACAAAAAAAAAATGAAATTATACTTTATTACTACATTGGTATAAAGATTAATGTACCAGAGTTCTATTTTTCTTCTTATTTTAAAAGGAATTCAGACATTGTCATGGCCCCTAATAGTATCGTTGTCCCTCGGTACTGTGTCTGCCGTTTCTCTTGGAGAAATCAGCTCTGAGCCCTAGGCTTTGGAAATGGCTGTCACTGTTCCATTGTCACATACTAGTTTAATCCAGGGAATGAGGGGAAATATTGCCCAGGCCAGCCACTTCCTCAGTAAATCAGAAGCATATGCAGAGGCCCCAGCTGACTCCTACTTCCATGGGTCATATCTGACTCAGGTGGACTGGCTGGGAACACAAGGATTTAGCTGTTAAGCCTCCTTGGTAGAGGCAGGCAAGGGAGAAATGGGATGGTTATGGATGTAGACCAGTTGAAATTCAGACTTTACTACATAGTCCCATGGGTCCAGACCACCTAGAGATCATGGTCAAAGTTTTTTAAAACTGATGGCCATGTTACTGGGGAGAAGAAAGAATAGGAGGGATGGAAACAGCTCTTTATTGAGCCTAATTACACAGAAAATATCAAGAGGTTTCCTTGATTCTCCTGCCCTCCTGTACACTTCCCAGATGAGCCTTGAGTCAGGCACCTTCTCAGGAGCCCATGAAATAAGTTCTTCATACCTGGTCGAGCACCACAACCTCCTGTGGGAGTCTGTAAGAATAAAGAATCATGTACTAAAGAGTATTGATTATTCAGTGGAGTTCAGTCTAGAGATAGGCATGAGAAACACACAGACAAATCTGAACCTGTGGCCATTTCTGGAAGGGAGAGAAGACCACAGGTCAGGAAAAGTGCAGGGGCTGCAGCTATATTACAGCAGAGTGATGCATATACAAATTATGTTTCTCTCCAGTGTTTTTTTTTTCTGTCACATGTGTCATTTTTTTAAAAAAAAGATGAGCATGCAATGCCTTAGATTTGTATGAGTTCTCTAGAGGAGAGGTCTTGGTGGCAAGTCTCTGCTGCAGAGTCTCTCTTCTTCTCATCCCATGGTTGGCTGCACAAAAAGGAGTCCATTTCTCTGTCCCTCCTGCCTCTCTCCCTGGTGAGTTATATGCCAGTCTTCACATTGGATCTGGACCACTCTGTTCTGCAGACTTAGGGTGGTTTCACATAAGTGTGGGACCCAGCACAGTTATTCTAATGAGGGACACTGGGGACAAACCCTGACTGTTTCTCTGAATGCCCCAGGATACCCCTCTCTAATAATGACAATGAGGAACCTTTGTCCAGTGCTTATTTTAGTTCAGGCAGTAAGTGGTTTCCATGTATTAACATTTAGTCCTCACAACTACCAAAGAACGTAGTTCCTATCATTATCTCTGGTTTATAGATGAGAAAAGTGAGGCACAGAGAAGGAGAGTCACTTCTTCAAGGTTACACAGGGAATGAGCAGGGGATCTGGGTTTCAAACCCAGGTAATGCTTCTCTAGAGCCCTACTCCTAACCACTATGCTGACAATACCTCAGGCACAGATGCTGCATCTTTGCTGGCCCAGGATCATTCAGGACCTGAATATTTGCAGATGGCAAGGCATGACCCAGAGGGTGACCTTACACATAGTGCCTCAAGCTGCTCTTCATCTTTCATTTCTTCTACCATCTTAGTGGTGACATTATCCATTCATCTGCTGACCAAAGCTTGACATGGAAGAGTCCCCCTGGACCACATTTACTTCTTCTGTTTGCCCATCCTCACCTGAGTCCCTATCCTGCCCCACTGTCACACCCAGTCACTTGTCAGGTCCTGTGGGTCCTATCACTGAAGCCTCTCAACCACTACTCTCTCTCTAGATGACCCTCAGGGAGGCTTGTCTAGACTCTTCTCTTTACCTGCTTATAGATACTACATGAACAGTGCACAGGGCTCATTTGAATATTCATGAGCCTTAGCAAGATTCAACATAAGTAGTTCCATAATCTTTAATGTCTCATCCCCAAACATCCCTCATGTAAAGCTGGGAAGATGTTATGATGGCCTTGTGATCTCTTGTGATGTTTCTAGTGTCTTATGAGACCTTTGTCCTGTGTCTCCTGCCTCCATATTCTCCTTGGGCCAGGACATCCAGAAGTAGTGTTCTAAATCCCAAATTTCCTCAAGGTCCCACTCCTCTTTCCTACCATCTTTAAATCTCATATAATAAAAAAAAATCTCATATTTTCCGTAATTAGGGTCCAACTTACCTCACCACCAACCCTCCCACAGAACTGTGTTTCCTCCCATCTTTGGTGCTTGGTCCTGCAATATGGATCCTTTCTTCAGTCCTCACACACATTCTACCCTCCATCTGCCATTGTCCCTGCTATTCCTTCTTGTAATGTCCTTTCTCACTCTTGCCAGTGACTTAATCCTATGCATCCTTCAGTGCCCCTAAATCTGTCCTCAAGTGCCCTGGGTGGAGTTTATTGCTTTAAACTATCTGCAGTAATACTTATCTCATAGAGTAGTTGTTCTGAGATTGAGTTAACTCTGTAAAATACTCAGGTCCATGCCAGGCACCAAGAAACCACACAGTTAATGACAATGTTATGATTTTGTGCTTATTTCTACTGATGTTGCTATGATTATAAGCATGCATCTCCCTCCTCCATAAGATGACAGCTCCTTGAAGGCAGGGGCCATATGTTATTCCCTTACTGTCTTGTTTTCACTTATCCCTCCCCCTTAACTCTTAAAGCCTGGCATGGTGCCTGAGGAGTATTCGCTTTCCTACAAATATATCTTAGCTCATCTGAGTTTCCCTTATGGTTATTGTTCTTGTTCTTCTCAAAGTCTAGTGGGATAACCCATTTATCCCATCCCCCTTCCCATCTCCCTCTGGTAACCATCAGTTTGTTCTCTATAGTTAATAAGTCTGTTTCTTAGTTTGTCATTCTCTTATTTTCTCTTTCTGATCCTTTTTATGTTTCTTAAATTTCACATATGTTGAAACCATATGTCTTTCTCTGACTGACTTATTTCTTTTAGCATAATATTGCCTAGCTTCATCCACATCATTGCAAATGGAAAGCTTTATTCTTTTTGATGCCTGAGTAATATTCAGTAGTAGATAGATCCAACATCTTTTTATTCATTCATAAATCATTGGACATTTGCGCTCTTTCCATAAATTCACTATTCTTGATAATGGTGCTTTAAACATCTGGTGCATGTTTCCCTTCAAATCGATATTTTCGTATCCTTTGTATAAATGCCAATTTATAGATTTTACCCGTGAAGCTGTCTGATCCTGGACTTTGGGTGGATTTTTAATTACTAATTCAATTTCATTATTAATAATCACTATGTTAAAATCTTCTATTTCTTTCTGTTTCAGGTTTAAGAGATTGTACATTTCTAAGAATTTATCCATTTCTTCTCATTTTTCCAGTTGTTAGCATATAATTTTTCTCTATATTATTTTTTAATTATTTGCATTTTTATGTTTGTGTTATTTCAATTCTTTTTTTCTGATCATATTTGAGTCTTCTTTTTTTATAAGTCTGGTTGAAGTTTTTCTTTTTTTTAATTTTTAATGTTTATTTATTCTTGAGAGAGAGAGAAGCAGAGTGTGAGCAGGAGAAGGGTGGAGAGAGAGAGGAAGACTGAATCCGAAGCAGGCTTCAGGTTCTGACCTGTCAGCACAGAGCTCGACATAGGGCTGGAACTCATTAACTGTGAGATCATGACCTGAGCCGAAGTCGGACATTCAACCAACGGAGCCACCCAGGTGCCTCTGAAGTTCTTCTTTAAGATTGTGCTTATCAGGGCGCCTGGGTGGCTCAGTCAGTTGAGCATCCAACTTTGGGTCAGGTCATGATCTCCCGGTTTGTGAGTTCCACATTCACATCGGGCTCTGTGCTGACAGCTCAGAGCCTGGAGTCTGCTTTGAGTTCTGTGTCTCCTCTCTCTGCCCCTCCCCCACTTGAGTGCGCACGCGCTCTCTCTCTCTCTCTCTCAAAAATAAATAAATGTAAAAAATATTAAGAAAAATAAAATCGTGTTTATCATTTTAAGGATCATGTCTTGGGTTCATTTCTACTTTCTATTCGTTTTAGTTTATATTTTAGATGGTAGTTTATTGTTTAAATTTCATACCACCAAAAAATGCGGGGACTGTTGTTGATGACCTGGTTCATACTCTTGTGGCAGGTGCTGCCAATGAAGAGAACCTACTTCATTTGTTATGTAATATATCTTACATTTTTAATATCATATATTGGAAAAATAATTTTTATTCCCAGAAAAAGTGAGAAGAAAGTATAAAGAATTTCAGTATATGCTCTGCTTCCACACATGCATAGCTTCCTCCAGAATCATACCCTACCAAAGTGGTACATTATGTACAATTGATAAACCTACACTGACACAGTATAATCAACCAAAGAACAGCATTTACATTATTATTCATTCTTCTTATTGCACAGTTTTTGTGTGCTTGGAGAAAAGTTTATTAAGTTTTAAGCATCATTATGGAATTAAACAGAGAATCCTGATTGTCCTAAAATTCCTCTATGTTCCAAATATTCCATCTTCTCTCTTTTCGCAACCACTGATCTTTTTACTTTCTCTGTATTTTTAGTTCATCCAGAATGTCTTATAGTTGACAGCCTTAATAGTTTATAAAAAGTCACTACTCAAATACTAGATATTGTTTGATACAGGAGTGCACTTGTGATTTCCACTGGGTGTTGTATGGAAGTGTTGAATGACTAAATTGTACACTAAAACTAATACTGCACTGTCCATTAACAAACTAGAATTTAAATAAAAACTGCAAAAATGGACCATAAACACATCAAGCATGATAAGATTAAGGTAAAACTTGATCATAAAAAGTTGTTCTTATGGCTGTTATAAAAGCAAACAATTTGTCAGTTTCTAAACTTGTTTCCCTATGTGTGAAATAAAAGAGCCCTATAAGAAGATTCAACTGAGGATACCGAAGGTTGGGAGTGACAGAACACACCACCATGGGACCCTATAGGTCTAATCAAATAATATACCTTGGTAAGGGGAGTGAATATCTCAATCCTAAGTCCTGCTTGAATGGAAATACACATCTGTTCAAACAGGTGGAGGATTAGATGCTGGAAGGCAGGCTACAATTTTCTCGCCATGCAAGTGCCCTGGCACAGTGCTGAGTCCCCTATAAAGACGATTACTTCATAAAAGTGAAGTGGAGAAGACATTTTCTCACTCCACAAATGTGCTGTATCATCTAGTTATGCACCTGAAACCAATTTAGAACACTTGTGAAGACTGCCAAAAGCTCTTGAACCATGGGAGATACATTGGGGAATCTGACATGGTGTTCTAGCAATCCAAAATTAGTGTTGTTAAAAGACTTTTGGTTTGTTGACAGGTACCATACAGCTCACCAGAAGGGTTATCTATGAAAATGATTTTGCATAAACAAAAGTTTGGAACCCAGGGGTTTCTCTATTATTATCCAGGAATTAGGTGATTTCGGTTTTCCCTGTGGTTTCTCTCCTTCACAACATATCCTAAAGCTAGGGATGTTTTGTTTCTACCAGTGTTGTAATGCTTAAGGGCATCATGGAGACGAGCTGAAGACATCACTTCCTTATAACTATTTCTACTCCCATGTCATGTAAACAGGATAACTCTAAAGTCTAAGTTGAGCAATGTTTCTCGGCATCATTATGAGTGAGATGGCAGGCAAGATAAGGCAGGATTTTTGTTGAAGTGTTAGAATTATATTCTCATAATTTCAGCCTTATAATGTATTGAATTATTAGAATTATCTGATGTTTCGAGATTAAAGGTAAATTTAATTAATACTATTCATATATAAATTTATATATTTATGGAATTATATTTTCATTTCTATCATGTTCAATTTTAATTTGATTTTTTTTAGTTTTTCTCACTTCCATTGCTTATGCTTTTCCCCAGGATTGCTTACTTAAATGTTTTAAAATAATGATATCTTTGTCAGCCATCATTGTTTTTATCTGCACTGTACAATTGCCAAAGAACAGTAGATGCTTTTTAGTATCTTATAATATACTCATTATCTTGGTATTTGTATGTTTTACAACAATATTTTCATGGATTTCTTCTATTCAAAAGGGTTTTTATTTTCTTTTTTGAAATTTCCAGCTCTGTTTCTCATGGTGCCACTATCACCGCTGAACGAACCACCTGCACCTTGTCACTTCCAATCCTCATAATAACTTTAAGCTGTCAGTAACTAACCATGGTTTTGCAATGTTTTTTTTAAAGAATATACTAAATTGATGAGAAAAATTATGATATACAGGAGTTTAAATAATAAAACAGAAGAGAAGATGTGATTTTACCATAGAGATTATATAAGTGCATGCGAGCATGTGTGTGTGAGAGAGAGTCGGGAAGGACTATATGAATATTATATAATTAAATAATACAGCTCTACATGCAGGACTTTTTAAAAAGATGAGGAAATACGTATTTATAAAACTCTACTTTCCCCTAAGTAACATATAATCTACTGAGAAATATCACTTAGGTTCTTGTAAATGACTTCTTCCTTTTATTACACATTATCATTTCATATATTTGATGTCAATACAAAGAACTTATGAGTATTTCCCCCAGGTTTATTTAATGATGATATTAACCCACCATCATCCATGATTATGTACATAATTTGTGTTTGATATATTGAAATAAAATATTGAGAATAGTCTGGAGTGAGAACATAAAAGGAGGAGGAACTTCAGCTGCATTATCTGTCTTCTGGGACTGCTCGGGGACTTCAACCTCAACCCCAGGAAAGACTAGCTGTTTCTTCTCAGAGTGACGGGCTAGGATGTGCACTTGGATATATAAATTTTCAAGATTTGAGCTGGTACCAAGTTCCCCTGTACATTCTCACCAGCCCATCAATTCTATAGACTTTTTTTTTGTATATTTCATTTCTACTGATACACCCAATGTTTTCTAAGCCCCATGATTTTCCCATGGTACTATTTGCAGATTTACCACATATAAACACAAGTTATAGAGAAGTTTGAAATTAAAAAAGACAGCAATGATTTGTACCACTCTGCAATATTGCCTTACTTGTATGTAATAAGTGTATGAAATAGTTGGGACATACATATACTAAAAAATTACACATTTGCCTAATCAAATTTAACTGACTGTCTTGCACTTTATTGCTCACATTGTATATGAGAAACATGGTGCTTTCCTATCCAGGCTCAGCATTAACACCCTAAGATTGTCAGTGGAAAAAAGAATTATTTCTTCATCAGGAATACACTTTTTTCAGTGTATGGCCATTTACACAAAACAGGAATGACTAAGAGGTGGTCAGCCACATATGCCATGACCTGGTAAAAAGAAATATTAAAAATTTTATCTATGTTCTTTTATTGAATAGATTTCATTATCTCTTTTTGGGGTATGATTTTTGATACATACATTCTATCTTTAAAAATGATTTACATATACAGTTAATAATTCCACAAATATTAGTGGTCAACACCAAATGCTGTTTTACTGTACTGGACTATGATCTCTAAAACTTGATATCATTGTGCCTTAAAGCCAGTATCATCCTACTCTTCAGGGCCCAACACGACAGCAGAACCTAAGTGTCCTGTGGGTACAGATACATTCATTCAAAAACTTAAAGCCAGGGGAGATGTGATGATAAATTGAAAATATATAAAGGAAAACTTTCCAAACAGGAATATTATTATTACCAGAAAAATTGTCAATCAAACATAGGAGAAAGCTGTCCTTCAAACAAAGAGATATAATGACTGTCCCAATTAAACAAAAAATGATGGAATATATATACACTAGACTTGGTTTAAAGATCTGATTTTAATTTTTTTAATTGAAATAAATGGACAGGAAAAGCAACAAAAGAGCTTATGAAATTAAAAAAATCAATACTTACAGTAATTATATGGATAAACAGTATATTGTAATAGTGTTATAGTGGTTGGTAAATCATTTATAACACCAACATGCAAGAAAATGAGCAAATGTACTACTAATAATAATCACAAAAGTCTTTAATACATACACAATATAAGAAATCCATTCTGCTATCAAAACCTAAATACTTTGGAGCAATGAGAGTGCACAGTACTTTAATAATTTTGAAGTTAACTTGTTAGCAGATTAAAGAGGCATTTATATCTCTAATAGCTTTATATCATGTCTCAAAAAATTATAGTAAAGACAAAGAGAAAATAATCAAATTCTATCACTAAAAAATGATTAAACCTCTAAGAAAGACAGCATGAAAGGGGCGCCTGGGTGGCGCAGTCGGTTAAGCGTCCGACTTCAGCTCAGGTCACGATCTCACGGTTCGTGAGTTCGAGCCCCGCGTCAGGCTCTGGGCTGATGGCTCGGAGCCTGGAGCCTGTTTCCGATTCTGTGTCTCCCTCTCTCTCTGCCCCTCCCCCGTTCATGCTCTGTCTCTCTCTGTCCCAAAAATAAATAAAAAACGTTGAAAAAAAAATTAAAAAAAAAAAAACAAAACACTGGCCAACACAGACATAATAGTAGTAAAATTTGGAAAATACAGAGATAAGGAAAATAACCTGAGAGCAGCAAGGGAAAAGAAAACCTTAACTTACAAGGGAAAACGAATCAAGTTAGCAGCAGACTTATCAAAGAAACATGGCAGAACAGAATGCAGTTGCATGATATATTCAACATTCTGAATGGGAGAAATATGCAGCCAAGAATAGCTGATACAAGATGTCATTCAGAATACAGGAGAGATAATGAGTTTCCTGACAACCAAAAACTAAAGGATTTTGTGACCACTACAAGAGTTCTGAAAAAAAAAAGAAAAATCTTTAGAAACAGCAGCCAAACAATATAATGACACTAAATAAATATCTGTCAGTAATCACTCTGAATCTAAATGGAATTATCATTCCAATCAAAAGGCATAGGATGTAACAGCAGATTAAAAAATATCCATCTATATACTACCTAGAGGAGACCCATTTTAGAACTAAAAGTATCTGCAAATCTTAAGTGAGACAGGGAAGAACAATTTACCATGCAAATAGAAATAAAAAAAAAAAAAGAAAGCAAAGCAAAGCAAAACAGAGCAAAGAAAAGACAAGAAAAGAAAAGAGAAGAAAAGAAAACTGGAGTATCAATACTTACATCAGACAAACTGGATGATAAACCAAAGAATGTAATTAAAAGGACACAATACCATAGTAAAGGGACTATACACATGAAAAGTAAACAATTGTATATATTTATGTCCCCAACTTAAGAGCACCCAAATATATAAAACAATTACTAACAAACATAAAAGAACTCATTAATAATAATATAATAATAGTAAGGAATTTTAACACCCCACTTACATCAATGGACAGATCATCTAAGCAGAAAAGGTTACACACAAGGTCACAAATTAGGCCTAGACAAGTACAAAAAGATGGAGATCATACTATGCATATTTTCTGATCACAACATGAAACCTGAGTTCAACTATAAGAAAAAAAATGGAAAGACTGCAAATACAGGGAGGTTAAAGAACATGCTACAAAACAATGAATGGGTCACCAGGAATTCAAAGAAGAAGAAAGACAAACAAACAAAACCAAATAAACAAGTGATAAAGTGAAATGAAAACAAGACAGTCCAAAACCATCAGATGCTGTAAAAATGGTCTTAAGAGGGAAGTATATAGCAATACAGGGCTACCTCAGAAAGCAAGAAAATTCTCAAACAACCTAAAATTCTACATAAAGGAGGTAAAAAAAAGAAAAAAACTAAGTCAAAATATTACAAAAGAAGTGGAATAGTAAAGAGAGCAAAAATCAATAATGTAGAAACAAAATAATGTAGAAAAGAAAAGATCAGCAAAACCAGGAGTTGATTGTTTCAAAGAACTGATAAAATTGATAAATATCTACCCAGACTTATCAAAAAGAAAAGAGAAAGGACTTAAATAAATAAAATCACAAATAAGAAAGGAGAAACTATAAACAACACTACAGCAATATAATATTCATAAGAGAATATTAGGAAAAATTATGGGGTAAAAAATTTGGTAGTCTGTAAGAAATGGTTAAAGTCTTACAGATATGTAAAGTACCAAAACTGAAAGAGGAAGAAATAGTAGAATTGAAGAGACAAATAACCAGCAAAGAAATTGAATAAGTAATTACAAATCTCCCAAGAATAAAAAGTCCAGGGCCAGATGGCTTCACAGGGGAATTCTAACAAACGTTTTAGAAGAGTTAATACCTATATTCCTGAAACTATTCCAAAAAAAGAAATGGAATGAAAACTTCAAAACTGATTCTAGCAGGTCAGCAGTACCCTGATATCAAAACCAGATAAATATTCCGCTTCAACGAGAACTACATGTCAATATCCCTGATGAACATGGATTCAAAAATTCTCAACAAATTATGCAATGTGAATCCAACAGTGTATTAAAGGAATCATTTACCACTATCACGTGGGATTTATTTCTTGGATTCACAAATCATTCAACACGATACAAAACAATAATACAAGAAAAGATAAAACCCATATGTTTATTTCAATAGATGCAGAAAAATGATTTGGAAAGTACAATATCCATTTGTGATAGAAATACACCACAAAGTCTGGATAGAGGGAACATACCTACACTTATAAAGGTCATATATATGAAACCCATAGCTAATAACATCCTCAATGGGGAAGAACTTAAAGCTTTCCCTCTTTGTTAGCAGAGAGGGATCTCTACTCACTCTCATCATTGTTATTTAGCCTAGTACTGGAAGTCTTAGCCACAGAAGACAACTACAAAAATAAAAGGCTTCAAAATCAGCAAGGAAGAAGTCCAACATTCACTATTTCCAGCTGGTATGATATTTAATGTAGAAAAAATGAAAGACTACCAAAAAATTCCTAGACTGATACACAAATTCAGTAAAATCACATGACTCAAAATCAATGTAGAGAAATCTATTGTACTTCTATACACCAATAATGAAGCAGCGGAAAAAGTAATAAAAAAATCAATCCCATTTGTAAGTACATCAAACATAATATACCTAAGAATAAAACTAACCAAAAGGATAAATGATCTGTACTCAGGAAAGTATAAAATACTTATGAAAGAGATTGAATATGACACAAAAAATGGAAAAAAAAAAGTCCATGCTCATGGATTGGAAAAACAAATATTGTCAAAATGTCTATACTACACAAAGCAATCTAGACACTTAATGCATTCCTTATCAAAATAGGACCAGAATTTTTCAGAGAGCCAGAACAAACAACTCTAATATTTGTATGGAACCATGAAAGACTCCTAAAAGCCAAACAACTGCAAAAATATAAGCAGGGCTGGAGACATCACAGTTCTGGACTTCAAACTATATTACAAAGCTGTAGTGATCAAGACAGTATGGTACTTGCTCTAAAATAAACAAATGCAACAGAACAGAAAACACAGAATTGACTCAGAAGTATGTGGCCAATTCATCTTCCTCAATATAAGAAAGAATATCCAAATATTCAATGCAAAAAACAATGTCTCCTCAACAAAATTTGTCTGGAAAACTGGACAGCAACATGCAAAAGAATGAAACTGTACCAGTCTTTCAATATACACAAAAATAAGTGCAAATGGATTTGATGATATAATCAAAATTTTAGAAGAGAACACAGGCAATAATCTCTTTGATATCAGCCATAGAAGTTTTTACTAGATGATTTCTGAGAGGCAAGTGAAACTGAAGCAAAAATAAACTATTGGGACTTCATCAAAATGAAAATCTGCACAGTGAAGGAAACAATCAACAAAAATAAAAGGCAACCTATGGAACAGGAGAAAATATTTGCAAATAAGATATCTGGTAAAGGGTTATTATACAAAACATAAAGAATTCATCAAACTCAACATCCAAAAACCACAAATAATCCAGTTGAAAAGTGGGTAGAAAATATGAGAAGACATTTTATGGAAAGAAGACATCCACATGACTAACAGATGCATGAAAATATGCTGAACATCACTCATCATCAGGGAAATACAAGTCAAAACTATAAGATATCACCTCAACCTGTCACAACAGCTAAAATTAACAAGAAACAACAGATGTCGATGAGGATGTGGAAAAAGTGGAACCCACTTAAACTGTTGGAGGAATATAACTGCTATAACCACTCAAGAATAAAGTATGGAGGTTGCTCAAAAACTCAAATAAAGGTACCCTATGACCCAGTGATTGCATTTATCCAAAGGATATAAAAATACAGATTTGAAGGGAAACATGCACCATATGATTAAAGTATCATTATCAACAATAACCCAATTGTGAAAGATCCCAATGTCCACTGACTGATAAATGGATAAAGAAGACCCAGGTTATATGTACAGTGGAATATGATTCAGGCATCAAAAATAATAAAACTTGTCATTTGCAATGATGTAGATGGAGCTAGAGAGTATTCGCTAAGAGAAATAAATCACTCAAAGAAAGTAAAATACCATATGATCTCACTCATAGGAATAATTTAAGAAACAAACAAGAAATTACACTCAGAAAAAATGAGAGACAAACTAAGAAACAAACTTGTTAACTATAGAGAACAAATGAAAGGAGGCAGAAGGGGATAGGCTAATTGAGTAATAGGTATGAAGGAGGACAATTGTTCAGATGTGCACTAGGTGTTGTATGTAAGTACTTAATCACTATATTTTACAACTGAATCTAATATTACACTGTATGTTAACTAGTTGGAATTTGAATAAATTCTTAAAAATGTGGTTGATAAGGAAAGGAACAGTATTTAAGATTTATGCCAACACAATGAGCGAAGAGTGAGTAGAAGATGGTATTACAAGAGTGAGTAGAAGGTGGTATTGCCTTAGTTGTGATGATGATTAATAACCAACTAATCACAGACTATCAATTACACATACTAGCTTCCCTGTTATAGAACTTGATAAGAACAAGACCAATAACCATAAAAGAAACTTGGATGTGGCTAAGAAACATTTGTAGGAAATTTAATATTCCCCAGGCAACATGCCAGGCTTGAAGAGGTAAGGGGGAAGAACAGTGAGAACAAGACAGTAAGGGAATAAAATATGGCCCCTGACCCCATGGAGCTGTCATCTTATGGAGGAGGCAGATGAATGTTTATAATCACAGCAATAATCAGTAGACATATGTAAAAATTATAACATTAATGGTATGTTTGCTCAGTGACAGACATGGGCCTAAGCATTTTGCAATGTTAATTCCCTTAATCTTCACAACAGCTACTATGAGATAGCTACTACTACAGACATTTTAAGGCAATAAACTCTGCCCAGGGGAGTCTAGGGAGCTTTAGGGGCACCAAAGGATGAAAACTAGTCCATTAGTGGCAAGCCTGAGAAAAGATGTCTCAGGCAGCAGGAATAGGAAGAACAATGGCAGATGGAGGGTAGGATGTATGCGAGGATTGAAGGTAGGAAGTTATTGGGGAACACAGTATCAAGGATGGGAGGACACAAAGTCATGGGGGAGGGGTGGTAGCGAGTTAGTTTGGATCATAAATATGGAAAATAGAAGAATTAAAGATGTAGGGAATAGGAGTGGAGACTTGAGCAGATTTGGGATTTAGACACTACTTCTGGAAGTCCTGGCCCAGGTAGAATGTGGAGGCAGGAGACACAGGACAAGGGTCTTATGAGACTCTAGGCAACACTGCAGAAGCACACAAGGCCATCAGAACGTTTTCCAAGCTTTACACGAGGAATATTTTTGGGCAAGACATTAAAGATTATGGAACTACTTGCATTGCATCTTGCTAAGGCTCATGAATGTTTAAATGAGTCATGTTTACTGTTCATGTACTATCTATAAGCAGGTAAAGAAAAGAGTCTAGATGATCTGCCCTGACTGTCATGTAGAGAGAGGGGAAGGGTCGAGAGGGTTCAGCTGTAGCACCCACAGGACCTGACAAGTGACTGGGTGTGACAGTGTGCAGAGCAGGGACCCAGATGAGGATGGGCAAGCAGGAGAGGAGAATGTGTTCCTGGGTGACTTTTCCATGTCTAGCTTTGGTCAGCGGATGAAGAGATAATGGCACCACTATGGTGGTAGAAGAAATGCAGGATGAAGAGAAGCCTGAGGCACTCTACCCAAGGGCATGCACCAGGTCATGCCTTGCCATCTGCAAATACTCAGGTCTTGAATGACCCTGGGCCATCAAAGACTCAGCATCTGTTCCTGAGTCAGGGTTACCATAGCAGTTAAGAGTGGGGTTTTAGGGCAGCATTACCCGGCTTTGAATCCCAGATCCACTACTCATTCTTTTTGTGACTTTGAGGAAGTGATTCTCCTTATCTGTGCCTCAGTTTTTTCCTCATTTGTAAACCAGAGATAATGATAGGACCTAACTTGCTATGGTGGTTATGAGGATTAAACACTTTTTAATATATGAAATTTATTGTCAAATTGGTTTCCATACAACACCCAGTGTTCATCCCAAAAGATGCCCTCCTCAATACCCATCACCCACCCTCCCCTCCCTCCCACCCCCCATCAACCCTCAGTTTGTTCTCAGTTTTTAACAGTCTCTTATGCTTTGGCTCTCTCCCACTCTAACCTCTTTTTTTTTTTTTCCTTCCCCTCCCCCATGAGTTTCTGTTAAGTTTCTCAGGATCCACATAAGAGTGAAAACATATGGTATCTCTCTTTCTCTGTATGGCTTATTTCACGTAGCATCACACTCTCCAGTTCCATCCACATTGCTACAAAGGGCCATATTTTGTTCTTTCTCATTGCCATGTAGTACTCCATTGTGTATATAAACCACAATGTCTTTATCCATTCATCAATTGATGGACATTTAGGCTCTTTCCACAATTTGGCTATTGTTGAGAGTGCTGCTATAAACATTGGGGTACAAGTGCCCCTATGCATCAGTACTCCTGTATCCCTTGGGTAAATTCCTAGCAGTGTTATTGCTGGGTCATAGGTTAGATCTATTTTTAATTTTCTGAGGAACCTCCACACTGTTTTCCAGAGCGGCTGCACTAGTTTGCATTCCCACCAACAGTGCAAGAGGGTTCCCGTTTTTCCACGTCCTCTCCAGCATCTATAGTCTCCTGATTTGTTCATTTTGGCCACTCTGACTGGCGTGAGGTGATATCTGAGTGTGGTTTTGATTTGTATTTCCCTGATGAGGAACGACGTTGAGCATCTTTTCATGTGCCTGTTGGCCATCCGGATGTCTTCTTTAGAGAAGTGTCTATTCATGTTTTCTGCCCATTTCTTCACTGAGTTATTTGTTTTTCGGGTGTGGAGTTTGGTGAGCTCTTTATAGATTTTGGATACTAGCCCTTTGTCTGATATGTCATTTGCAAATATCTTTCCCCATTCTGTTGGTTGCCTTTTAGTTTTGTTGGTTGTTTCCTTTGCTGTGCAGAAGCTTTTTATCTTCATAAGGTCCCAGTAATTCATTTTTGCTCTTAATTCCCTTGCCTTTGGGGATGTGTCGAGTAAGAGATTGCTACGGCTGAGGTCAGAGAGGTCTTTTCCTGCTTTCTCCTCTAAGGTTTTGATGGTTTCCTGTCTCACATTCAGGTCCTTTATCCATTTTGAGTTTATTTTTGTGAATGGTGTGAGAAAGTGGTCTAGTTTCAACCTTCTGCATGTTGCTGTCCAGCTCTCCCAGCACCATTTGTTAAAGAGACTGTCTTTTTTTCCATTGGATATTCTTTCCTGCTTTGTCAAAGATTAGTTGGCCATACGTTTGTGGGTTTAGTTCTGGGGTTTCTATTCTATTCCATTGGTCTATATGTCTGTTTTTGTGCCAATACCATGCTGTCTTGATGATTACAGCTTTGTAGTAGAGGCTAAAGTCTGGGATTGTGATGCCTCCTGCTTTGGTCTTCTTCAAAATTACTTTGGCTATTCGGGGCCTTTTGTGTTTCCACATGAATTTTAGAATTGCTTGTTCTAGCTTCGAGAAGAATGCTGGTGCGATTTTGATTGGGATTGCATTGAATGTGTAGATAGCTTTGGGTAGTATTGACATTTTGACAATATTTATTCTTCCAATCCATGAGCAGGGAATGTCTTTCCATTTCTTTATATCTTCTTCAATTTCCTTCATAAGCTTTCTATAGTTTTCAGCATACAGATCTTTTACATCTTTGGTTAGATTTATTCCTAGGTATTTTATGCTTCTTGGTGTAATTGTGAATGGGATCAGTTTCTTTATTTGTCTTTCTGTTGCTTCATTGTTAGTGTATAAGACTGCAACTGATTTCTGTACATTGATTTTGTATCCTGCAAATTTGCTGAATTCATGTATCAGTTCTAGCAGACTTTTGGTGGAGTCTAACGGATTTTCCATGTATAATATCATGTCATCTGCAAAAAGTGAAAGCTTCACTTCATCTTTGCCAATTTGGATGCCTTTGATTTCCTTTTGTTGTCTGATTGCTGATGCTAGAACTTCCAACATTATGTTAAACAACAGCAGTGAGAGTGGGCATCCCTGTTGTGTTCCTGATCTCAGTGAAAAAGCTCTCAGTTTTTCCCCATCGAGGATGATGTTAGCTGTGGGCTTTTCATAATTGGCTTTTATGATCTTTAAGTATGTTCCTTCTATCCCGACTTTCTTGAGGGTTTTTATTAAGAAAGGGTGCTGGCTTTTGTCAAAGGCCTTTTCTGTATTGATTGACAGGATCATATGGTTCTTATCTTTTCTTTTATTAATGTGATGTATCACGTTGATTGATTTGCGAATGTTGAACCAGCCCTGCATCCCAGAAATGAATCCCACTTGATCATGGTGAATAATTCTTTTTATATGCTGTTGAATTCGATTTGCTAGTATCTTACTGAGAATTTTTGCATCCATATTCATCAGGGATATTGGCCTGTAGTTCTCTTTTTTTACTGGGTCTCTGTCTGGTTTAGGAATCAAAGTAATACTGGCTTCATAGAATGAGTCTGGAAGTTTTCCTTCCCTTTCTATTTCTTGGAATAGCTTGAGAAGGATAGGTATTATCTCTGCTTTAAACGTCTGGTAGAACTCCCCTGGGAAGCCATCTGGTCCTGGACTCTTATTTGTTGGGAGATTTTTGATAACCGATTCCATTTCTTCGCTGGTTATGGGTCTGTTCAAGCTTTCTATTTCCTCCTGATTGAGTTTTGGAAGAGTGTGGGTGTTTAGGAATTTTTCCATTTCTTCCAGGTTGTCCAGTTTGTTGGCATATAATTTTTCATAGTATTCCCTGATAATTGTTTGTATCTCTGAGGGATTGGTTGTAATAATCCCATTTTCATTCATGATTTTATCTATTTGGGTCATCTCCCTTTTCTTTTTGAGAAGCCTGGCTAGAGGTTTGTCAATTTTGTTTATTTTTTCAAAAAACGAACTCTTGGTTTCGTTGATCTGCTCTACAGTTTTTTTAGATTCTATATTGTTTATTTCTGCTCTGATCTTTATTATTTCTCTTCTGCTGGGTTTAGGCTGCCTTTGCTGTTCTGCTTCTATTTCCTTTAGGTGTGCTGTTAGATTTTGTATGTGGGATTTTTCTTGTTTCTTGAGATAGGCCTCGATTGCAATGTATTTTCCTCTCAGGACTGCCTTCGCTGCATCCCAAAGCATTTGGATTGTTGTATTTTCATTTTCGTTTGTTTCCATATATTTTTTAATTTCTTCTCTAATTGCCTGGTTGACCCACTCATTCGTTTAGTAGGGTGTTCTTTAACCTCCATGCTTTTGGAGGTTTTCCAGACTTTTTCCTGTGGTCTGAAAGTATGCATGGTATAATTTCAATTCTTGTGAACTTATGAAGGGCTGTTTTGTGACCCAGCATATGATCTATCTTGGAGAATGTTCCATGTGCACTCGAGAAGAAAGTATATTCTGTTGCTTTGGGATGCAGAGTTCTAAATACATCTGTCAAGTCCATCTGATCCAATGTATCATTCAGGGCCCTTGTTTCTTTATTGACCGTGTGTCTAGATGATCTATCCATTTCTGTAAATGGAGTGTTAAAGTCCCCTGCAATTACCACATTCTTATCAATAAGGTTGCTTATATTTGTGAGTAATTGTTTTATATATTTGGGGGCTCCAGTATTCGGCGCATAGACATTTATAATTGTTACCTCTTCCTGATGGATAGACCCTGTAATTATTATATAATGCCCTTCTTCATCTCTTGTTACAGCCTTTAATTTAAAGTCTAGTTTGTCTGATATAAGTATGGCTACTCCAGCTTTCTTTTGGCTTCCAGTAGCATGATAAATAGTTCTCCATCCCCTCACTCTCAATCTAAAGGTGTCCTCAGGTCTAAAATGAGTCTCTTGTAGACAGCAAATAGATGGGTCTTGTTTTTTTATCCATTCTGATACCCTATGTCTTTTGGTTGGTGCATTTAATCCATTTACATTCAGTGTTATTATAGAAAGATACGGGTTTAGAGTCATTGTGATGTCTGTATGTTTTATGCTTGTAGTGATGTCTCTGGTACTTTGTCTCACAGGATCCCCCTTAGGATCTCTTGTAGGGCTGGTTTCGTGGTGACAAATTCCTTCAGTTTTTGTTTGTTTGGGAAGACCTTTATCTCTCCTTCTATTCTAAATGACAGACTTGCTGGATAAAGGATTCTCGGCTGCATATTTTTTCTGTTTAGCACACTGAAGATATCGTGCCAAGCCTTTCTGGCCTGCCAAGTTTCAAAAGAGAGATCAGTCACGAGTCTTATAGGTCTCCCTTTATATGTGAGGGCACGTTTATCCCTTGCTGCTTTCAGAATTTTCTCTTTATCCTTGTATTTTGCCAGTTTCACTATGCTATGTCGTGCAGAAGATCGATTCAAGTTACGTCTGAAGGGAGTTCTCTGTGCCTCTTGGATTTCAATGCCTTTTTCCTTCCCCAGTTCAGGGAAGTTCTCAGCTATTATTTCTTCAAGTACCCCTTCAGCACCTTTCCCTCTCTCTTCCTCCTCTGGGATACCAATTATGCGTATATTATTTCTTTTTAGTGTATCACTTAGTTCTCTAATTTTCCCCTCATACTCCTGGTTTTTTTTAATCTCTCTTTCTCTCAGCTTCCTCTTTTTCCATAACTTTATCTTCTAGTTCACCTATTCTCTCCTCTGCCTCTTCAATCCGAGCCGTCGTGGTTTCCATTTTGTTTTTCATTTCGTTTAAAGCGTTTGTCAGCTCCTCGTGACTGTTCCTTAGTCCCTTGATCTCTGTAGCAAGAGATTCTCTGCTGTCCTCTATACTGTTTTCAAGCCCAGTGATTAATTTTATGACTATTATTCTAAATTCACTTTCTGTTATATTATTTAAATCCTTTTTGATCAGTTCATTGGCTGTTGTTATTTCCTGGAGATTCTTCTGAGGGGAATTCTTCCGTTTGGTCATTTTGGATAGTCCCTGGAGTGGTGAGGACCTGCAGGGCACTTCCCCTGTGCTGTGGTGTATAACTGGAGTTGGTGGGCGGAGTCGTAGTCAGACCTGATGTCTGCCCCCAGCCCACCGCTGGGGCCACAGTCAGACTGGTGTGTGCCTTCTCTTCCCCTCTCCTAGGGGCGGGATTCACTGTGGGGTGGCGTGGCCCGTCTGGGCTACTTGCACACTGCCAGGCTTGTGGTGCTGGAGATCTGGCGTATTAGCTGAGGTGGGTAGGCAAGGTGCACGGGGGCAGGAGGGGCAGGCTTAGCTCGCTTCTCCTTAGGTGATCCACTTCAGGAGGGGCCCTGTGGCAGCGGGAGGGAGTCAGACCCGCTGCGGAGGTTTGGCTCCGCAGAAGCACAGAGTTGGGTGTTTGCGGGGAGCGAGCAAGTTCCCTGGCAGGAACTGGTTCCCTTTGGGATTTTGGCTGGGGGATGAGCAGGGGAGATGGCGCTGGCGAGCGCCTTTGTTCCCCACCAAACTGAGCTCTGTCGTCCGGGGGCTCAGCAGCTCTCCCTCCCATTGTCCTCCTGCCTTCCCGCTTTCTGAGCAGAGCTGTTAACTTATGATGACCTCCCAGACGCTAAGTCGCGCTTGCTGTCGGAACACACTCCGTCAGGCCCCTCCGCTTTTGCCAGCCAGACTCGGGGGCTCTGCTTGGCTGGCAGGCCGCCCCTCCGCCCCGGCTCCCTCCGCCAGTCCATGGAGCATGCACCGCCCGCCGCCCTTCTGGAGACTCCGTTCTGCTAATCCTCTGGCGGTTTTCTGGGTTATTTAGGCCGGTGTAGGTGGAATCTAAGTGATCAGCAGGACGCGCGGTGAACCCAGCGTCCTCCTACGCCGCCATCTTCTTCCCAGCATTCCAGGAAAGAAAGTTTTAAGTAAATTATGAGTGCTTCGCTGTGTAGGTGTTGGAAGAGTTGGGGGTTCCAGTCAGCCTCTGGAGCACTATCCTGAATTCAGATTTTTCTCACAGGAACCGCAGATAAGGAACTGACCTAGGGGACCCTGTGTGCATTTGGCCTTCACCATTCATGGAAGGCTTCAAGCATAGACCTTACAAAAATTGTAAAATACACATAACATAAAATTTACCATCTCAACCACTTTGTTTTTAATGTTTATTTATTTCTGAGACAGAGACAGAGAAGAGCATGAATGCGGGATGGGCAGAGAGAGAGAGGGAGACACAGAATCAGAAGCAGGCTCCAGGCTCTGAGCCATCAGCACAGAGCCTGATGTGGGGCTTGAACTCACAAATTGTGAGATCATGACCTGAGCTGAAGTCAGTCGCTCAACCGACTGAGCCACCAGGCACACTGCATCTCAACTACTTTTAAGCATCCAGTTCAGTGGCATTAAGTTCACTTCCATGTTGTGTGACTATCATCCATGTCCAGAATTTACACATCTTCCCAAACTGACTCTCTAAACATAGACTTTTTAATGACAATGGCAAATGAGGGGGCTCAGAGAGCTGAGATATATCACTCACATCCAGAAGAAGATGCACATTATACAAATTTAAATTTGTGCCCTTTAACTACATACTATACAACAATTTAGAATTGTTAATAAATACTACAATGACTTAACTCTGAGTTATATTTTTAAGCATTAATGTGCTCCATGTTTTTTTTAAATACTTTATTTATTTTTGAGAGAGAGAGAATGAGTAGGGGAGGGGCAGAGAGAGAAGGAGACACAGAATCCAAAGCTGGCTCCAGGCTCTGAGCTATAAGCACACAGCCCAACACGGGGCTCGAACTCACAAACCACGAGATTATGACTTAAGCCAAAGTTGGATGCTTAAGCAACTGGGCTACCCAGGTGCCCCAATGTGCTCTGTGTTAACATGTAAAATGTACAAGTTTTGTAGGCCTGTTTTGACATTTCTTCATCTTTTTAATATACTGCTAGCCCCCAGGCATGGAAGTGGTCCAGGCCTCTTGAGCCTTTGGGAGGAAATGGTCTGCATCTTACAGGTGAGGAGGCAGGCTTTCCTTAGGCTCTTGTTTCTGGTGAGTTGCTGACTCCTAGTCTTTTCCCCTCTGCCAGCTGCTCTTCCAAGTGAGGTCAGCAAAACTTGTGGGACTATTTTTAGTGGCAGATGCAGTGACCTTAGCCCTCCTTCTGGGGCCCTGAGGCTTCTTCCCAGTAGCCCAGGGGTTGTTTTTGAGGTTCCTATAACCCTTGAGGTGTCAGCAGCTTCGTGTGCTATCCTCCTTCGTGGGGGTATTCCCTCCTGCATCCCCAGGCTGTCAGGAACCTGGATGTGAGCCCAGTTGCTGTGACATTCCTACCCAGAGGGAAAACCAGCAGCTTCACTGAGGCCCACCTGAGTCCATGCCCCTACCGGGGCACTGTAAGTCTGCTTGCATGAATCTCAACAAAGACAAGAACGTCCCTGGCTGTTAAGCCATTTTGGGGGTGGAGAAGACTCCTAGGGTCTGCTGTAGGGAGGTTTTCTAACAGAGGCATGATCATCCCTCACATTGTAAGTCTAGCACTGCCAGACACTCTCTAGGGGCAAGTCTCAGTTTCCTCATTGGAAAATGGGAATGGTAATGTCTGTTCTGCCTGCCCCCAGGTCTGTCACAATGATTCAATGATATCATGGATGTAAGCATGTGTTGGAAAGTCCTAGTAAAGCGCAAGGTACTGTTTCCATTATAGCATGAACAGTGTTTTTAAGTTTTTTAATTTACTTTGAGAGAGGGGGAGTGAGAGCACGAACAGGGGAGGGGCAGAGGGAGAGGAAGAGAGAGCGACTCCCAAGCAGGTTCTGTGCTGTCAGCGTAGAGCCCAACGTGGGGCTCGAACTCACAAACCATGAAATGATGACCTGAGCCAAAATCAAGAGTTGAATGCTTAACTGACTGAGAATAAATATTTTTGTTCATGTTTATGCAAATTACAAGAGGCTTTTGAGTAGTGGCGCTGTCTTCCTTCCTGGCAGCTCTCGACACAAGGGTGGTGGTCCGGGCCTAGGGCAGAGAGAACTGCTGCAGTCCTGTCCCACCTTGAGGCCCATGTGCTTCGTCCTGCTGTCACTGAGTCATGGGGTCATGGATTTGGCAGGACCAACAATAACAATAGCTCACTTCTCCACGTGTGCATGAAGCCCAGGAATGGCCTTTGGGTGTGGGTGGGCAGGCTGGGGTGGAGGGCAACTAAACCAGCCCTGGACTATTCAGCATGCCAAGCAGGGGTGGTAAGGGGCAGGCCCTGATTTTAAGATATCTTCCTCACCAGACAACAGATTTCTTACTTGGAACTTTCTAGTTTTCTGTGTAAATTTGATTATAAATCAAAGAGCAGCTAACTCAGTCAGTAGTCATCTTTGAGCCAGAACACTAGATGAATCGGAGCCTCCCCATATTTATAAAGCACTCATCCGTTCATGCCTTCATTCTCTTGTTCCCTTGTGTGAGAGAGGCAGCTTGGTTGATGGAATGGAAAATGTCATCTTTAGATTTAATTGGAATGGAGTTTGAATTCTGGCTATGCCTCTCAGGGCTGTGACCTCCAGCAAGTGGAGGAACTCTTTAGGACCTCAGTTTCCTCATCCATAAAAAAGGTAGGAGATATTCCCCTCACAGGCTTGATCCAGAGGTCAGCACTGATTTGCAGATGGCAATCTGCACCTGGAGTAAGTGGCTGGCAGGCACCCTTTGCCCTCTATCATTGCAACTTTTATTTATTCTGCAATCAGCAAATGTCTTTCCAGTGCTGCAGATGTCCCCGCCACTGCCCCACTCAGGTTCCGCCTCCAGCCCCGGGCACACCTGTCTGACTTCTTAATGTGGGCCTGCAGCAATTCCCAGGAAAGCCTTCTCTGCTGTGGGAGCCACTTGGCCCACCTTGCCTGACAGTCCATCAGGCCTGAAGGACCAGGGCACTATTGTCCCCTGGAAGTAGTCCTCATGTAAAGTTGGGTGGGAGTTAGGATTTGTACACCCTTCAGGGGCAATATCTCCGAGGCTCCCAGAATTCCAGGCAGGACTGAGCTCCAGATGCCCACGGAGGTAACTTGCTTGGTAACGAAACTTCATTGGCTGCCCTCCTTTCCCTGCTTCACCTCCTCCCTCTCCCACCAACGTTTTCTGGGATCATCTCCCAGATAAACTCCTTGCACTTAAATCCTCATCTCATGGTCACTTCTGGGGGCTGGGAGTGGGGGCAACCTAAAGCAAGTGTCTACTATGTACTAGTGGAGATGTTCAGAGATGAACAGACAGACTCTTCCCTTGGGGAATTCACAGTCTGAGAGGCAAAAATATCCCACCTAATATAGCACAATGACATAGTTAAGAGGTGTTGGGGGATTCCAAGGAAAGAGGCTGAGGGGCATGTGTTTGACACTTCCCAGGGGAGGACAAGCCTGAGCAGAGGCTAAGGGAGTCATTGCAGAGGGCAACCACTGCAGGGACAGGACCAGGTAGGAGGCTGACCTTGCTGCAAGGTGTGGTCTCTGAAAGGATGGCTGAGTGGCAGCACAGGTGTTGGTGGGATTGTGGAAAGAAGGTGCTGTTCCTAAACTCCAAAGTGATTTGTAGTATCTATAGTATGTCTTTGTGAGGTCAGTCTGCGAGGCCGGGCGATGGCCCTCCACTCTGGGAAGTGGGGCAGTCAGGGCTTGGCCAGCCCATCATACGGGCCTCTGAGACTGTGGGGGACAGTGCAGTGGTGGAGCAGGGGGCTGGGAAGGATTTGAACTGGGGCTGCTGCCTCCAGGCTGAAGGCCATTTGGGGAAGACAAGGACTGGTTGGGAATGAAGGATAGACGGTATGATGGCAGAGCAACAGCAGGAAACTGGAACAGGAATGAGGAAAGCTGTGGGCAGGGTAAGGCCCTCCTTGTGCCCCAAGCCTGCTACAATGGTCCATCCATGTGCCTAGAATCACCCCCTGCTTGTGATTTGTCCTGTTAGAACATTAATGGTAACAGTAAACATAGTAGCAGGAAACATGAATTGAGCCCTTGCTACATGTGAGGCACTAGATGTGAGGACTTTACATGGATTGCTTCCTGTCGCCCTCAACCTTTTGAGGCAGGTACTAACATTAACTCCACTTTACAGATGAGAAGACTGAGGTTCACATCTTTCCTAAGCTCAGCTTGTGAAATTATTTTTTTAAACTTAAAAAATTATTCATTTATTTTTGAGAGAGAGAGAGAGAGAGAGAGAGAGAGAGAGAGAGAGAGACAGAGCGAGCGAGCAGAGCAGGGGCAGAGAGAGAGTTAGAATCTAAAGCAGGCTTCAGGCTCCAAGCTGTCAGCACAGATCCTGATGCAAGGCTCAAATTCACGAATCATGAGATCATGAGCTGAGCTGAAGTTGGACGCTCAACTGACTGAGCCACCCAGGTGTTCCTAAGCTTGTAAAATTATTAATCCCTTGCATTAGTCAGCCGGGACAGCCACAACAATGTACTCCAGACCAGGTGGTTTAAACAACAGACATTTATTTCTCAGAGTCCTGGAGCTTGGAAGTCCAAGCTAAAAGTGCCAGCACAGTTGGTTTCTGGTGACACCTTTACACTGGGTCCTCACAGGCCTGTTTTCTGTGGGCACAAGCAGGAAGAGAGAGAGATGAGAGATGAAAAGAGAGCACTCTTGATTCTCTTCCCCCCAGTTGTGAGCATTCCAGTCCTATAGGGTCAGGGTCCCACCCCATAAGACCTCATTTAACCTTTTTTATAAAAGTTTTTACACATTTATTCATTTTTGAGAATGAGAGAGACAGAGTTTGAGCAAGAGAGGGGCAGAGAGAGAGGGAGACACAGAATCTGAAGAAGGCTCCAGGCTCTGAGCTGTCAGCACAGAGCCCAAAACGGGGCTCAAAATCACAGATCGTGAGATCATGACCTGAGCTGAAGTCAGATGCTTAACCAACTGAGCCATCCAGGTGCCCCTCATTTAACCTTTATTGCATCCTTGTAGATATTATCCTCAAGTACAATCACATTGCGCATTAGGACTTTAATATACAAATTCGGGTGGGGAACAACACAACTCAGTCCATAAAATCCACTAACATTTTATCATTTACAAATGTATTTTGTGTCTATATATCTTAAATTTCCATCCCAGGACTACAGTTTGGTATAGTATCTCTTTGTAAAGCTACTCACTGCCAAAAGTTCAGCCAGGCCTGTGGACTCCCAAGGCAGCACTCTGGGCACTTCTAGATGCCCGTTAGTGAGGGGAAGAGAATGGGGCACGAGCTAGTTTGCAGGATTTGGTGCACACTGCCGGCCACTTACCAAGGCCCTGAAGAATGGGTCCTGTGTCCGAGCATTGCAGTTGTCCTTTGGAACTTAGCTGGGGCTGCCCCCTTTGCAAGAGTGCTACATTCTCCCTATGGTTTCTTTACTATTTAAGTCAACTATTTTTACTATTTACTATTTAAGTTGTCATTTATCCTCATGCTTTTGATGGTTTATTTTTCTTGCATTAGAAGTAGGTAGAAAATAAAATGTTTCTTATAAGTATATTGACACAAGATAAACCCACCTCAAAATTTACAGAACCCAGGGCAAGATTACAAATGGAGGCCCACAGGGGCACCTGGGTGGCTCAGTCAGTTAAGTGTCCGACTTCGGCTCAGGTTCCTGGGTTTAAGCCCCGCATTGGGCTCCGTGCTGACACCTCAGAGCCTGGAGCCTGCTTCACATTCTGTGTCTCCCTCTCTCTCTGCCCCTGTCTTGCCCATGCTCTGTCTCTCAAAAATAAAAGTAAATAAAAGTTAAAACACACACACACACACACACACACACACACACACACACACAATTGGGAGCCCCACAAACCATATGTTTAAATACATATGCAAATAAAATATAGCTGTAAAATAGAGTCTATTCTGTTTTCTGGCCTTGACAAATGTACTTCCATAGCAACCTGGGAGGCCAGTTCAAATGTAGAATTCTTGGACTCTTGTATAAAGACACAGGGCATGCTCCACAACTGGTTCATTCTCTGGGGCACTGATCTGAGTATATATCCTAGCAGTGGGCTTAGAGCCATTCAGAATTCCCAGGTCTGGGGAGCTGGAGCATCATCTGGAAAGTTTAGGGCAGGATTACTGGCTACCAGTAGACATGAACCCTCTTTCCTTGGGGAGTGCAGGAGGTGCCAGAGGATGGCTGGCCCCGGAAGCCTAGGTGGGTAAGGAGGTGTGCAGGCAGTACCCAACCCAGATATAGGGCAGGACACCTGCTGAAAATCAGGGTGTCTGTAAACCTATAGTATATAGAGATATAGATAGATATAGATATAGATATAGATATAGATAGAAAGATAGATCTATATAGATAGATATATAGATATATATAGATATATCTATGTAGATAGATATATCGATGTAGATATATATGTTTGACAAAGATATATATATCTTTGTGTTTAGCATGCAGATTTGTCTTTTGCTGAAATAATACAGCATAGGACTAAATCTTATTAAATATCTAGCATCCACTTGCCCTTGTGTTTCCATTCATTTTGGACTTTTGTCTGGTTCCACTCATGTTCCGGCTCTGTGAGCATGAGAAGGTTTCTGGCAAAAACCATAAGGGTGAAATTTGCCTGAGGCTGTGTGCCTCCAAAATCTCTCATCCTTCTTTAGATGTTGGTCAGAAGAGGCCAACAATTAAGACTGTTTTGAGTCAATTAGGGAAAATAGAACTGGACGGGGTATTGCTAACTTTGTTGGGTGTGATACTGGTATTCTGGGGATGTTTGAAAAAACAAACCTTAATGATTAGAGAAACATACTCAAAAATTTAAAGGTGAAATACGTCTGCCGGAATGCTTTAAAAATTACTCTAAGAACAACAAAACAAACAAACAAAAGGTGTGTGTAGGGGTATATAGACAGGAAAAAAAAAAAGGTCAAGAGGTAGACCCTGATAGAAGCTGGCCTATCAGTGTGTGGGACCATTTTATTGTTCTACTTTTGCGTGAGTAAACATTTCTCATAATAAAGAAGTTAAACATAAGAACAAAATGCTATCCTGGAGAGCTGATGGACCTCTGGCTGCAGGCGAAGCAGCTGTTCCTTAAGAATGGCTGGTCTTCACACACCCTTTACAGATGGGATCCTCAAGCCCCCATTCCTCCTGGGTGGTTTCACAGCCCTAAACTCGGTTTCCTTCTTTGTAAACTAGGCCTCAGCATATGACCTCCCCGCAAGGGCTGTTGCCAGCATTGAGCATTGGCTGCAACAAAGGAGGAGAGGAGCCTGGCACTCTCAGGAAGTGTTCAGTTTTACCCAGCCTGGAAATGACTTCTGGCTACACTTGTCCCACCACAAAGTCCAAACTCCTGGGCCCGGGGGTGGAGTCTGCGAGGCCCTGCCTTCCAGCGAAGTGGGGGTCAGACACCGCGACCTTGCAGCGGGGGCACCCTGGGCCCGCCTCCCTCGGGCCCTGGGCGTCAGGGCCCTGCCTCCAGAGCCGGCTCCGCCCAAGGCCCCGCCTAGGCCCGCCTTCGCCATGTTCTGCGGCTGCTGGGTATGGTGGCCTGAAGATCTGGCGTTCCCTGTTTCCTCATTGAGCCCTCCCCTTGGCCCGTGCGCCTTCTGCTCGCCTCTTTCGCGCTGCTGCCCGGGAGGGGATCGGGTAAACATGGCGCTGCGCCCCAAGCGGGCCTGGGCAGGGGTGCGGGAAGTCTGGGGTAAAGCGGCGATGGAGTCCAAAGGGGGCGGTCTGGGTGGGTGGACATGTCACACTGAGGAGGCCCGGCCCTGGGGAAGCGCTGGGGTTGGGGCGCGGAGTGGGGGATGAGCAGTAGAGGGAGTAAACCCAGGGCCTTTGGAGGGGGACCTCGGGACGGGGTGGGGCACACCTGGAAAGTCCGGGGCCTGGGCAACGCAGAAGAGGACGTGAACCCAGAGCGGGGGGAGTCCGGTGGGAGGCCAGAGGCCTGCAAGAATGCGAAAATAAGGGAAAACGGGAAGGGGAAAGAGAAAGTGGTCCCAGAGGGGCCTTGGGCAGAGGGGGCACCTGGGGAGGTATCCAGGTAAGGGCCCAGGGCAGGGTCCTGGATGACGGACCTGGGATGGAGGGAGACAAACCCAGGGCCCAAGGCGGGTTTGGTGCCTGGGGCGGGAGCGGAGAGGCGGGGGAAATCCAGACTGAGGGTTGGGCAAGTCTTCACGTATTTCTGAGGCTCTCTCTCTTGCATATCCAGTATCTTGGCTTACTAGGCCTGCTGTCCCCCCACCTACTTATCAGAAACTACCCAGGTGGGTATTCCAGCTGATTCTGATGCAGCTATAATTTAAGAGGCACTGGTCTGAAACATTAGAGCTTTGAGGGATTTGAAGTGGGAGAACCAGCCAGGTGCCCTGTGATGCAAGTGCATTATTACATTTAATCTTCACAACCTTGTGAAGTTGGTGCTCTAGTCCCCATTGAACAGATGAGGCACAGAAATTTCACTTTTCCAAGGACCAGCATCTAGGAAGAGGAAGAGCTGGGATTCAGACCCTCAGGGAAGACTCCAGGGTGCTCCCACTGAACCAGGTCTCCTATAAAACTACCAGAGGTAGTTTGGCCTCACAGCAGGTAGTGGGCAGCTGAGTGGAGCCGATCGGTTCCAGCATTTTGGCTGTGCAGTGAATAGTTAGGACTGGCCTTGTCTCTTGCCTTGGGGTGAGCATTAGTTTGTATGAGGTCCCGGTGACCAGGTCTCAGACCTGATGTGTTGGCCCCAGGGTGCCCAAAGGCCCTAGATTCAAGGCCAGCTTCTCCCTGACTCACGGGGAGGCTCCGCATCAGTGTCCTCCTCAGTCTGATGGGTACAGACTCTCCAGGAGGCATCTGCAAGAGCAATGACCTTACAGATTCCTGTGACTGGCAGCCAGGTGGGCCCTGGTCCCCCTGCCCAGCCCTTCTCAAGGCCTGTGCCCGAGGAAGGGGCTCCAAGCACACGGGCTGTGCAGGGCTCCCACTCCACACTCTGACACCTTGGCAGGGTCTGACACCTTGGTAGTTCTTTGTTGTGGGGGCCTGTCCTGGGGCACCGCCTCCATATTGTGTCCTCTGGGGGAAAGGCTGGGTGGGAACCTCTGCCCTGGAGTCAGTGCCACCCCCCCAGGTGCCCCCCCCTCTGGGGGCTACAGGACAGGGTTTTCCTGCATCCACAGCCCACTCTCCCGACAGAGGCCGCCTTCACCAGCAGGCCTGTCCTTCAGGACCTGGTGTGTTCATCTGTACTCATTTCTGTCGATGCAAATGACATCTGAACACATTCTCCTTCTGACACACCCCCACCTTCCCAAGGAAGCTGAGTGCCCTTGACTACCATCCACAGGGTTGTGAGGTCCCTGCTGGGGATCACGGAGGCCCCACACTGTAAGGGGCACAGGGTAGGTGGGAATGTGTGCTGGGTGCTGACCACACTGGGCCTCTGGTGCACATTTGATGAGTTTAGAGGGCATTCTTCAGTGTGCTTCCCTCACACAAGTTTCTTCTGGAACTGTTCTGTGTGGTCCCCATAGCTCTGCCCTACACCTTGAGAGGAGGCCTCTTCCTTAGCAGTCAGGGAACCCTTCAGTTTAGCTCGGCTGCTGACACTTGCCTCCTGGTGCCTACCTGGTTTCTTGGCGTATTTGGAAACTCATTTGTATTCTGTCTGAATCCCACCGCCATGAGTGAGTCATCCAGAGGGTTTTACTCATTTTGGGAGGAGAGAACGAAGCTTTGTGGTTCATGCTTCTCTAATTGTCTAGTGTTTGTGAATGCTTTTGGGCCTCTTTATTTTTTTTAATGTTTATTTTTTAGAGAGATAGATGGAGCATGAGCAGGGGAGGGGCAAAGAGGGAGGGAGACACAGAATGTGAAGCAGGCTCCAGGCTCTGAGCCTTCAGCAAAGAGCCTGACATGGGGCTTGAACTCATAGCTGTGAGACCATGACCTGAGCCGAAGTCAGACACTTAGCATACTGAGCTACCCAGGCTCCCCATTGGGCCTCTTTTTAATTGGTTATTTTGTCTGATCTGTGCCCTTCAGCTGGTAAGCCTTCCAGCTCCCTGGTTATCCTGTGACTGTGGTGATGGGTGATTTCTCCTCCCCTTCCTCTGGTTCCTGCTTTTCCCAGTGCTGTCTTGACTTTTCCACTCCTTCCTGCTTACATGCGTGAGTCTTCCTGAAGTGATGCAGTTGTGATTAAGTTGTCAAAAGCAGCTGACTAAAGTCAACAAAGGAAGGATTCTCTGATAGGCTGTATCTCATCCTTTGTTGACTTTAATTAGTGACTGATTTTGTCTGCTGATTTATTTTATTCAATATTGGCTTTATACATTTTGTATTAATTTAACTTTTCTGTTTTGATATCATAATGAACTCATGGTCCTTTGCAGATTCAACTTGTGAAGTAGTAACTATACTGTATTATTATTAGATGCTGAAGTTGTCACCAATTGACAGTGGTAGTCTATTTATAATTTTGTTCCTTTGTCATTTTAGTCCCTCTTCTGACACCTTTGAAAACATCTTATTTTCTAGCAACACCAGAGGGTTCCAGAGCCGTCTCATCTTTTCTCCTGCCCCAAGTTATGGGATTCATTGTCCTCCAAGAGTCCTGTTTTGAGTATTAGACATGAAAATCTGAGTGCAGAGATACATGGCCCCCAGACTAGGGGGACATGTTGTTGCTTTGGACTACTTTTAGAAGTGTCAGAGCCAGAAAATACATCTTGTTTTTAGGTTAGAGTTCACATGGACTTCCAGCGGTTTGATGCTCTGTACCCAACTATCTTTGAAGTACATAGTGTCACGGGCAGCTAAGATTTTTCTCCCACATTGGCAGTTGTCAGCTCAGCACCATCTCTCACCCCCAGAGGAGGGCAGCTAAACTGTAAATGAAATCACAGAGCTGGAACATTGTCAGTTATCTTTTGATGCATAACAAAGTACTGCCAAACCTAGGGACTTAAACAGACAGTGATTTATCATTTCTCAATGTTCTGTGGATTGCTGGGGTGTATCTTTGGCTTCACGGGGGTCATCTGGCGTCACTCAGGGGCCCTGATCCCTTTTTAGTGGGGGAAGCAACAGAGTTGTCTTTTGAAAACATAAACAGTCACTCTGAGAAAGAAGCATGTACTCCTTGCTCTGCCTGTAAGACCCTACGTGACCGGCTGCCTTGTCCTTCTTTCCTGCCATCCTCTTGTATCTACATACCCCAGACTTGTTGGCCTCTTTGCCTTTCCTTCCTTGGAAGCACCAAATTTGCCCTACCTCAGTGCCTGTGTACTCGCTGTTGTCTGCTTGCAGGGCTCTTCCCCTAGATCTTTGCACAGTGGCTTTTTTTTTAAGTTTTATTTATGTATTTTTTAGTAATTGCTACCCCCAGTGTGAGGCTCAAACTTGCAACTCCTAGATCAAGAGCTGCATGCTTTTGTGACTGAGCCAGCCAGGCACCCCTGCACAGGGGAAATTTTTTTATACTTAGGGTTCATTAAAATGTCACTCTCTCTTCTTGGGTCTTTGATCCTTCATCCACACCCTACCCTACACTTTCCCAGGATAGTCCCTGTCAATTCACAGTATTTAATTTATCTTGTTCACTTACTTGTTCTCTTGTTTATTTCTGTCTCTGCCTCTAGAATACAAATTTCCTGAGAGCAGGACCTTTATCTGTCTTGCTTTCCACTGCATTCTTGGTGCCTAGAAAACTCCTTGCATAAAAGGAAGGAACAAAACATTTGTTGAATGGATGATAAATCATTCATGCACCAAAGGAGGAGAGGGATGAATAGGTGGAGCACAGAGGATTTTTAGGGCAGTGTAACTACTGTGTGTGATATAATGATGGATGCAGGTCATTCTACATTTGTCCAAACCCATCGACTGTACAACACAGGAATGACCCCTACTGTAAACTGGACTTGGGGTGATCATGATGTGCCAGTGTGGGTTCATCAGTTGTAACATGCTCCTGTCTCGTGTGGGATGTTGGGGTATATGGGAACTCTGTGTACATTCCTCTCAATTTCTCTGCGAACCTAAGACTGCTCTAAAAAATAAAGTTTTTTTTTTCTTTTTTTTTCATAGTGCACATCCATTGGGAAGAAGTCTGAACAATATAGACTTAAATATAAAGTCCAGAGGATTATATCCATACCTTCTGTACCCCAAGCCCTTTCAGTTTATATCCGTGCCTCTTGTGTTGACTGGCTGGGTGGCTGTGATGCCTTTCATGGGAAAGATGAGATTAAGAGGTGGAATGGGGAAACTACAAGCTCTGTGTTAGACCGAGGGTGCCTGAAATGACTCTCAGACCGCTGAGTGGGAAGTTGGCTCTCCGTGTCTGGATCCTGGGCTGAGGGCTGAGCTGGGAGACGTGATTGGGAGGTAGTAGCAGCATATCATTGTTACTTCAGGCTATGGGACTGGGGGAGGTCCACACACAGGCTGTAGACAGAAGACAAGTGAGGAGAGTCTGGAGTGTCAGCGTTTAGAGATCAGAGGGAGAAGCCACACCAGGAAAAGAGACAGGACACCCGTGGAGTAGGACAAAATGAGGCATGCATGGAAACCTGGGAAGGGCTGCCAGATAAAACACGGAATTTGAGAGAAACAGTGACTCACTTTTCAGCATAACTATGTCCCATTTTACCTGCAAAATCTGGCAACCCTAAGCTGGAAGAAGAATGGTGTGACGTCATATCAGCCTTTCCACAGTGATGCTACAGGCCAGGAATGCCTGCTGGGCCTACTACTTGTGGTGATCCCCTTGCGGGTTCCCCTCCTGGAGCCATTGTTGAAGCTGGATCAGTCCTTGTGGTTCTTGTTATATTATTGCAGGAAGTGCCTTAGTACAGTCATCAGGGAACTTTGGAGAACAAGATTTATTACTCACAGGTCCTGGCAGGTCCAAGGCATGCCCGAGGGCCACACAGCCACACAGTGCAGTCTAAGGTAGAGAGAGAGGGAGGGTGTGTGGGTCTGGGGCTCTGCATTTATTGGGACAGGATAACTAGGGTTTCATGGGTTCACTGTTTATCGGATGGCTTAAAACATGAGAGCAAGAAGTTGGATAAGGGAAGGGAGCAGCAGAGTCACTCAAGCAGTCAGTGATCTCGATTACCCAGGACTTGCTAAAAGGGGAGCTTCATGGGTGGGGGTGGCCTTCTGGGGTTGGTTTGCTAGGAGCTGCCTTTGACATGGATGCCTCAGCAATCAAAGGCTTCTTGACATGCACACACTAGGAGCCCAGGAGAAACAAAATCAGTCCCAGCACCATTAACCTAGCCTTTATGGTAGAGTGCTGAACACAGGAAAGCTCCAGAAGAGCCTTTTAACAAGGGGGAGGTGGGCAGAATGTTTTAAGGGCTTTAGGGGGAAGGTATTTGTCAGAGTTCGTGTAGATGTAGCAGGAAGGGGGCAGCACCAGTGTGGCCATTTTTGGAAATGAGAGCAGGGCATTGTTCTTGATGGTCAGCAGCTCTTCTGTGCAGGCTGGACTGGACTTTATCAGGAGGAAGAAGAAGGGATGAAAAAGGAGCAGGGGCTAAAGCCACATGCAGGAGGGGTGGGGGGCACACTGCGGGGACAAGGATGTGGGGAGGCCATGGTGGGCAAGTCTCAAGTCCTTGAGTCTCTCATGCCCTAGTGAATCTGGCTGAGACGTTGGGCACACTGAGGTCTGCGGGGATTGTTTGGCATTGTGCAGGTGACCGCTGGTCTCGGCAAGGACCACGTGTGCAGGAAGGAGCCAAATGGGTATTGAGCACAGAGGCAAGGACATAGAGACAGTATGGACATGTCTCTTTCATTGTGCCCTGAAAGGGAGGAGAGAAATAGGGTACAAGCTAGAGGATGGCTTGGGGTCCAGGGAACTTATTTGAGAGACAGATTCTCGTGCAAGGTCATATTGTTGGAGGATCCCGCAGAGGGAGTGCGGAGAAACTGAAAAGGCAGGAAAGGAGACCCTTGCTAGTGCTAGTTCTTGAGAAGGCCAAGGTGGGCTCCAGGGCCCCGGGGAGAGGCAGTGATAGCCCTTCTCAGGACTTGTGAGCGTATAAAGGATATGAAGGGCTGCTGCATGGGTCCTGGGTAGCTGTGTCTATTTTTTTTTTTTTTTAAGAGATTAAGTATCTGGCACAGCAGTGACCCAGAGACTGCCCCCTCCCCAACCCTATTCTACTAAGCATCCTTTCTCCCCTTGGGTTTGACGGGAGCCACATAGGATAGCAGAATGGGGACCTGAGACCCTATTGATTGTTCTGTATGTGGCTCTGGATGAGGTTTTGGGGTGATAGTGGGGTTCAAGGGATCTAGAGCCAACGGCCAAGAAAGAATTCTTGAAGATGTCTTTGGTGCAAAAAGGTGATTTTATTGAAGCACAAGGACAGGACCCATGGGTAGGAAGAGCTGCCTGGGACCATGAGGAGAGACTGGGGGAGGTAAAGTCCAGGGGAAGTTTCCAGTGAGATTTTCATATGCCAAAGAAGACTCATAGGATACCAGAGGCCTAGCCATTGTTGAGCTAAGCTGGTTTTTCCCTGTAGCAAAGCATTAGCTCCAAAGAGTTCCTGGAGAAACGTTTTACTCTGCCAGCCTCAAGTAATTATCAGTGGGCTGCAGGTTATAAGGAAATTTAGTTCTATATGCCATTTCCTTCTGCCTTTGTTTCCCACATCAGCTCCCAGTGGTGGTAGGACTGGGACTCTTCCCCTCCCCCCCCCCCCCCCCAGCGCCATTACCTGCCTCCCCACTGTGGCCAGGCCTCCTATGTGTGCCTGAGTCAGTTTACCACTGTTGCTGCACAGCTTGTGGTGAATTTAAAAAGAATGGTTGGTTTGCCTCAAGGTTCAGGCTCAGAGGGTCTAGGGCAAGAAAGCCACTGGGAAGATGGAGTGTGGGCCTCAGTCCGAATGAATGACCTGGGCCTGGACCAACCAGGTAAGGGTTACTTCTGTAGGGGAAGGACCAGGGCAGGAGCCAGCGTGGCACCTCTGTAGCAAGAAGAGCAGACATTTCCTGTTTTGCTGCTGGGCTGCTTGAAAGCCTTTAGCAGGGGGGACTCATGGTGTAAAACGTAATTTCCGTCTTTTTTTTTTTTGTAGTTTATTGCTTTTTTGAGCTGAGCAAAGCCTGCCTTCACCCAGGTTCTGTAGCCTTGTGTGTGTGGACTGTTCTACCTTCAGTCGTGTCCCCAAAGATGTGAGGCTTCTCCTGTGTCCTCCTTAGTCATTGCTCACAGCTCAGGCTGTCCTCACAGGCCCAGCATCTCTGTTGACTTAATAAAACTGCTGTATTCAGTGCAGGGTCCCTGGTCCCTTGCCAATGGGGATCTGTGGCTGGTGGCCTTGGGCTGGCTAGGAGTTAAAACATGTAGTGACTTGTCCCTGCTGTGTTCTTTCCTCTATTCTTCCTCAGTCTATAAATCCTCTGGCAAAAAAGGTTTTACCAACCATTGGGTGAACTATCAAGGATGACATGAGAAATTACATAAAAATTATATCCGTGCTAAAAATAGGGGTATACATTTTATTAAATAAAACAACCCAGAATCTAGGACATTGATTAAAATAGCGTGTGTGTGTGTGTGTACACATTGGAAGGATATATGCTAGATTTAGCATTAGTTATTTGGGGGCAGTAACATTGTCAGTGATTTAAACATCCTTATTTACATCTTTATGTTGTCTAAATTATATTTCTTATTAACACATTACTTTTGTGTTAAAAAGCAATCTGGTTTTTGTGTTTTTTTTTTTTGGAAAGGGATGGTTCTTCAGGAGTAGAATAGATGGATGGTGGTTCTACAGCATAGCTGAATGCAAGAATCTTCATGTCAGGTAAAAGACACCACACCTGAAGAATAAGTGGAATGTGACTATTGATCTAAATTGCGGTGTAAGCAAAACACTGTTATTTAGGGCTGTATTCTTAGTTGGTAAACACTAAATACGGATGATACAGAAACGAGTGATTCTCTCCAGAGTTTGGACAGTCGCCCCTGTGATAAGGAATAAAGGTTATTGTTAGGGGCTCAGAGAGTTTGGGAAGCTGCTAGTGTTCTGCTTCTTTACCTATTCCATAAATAATTCATGATTTTTTTTATTTATTTGTAAATCACATACCATAAAATTTGCCCCTTCAAAATGTATAATTCAGGAGAACAGAAGATACACGTTCACACAAAACCTGCATATGTTCTATGTTCATGTAATAGCCAAAAAGTAAAAAAAGTTCATGACGTGGTGAATGGATAAACCAAATGTGTTCTATCCATACAGTGGAATATTATTTGGCCATAAAAAGGAGTGAAGTACTCATTGGTGTAACAACGTCAGTGAACCTGGAAAACATTATGCTAAGTGGTGTCTTTTTGACTTGCATTTTCCTAACAACTGATGTTGAGCATCTTTTAATGTGCTTATTGGCCATTCTCCTTTGCCAGTTTTTAAATTGGATTTATTGTTGAGTTGTAAGTATTCTTTATAAATTCGGGATACTAGACCCTTATCAGATTAGATGGCAGATATTCTCTCTCTTTATGTGGATTGTCTTTTTACTTTATTGATAGTGTCCCACAAAACTTAAATTTTGATGAAGCCCAATTTATTTAATTTTTCTTTGGTTGCTTTTACTGTAGATATCGTGTCTAAGAAACCGTTACCTAATCCAAAGTCACTAAAACTTATACCTACGTTTTCTTTTAAATGTTTTATAGTTTTAGCTGTTAGGTTTAGGGCTTTGGACCATTTTGTGTTAGTTTTTGTATATGGTTTGAGGTAGGAGTCTAAACACATGATTTTGCATGTGGATATCCAGTTATTTTGGCACCATTTTTGAAGAGGCTCTTCTCTTCCCATTAAATAGCCTTGGCATCCTGGCTGAAAATCAATTGAACACAGGTGCATGGGTTTATTTGTGGATTCTCAACTCTATTTCATTGATCTATATTTTGATTTTTTTTTAACGTTTATTTATTTTTGTGACAGAGAGAGACAGAGCATGAACGGGGGAGAGTCAGAGAGAGAGGGAGACACAGAATCTGAAACAGGCTCCAGGCTCTGAGCAGTCAGCACAAAGCCTGACACGGGGCTCGAACTCACAGACCGTGAGATCATGACCTGAACTGAAGTCGGCCGCTTAACCGACTGAGCCACCCAGTTGCCCCATCTATATTTTGATTTTAATACCAGTACTATACTGTCTTGATTATTGTAGCTTTATAGTAAGTTTTGAAATCAGGAAGTATATTCTTTTTTTCAAGATTGTTTAAAATTCTGGCTCTCTTGCATTTCCATATGGATTTTAGGATTAGCTTGTCATTTTTTGTGAAAAAGATGAATATAATTTTGTAGGAACACACTGGATTTGTAGATCAGTTTGAGAAATATCACCATCTTAACAATATAAGTCTTTCAGTCCATGAGCACAAGACATATTTTCATTTTATTAGGTTTCTCAAAATTCCTTTCAACAGTGCTTTATAGTTTTCAGGGTAAAAGTTTTTACACTTTTTTTTGGTTACCTTTATCCTTTAAGTATTTTATTCTTTTTGATGCTATTGCAGATGCAGTTTTCTTAGTTTATTAGATTGTTCATTGCTAGTGTATAGAAATAAAACTGACTTTTAAAAAATTGATCTTGTATCCTACAGCCTTGCTGAACTTATTAGTTGTATGTGTGTGTGTGTATTCCTTAGAATGTTCTATGTACAAGATCATGTCATCTGTAAACAGTTTTACTTCTTCCATTCCAATTTGGATGCTTTTTATTTCATTTCTTGCCTGATTGTGCTGGATAGGACTTCAAGTACAATGTCATAGGACAGGAGTGGCAAAAACAGGTATCCTTGTCTTGTCCCTAATGTTAAGGGGGATGCTTTTAATCTTTCACCATTAAGTTTGTTAACCGAGGGTTTCTCATAAACTTTATCAGATTGAAATAATTCCCTTAAATTCCTAGTGATTTTTTTTTTAGTGTTTATGAAAGTGTTGGATATTGCTGAATGCTCTTCTGATCTATTAAGTGAATCATGTTTTTTTTTCTTCCTCCATTCTATTAATAGGGTGTAATACATTGATTTTCACAAATTGAACCGACTTTGCATTCCTGAGATAAATCCCACTTGGTCATGTTGTATAAGACTTTTTATATGCCACATAAATCACTTTGTTAGTATTTTGTTGAGGAGTTTTGTGTGTATATTTATAAGGCTCTTATACTGGTCTGTAGTTTTCTTAGGTTGGCTCTGTCTGATTTTGGTATCAGGCAAATGTTCCCACTTCATCAGTTTCTTTGGGAGTGTGTGAAGGATGGTGTTAATTCTTTTTTAAATGCTTGGTAAACTTCATCAGTGAAGCCATCTGGTCTTGGACTTTGTGGGGGAATTTTTTGTATTGCTAATTCAATCTTGTAATTGTTACAGGTCTCTTAATTTTTTTATTTCTTCTTAATTAGTTTGTTAGTGTGTTTTTAGGAATTTGTCCATCTCATCTAGATTTTCAAATGTCTTGGCATACAATTGTTCATAGTATTCCCTCATTATTGTTTTTATATTAGGTGAATGTGATAACCACTACACTACAGAAACAATTCTTTTTATATTTGTAAGTTCAGAAGTAGTGTTCCCTCTTAAATATTTACATCCTCTCTCTTTCTTGGTCAGTTTTAGCTAAAGGTTTGTGTATTTTGTCAATCTTTCCAGAGACCCAACTGTTGCTTTTGTTGATTTTCTCTATGGTTTTTCTATTCTCTATTCCATTTATTACCACTCTAATCTTTATTGCTTCCCAGCCTCTACTTTTTTGTGTTAGTTTAGTGTTCTTTCTCATTTTTCTTAAGGTGAAAGATCAATTTATTAATATAAGCTTCTCTCTTTTATTTCTTGCTTTTTCATATATAAATTTTAAGCACTGTATTCCCAGCATCCCATAAATTTTGGTATGCTATATTTTCATTTTAATTCATCTCAAATAATTTTATGATTCCCTCGTGATTTCTTCTTTGGCCCTTTAGTTATTTGGGTGTGTTGTTTACACAAATTTGTGAATTTCCCAAATTTTCTTTTATTTATTTGTAATTTTATTGCATTTTGTGTGTTTTTTATATGATGTGTGGTTTATCCTAGTGAATGTTCTATATACATTGAAAATAATGTCTATTCTGCTATTGTTGGGTGGAATGTTCTATGCATGTATGATCTAATTTGTTTATAGTGTTCAAGTCTTCCCTTTTTTTGTCGATCTTCTAATTGTTCAGTAGATTATTGAAAGTAGAGTATTGAAGTCTCCTATTATTATTGAATTGTATTTCTCTCTCTCCAATTCTGTCAGGTTTTGCTTCATGTATTTTGTGGCTATGTTGTAGGTGTATATAATTGTTATGTTTTTTGATAATTATTGACGCATTTACCATTATCAAATGCCCTTCTTTATCTGTAGTAACAATTTTGTTTTAATGTCTGTTTGTCTGATGCTAGGAAAGTCACTCCCCCCCCCCCCCCCACTTTTTTTGGTTACTGTTTGCATGGTATATGTTTTAAAAACCTTTTTACTTTCAACCAATCCATTTATATTTAGTGTAATTACTGATAAGATAGCATCCTGACATTTTGCCATTTGTTTTCTATATCTTATGGTTTCGTTCTGTTCCTGTATCCTTCATTACTATATTCTTTTGTATTAGGTGGATATTTTCTAATGTATTATTTTTATTCCATTGTTATTTTAAAAATATATATATTTTAGTTATTTTCTTAGTGGTTGCTCTGAGGATTACAATTCCTTCCTTAGATAACATTGTAATTTAAATTAATAGCAACTTAATTTCACTAGTATATGAAACTTTGCTCCTATATAGCTCTGTTCTCTCCTACTTTGTGCTCCTCCTGTCATACAAATTACATTTGTGTATATTGTGTACCTATATATAGTGATTTATAATTACTGAATTATGCAGTTGTCTTTAAGTTGGATAAGAGAAAATAGAGTTACAATGCATTTATACATTTTTTTTAAATTTGCCTATGTAGTTACCTTTACTAGTGTTCTTTATTTTTTTATATGAATTTAAAGTACTATCTAGGTCCTTTCATTTCAGCCTCTCGGTCTTTCTTTGGTGTTTCTTGTAGGGCAGGTGTGCTAGTGGCACATTCTCTTGGTTTTTGTTCATTTGGGAATCTCTTAATTTGTCCTTCATTTTTGAAGGATCCTTTTTCTGCTTTTCAGAACTGTTGGTTGAAGGTCTTATTCTTTCAGCACTTTGAACATGTCATCCCACTGCCTCTGTCCTCCATGGATTCCGATGTGAAGTAAGCTGTTAATCTTCCTGAGGAGTCCTTGTGCATGAAGAGTTGCTTCTCCCTGCTTTCAAGATTTTCTATCTGTCTTTGACTTTTGGCAGATTGATAATGGTGTGTCTTGCAGTGGATCTCTTGTAATTTGTGCTCGTATATTCTACTTGTGATTTGTTGAGCTTCTTGAATATGGAAGTTTGTCTGATCGTATTTGGAAAGCTTTTGTGCATTATGTCTTCAAATATTCTTTTGGACCCCTTTATTTTTTCATCCCTAAGACTCCCGTTATACATGCTGGTGTGCTTGATGCTGTCCCAAGGGCCCTGAGAACTTGTTCATTTTTCTTCATTCTGTTTTCTTTCTTTTCTTCAGATTGGATAATTTCTGTTGACTTAGCTTTCAGTTCAGTTGTTCTTTATTCTCCCTGCTCAGATCAGCCATTGCACTCCTCTAGGGCCATTATGTTTTACAACTCCAGAATTTTGATTTGGTTCTTCTTTAAAATAGTTTTTATCTCCTTGATATTCTCCATTTTGGTTAGACTCCATTTTTTTTACTTTATCTAGTTCTTCAGGGATGGTTGTTTAAGTTCTTTGAACATGTTACAGAACCAAGCTGGACACTGGCAGAAAAACGAAGCAGCACTCAGCGGTCTTGGTGGGTTGGAGATTTATTTTACACTAGTGGGCTTAGAGGAGACTGTTTCGCCAAAGGTTTCAGCCCAGAATGCAAGTGGGGAGGGTAATTTATAGCCAACAGCCTCCATATCCGTGGGAGTTTTCACGCACACAGCAAACAAAGGAAGAAGAAACCGGAGGAGGGGTCTCTAAGCTAGAGACCAGAGTTTGTTTTAGTCCAATCAGCCTTCTTTGATGTACTTTATCCACTTCTCCAACATTACCCCCCTTTGATGCCTTTTAAAAAAACTTTTGGTAGTCATCACCTTTCAATTTTACAGGTTGGTACTCTCGGAAGGCTAAAATATACAGGTTGGTACTCTCAGAACGCTTGGAGTACTTTGGCAAGCAGCAGTGTTTTCAATAAAACGTACCATGGCATTCAGTATACAGGGGCCAATGGATACAAGTAAAATTATGGAGAGGAGGGGCCCTACCAGGGCAGGAAGCCAGGATGCCCAGTCTGTGAGATCCCATCCTTTCCATTGATTGATATTTTCCTGTTGTCTATGTTGAATTCTTTCCTTGAGTTCCTTAACCTTAGTTGTAACTATTCCTGACTGGTTTACAAAATAGCAACATTCCTCCCCCAGAAAGATACAAGTCCCTCCTTTTTCTGAAGTGAGGAGGTCCAGGGCTCACCTGTTTTGGAGGGTCACTGCTGCCAGAGAGTTTATTTGGCTGTGTAAGGTTACCAGACAATCTGCCACCTGTTCCATGTCTTCATTTAGCTCTTGAGATAGTCTATGGTATAGTCCTATGGATGAACCTATGCCCCCTATTCCAGTTCCTAGTCCTGTCGCAATTCCTGCTGCTATCAGAATGGGTAGCAGGATTGCCCATTTAGTCCAGGCGGTGGGGCTAAAAGTTGTTAGGAGCTGATCTTCAGTGTATACGCATATCTCTGGGGTTAGGAAGATGGAATAACATCTCTGAGTCCATTTGGCCTGTAAGCATTGGTAGGCCGAATTAGAACATAGATAGAACACCCCAGGGGTTGAACATAGGGTTGTATTCCTCTTTAAGATTATATTTCTTCCGTATAGAGAGGTACCATTCATACTTTCAGGGACAGATTAGATTGTTGGCATTTGTGAGATGGATCCCAGTGGCCAGGGGTCCAATTAAGACAGAAATGTTGGTTTTGAGATTTTCAGGAGCTTCCTAGGTAAAAGGGATAGGAGTGGCTAAGTAAGCCCTCCTGCTGAGGGGAAGCACATCCAGCAGGTTTGGGTGTGATTATCTATTTTATGGAGGACTGGTAAGGTAGTGTTAGTCCAATGTTGGAGTGGGGAATTGGTAAGCATCTGATTGAGGGCTGAAAGGCTCAAACCCTGGTAGGCTGCCGGGGGAGTGGTCACCTTTATGGCTTATATTACCCCGTTCTGGGTATCCTTTATAACCTTTTGAAGGGCCCTGTCCTGTATCCCTTCCCTGCCCGAGATTCCTCCATTGAGGAAGGTAAATGTAGCAAGCTTCCCTCTCTGGAGGCCCTTGTTGTGACATGGGCCTGACATTTTGGGTTATCTCTACAGTCCAATACTTAGTCCTTGAGGCACCAGGTAACTGACAGAGAGTGGGTGTTTTTCCCTTGTAGCAATCTTTGTGGAGGGAGGTGAAGACGCTGAATGCCCTTGACTCCCTTATTGCCATATAACAATTCTGGGGACAAAGTGGGTAAGCAACAGTTGTAAGGGTGAGAGAGGTTATCATAATATACAGGCAATGCTTAATAGTCCTCCCATCCAGAGGAGGTATGTGAGATCCAGCATGCATCTTTTGTCCCATGTCCAGCTTGTTGGTGCAGTCTCTATCAGCCCAACAGTAAGAAGTTAGATGAGGGCTATGACACCAGTGAGGGTCAAGGGCTGGCAGAGTTGCATCCAAACCCCTGGGCTCGGTCCACGTGTTGATTCCTCAAGCTTCTGTCTTGTGCAGGCCAGCCAACTTCCAGGGTGTGGCTGGAGCAGGGCTGGAGATCTCAGGGGCCAGTGTCTTTTTGAGGGTCTGTTATTGCTGCTTTCTGTAGCTGTTGTTGGTTTAGCGACCTTTCTAAATGACTTCTTTGGTTTGTATTCTGTGTTGTACTTAGCTCCTGAGGACTTTGCTCTGTGGTCAGGTAATGCTTAGTTAGAGATTTCCTTGAATGCCGTGTGTGGAAGTGATGAATCCCCCAGTCTTTGCCTGGAGGCTCTGTGTGCATGTTGGGGCACACCTTCAGTACATAGTGCTGTCGTTCACAGCCCTGCCTTAGTCTTCACGTCTGCTTATGCAGAGCCTCCAGATCAGCTGGGGGTTAGAGCTTCGAGCCTTCTCAGCTCTTTCCTGAGCATATGCCCAGCTCACCATGAGTGGCCTTCTAGATTCCCAGGATTTTTAGGAACTTTTCAGAATTTAGGCATCTCATTCCCCAGCTTTTCCTTTTAGGCTTTTGGTTTCTGTATTATTTACCCCAGCTATTACCCACTGCCTTAGGCAGCTTGAAGTGCTTATAATTGTTTTCAACAAATATCCCCCAGGGAAAAGGTTTTTTACACTATGTGAATTTTATAAGTCAGGTGAGGGGCACCTGAGTGGGTTAGTTGGTTGAGCTGTTGACCTGGGCTCAGGTCATGATCTCACAGTTCATGGGTTCAAGCCCCGAGTCAGGTGCTGTGCTGACAGCATGGAGCCTGCTTCGGGTCTGTCTCCCTCTCTCTGTCCCTCCCCCTATTCGCACTCTGTCTCTCAAAAATAAAGAAATGTTAAAAAAAATTTTTTTAATGTCAGGTGAAATACAGAGTCTGTAAGTGGCATTTTGCGGTGAACCACCTGATAGGTCAAATAGTGATAGTCCTTTGAGAATGAGGCTTTGAAAGAGCTCCAGCCCATTCTGCTCTTTCCAGGCTGTTGGTTTTTAAGGGTGCTGCAGAGCAGGGGGTGGGACTAAGGCACAGTAAAAATATCACAAACACCATGGACACAACAGTGTGGCTGTTCTTGCTGAGGATTCAGCATTTTTTTTTTTTAATAAATACTCCTGCATTGCTCCAAGCCTTTGGTGAATTTCCAGAGTTCTGAAAAACTGGATTCTGACATTTTTTGCTAGGTATCTTGTTCTTCTCTGGAGGAAAGAATTTTCCTCCACCTATACCACCAGTTTTGCTGACTCAAATTCGTAAATATTGAGTGCTCTCTTCTGTGATATTTTATTTTTCTCAAACGTGCATATTAAATAAAAACTGTTTAAATTGGGGTTGCAGGAGACCGTGTGGCTCAGCAGTCCCTGAGCGAGGGGCTATTGATGGGGTAGAATGATGCCAGCCTCTGCTGGACAGAAGGGCCTGAGGGCTTACAGGGTATCAGTCCTATGGGGGTCAGGAACTCCTCTGATCAGCCACTATTGCTTTGTGCCTCCCAGGTTAAGGCTGCCAGGGGCTCAGCTCTGCTCACATGGATGGGACAGAGACCCGACAGCGGAAGCCAGAGGAGCTGGCTCTGCCACACGCCTTCAGCCCTGGAAGACTCTCTGGAGCCTCAGAAGATGGATTCCCGAGTGTGTCTGAGAGCCACAGGGTGGTCTCTAAACCACTGGGGTCTGAGTTCAGCAGGGAGACTGCCTTGTCCATTGGCCTTCAGGTGATGGTGCCCTTCATGTTTGCAGGACTGGGACTGTCTGGGGCTGGTATGCTTTTGAACTATTTCCAGGTAAGAGGGAAATAAATGGGAATGGTGGTGTTGGGGGCACTGTTGAATGCCATACCTGAAGAGTAGGCCTTTACACTTTGAATCCAGCTTGAGGGACAAGGGACAGGACGTCCTCTCCTTAAATACCATTTTTCTATAAATTGAGAAAGATTCTTTTATTTACTGGTGGCAGAGACTAAAATTAACCCAGGTTAAGCTTTAAAAAGACAATTTATTAGGTCATATAATTGAAATATGTAAGGGGTTAGATTTCAGGCATGGCATGATCTAGGTGCTTAAATGATTAGCAGGATGCTGGCTTTTTCTCTGACACTCATCTATGATTTATTTTCAGGTAGGATTCTATACATAGAGGGGAAGATGGCCCTTGGCATTTAATTTCAACTTAATACATGCGTTCTTAGAAAAAAGAGAGACTTCTTTGTCAATGTCTACATCAGTCTCTAAAAATTGATGCTGATGTCAGGTGTCCACTCCTGTTCCAGTTTCTGTTCCCTGAGGGAGAACATTCTCTGGCTCGCTGACTACATTGTCATCACTCTTGGAGGGGAGGCAGGGTGCCTTGATTTGCAGCCCTACCGAAATGCCACAGAGTGAGGAACTGGGAGTTACCCATCAGACAAAAAAGTTACCAATGTACCCTGACTTTCTTGTTCTTCTACTGTCATTCCTTTCATTGGTATGGTCTCAGAAGTCCTCCCTGGAAGGGCATAGTACCTAAGAATATTCTAAGTCATGACTGGCCACACTGTCATTCCTTTTATCAGTGTGGTCTTCAGAAGTCCTTCCTGGAAAGGTATAGTCCCTAAGAATATTCTAAGTCATAACTGGCTAGATCTCTCCTAGTAGTTAGCAGTCAGCGGAGATCAAAGGCTGTCTAGAGTGAGGCAGACTGGGAGAAGCAGGGCTGATGTGTGTGACAGTTCCTGGCCTGTGCCTCACTCAGTGCTCCAGGGGCTCTGTGCCTGGTGACCTAGGCCCTGCCCCTCATGGATTTAAGTCCCAGTTCTACCACTTAGCAGTAAGACTGGTGGTTTAAATTTTTAAAAAGTGTTTTTTAAGTTTATTTATTTATTTTGAGAGCGAGAAATAGCAAGTGGGGAGGGGCATAGAGAGAGAAAGAATCCCAAGCAGGCTTCCTACTGTCAGCTCAGAGCCTGATGTGGGGCTTGAACCTATTAACCATGAGATCATGATCTGAGCTGAAATCAAGAGTTGGATGCTTAACTGCCTGAGTCACCTACCCCTAAATTTTTTTTAATGTTTTTTTTATTTTAGAGAGAGAGTGTGAGTAGGGGAGGGGCAGAGAGAGAGAGGGAGACGCAGAACCTGAAGCAGGCTGCAGGCTCTGAGCTCTCAGCACAGAGCCCTGTCATGGGGCTCAAACTTACGGACCACAAGATCATGACCTGAGCTGAAGTTGAATGCTTAACAGACAGCCACCCGGGCGCCCCTAAATTCTTTTTAAACTAATACTAAAATCAAGAGATTTTATGTAAAAGTCTGAATTTCTGTTTTGTCTTGAAACTTGGCAACTCTCGCATAATTGGCCCCACTTTCTCTCACTGCACAGTGGATGGTTGCAGCCGCCTCCAGGCGGCCATGTTCTCTGATTTGCCACAGTCCCCACCATCCCACTGCATTCCACCACCTGCCTGGCCCTGCTCCAGTCTGGAGTTCTCAAAGACCCTTCCAGTACCCAGCTGTCTAGTTCCTCATGACGTCACAACACCAGTGACCACCAGCTCACTCCCAGAATCCACCTGGACCTTGCCTGGCCCCAGGATGGCTGTCTCTTAAACCAGAGTGCCTATCCCAGTCTGATTCAGTCCCTGCCTGCATGTTTGGTCTCTCTGTGCCCTCCAGACCCCTCAGCCCTCTCCTTTTTCCTGGTGACCTAGTCCACATTTTTCTTGACATGGTTAGTCAGCACTGCGGTAGCCTCTGGAGCACCTCAGTGTCCCAGCCTCCTCACCGCCCTACTTACTTCAGGTGCTGTTCCCTGCAGTCCATTCTCAATACCACTGATTTGCAAGATGCCTATTTTATTGAATGTTATGTCAGTATGGTGTCACTGGGACCCCCCTATACAGACACACACACACACACACACACACACCTCACACTTATATATTTATATATGCATCCATATATATCAACCCCCTAAACATACACACATTGGTTTAGAGTGTATACACACAGGTTTATAGATTATATAGGGAGAGTCAGTATAATAGTGAGCTGAATTGCTTGAGAGTCCAGACTCTGGAGCTAGTCTAACTGGGTTTGAGTCCGACTTTTGTTACTTACACAAGTTGCTCTTTGTTCCCCTGTTTTCTCTTCTGTATATTAGAAATGAGCCCAGAAGTTTGTTATGAGGTCTGTGAAGTGGAAGTTACAGGGCCTGGCACTAGGCAGTGAAGGTTAACTGCTGTTAACTCCTGTTGTCATTGATATTCTGTCAGTGCAACAATTCAAGAGGATAAAATTAGGCAGAAATACCCATTCTACAGTTTTTTTCATGTGTTTGTTGGATCCACATGAAGGTCATGGCCTAACTGCCATCTCAGGGGGAACTCCATGATGCAGATCTGAATTTTATTTTTATTATTTTTATTTTCTTAAGTTTATTTTTTGAGAGAGCAAGCAGGGGAGGGACAAAGAGACCTGCATGTTTGCAGAGAGAGAGAGAGAGAGAGAGAGAGAATGAGAGACAGAATCCCAAGCAGGCTAAACACTGTCAGCACAGAGCCCGATGCAGGGCTGAACCCATGAATCACGAGATCATGACCCGAGCCAAAATCAAGAGTCAGAAGCTTAACTATCTGAGCCACCCAGGTGCCTTGCAGATCTGAATTTTAAAACCTCTGTTGATTTCTCTACTGACTGTGGAATAAAATCCAAACTCCGCAAACTGGCATCCAGACATCCTGAGCTCACCTTGGCTGTATCAGTTAGGATGGTTTCAGCCACACATACCAGAAAAAACACCTGTAGTAGATTAAATAAGAAGGAAGTCTGTCATCTCCCAAAATGGAATTTCCAAGATGGGTAATTCCAGGCTTGGAAAGTATTACCATAACCGGCCCACAATGACTCCAAGGAACCAGGATCTTTCCAAGTTCCTGCCGAGTCAGCAGCCAAAGTTGGCTTTGCCTTACAGCCCCATCATATCCAGAGGGAGAAAAATCGGTCTTCTGCTCTGGTTCCTTCTCCTTTTTCTTACTCATTTCCAAAGTTTATTCATTTATTTTGAGGGAAAGAGAGTGAGCAGGGAGGGGAAGAGAGAAGGAGAGAGAGAGACAGAGAGAGAGAGAGAGAGAGAGAGAGAGAATCACAAGCAAGCTCCTCGCTGTCAGTGCAGAGCCCAATGTGAGGCTTAATCCCACAAACTGTGAGATCATGACCTGAGCTGAAACTAAGAGTCAGAAGCTTAACCGACTGAGCCACCAGTTACGCCTGGTTCCTCCTTAAGCACAGGGAACCTTTCCTGGTTATCCCCAACACAACTGTTCAACTTCTCATTGGCAGATTTGAGCATGTCCTATTTCAAAACCAAAAATTGGGAAAGAGAATGGAATGGCCATGATTGGCTTGGCTTGATTGAGCTGAGAAGAGGAGAAGGTCCCCTGCCCTGTGGATGGGTTCCTGTGTACAGTTGGTTCTGTCGGGAAGGTGAAAACAGTCAGTGGTGCCACACTGGCTCAGCTGACTAAAGCCAGCACCACTGGACAGACCTCTGTCTGCTCTGTCCAGTGGTGCTGGCTTTAGTCAGCTGTGTGGTAACCCCCAGCCTCACTTAGACTGCCCCCTCCCTGTGCCTTCTTTCCCACCAACCCTGAGGGAAGAGGCCTCCCATCATCCCTCCCACCCCGTTTCACATGGACAGCCTTACATGGAGCCTTTCTTGAGGTGCTAGCCTCACCAGCATGTCACCTTCTATAGATGTTGGGATATTTGCCATTTCCTTTTACCATGTGCAGGATCTGATGCTCTCCCTGGCTTGAATGTGAACTCCCTGAGAAAAGAGGCTGTGGTTCAGAATGTAAAAGGTTCACAAATATGCACAGGGACAAGGTCCCCAGTCTATACCAAGGCAGCCACTGGGCCCCAGTTGGTTTTGTTTTCTCCTAAAGATATTTTATGCACATACAAACAAATATCTATATCTGTTCATCTGTCTCTGTATATTTTGCTCACTTTTTTTTCAAGTTTTGGCATATACAAACTCTTGACTTTTGGTGTTTTCACCTCACAGTATAGCTATACAGTATATTCACTACACAATATATTCACTTTACAATATTCTTTATAGATACATTAAAAGTTTCCTTTTTTAGAAATGGTTGTTCAGTATTCCATTATACAAATATACCAGAATTTATTTAACCATTTCTTTTCTGATGTGTTTTTAAACTTAATTATTAGTTTGCTAGGGCAGCCATATCAAAGGACCATAGATCGGGCAGCTTAAACAACAGAGACTTATTTTCTCTCAGTTCTGGAAGCCAGAAGTCCGAAATCAAGGTGTCCTCAGGGCTGCTTTCTTCCGAGGCCTCTCTGTGAGGCATGCAGATAGCCACCTTCTCCGTGTCTCTTTACATGGTTGTTCCTTTGTGCATGTCTACATTCAAATTTCCTTTTCTTGTAAGGACACCAGTCATATTGGGTTAAGGCCTACCCTTGTGACCTTATTTTAATTTAATACCACTTTAAAGGCCTTGTCTCCAAATACAGTCACATTCTGAGGTGCTGGGGGTTAAGACTGCAGTTTGGGGGAGGGGTGCATGATTCAGCTCATAACAACACCTTAAAATAGTCTTACTAATGAAAGCTGCAGTGAATAATCTTTCTTTTTAAATTTGTTTATTTAGAGAGAGAGCAGGGGAGGGGCAGCGAGGGAGACAGAGAACCCCAAGCAGCCTCTACGCTCAGCACAGAGTCTGACTTGGGGCTTGAACTCCTGAACCATGATATCATGACCTGAGCCAAACTCAGGAGTCAGGATGACTTACCTACTGAGTCCCCTACAGGCCCTTGCAGTGAATAATCTTGATGTTTGCTACATGCTGGAGTACATGAGTAGGGTACATGTTGCAAGTACAAGTGCTGGGTCAAAACATCATGCATTTGATAGATATATCACCGAATCACTTACCCTTGGGGTGGGACCAATTATACTTCCTCCAGCACCATAGGGAGATGCCTGCTTGCCAATACTTAGCAACATAGTTTATTTTCAAACTCTGTGATCTTTAACAATCTGATAGATGGAAAATTGCATTTCCTTGTACACTGTATTAGCTTCTATCACTATGAAACATGTCATCCCCAAATTTAGCAGCTTAAAATGGTACTCACTTATTACCTCGTGGCTGCCATGGGCCAAGAATCCAGGAGACCTAGGTTTTCTGCTTCCATATCTCTCAGGAAGCTGCTGTCCAGACGTCAGCCACAGCTGTGGCATCATCCCAGGGCGCTCATAGGCTGTGGGAGGGATTCAGCTCCCAGCAGGTTGTTGGACTGAGGGCCTCAGTTCCTCGCTGGATGTTACCCAGAGGCCACCTTCAGTTCTTTCCTCACTGGACATCTCCAACATGGCAGCATCATCAAAGCATGCAGTCTGAGAAGGAAATAGAGTCCGCTAGCAAGACAGAAACCACCTTTTGTAAATCTTACCACAGAAGCAACATCTTTCTTCTCTTGGCTGGAAGCAAGTCACTGAGTTCAGCCCGCGTTTCAGGGGAAGGGATTATACCCAGTGTCAGTAGAGGAGGCAGGGATCCTTAGACATCATTCTCCAGGGCTGCCTGCTGGGTAGTGCAATTTGTATTTCTTACATTAGCAAGTGAAGTTGAATATCTTTGGATGTTTGCTTCTATTCTTTGCCTGTATTTTTATGGAGTGGTTATCCTTTTACTGGCACCTGAGGGCTTCTTATATATTAGGGGAATTGACCTTTTAATTGTGATATGGATTATAAATATGTTTCTCATTTTTCTATTTGTTGACTTTGCTTTTGATGGTTTATGTTGTGCATATGTTTATTTTTTATTTATTTTTGTTTGTGTATGTAGTGAGATTAATACTCTTTCTTTTAAGGCTCTATGCCAGTGTCCTCCTTAGAAACAGAAGCTGCCGCTCATATAGTTCTCCAGCCCCCTGGGTGCCCACACAGGGCAGCATATATGACAGGGTTTTGGGAATGTGTATATAGGAAGAAGAAAGAACCCCATTCTTTGTGATGAATCTGATCTCTTTGTATTACATGTAGCAGAAATTCAAACTGGTGGTCCACAGACATCATGCTGGTTTGCAGAGTGGTCAGGAACCGTGGGCCCCATGGAGGTGGAGTGGGGGTAAAGAGGAAGAAGGGTCTGGCAGGGATGGTGCCTTAGCAAAGACACGGAGCCCTCTAGAAAGGCAGGATGGCAAGGGGCTGATGGGAGGGGAGAAGCAAGGGCATGGAGAGTTATGTGAGGGAAGGGAGTGAAGCCTGGACTGAGTGCCACAGGGTATGAGGCCAGCCTTGATGAGGGATAGATTCCCATCGTTGAGCTGTGGGGATGGTCGAATATAGGGCATCCGGCCTTGGACTTGAGAAATACAGCAGGTCATTAGTTATTACATATACTCCTAACCTGAGAGGGGGACAGCAGATGCTGTGAAGGGCCCTCAGAAAGGAGCGCTTGGGAGCAGAGTGAGCCTGCATGGGCTTGGGGAACACTGTGTGCTATCGGTGGGGGAACCCTCCACCACCCCTGTTTCTGAAGAAGGGTGTGCCTGGCTCCTTCACAGGCCGGCAGGGAAGCAGACAGAGCCCGCTCCTCAGGGATAGGAAGGGTTGTGGGAACAGAGCGGGGTGGAACTTATGGTTAGGTTCCTCATGGCCTTCCTGCTTTCCCCCCATGTCACAACACATAATACTGCTAGTTTTAGGCCTCATACCACATTGACCCCATGATGCCGTGACACCAACTTAAATCGTGGTGGTGACTGGGACTTCTAGGGAGCAGGTAAAGAACCCCCTCACCCCCCCCAGCAAGTGAAGCAGTCTCTTGACCTGGAGGGAGAGGGCCCCCTGGTGAACTTATAAGGGTTCCCCATTGCAGCCAATAAAGGTAGTGGAGGGGCTTGTGTTGGGGTGCAGATAGCATGTATCCCCAGGAGCACAAATCCAGATTAAAACCAGTGCCAGGGGTGCATGGCTGGCTCAGTCAGTTAAGAGCGTCCAGCTCTTGATTTCAGCTCAGGTCATGATCCCAGAATGTGGGATCAAGCCCCATGTTGGGCTCTGCGCTGAGTGTGGAGCCTGCTTGGGATTCTCTCTCCCTCAGCCCTTCCTCCTCCTCCTTTCTTCTTCTTCTTCTTCTTCTTCTTCTTCTTCTTCTTCTTCTTCTTCTTCCTCCTCCTCCTCCTCCTCCTCCTCCTCCTCCTCTACTTCCTCCTCCTTCTTCTTCTTCTTCTTCTTCTTCTTCTTCTTCTTCTTCTTCTCCTTCCTCCTCCTCCTCCTCTTCTTCCTCCTCCTCCTCCTCCCCCTTCTTCTTCTTCTTCTTCTTCTTCTTCTTCTTCTTCTTCTTCTTCTTCTTCTTTTCTCTCTCTCTCTCTCTCAAGAAAAAAAAAAAAAACAAGAAAAAACTCAAACAATACCACATTAATCAACCTCCAACCCCCACTGGGGCTTATTTTTCACCTTATAGCTTAAGTTTGAGGAGACCAGTGTGCCTCTCAATTCTTCTGGCTGCTCAGGGTCTGCAGAGGAGGTGGGAGTTTATTGAGTCCTTCTTGTAGAGCTAGCACTGTGTGTCCTCAGAAGCAAAATGAGGGCTGGCCACGACCTGTAATGTTGGAAAATAAGGAGGACAAGCAGTGTCCTGGTGAGGCTTTGTATTGTGTCCTTAGTGCATGTGAAGACATCTGTGATTTTGACCTATATTTTGGGTGTCTCTGAGGCAAGAGTGCCCTAGTTCCTTAGCGTAAAAGTTTTGGAACAGCTCCTAGGCAGTGGCCCAAGAGTTTGTAAAAAGTTGCAGATGGAACCATTTTCTGGCCAGAGCATCCAGTGCTAAAATGGCAGCCTAAATTTGGCCACTTTTGCTGACTGTTGGGTGAGTTGTTTCCTTTATCAGGGACATAAACATTCCACTGAGCTCCATGATGTAGTATGGTGGTCATACCACCCATAAAGTATACAAAGTCCATTGCTGTTCACTAGGTTAATGTCAAGGGGGCTCCCTACATAGCCAAGGGGACTGGGGGAGGGGTGACCTCTTCTGGTATGGTAGCATCTGGCAGGGGACTAAGGAAGGACAGAGGAGGCATCCTTCTGTAGTGGCATATGCCAGAGAGTCCAAGTTTGACTCTATCCTGTATTGAGTCCTCAGTAGCTATGCCTCCCAAGGCTCAGTGGTCTGCTGCGTAGGGAGGGTCACAGGCCAGGGTCTGTGAGAGCCTCCCTTTCCAGGAGAGCCCAGTATGTAGCCAGCAGTTGCTGCTCAGTTGGTGTAAAGTTAGGCAAGGAGGGTATTTTCTTGCACCCAAGGGCTTCTTGGGCAACATATATCCATTATAGGTGTGTGGTCCAGGACTCCAAGAAGCATAAGAGGAGGTTGCTAATGCTTTGTCAGTGAAGGAATTTTTGAGGGCACTGATAGCAATGCCTGTTGACTTTAATTTGGACAGATTCTAGAGCCTTTTGTTGGAGGTATCTGTTTAAAACAGCCTCCTTTGCAAGTGACAGCATAAATGGACTAAGTCAAATGTGCAGAGGAGGACTGTGTTGCCTCCAGAATTCAAAAAGGACTACAAGGTGTTGGGCTTCTATGAACAGTTTATTAACAGTGTGGGTGCTGAGAGTCAATGGCTGTTTTCTGATAGTGTCAAGGATGGAGTTGCCCTCGGTTTACCAAAATAATTTTTAGGAATTTGCCAAGGTGTCTGGCTTTGCCCCACATGTGGAGTAATGGCCCATCCTCTCTTTGTGAGCTTCTGAGTGTTTTGCCTTTAGTGAATGTGTCACATGAGTCTCCCTGGAGGAGGACATCATAATGCAACTTTAGACCTGTGCTCCTTGAGAAAGGTGCATGCAGTTAAGATGTTGCCTGCAAGACCGTGCGTGCCAGAGCTGGTTGAGGTACCCCGTGATAACCTGGAAAGTCTACTGTGTCCGTTCAGAGTTGAAGGTCACCTGCGCCTAAGAGGGTATGGAAATAGGCATTGAACAGAAAATATTAGCCCAATCTATAGTAGCAAAATCCTTACTGGTGCTGATCAGGGGGAGTCAGTAATTTCAGTTACATTGGATGTTGTGTATGGGGCCACAGTGGATGGAACCAGAGCATGAAGGATGCAGTCATTCACCCTGTGGCAGGTTCTTTCCAGGTTTAAGAGCAGGCCAAATTGGACTTTTAAAAGGAGAAGCAGTGGGGGTAATCACCAAGTAGGTCTTGTATGATAAATTTCAAACCTTGAAGACCCTGTGTTAGCTTACATTGGGCTGTGTTAACTATTTTATTTTTAGCTGGGTGGAGGGGGGTGTTCCATGGGGTCCCATCTTGGCAGTTTAATTTATAATTCAGACTAGGTGCAGGAGTGCCACAGAGCACTTGCCAGATACAGATTGCCCTGAGGTGCCTCCTGCTGGGCTATGGCCAGTTGGCAATAGTTCTTGCCTTGGTGATGGGAGGAGATGGCATTACCCGGGAGAGACAGTGGGACATGGAACAGGCTAATAATGCACAAGCTGGCCAGCAGTTAGTGGCTCCATCCCAGGCAGCACTGGCCATGTCAGGAGCTAGTCAGGCAGCAAAGAGCAGTTACAGTGAAAGCTGACCAGGCGTCTTCTATCAGAGCTGGGCAGTTCTGTTTGTGATGCCAGCTGCTGCAATCACCCTCTCCTTATTCTGTTGGTGAAGGAGGGGTTTCCACCCTAGCATATGGAGATGGCCAAACACATGACCCCAACACTAGACTGAGGAAATCACAGTTTATCGGTCACACAAACTCACACCCAGGGACACGCAGGGTTGCACTGGAAAGCAGAGTGAACCATGAGGGGTTGCAGGAGGCAGGCTTTATAGTAGCAATAGCATGAGTTGCCCCAGTTCTCATTGGAAGGTGTGATTGACTTGTTTGAATAATTCTGTGGGCCGGCAGGAACTAAAACCCCCTACTCAGGGATAAGTGGGAACTGTGCCTGGTCCCCTTGGTAAGGACCGTTGCTTGACTAGGGGACCTTGTCCACTGGAGAAGAGGGGGAGGGGAAGTTGCAGGTAGACCCTGTGAGGCCCTCCTGGTTTTACCACATGTCAAGGCAGCAGATCATAATAATTTTAGGGCCTTACACCACTCAACCTACAGAAGGCTGATTGGGTTTCTTCTTTTCTTTGTTTCTATGATTATATATATTTGTTTTTTCACTCATTAATGCAACACGTGTGTGTCAGCAGTGGGGGAGAGAGGACCAGCACTATGCTGAACCCTGTGGGGGATACAAGAGCCAGGCTCCACTCTCACAGCATCACAGTCAAGCAAGGAGGGTAGCAGATGCATTAGTCAGTGTTAGCAGAAAGAGCTATGAGGCAAGAAGGCCAGCTGTGTCTCAACCTTGGAGAGGGAGGTCCCAGAATGCCTGAGTGACATGAAGGAGCTGCTTGGAGAAAGTGCTTGAAGACAGCCAACCCTGGGTAGGCATGAGTGCTCTGGTTCTGTGTTTTCACCTGTGGGTGGGTTCTGCCAGCGACATCAGAAGCGGGAAGTAAAGAAGCCCTCCATTATTGAGAATGTAATCAGCTTGATCTCTGAGACCTTAACAGGATGAGGAAGAATTCAGGCCTTTTAAGATTGGCATTTTGGCTCAGAACCAGCCCAGGCTCAAGATGACCATGAAAGGAATAGGAGGCCATTTAGAAGGTGTGCTTCTGGGAAGACACCCAGTTCCCACTGAAGAATCAGAAATGAAAGCCAGGAATGGTGATGTGCATTCCAACGCTCTCTGCCCACCCTCTGCAGGCCTTCCTAATTGTCCTCCAAAGACACACTCCCAAAGAATCAAGGGGGTTGGAATAGATGAGTAGGTCATGCTGCAGGCCTTGGGATCCTGATTCTTTGGTCTGGGCTTGGGCTTGGGCTACACATTTCAGGAGCTCCCAGGTCATTCTGATGGCAGAGTAGACTGAAAACCACTGATGCAGTCCCACCTCTCATGTTTAGAGTTTAGAGGCCTGTACAGGGGCAGGGCCTTGTTCATGGTCATCCGGGAAACCACCTAATGCTTGACCCAGATTCCATCTGCTGCTCAGTGCAGCCCCAGAATCTAGTTCAAGGTCTTTGAGCTTTTCTCCTGTGCTAGCTATTTTTAAAATTACATTCCTGATCTTCTGGATTCTGACCCAGTAAACCATGTTGACGTATTTTGTTCTCAAGTTGTATGGGAAAGTAATCTTTCTCATGTAATGACATCTTTTATTTATTTTTGGTGACAGTTTATGTTTTGATGGTTATAAAAGCAAGTAATCACAATAGAATGTTAGAACATTATAAAATAAAGGTCATTTTAAATTCTGCTTCTCAACGGTAGTCACTCTTAGCATCTTGATGACTATCCTTCTGAACTTCACTACTTGCGTGTGTGTGTATTATGTGTGTGTGCATTTATCTTAATTTCTCATTTGGTTTTTTAAACAGAAATTAGAAATATTTTTTAATAATTAAGAACTTACTTAATCAGAAATCTCTTTCTATATGGAATTATGTAAATTATTGTCTGTTTCCATATCTTCTGTACTGATGAGAATGGTTCAAGGCCCACTGTGTATGATTATACATTGTATTAGGATGTTTGACCACATTCAAAACTAAATCACAGGAGTTGTTGAAGTCAGAAGAAAGCAATCGCTTGTTGGGGGTCCCTCCAGCTGAGTTCTGTGGGAGCCGTGTGGTCAGTGTCCAGAGAAACCAGCCCAGCCCAGAGTGCTTCTGTCTGAAACCAATTAACTTCTCAACTCTTTTCTCTGAAATATGCCATTTGTGTCTGCCTCCTCCTGGTTCAGACTCTTGTTTGAACACAGGAACCCAAACCACAGATGCAGGCAGCATCAGACAGGAGAAGGGTGTGGAACAGAGAGCATGGAGGGTGGTGGAGGCAGTCTGCCCCCAGAGTTGGGAGCTGAGGGTCTTAGTCTTGCCTCTGATACTGACTTGGGGTGTGGTCTTGGGTAAACCCTCTCAGGGCCTTTGTTTTCTCATCTGCAAAACTGGTTTACTTCCTGCTGGATATCCTAGAGATATTTTGAGAGTTTGGTGATTGAACATGAAATCAGTGTGAAAGGGCAGTGAGAGGCACAGATGGGTACACAAGGGAATGAAGATCTTTCATTCATTTGTTCATTCCTTCATTTGCAGGTCGTTGGGTGCTGTGTATGGTTGGTTGATCCTCATTTCTTGCTCCCATTCCTTGGGTTTCCTTCAGAGCACTTATCACAGGTCATAATTACATTTCCATTTTTATGATTATCTGCCACACTGAAAAGCTCTAAGTATGTGCTGTTCAGCTAACAGATGTACCACAACACTTAGACCAAGAGTCTGGCAAACATAAGGCCCTCAGTACTAATCTGTGGAGTAAGTGAATGAATACTTTCCCCTGCTCTGAAAGATTGTGGCCATGAATCAACCACTCTCCACCTCAAGAGGAGTGCACTTTGGGATGGGAGGGTTGATGTATGTACATTTCATTGTGTCATTAGGCATATGTGGACTTCCCTCAGAGAGGTTCAAAAAAGAGCTTTGGTAATTCTGGGGAAGATGTTAGGCTCTGGCCAGGACACTGGAATGGCCTCAGAGATGAGAAGGCACCTCAGTTGGCCATGAGGTTTGGCAAGAGTTTGGCCTGAGCAGCGAATGGAACATGCAGAGGGAGTAGTGTGAACATAGGCACAGCCCATGTGAGGGTCCACAGGAAGCTCCTTTTAAGGCATGCGGTGTATGATCATGTACTAGGCAGAAAGAGGGCTCAAAAGGATGCTTTCCCCCCCAAATTGTGAGAGACATTGAATGTCTGGCCACAAAATCTGAACTCTCTCAGGTAATGAGTTGACAGCTATTGAGGATATTTGGGCAAGCAGGTGACTTGAAGACATAATATAAGATGTTAAAGAGCAGGTATTACTTTTGGTGGACAAAAGGGTTAGGAGGGAGTTAAGGGCTATGGCGAAGGTGGTGTCCATGAGCTGGAGAGGAGGGGAAGACATGGGGACTGGTAGACTGGATGTGGGGTTGAGTTGGTTGGGGAATGGGCACTCAGAATGCAGTTTGGGCTTCTGGCAGAACCATTTATTGAGGCAAGAGGCTTGGGGGAGGAGTTGGAAGGAACAAACTTGAAAGACTAATTGAGTTATACAGGGGTTACACAGAGCCTGAAAGCTCAGGGGAGGGGTCTGGACTAGAGAGAGGTTTGGAAATTGTTAGTTTCTCTGAGATGAGAAAAGTAAAGGGTGGAGATGAGGTTCCCCAGATGTCCCAATTATCTATTGCTATGCAACACACTGCATCCACATTTAGTGGCTTGTTTAAAGCTAGTCATTCAGTTTGATCATGAATCTACAGTTCGAATAGGGCTCTGTGAGAATGGATTCTGCTGTGTGCAGCATCTGCTGGGGTGGCTTGCCAAGCATCGTACCCAATCCAGGCTAGCTCACTAACATGACATGACAGTTGCTGCTGTCACCTGGATCCTCAGCTGGAACAGTCATATGTGGCCTTTCTGTGTGACTACTTGGGCTTTCTCATAGCATGGTACCTGGGTTTCAAGTATGAGGATCTCAAGAGATGGGAAGCGGAGACTGTTTCTCAAGAACCAGACTGACACAGTGTCTCTTCCACTGTGTTCTACTGGTCCAGCAGTCACAGGTTGAAGGGAGGAGACAGAAACTCCAACTCCCAATGGGAGAATGTCCAAGAAGTTTAGAGCTCGTTATGTCTGGCTCCAAGGAAGGGCTTAAAAATATCTATTGAATGAATGAGCAAATGAATTGTTTGAGGACAGATGTAGAGAGAGGAATATTTGGGGCATGAGGAAAATAGTTGTTGGAGAAGTTTGGCTGGAGTTGGGAGAGAGGTGGATAGGCCTGGGGAGGTCAGTAGGATCTAGATTGTGAACTCCAGGCTAAGGGGATGGGACCTGAGTGTGGGATAGACTATCCAACAGAGGGGAACCAGGAGGTTGCCCAAGAGGGCCCTGGTTTAGGAACAGGAGCAGAAGTTGAGGCTCATATCAGGAGCATGGTCCAGGAGAAGTCCCACAGGGTCAGTAGGTGAGTGTGCTTCTGACCTTCAGCCTTGGGCTTCTTCTGGCTGTGACCTTGATCCCTGTTCCAGCCAACCCTCATGCCTGACATTCCATCCCTGCTACCTGTGGAATGCCCAGCGCACACCCAACAATAGACTTGCTGGTAGTCAAAGGTGATATCCAAGCCTACTCTCTGGAAGGGGGCAGTAAGCTGGGTATCAGGGCTGGTCTAACCTTTGTAATGGATGAGAGTGGAGTCTCTTCAGAAGCATCTTTAAAAAAATTTTTTTTATGTTTATTTTATGTTTGAGAGAGAGACTGAGCATAGGTGGCAGAGGGGCAGAGAGAGAGGTAAACACTGAATCCAAAGTAGGCTCCAGGCTCCAAGCTGTCAGCACAGCCCAATGCAAGTCCCGAACTCAGACTGCGAAATCATGACCTGAGCCAAATTCAGACACCCAGGTGCCCCTATGTTTATTTTTGAGAGAGAGGCAGAGCATGAGCAGGGAAGGGGAAGAGAGAGAGGGAGTCACAGAATCAGAAGCAGGCTCCAGGCTCTGAGCTGTCAACACAGAGCCCAACGCCGGGCCTGAATTCACAGACCTGAACTCACAGACCTGATCATGACCTGATCAGATCATGACCTGAGCCAAAGTCAGACACTGAACTGACTGAGCCACCCAGGTGCCCCTGCAAGTGTGTTTGTCAGTTTTCTGGGCCCTTGAGAGTAAAGAGGGCTGCATTTCCTCTGTGAACATAGCTTCTTCATATGGTCAAGAGCCCTTGGATTCTGAAGTCAAGATGATCACAGGATGTGGCTTCTTTCTTGGGTACCTGCAGCCCTCTCAACCTTGAGGCATGAAACTCCTCAGGGGGCTGTAAGAGTGGGTCCTTTAGGCTGATGTTTCTCCAGGCCCTTGTCTGCCAAGAGTAGAAGCAACTGGGGAATGTGTGCAGAGGTGGTCAGGATTCTTTGTGTCCCTCACCAAGGTCAGGCCTCATGTGGTTCTGTCTCCCTGGGTCTAGCCCAAGCCAGTGTAGGCTGGAAGGCTGGATGCTATCAAGGTCACTGTGAGAGACTGATAGCTGAGGGACGTCCTGGATGACAGAGCAGCTACTCTCTGAGGAGAACCTGATCTGCAGGTGGTGGAGAGACAGTAGGAGTTCACCAAGGCCCCACATGAGGCTCTGAGTCACACTGGCCTTTGTTCCTTGCTTGCTCTGGCCCTTGGCTGAGGGGCATTCGGGGATCCTGCCAGCGGCTCAAGGCACTGGCAGTGTTCCCTATGTGCACATCTTTGGAAGCATATCCTGGTGCAGGAGGACGACAGAGGACACAAGTGGACGTCTTGCTCCTGTGAACGTGGTTGGCAGCCTGATCATGGTGGTCACCCAGCTGAACCTGCAGTTTTGCTTCCAGGGCAAGAAGTTGCGAGGCTTCAGCTGTGAACTCACCCGGTCCCCCCATGGGGTCTTCCCTGAGACCGTCTTTTCTATCATGTGCCAGATCATGGTGCCCATTCTACTCTCAGGCTTGGGCATGTTGACAGCCAGCCTGGTGATGAACACTATCCAAGTGCGTACCAGGCATTTGGGGGCCTGGGGGGAGGGGGGTGGGAAACCAGGCTCCCTAGGCATCACAGATATGATAGGCCAGGGGACACCAGAGGCCCTGAGTCGGGGTGCAGCCCAGGATTCCCGGGCTCAGTGGTGCCAGCAGGAGGATCCTCCAGGGGGCCTCGTGTCTGAAATTCCAAGAAGCTTCTGACGACCCTCTCCAAGGTCAGCCCACACTAACCACGTTAGCTCAAACCATTTTCCTTCCAGATTCATCAGGCAGGGCCTGGAGGGGTTCAAATCCTCTGCCATTCACTTACTACTTGAGGGAATTCATTAGCTTCTCCCGTATCAGTTTCCCCATCTACAGATGGGGCTAATGAATGCACCAACCTCACTGGGTTGTGAGGGTGAGACACCCAGTGTGCTTCGTGTTGTGACTCCAAGGGTGATGGGCACTGTTCCCTCCAGTCCCCAGAATCTTTGTGGGGCTCTTCAGTGAGGGGACAAGGTCCAGATCCTGGGCTGGGACCCAGACGAGTGTGGGGATGTGGTGGTCTCTGTTGATTAGAAGCATTGTGGGGAGGCCCTTAAATGAGCACACACTCTGGCATTCACTTCTCCTGGTCTCTTTATGCCCTGGGGTTGGTTCACGTAATGCTGTTTGAATCATTGAGGGTTTGCTCTGTCTACCTAAACATTTTTATAGAGTTAGTGTATGATAGAAAAATTAGCAAATATGCACAAGTGAAGAAGGAAGGGTGCCCATAATGTCTATCCACATCGTGGTGTGTGTCTATCAAGAATGTGTAAACATAAATATATGGGATCTTGCTATGTAATGTGCTTTTATTATATTTTTTTTAAAAGAGTGTGTGCATGTGTGTACGTGAGTGAGGGAGGGAGGGGCAGAGAGAGGGAGAGAGAATCCTAAGCAGGCTCTTTGCTGTGAGCACAGTGCCAAATGTGTGGCTCGATCCCATGACTCTGGATCATGACCTGAGCCAAAATCAAGAGTCAGATGCTCAACCGACTGAGCCACCCAGATGCCCCTGTAAGGTGCTTTTTAATCAGTGAAATTAAATTTAAATTTAGTTTTGCAGCCCATGGGGACATTGCATCTAGTGCAGTGCCTTCCTCAGTTCCACAAAGCATCTCCTTCCTGATGACAGTTCAGCATTCTTTGTGCATCTGTGTGTGAGTTGAAGAAGGGTTATCAACACCCACCCTGTCCCCTGGTCTCTGGATGAGGCTCTTGATGACTCTGCCTTCAGACTTAAGTGGATGGGACACTCACCCCTCCTGGGGCTAGGGCAGCCCTTTGTGTACTGGCCAACTTGCTGTTAGAAAGCATTCATTTGGGCTTGCAACCTAGATCCCCGTCTCTCTCACCTCAGAGCTTCACCCCTTGGGCTGCTCTAATAGTCTCTCACCCCCTTCCTAAGACCCTTCTCCAGAGAAAGACTCTGCCCTGTGTCTCTGTTTTGACCTTCCATGGCCACTTCATGGAACATGGTTTTGAGCCCCTACACCACAGTGCATGTCCTTCAGTTGCTGCAGCCTGAGAGGTTATATATCAGTCAGTTGGGGGATCTCAGCAGAGTCTGGAAGATTGGATGGGATGTCAGGGGAAGAAGGGCTCGGGATTGTACCCGACCATCAGCAGGGGTGACACAGGAGGCCAGTCCAGGAGGAAGTCCAACTGGAGGGCCGTTTCCTGACCTCTGTGTTAAGTCTCCATCTGGGAGTCTAGCATGAAGAAAAGGGGATGTCTTGGGAAGCAGGCCCAGACCATACTTGGGCAACTTTGCAAATCCAGGCCTTGAGCCATCCAGCTTTGGGAGGCCCAGCATTTGGGAGGAACAGAAAACAGCCCTGGAAGACACAGCTCATTCTTTCTCTCCAGTTTGCAAATGTGCAGTGACTCCCAGGTCAAGGGCACTCAGGTTTTCGTGGCTCCTGCACGTGCACCACCACCTCCCTGGTCACCCCCGCTCAGTGGTGCAGGATGTGGCCTTGTCAACACTGTTCCAGGGGGAAATTCCATAACATAGGAGGGTGGCCTGGCTCCCACTATACCCAGGCTGCCACATTCTGGGGCCTCATAGCCCCATGAGCCTGCAGCAGGGATAACCTCCTGGCAGGGGCACCTCGTGGCTGTCTCTGGCATAGTGGGCTGGCCCCAAGAGTACTGGTTAGGTGATAATTTTACCTACTGTAGATTTGGGGTCAGGAGTCTCTCTGTTAATGGGGTTTGGGGTCAGTCTATAGTTGGGTCCAGGGATTGGGGCCCAGTAAGGGGCCAGAGAGTATCAGTTCAGTTTTTTTTTTTTCAAAAAATTATTTGTCAGATACACAAGTAAGGTATATATAAATGTTTCTCTCCCTTTCTCTTTTTTTAATGTTTATTTTTGAGTGTGGCGGTGGGGGTGCAGGCACAGAGAGAGAAGACGAAAGAGGACCCCAAGCAGGCTCCAAGCTGGTATCAGTGAGCCCAATGCAGGGCTTGAAGTCGCCAAAGTTGGATGCTGAACCAACCGAGCCACCCATGAGCCCATGTTTCTCTTTTTTATAAAATAAGTATTTCAGCCCTCAATCTCATCCCTGGAGGAAGCTTCTATTATCATGTCATGTGTATCCTTTCAGGCCTTCTTGGGGGTTTATGTAGACCCGTGGGCACCAGAGACAGTGACAGCAGTTGTAATTGTTAGAGTGTATGTAGTCTTTCTTCACTGAATCAGAGATGAATCAGACAGGGTGTCTGCTTTTGAGCAGCTGGTAGCTGAGCACAGAGTAGGATAGATGAATTCATTCATTCATCTGGTTCCTCGTTTATTCATTCAGCATATCTTGTTGAATTCTGTGTTAGCTGCTCTCAGGCCCCAGGAGTGCAATGGTGAGCAGAAACAGACCTGTCTCTGCCTCCCCGGCTTTTGTAGCTTAGGGGGTGAGGCAGGTGCTTCATCCCACGAGCCAGTGTTAAGGGAGTGGAGCAGTGAACAGACATTTGCCTGTGAAGAAAGAGGGAACAGTTCATTTTTCCCAGAGGAGTCAAAGAATCTGCAGTTAGTAGGACAGTCGGAGTTGGACCTTACAGGATAATATAATAGTTTCTGGGATGATGTGAGAGAGAGCAGACAGTCCAAGCAAAGGGATCCGTGTGTGCAGAGATACAGACAAATGAGTGGGCATTTGCAAGGAGTGAGGAACAGCAATTGGCCATGGTCATGGGGTGGGGTGCCGGACAGCCCGTGAGAAGGGCTGTCTGCTCTGCTCAAGTTGTATGCTGAGTGCAGAGGGGTTGTTGATTTTTGTCCTCGTTATTTTAAAATACATGTGTATTTTATTGAAGTATATCATGGATGTGTTGAAAATTGTACGTGTTATATGTACAGTTTGAATGACCATCTCAGGATAAATGCACCTGTGTAATCCCCATCCAGGTCAAGAGCATTTTCAGCCCCGAGTAGGCTCCTCCATCCTCTGCCCCACCTAAACCAATCTTCTGCCTTCTAATACTGGGCATTAGTTTTGGATGTTTTTGAAGCATGATACTACCATAGACATTCCTGTCTATTTCTTGTATGTTTTGAGGGGACAGATCTATTGGGTGTATGCCCAGGATCAGAACTGGCCAAGGGGCTGAGTGACAGGGTCATAACTGTAACAGAACTGAACTGTGGCAGCAGGGTGAAGGCCACAGGGAAGAGCTGGGAAGCTGTGGCTGTATCAGAGCCCTGCGAGTGCAAGAACCATTACTAACTCTGACTGATTTTGATCTCCCCTCATAAGATTTATTTGAAGCATTGCCAGAGAGGGCAGTGGTGGTGGAAATTAAGACAGTTACCATGACTTGGATGCCAGGCTGTCAGGGAACACAAGGGGTTACTTAAGTCCCTGCTGGAAGAGCAAGAATGCCTGGAGCCACAGTGGGCAGGGCAAAGGGTCTGGGCAAGGAAGGTCAAGTCTGGAATCCTGATTTTGAAGGGCCCATGGGATGTCAGGATTCAGTCAGCAGTTGGGTAGGCAGGTGTGGTGCTCAGAAGACAGATCTGAGCCAGAGATGTCGAGCATCACCAGCACAGAGCACAATGTCTTAGTCAGAAAACCCTAACTCCAAGTGACTAGAGTCATTTAGGATTCCTATAAAGAAGGCTACAGATCAGACTGCTCTAGTACTTGTTAGTTCCCTGGATTAACAGTGTCAGCGAGGATCCAGGGTCCTACTGCTTTTCTGCTTTAGTCTTCCCTGTTAGTTGACTTTGTCCCATAATAGACCCCTGGTGGTTATATGGTGCCTGATGTGTCTAGATGTGACTTCTCAAGTCTCTGTGGCCATCATTGTGTCCCAGTCCACACCCACATGACTGATGCAAAGGCTCTCCTCCTGCCCTTCACCCCCTTAGGGCCGCTTGTTAATGTAGGGAGGATGGAGATGGCTGTGGGTGAGGTCATGTAGGGTGTGCAGTAGAAGGTGACTCAAGCCTTGGGAGGGAGAGGAAATGGCAGGGAAGGAGAATGAAGATGAAGCATGAAGGACTCAGGATTAATAGGTTAGGAGATCTACAGCCTTTGGTCTCCTGACCTCTGGGAGCCACTGTTGGCAGAAAGCAGACTTGGAATGGATGGGTCAGGAACCATGAGTGCCACAGAGCAGTAAGTGGTTTGATGCCAGCCTAACCTTACCCTTGGCTTGGCGCTGTCTGTTCTGTAACAGGGAGTTTCTCAACTGTGGAGTTAGAGGACAGGCCTCTTGAAAACGATGGACTGTTTTCTTGAGCATCAGTTCCATAAAGCTATTACGTAACCCAAGGACGGTCCAGAGTTGAAAAGCCTGTGTCCATTTGGAAGAATCAAGAATTATTGTTAGACCTTGGTAAAATTTCTAGCTTTGCAGCCTGCCTATCTGGAGAAAGGAAATAAAATTCTTTAAATTAAATAATACTAAGAAAAAGAGGTCAGGAGCAGGAAGAGGAGCCCTCAATGGAGGTCAACATGGAATAAGCAGAGGTCAGTTTCGGACTGGGGGAATGTGGTTGTGAGTTCACAGGTGTGACATGGAGTGAGAGGTGTGCCTGTCACATAATTGGAGCTTAACACCAGCTGGGACTGGGGGTAGGGGAGGTCCATAGCTCAGAGAGCCAAGGAGTGAGGAATGGAGGTTAGAAGAGCCCAAGGAAAGGGCATTGCTATGGGGTGGGGAGGGACAGCAGCTAGCATAGCATCTGAGAGGGTGAGAACAAGACTCACTAAGTTCAGTGGTGCTGAGGAAGACAAGGGCAAGCTTCTGTGATGGGATGCAGAGAGAGGGGATTTATTTTTACACTTGAGTTGGTGGGGACTTGGTCTTGTGTGTCAGCGAAAATGAAGGTGCTTGGGAGCAGGCTGAGGTGGGAGGCCAGAGGAGGCTTGGGGTAGAGGATGCCGGCCTCAGGGGAGGCTGGAGCCCAGGGAGGGGTGCCTGTGCCAGGAACTGGGCTAGGGACTTCCGTTCCATGCATGCTGTGGCACACTGGTGAGATAGCTGCACAGGGGCCAAATGCTTCTGGAAGCCTGGGAGCCACTGGAGGCCGCTGACAGACAGTGGGAGCACCTTCTTGCCTGGTGACATGGTTTTCTTCTGAACTTTCAGAGAAGGGTAGACTCATAGCTCCATCAGAGCTGGGATTGGATTCTGAATTTCCCAGCTTTGCCAATGAGGTAAAAAGAAAGAGGGAACCGGCAGCCATGAGTGCTCTTCCTCTCTCTGAGGACATGAAGGACGCCTGACTCTTTCACTCCAGACCCTGTAAGATGTTTTGTTGGGCTGCTTTAGAGGACTCTTCTGGGCTCTACCCCCATTCTCCTCCCCCCCCCACCATATCTTCAGTCTCAGGCAACAGGGCCCAGACCCCAGGGCTCCTATCTCCTAGCTGACACAGTAGGAGTGTTGTTTTAGGTCTAGAATTCTAAAACCCGGAGGAGCTCTTAGCGTAGGGATCACAGAAATCTATAGGGGACTGAGAGGTAAATTAAGTCAGTAGAATCAGATGAGGTATTGAAAATTGATGGGGGTAGGTTGGGGATAAGCAATCTAATTGCATATAAATTGGTGGGAATAATTTTCACCTCACAAAGAAGTTATTTTTGAGAGAGAGAGAGAACACAAGTGGGGCAGGGGCAGAGAGAGAGGGAGACACAGAATCCAAAGCAGGGTCCAGGCTCTGAGCTGTCAGCACAGAGCCCGACGTGGGGCTCAAACTCACAAACTGTGAGATCATGACCTGAGCCGAAGTCAGACGCTCAGCTAACTGAAAGACCCAGGTGCCCCCCTTTCATACTTTTTTTAATCTTTTACCTTTGATAGAGACCTGGATAGAGCTACATTCTGTCTGTTTTGACAAATCCAGTGTCCCCACATGATACTCTGGGTCACCGGGAAATCTGTGTCACTCCTTTGTCCCAGATGTTCTCACCAGCTCTCCCATTCATGAGAAATCTCCCAGCTTTGAAACTGGTGACTTGTTCCTGTTGCTACAGACACATGGGCCACCCTGGGTATGTCGTGTTTGCAGGCTGGATCCCGCCATTCAGGCTCGGACACAGTCTGGCCTCCAGTTTTCCTAGCTGCTGAAGTTGCCACAACTTCTCTCAAGAAATTTCGAAGATGTGCCAATATGTGTGTTTGGATTGATCTTACTCTTTCCCCACCAGCACTGGCCTGTGTTTATGGAGGTTAAAGACCTATTGACGTTGGTGCCACCCCTGGTGGGCCTGAAGGGGAACCTGGAAATGACGCTGGCATCACGACTCTCCACTGCTGTAAGTAGATAGTTGAGCATCTGGGCCACCTGCCTCCCAGGGACGGACACATGGGCACCTCCCAGTTTCTCCTCATAGCCTTGTTAGACAGGTGGGTTTGCCTCTCCGAAAAGACAGGTGTCAAGAGGTTTTGTTCTGTCATGATGCTCCACCTGGTCGCTCCTCATAGCCTGCTATCTGTTGTTCCACAGCGCAACTGGACTTCTGGTGAGGACCAGGCTCAGCCCCGTGTGCCCTTGGTTTCTCCTATAACCTGCTGTGTCCCAGAGCCTGGCTCCACACATTCACACAGAAGCTATAATGAGCAATGCAGCCTTACTGAAGGGTTTTAGAGATGAAACAGGATTTTCGTCACCACATCATCCATCTCTGTTAGAGGATTTTCTTTTCTATGATGGCTCTGAAATGCCCCGTCAGCAGAGGGGTCTTCTCAGGACTCCCTAACTCACTCTGTCCCTCGGGCTGTCACTCATTCTACCCCTCCTAGCTATCCTGGGAATTGCAGTTCTTTTCCTTCTATTATGCAGAATGCTCTTTCCCCTTCTGTGAAACCCATTTCACGTTCAGGATGTGAACAAGGCTGATGGCAAGAGTAGGTATGTTGTAGTCAGGAAACTGAAAGAAGAGTGATGTAATTGGAATAGTGAGGGAAAGAGGTGGGGCCTGCCTGGAGAGTGGGTGAGGGGTGGCTAGCCGGACAGTGGCCCCCAAAGAGCCACATCCTAATCCGTGGGACCTGTGCATAGTTTCTTATGTGGACAGGGTCTTTGCTGGTGGGATGAAGTGAAGGACCTTGACACGGGAGATGATCCTGGATTATCCACATGGGCCCAGTGTCATCACAAGGCTCTCTAGGAAGGGGGGCACAGGGACGTTTCAGAAGCAAAGGCCATGTGAGGGAAGTCAAGTCAGAGAAGGTGCTATGCCACTGGGTTTGAAGTTGGAGGAATAGCCAGGAAATGTGGCTTTACCTGCTGGAGAAGATGAAGAAACAGATCCCTCCCTCGAGCTTTCTGAGGGAGTAAGGCCATGTGGACACCTTGATTTTTGCCCCATAAGATGCATTTCAGACTCCTGGCCTCCAGAAGGTAGGAAGTACAGAAGTGTATTTCTGTGTACAAACTAGAAATAATCATTTACAAAATACAGTTGGAAAAGAGGTATCTTTCAAACCATTGATTTTATTTTTTAATTTTATTTATTTATTTATTTACAATAGAATGTGCTTTTAATAACACTAGAAACCAGAGGAAATAAACAAGGCTGCATGGATGATCTCATTTGCACATTTCACAAAGCAATCATGTACAATAATGAATACCCTAATTACTCAAGAACGTCCATATTAATACAGAAAAAGAATTACCAGAGGTTACATAATATTTGTTTTCAAAACAGACAAGATGGCTTTCACTGGACTTCACTGTACCCCAGAGAGATACCCAAGGTTCATGTTAGAATTTCAACACAAAGAAAAATTTGCAGGAAAAAAAAAAAGATACACAGACTCAGGAAAAAGAAACATCTTTTGAAAAGTTACTCTAGGTTGTAATAAGATTTTAAGAGTGATTTCAGCTGGAGTTGCCTCTTTAGTGAACAAACAGGGGCTCTGAGGCTCACTGTGTGATGGCACAGGAGGAAGAAAGAAGCGGGACACAGTAACAGAGATGAGAACCCAAGCACTCTGGCACCAACAAGTGCTATTACATATGCAGAAGGCACTGCTTAGAGGAACTAGGGTTTCCAAAACCAGACATATTTTGGAGTGGCTAGCAGCGAAGATGGTTGGACAGGTGGCTGTTTAATGAATTTTGAAGACAATAGAATTCACAGTGGGAAGCTTACAATAGAGCTGGCCTTCTATAGGAAATCTTTCAGGAACCCTTGTGTTCTTGTTAAACATATAGGAAAGACCAAGCCAACAGATCTGCAATTCACATGCAAGACAAAGCAAGTGTGATCTGGGCTAAATACACAGAAAGGAATCAGAGCCTTCTCAAGAAGGCAAGAGGAACATTTTTGTGCACCTGCTTCTTTTACTGTACTGACTTAGGGCATTCCACAAGAGTTGAAAATAGTGATGGATGCAAAGCCAATTAACCTGGTCTGTCAGTTATAGGTAACTGCATAATATTAAAACATAATGATGAAGAATTATAGTTGAGGTTGCTAAAGGCTAAGGAAATTCTCCAATTCTTAACTTACAATAAGAGCATTTACAGTAAATTCAAACATACAACTTACAGCTGGTTTGTTGGCTTTCCAATTCATTGCCCCAGTTTGTAAACAAGCTCTAATCACTTTGGTAGCCATCTGCACTCAGGGACACAAAGCATTCTGCAAATCACTAAAGTCCTATTTAAAATTTTCCTCCTTCCACCTAAATTTCCAGTGTGCTAAGTAATCTGCAGGACAGAAGGCAGAGAGGAATGAAGTGTGAGTCTGAACGTAATCCTGCAAGGCAGAGCTACCGTGAGTCTGAACGTAATCCTGCAAGGCAGAGCTACCAAGCCAGCCTCCACCTAGACCAAAATAAGAGCACAGAAATATGAGGGAAAACATTTCCTGAAGCTCAATTCCAAAAGGTTAAGTTGCTCAAAACTCCCAGTTTGAGAGAGGAGCATGGTTTTAGCCTCAGGTCTCCCTTTCTGATCTATAAACATCAGAAGGCCCCTCAGGAGTCACTGAAACAACATAGCATAGAAGCATCTATCAGAAGACTTAATGCTTTGCGGTGCACTTAGTTCACAGGATAATAGGAGCAGATGGAATTTCTTTAAAATACATACATAAAAGCTTACTAAGTTCTCCTAAAGATTAAACACAAAATGTCCATAACTAACCATCACTCTCCTGCCAGAATAGAGCCAGAAATGTTGAGTATGCAAGTACTAATTACAAGGATTTTAAGATTAGTCAGAAACAGTACCAGGTAACATCCCAAAGTGTACAAGCCAGTTAAACACATATAAAATTGGTACTAATCCAGTTAGATATACAAAATGAAAATTATGGATGTTGCCTCAAATATCTGGGATTCCACAAATTTACAATCAGCCTATGTAACAAAGTAGACTGTAGTTTTAAGAAAACGTTACCGTTCAATATCTATTTCAAAAATGATCTCAAGTCCCAATGATGTCAAAAGTCATTTATCTGGAAATTAGAATCATTTAAATGTTTGTACAAATTTGCAAATAACAAACCAAAAAATTAGAAAAGACCTGTATAAGGCTGGCCTTTTTTTTTTTTTTTTTTTTTTTAATTTTTTTTCAACGTTTTTTATTTATTTTTGGGACAGAGAGAGACAGAGCATGAACGGGGGAGGGGCAGAGAGAGAGGGAGACACAGAATCGGAAACAGGCTCCAGGCTCCGAGCCATCAGCCCAGAGCCTGACGCGGGGCTCGAACTCACAGACCGCGAGATCGTGACCTGGCTGAAGTCGGACGCTTAACCGACTGCGCCACCCAGGCGCCCCTAAGGCTGGCCTTTAATCTATGTTTTTCCCAAATGTGTTTGACAAATCCATTAATTCAGCAGAATGATAATGGGCTATTGGTTCTCATGTAAATTGGGTGGCCTTGTGAACAGGCCCAAAGCTGTTCCATGGAGGCACAGGATGGAGAGCTTGGTTCTCTGTGGTTCATCTGGTCAGCAGAACACAGGTGGTACAAACAAAAGTTTAACTTATCAAAGACATGAGACCATCACAGTATTACAAAACTTTCCTTTGACCTAATGGATATTTCAAGCAACAATGACAACAACAACAACAAAACACACATAGTTCTGTAGCTACTGCTTATGTAGAAAACTTGAAAGCACACCAGTATCTGCATGTCTTTTCTGCAGTTATATGGTGTAATGAGTTTGGCACTTCATTGTAATGAAATTTCCAATGACACAGTCCTTACCTACAGTGGCACATAACCTGCAAACATCAGGCAAACATCCTGTACAGGAAAAGTGTCTTCGCTGCCAAGTCTGACAAAAGGAAAAAAAAAAATTGCTTCCCCCCCCCCCTTTTTTTTTTTAATCAAGAAAAGGAAAATGAGGGGTGAAGGACATCTTTGGACTGCTTCTCTCCATTCCTGTTGTCAGACAATCTGAAGTCCTTTAAACTGTAGCCTGTTCACTAACTCACTGTTAGCCTGATACCCAGCTATGTGTCATCGTCTTAACGCTGTGTGGGAAGCTTTGGTTGGGCAACACATTGTCAGCGTCAAAATCTAACATATCACCGTCCATGAGGTTGTTCCAAATGATGGACTCCATGTGAATCAACATGCCATCCAAGTCACTTGGGAGCCTACCCTGGTTGAGAAGGCCCATCCTGCCATGGTCATTGCAGCTGCTCACTGAGGAGTAGGCCCCCAGGGCTTTCATCTGCGTGGTGTGCGATAGCAGCACTTGTAAAGCTGTCTTCACTGGCGGCGGTTCATTCCTGAGGTGTGGAGCATGGTGCTGACCGCATGGGGCAAGGCACCCCCATTAACTGCAGATGTTGGCTGGGTATGTCCAGGGTGGGTGTGGGAGCTGGGGTTCATCATTTTGTTATGAGATGCCTGACTACCATAGGTTGACATGACCAAATTAGGGCCCATTAACATATTCTGACCAAGGACCTGGCTGTTGGGTTGGGTGATCCCAGGATCAACTACTGTCATAATGTCCTGATGGGGAGGAGAGTAAGTAAGCAACTCCTTCAAGAGTCCCGGTGCACAGTTACAATGATTCATACCTCCATAGCTCAATTTGTTGTCCTGAAGTGTTTACATAGGCATGTGGGGAAAAGGACTCCTGCTGGACTGGCCGTGTGTATATTTTTGGGAGTTGGGGCTGGGTGAATTCAGACTGGTGTTTGGTAGTACATATGAGTAGCATGGTGTCTGCTGCATCATGGTCCCAGGTGAAGACTGAGTTGAAACAGTTAATGGCATTGGTGATGAGACAAGGTTGAGATTATCCAAAAGGTTTTCCATATTTTCAGGATTACTTATCTCAGACAGACTGGGTAGAGCAGAAGCCATCTTTGCAGCAGATAGTGGGTACACCATAGAATGCACATCCCCATCTCTAAGATCATCCTGTTCTGTCATAATGGGATAAAGTCTCCCACTAATAGTACTAGCATTTGAGCTAGTTGGAGGGTGAAATGCATGCCAGTTATCAAAGCCATCACTGCTGTGAGAGCCAGGGCTGTCCCAGGCACTCTCCTGACCAGACTGTAGAGACACTTTTTCTCTTAACAGCTCAGCCCTGGCTCTTAGCAAATTTACTGTTGTCCAGAGACGCAGCTCTTCTCTAGGGGGATTTTCCACTCCTACCTCCCTCTGGATTGAGCATCCACCAAGAACTTTTTCCGGTTCCTTAATTCTGCACACGAATGGACTTGGTGTGTAGGGCCAGATTAAAGCAAATTGAATTCTTCCAGCCCGCCGAGCTGTTGCTGTCACTCTTACCCTTGAAGTATGGCACATACTTGACCATCTCCTCTTAGATCTGCGACAGCATGAGCTGCTTCCACCCTGAGCTCTTGATGGACTTGGTGATGAGGTGGGCATAGGACAGGTTGCCTGATGCATTCCTGAGGGATGAGCTCCTCTTGTGGCGACCCTGCGAGGGGCCCGGTGGCGGCTGGAGGCATGGGCAGGTGCCAAGACAGCGGACTTGTGCAAGCAGCCAGCCTCTGGGCCCTGCAAGTCCCTGCACCAAACCCTGGTGGTGGCCCCAGCTGGACCCAGGCCTGAGCTGGAAGTTCCTGCTCTCGTCCAACAGGCTCAGGTTGCTCAGGAAGCTTGTGTTGACAGCAGCCCCTGAGGGCAGGCAGGGCTGGAGTGGCAGAGCTGGGCTGGCCTAATGCCGGCCTAGGCGGCGGCCAGGTACACAAGCGTGGCAGGGCCATCGGCTCCAAGTCCTGGTGGATCTCCAGAACCCGGGGCGGGGTGCTTCAGCCACGGTGAGCCCTTCCTCCCCCAGCCGCGGGAGAGCCAACCAGGAGGGGGCACTAAGAGCTGGTCCGAGATTTGGAGGGGCGACATTGGTGCCTTGAGCCCACAAATACAGGAGGAAGGTGCAACGGAGTGGAAGCACGAGCCCCAAAGTTGACTTCTGACTTCGCGGATCCATCAAGCTCTAGGCTCTTTCAGGTTCGCTGCTCAGGCTGGACGGCAGGCAAGAGTCCCCAGGTCAGGACAGGGTCTGTGGACTGAAGACAGACTGACGGACGCTCGCTCTGCTGGGGGCTAGACCGCAGCACTGCTGTCTGTTGAATATGGCGGTGGCCGCTGCAGCAACTCTATGTTTACATTTTTTTAATGTTTATTTATTCTTGAAGGAAAGAGAGACAGAGCCTGAGTGGGGGAGGGGCAGGAAGGGAGGGAGACACAGAATCCAAAGCAGGCTCCAGGTCAGCACAGAGCCCCATGCGGGGCTCGAACTCAGGAGCTGTGAGATTATGACCTGAGCTGAAGTTGAAAATTTAAGTGACTGAGGCACTCAGGTGCCCCAACATGGTCCTTTTTAAATAATTTTTAATTGTGATAAATGCACATAAAAGAAGACTTACAAATTAACCATTTCTGAGTGTCTAGTTCAGTATATTATTAAGTATATTCACATTAAGTATAGTCACATTGTTTTTTTTAAGGAAATCATATAAATTATTTAACCAAAAATCTAATTTCCTTTGAAAGACATAAATTGTTTATTAAACAACCATTAATCAAGAGTACTATTATACTAATTAAGAGAGAATGGCATAATATTGAGCAGAGTTCTTTGAGAACAGGTCCTGATTGGAAATATATGGTAAAATTTTTTTAACTTTATTTTTTATTTTTTAAAATTTACATCCAAATTAGTTAGCATATAGTGAAACAATGATTTCAGGAGTAGATTCCTTAATACCCCTTACCCATTTAGCCCATCCCCCCTCCCACAACCCCTCGATCAACCCTCAGTTTGTTCTCCATATTTATGAGTCTCTTCTGTTTTGTCCCCCTCCCTGTTTTTTATTATTTTTGTTTCCCTTCCCTTATGTTCATCTGTTTTGTCACTTGAAGTCCTCATATGAGTGAAGTCATATGATTTTTGTCTTTCTCTAATTTCACTTAGCATAATACCCTCCAGTTCCATCCACGTAGTTGCAAATGACAAGATTTCATTCTTTCTGGTTTCTGAGTAATACTCCATTGTATATATATACCACATCTTCTTTATCCATTCATCCATCGATGAACGTTTTGGGCTCTTTCCGTACTTTAGTTTTTGGTGATAGTGCTGCTATAAACATGGGGGTGCATGTGTCCCTTCGAAACAGCACACCTATATCCCTTGGATAAATGCCTAGTAGTGCAATTGCTGGGTCGTAGGATAGTTCTATTTTTAGTTTTTTGAGGAACCTCCATACTGTTTTCCAGAGTGGCTGCACCAGGTTGCATTGCCACCAACAATGCAAAAGAGATCCTCTTTCTCCGCATGCTTGCCAACACCTGTTGTTGCCTGAGTTGTTAATGTTAGCTATTCTGACAGGTGTCAGGTGGTATCTCATTGTGGTTTTGATTTGTATTTCCCTGATGATGAGTGATGTGGAGCATTTTTTCATGTGTTAGTTGGCCATCTGGATGTCTTCCTTGGAGAAGTGTCTATTCATGTCTTTTGCCCATTTCTTCACTGGATTATTTGTTTTTTGGGTGTTGAGTTTGATAAGTTCTTTGTAGATTTTGGATACTAACCCTTTATCTGATATGTCATTTGCAAATATCTTCTCCCATTCTGTCAGTTGCCTTTTAGTTTTGCTGATTGTTTCCTTCACTGTGCAGAAGCTTTTTATTTTGATGGGGTCCCAGTAGTTCATTTTTGCTTTTGTTTCCCTTGCCTCTGGAGACGTGTTGAGTAAGAAGTTGCTGTGGGCAAGATGAAAGAGGTTTTTGCCTGCTTTCTCCTCGAGGATTTTGATGGCTTCCTGTCTTACATTGAGGTCTTTCATCCATTTTGAGTTTATTTTTGTATACGGTGTAAGAAAGTGGTCCAGGTTCATTCTTCTGCATGTCGCTGTCCATTTTTCTGAGCAGTACTTGCTGAAAAGATTGTCTTTATTCCATTGGATATTCCTTCCTGCTTTGTCAAAGATTAGTTGGCCATATGTTTGTGGGTCCATTTCTGGGTTCTCTATTCTATTCCATTGATCTGAGTGTCTGTTCTTGTGCCAGTACCATACTTTCTTGATAAGTATAGCTTTGTAATACACTTGAAGCCGGGGATTTTGATGCTTCCAGCTTTGGTTTTCTTTTGCAAGATTGCTTTGGCTATTTGGAGTCATTTCTGGCTTCATACAAACTTTAGGAATTTTTGTTCTAGCTCTGTGAAGAATGCTGGTGTTATTTTGATAGGCATTGGATTGAATATGTAGATTGCTTTGTGTGGTATTGACATTTTTTTTTACATTTATTTATTTTTGAGAGACAGAGTGAGACAAAGTGAAAGTGGGGGAGGGGCAGAGAGAGAGGGAGACACAGGATCGGAAGCAGGCTCCAGGCTCTGAGCTGTCAGCACAGAGCCCGACGCGGGGCTCAAGCCCACAGACTGTGAGATCATGACCTGAGCCAAAGTCAGACATTCAACCGACTGAGCCACCCAGGTGCCCTGGTATTGACATTTTAACAATACTTGTTCTTCCAAACTATGAGCGTGGAATATTTTTCTTTCTTTTTTTTTTTTTTTTTTTTTTTTTTTTGTATTTTCTTCAATTTCTTCCATAACCTTTCTAAAGTTTACAGTGTATAGGTTTTTCACTTCTTTGGTTAGGTTTATACCTTGGTATTTTATAGTTTTTGGTACAAGTGTAAATGGAATCAATTCCTTGATTCCTCTTTCTGTTTCATTATTGGCATATAGGAATGCAACTGATTTCTGTGGTTTGATTTTATATCCTGCAACTTTGCTGAATTCATGGATCAGTTCTAGCAGTTTTTTGGTGGAATCTTTTGTGTCTTCCATATAGAGTATCATGTCATCTGTGAAGATTGAAAGTTTGCATCCTCCTTGCTGATTTGGTGTCTGTTATTCCTTTGTGTTGTCTGATTGCTGAAGCTAATACATCTAATACTATGTTGAATAACAGTGGCAGGAGTGGACATCCCTGAGGTGTTCCTGACTCTAGGGGGAACAGTCTCAGTTTTTCTTCATCTAGGATGATATTAGCAGTGGGTTTTTTTGTATATGGCTTTTTTTATGATCTTGAGGTATGATCCCTCTGTCCCTTCTTTCTTGAGGGTTTTCATCAAGAAAGAATGATGTATTTTGCCAAATGCTTTCTCTGTATCTATTGAGAGGATCATGTGGTTCTTTTCCTTTCTTTTATTAATTTGATGTATCACATTGATTGAGTTGCAGATATTGAACCAGCCCTGCATCCCCGGTATAAATCCCACTTGGTTGTGGTGAATAATTGTTTTAATGTATTTTTGGATTCAGTTGGCTAGTATCTTGTTGAGAATTTTTGCATCCATGTTCATGAGGGATATGGTCTATACTTCTCCTTTTTAGTGAGGTGTTTTTCTGGTTTTGGAATTAAAAAAATACCATTTGATTTTGATGGAAGCAGTAGTAATGTACCTCTTTCATTTCTAGTTTTGAGTCCTCTCTTTTTTCTAATCAATGCAGTTACAGTTTTGTGAATTTTATTGATCTTTTCAAAGAACCAACTCATGGTTTCATTAATCTTCTCATTTGTTTTTCCATTCTGTATCTGTGATCTAGTCACTATTATTTCCTCGCTCCTAGTAGCTTTGCGGTTAGTTTGTTCTTCTCTTTCACATTAAAAAATTTTTTTTAATCTTTATTTATTTTTGAAAGAGAGATAGAGTGAGATCAGGGGAGGAACAGAGAGAGAGGGAGACACAGAATCTGAAGCAGGCTCCAGGCTCCAAGCTATCAGCACAAAGCCCGATGTGAGGCTCGAACTCACAAACCATGAGATCATGATGTGAGCTGAAGTCGGCTGCTTAGCCACCTGAGCCACCCAGGCGCCCCTTCTCTTTCACATTTATTAAGTTGTCATTTTTGTGGTTGACTGAGATTATTATTTTTTTTTATTTAAGACTGTTTACAGCTAGAAATATCCAGCTTAGTACTGTGTTAACTGTATCTCTTAAGTTTTGGTATGTTGTGTTTGCATTTTAATTATCTGAATATATTTCCTATTTCTGTTGTGATTTCTTATTTGATCCATTGGTTGTGAAGAGTAATTTTTTTTTGATCTTCATGTATTTGCTGATTTTCCAGTTGTCCTGCTATTGATTTCTAGTTTCATTCTAATGTGACTGGAAAAGACATTTTATATGATTTCAGTGTTTAAAAATGTATTGAAACCTGTTTTGTGGGGTAACATATGGTTCATCTAGGAGAATGTTTCAAGGCTACTTAAGAAAAATTTGCGTTCTATTTTTGGGTGGAGTGTTCTATCTATGCCTGTTTGGTCCAGTCATTCCATATTGTTAGTCATATACTCTGTTTCCTTATTTGTCTTCTGCCTGGTTCTTCTGTCCATTATTGAAAGTCTTCAACTATCATAGTAGAGCTGTCCATTTCTCCTTTCATGTCTGTCAGTGTTTGCATTTGTTTAAGAACTCTGATATTTGGTGCATTTATAATTGTTATATCTTCTTGATGATTTGACCCCTTTACCATCAAATAATATCCTTGTTTGTTTCTTACAACAGTTTTAAATGGAAAGTCTATTTTGTCTGCTAATAATATAGCAACTCCTGCACTCTGGGTTGCTCTTTGCATGAGATATTTCCATCCTTTCATTTTCAACCTAGGCATCTCCCAAATCTGAAGGGAGTGTTTTGTAGAAAGCATGTATTTGGACCCATTTTTTTTCTTAATTCTGCCAGTCTATGTCTTCTGATTGGGGAGTTTAACCTATTTATAATGAAGTAATTACAGATAGGTAAGGACTTATTATTGCCATTTTTAAAATTGGTTTTCTGTATGTCTTACAGCTTTATTTTTGTGCCTTCTTTCTTTCTTTAATGTCTTTCTGTATGATTAGGTGATTTTTTATAGCAATACATTTTGATTCTCTTGTCGTTTTGTTTTTTGTTTGTTTGTATTCTATAGTTATTTTCTTTGTGATTACCATAGTGATGACATATAGCATCCTAAAATTACAACAATGTATTTTAAACTGATAATAGTTAAGCTCAATCACATAAAAAAGTCTACTCCTTTATACCTCTGCCCTCTTCTACCCTTGATTTTATGTTACTGATGTCACAAAATATCTATTTTTATTAGAGTATCCATTAGCATAGTTTCATTGTTTTTATGCTTTTGCTTTTTAAATTATATAAAAGAATAAAAAATGGAGTTACAAAGCACAATTAAAATAATATAGGTTTTTATATTTATCCAAATATTTACCTGTACTGGATAACTTTATATTTCCATACAGCTTTGAGTTCCTGTCTAGTGTCCTTTCATTTTAACTTGAAGGGCTCATTTTAGCATGTCTAAAGTCCTGTCACTTTAACTTGAAGGACTTCTTCTAGGGCAGGTCTAGTGGTATTGAACTCTCCCTCAGCTTTTATTCATTTAGGAATGCTCTTGTTTCTCTCTCTCTCTCTCTCTCTTTGTTGTTGTTTTTTTGTTTGTTTTGTTTTTTGCAGTACAGTTCTGCTGTATATAGAACTTTTGGTGAATTTTATTTTTTCTTCCAGCAAAAAATATATTTAAATATATTATCCCACTACCTTCTGACCTGCATGGTTTCCCCTGAGAAATCTGATACCTTACTGAAGATCCTGTATTTGTAAGGAGTCTTTTCTCTTGTAGCTTTCAAGATTATCTCTTTGACTCTGACTTTCAGTGGTTGGGTTATAATGTTTCTTGGTGTGGGCCTCTTTGAGTTTGTCCTCCTTGGGTTTGTTGACCTTTTTGCATTTGGATATGCATGTATTTCCTCAAATTTGGGGAAATTTGGCCATTATTTATTCAAAAAAGCTCTCTGCCCCTTTTTGTCTCTCTTCCCTTTCTGGGAAACACATGAGATGGATGGATGGGTGGATGGATGGATGGATGGATGGATGGATCTGATTGATGGTGCCCTATAAGTCCTGTAGGCTCTCTGTTCACTTCCCTTCATTTTTTTTTTTTGTTGTTTCTGAGACTTGATAATTTCAAATGACATTATCTTCAAATTCACTGATTCATTCTTCTTCCTGTTTGAGTCTGCTATTGAACCCCTCTAGTGAATTTTTCAATTCAGTGATTATATTTTCCAGCTGCATATTTTTCTTGGTTCCTTTGTAAAAGTTTCTCTTTGTAGATATTCTCATTTTGTTATCATCATTTCCCTAGATCTCTATCCATGTCCTCCTTTAGTTCTTTGAACATATGTAAGACAGTTATTTTAAAGTATTTATTAAATAAGAGAGTGAGAAAAGTGGGGCTCACCCAAAGTGGGGTTTGTGCTCACCCAAAGAGGGCTCAAGCTCATCTACCATGAGATCGTGACCTGAGCTGAAGTCAGATGCCTACCCAACTGAGCTACCCAGGCACTCCCTGCCTTCTCATCTTTTGTCGAAAAATTGGCATTTGAGAAAATAGCTACCTCTCCCAGTCTTTGCAGACTTGCTCATGAAAGGGAGGACCTTCACTAGTCAGTCTGGTGTGAAGGCTTAAAGTCTTTTCAGGCTTTTTCTGGGCATGTGTCTTCCCTGGGCCTGTATATGTACTTTTTTTTCCATTCCAATTCACCACACATGGCTGCTATTAAATGTTTTAATTACCTTGGGCACTTGGGTGGCTCAGTCGGGTAAGCATCCAACTTTGGCTCAGGTCATGATCTCATGGTTAGTGAGTTTGAGCCCTGTGTCAGGCTCTGTGCTGACAGGTCAGAGCCTGGAGCTGGCTTTGCATTCTGTGTCTCCCTCTCTTTCTGTCCCTGTCCAGCTTGTTCTCTCTCTCCCTCTCAAAAGTAAATAAAAAGACATTGAAAATTTTCTTTAAAAACCTTTTAATTACCCTAAAAAACTCAGCATTGCTTCTCCTTGGGGACTTACATGCTTTATTGTACTTTTCCGTCTATAGTCTTTGCCCCAGGCATGCATGGGCCTGCAATTCCCTGCAGCTGTACTGTATCCAGCACCCTGGATACAGGGTTTCGGCAGCCTGGAAACTGATATCCAAACTATGCCACCTTTTCCTTTGATCTCCAAGTCAGGCAAAATGGAAACTAGACCCTCAGGTATCCTCCAGGAAGGCCAGGATGTTGCAAACTGGTCCACTGTTTTCCTTCTATCCTGAGGAAGGCACCATGCACTGCACTACACTGTACCAAGGAGGAAGTGGTGCAAGGATAAGCAAAGACACTGTTGGATTTTCTACTGTTCTAAGTGTGGGTTTTTCTTGGTGAGGGGTCACTTGATTTTGCAAATCCTTGACTGGTTTCTAGAGCTCTCACAAAGCTGTTTTGGTCAGTCTCTTGTTTTACTTGGTATTTGCATGGGGGGAATGAGGCCTGGAGCTTCCTAGCCTTCCATCTTGCTGATATCATTCTCCCTCACTTTTCTTTTAAATTTGTTTTTTTGTTTTACTTTAGTGTGTCTTCTAGTAATCAGATAGGATTTGTTGGAAGTGAACTTTTTGGACATTTGCAGTGTGACAATACTTTATTTTATCTTCACAATTGAATGCCAACCTGGAACTATAGAGAATGCATGGTTCACAATTATTTTCCGTCAGTACTGAGGCATATTTTCAGGGTCTTCTTGTGGTCAGTGTGGCTGATGGAAGCCTCATAACTTTTAAAAATAAAATTTTATTTTTAAGTAATGTCTATACCCACTGGGGGGCTCAAACGCACAACTCTGATATCGAGAGTTACATGCTCTACTGACTGAGCCAGCCATGCCCCCCTGGAAGCCCCATTAGTTTTAGAATCTAATTTCTTTTAGATTATGTGTTCACCTTTCTATCTGGACTTTTTGGTATATTTCTCTTTATCAGCTATGTTCATCATGGTGTCTCTGGCAAGGGCCTTTTCTCATTACCTTACATATATCTTAGATTTTTCTATCTAAAGGGTTATGCCTGTCTTCAGTTCTATGGAAACCTTGTTACTGCTGTTACTTATAATATTTTGGTATTCATTCTTTCTGTCACCCCACCCCGCACCCCCTACTACTACTATTGGGTGCACAATGCAACTTCTGAATCTACCTTCTGAGTTCCTTAACTTTCTTTTCACATTTCTTGTATTTGTGTCTGGTCCGGGGGAATACTTCTGCTTGATGTTTTATTTCACTAAATCACTTTCCACCTCTCTGACCATTGTGTTATTGAGGTCATCTAATGAAGAGCTTTTGTTTGTTTCTGTCTTTTTTTTTAATCCTCTCTTTTAAATTCAGAGATCAAGTTTGTACTTTCTAGAATTTAAAATTGTTTTTTCACTTACGGAAGCACCATTCTTCCACATCTGTTAATTTGCTTGCCCTAGAGTCTTATTCAATTTCCTGTTTTGACTGTTTCCTTAGATTTTTGTGCTTCCATTTGTTGACTCTGATGAATCTCTTTCATGATTGTGACCTTCCTTTCATGAACAGTGATTTTTGGTTGGTTGAGCATCATTTTATTTTAGCTTTCCTCTTACTCTGTGAATCTCTGAATGCGGTCCTTTAGAGGAGGATACTTGTAGTGATTGGGGTTGGGGGGGGGGGTGGTGAGTCAAAATAGGTTACCTGGAAGTATGTGCTAGTAACTGGGCTTATGGGTCTAGAGACTCTTTGTCCATCTTATCATGGCCACTCTGGGCACTGCTTTGCCTTTTTAACCCCAACACACACACACACACACACACACACACACACACACACACACACTACTTCTGCTTAGAGCCCAATGGCCAGGTGTCTCGTTGTTGGCAGACAAGGGAAGAGGCCAACTCTTCTGGATGTTCCTGCTCTGCTCTCTGGGCCAAAGCCCTTTCAGTTGTCCCAGGCTCCCTTCTGCTCCCATCATCCTCAGGGCTACCTCTGCTTTGTGCAGTAGACCTTTTGGTTATGGGTCCTTCCTCCAACCTAACTCCTGCTTTACATTATTTAGGGATGCCCTCTTAAGCTGTGTTAAACTATAGATACCTCTTTTTATTTTCCACAACTTGTGTCCATTTTAAAAATCATTTCCTCAATGCTAGAATGAACCCTATGATCCTGGGTTTGACTCAGAAATATGAATATGGACTCACGTTTGTTTTAATATGTATGCAGATAGGTACAACAATAGACATGGGTATGTGTATATTCATGGGTTAGGATCCATACATACATTTCCTAGCTCTCCCACTAACAGAACCTAGAAGCAGTACCATCCCAGTGGCACCTAACACATCTGCCATCTAGGTCTTGATTTCTGATACCATTCTTCAATAAAAGAAGCCAACATTCTTGGGAAAATGGCTCATCTTAGGACTGGGGCAGAGAAAATACAAGATGTACCTGGAGTATCAGATAGTGCCAGAAAGTAAGGAAGTACTAAACAGCATGTGGGTGCATGTCAGAAAGACAACCTTAATGAGCTCCCAATGGCCACAGTGGGAGCAGTGTTAGTGACAAAATAAATATAATAGTATTATGACCTGAAGAATAAAATAAATACCTATGAGTCCAATCATACCATGTAAATAAATGATTTAAGAGGGGGAGAAGGGACCACTGTATCTCAGAGAAAATTTTATGTGCAAAGAATGAAGGAAGTATAAAATCACCATTAGAATACCATACTGATCATTGTCACAGGCAAAATCCACTAATGAATTAGTAGGTGGCACTTGAAGGAGAAATAGGATCTTTGCTTGGCCCCAAACTATCTCCCCAAATACTTGTGAATCACTATAGTAGTTTGTAGATGTCCTCAAATCTTTGATACGTTGTTCTCTAGGAGGTGAAGCTGGATTCCCTTGCCTTGAATATGGAATGGGCCTAATGACTCACTAGTAAATAACAGAGTATCGGAAGGGAAACACAGTAAGTTTATAGTGGAGAATCCTGGCAGACACCACCTGAACCAAGGACCAAGGTTAAGGCCACATCTCATCAGCCATGTTGGTATGACAGCTCTCCAGATACCATGTGAAGAGAAAAGCACTATACCTCTGTAGCCTGATTTCCCTCAAAACCGAATAATCTCAGTGTAATCATGAGGAAACACCAGACAAACCCATTTGAGAGACATTGTACAAAATATCTAATCAAGTACTCTTCAAGAGTGTCAAGGTCATGAAAGACAGTGAAAGGTGAGGAACTGCCACATATTGAAAGAAACCAAGGAGACATGATGACTAGCTACATGGGCAGCCTGAATTGACACCCTGGGACAGAAATAGGACACTAGTGAAGAAACTGGAGGCATCTGAATATGTTCTGTCGTTTAGTTAATAAAGTTGTACTAGCCTTAATGTCTCAGTTGATAATTGTCCTGTGGTTATATAAGGTGTTAACATCAGGAGAAGCTGAGTGAAGGGTATATAGGAAAGTATATTAACTTTGGAACTCCTTTGAAGTCTAAAATTAATTCAAAATAAAAAGATTGTCTTTCCCTATCCTTCAGTTTGGTTAGGAAGGATAGTAAAACATTCAGTCCTCCATCTTAATCCAGTAAGTCTTTTTTTTTGTTACTGGAAAATAGTTGGTATATTTGTTATTGGGAAAAAATATACAAAATAATGACAAATTGGGTTTTTTTTTATTGTGAATAAGCTAAGTGTCCTTACGAAGATAAAACTCAGTGGATAAGTCAGGATCCTGGCAGGAGAGAGGTGGCACATACAGATGGGAGCTGAGCAGGGTTTAATGAAGAGTTGACCACATTGTGGGCAGGATTATGGGAAACTGCAAAAGGGCAGTGAATCACCCTAGGACTGGCAATAACAGGAAGTGATGATCAGTCTAAGCTGAAAGGGGCAAGAGGATGAGTAGAGGTAGGGATGATTCTCAGAACCTGGGAGAGCTGTAGGAAAGGGCCATCTGGCTGGTGCTGCAGGTCTGTGTGGAGGAGCACAGCCACTGGGGCAGTGGGAAGGGCACAGAGATGCTTATACCCCACCCTCACTCTTGCTGTCCCTCCAGTGACTTTCCATGACTCCCCACTGACCAAAACCAACCAGAAGCAACAGGGCAAGGGAGCTTGTATATGCATCTATATGGGTCAGCCTACCAGGTACAATCCAGACCCAGAGAGGTGCCCAGAGGATATGTCATCTTCATGGTCTGAATCCGTTAAAGCAACCTGTTACGATGTAGCCAATAAGGAAAGATTTAGAAAATCTAGAACTGAGATAGGACCCCATAGGATTTCACATAGCAATTTATGCTTGTAAGACATTAAAAGACATTTTAAAATGTTCAAGTCTGTGTGATCCAAATGAACATTTGGGAAGGGCCTCCCCAAACGTCACCCACTGAGATGAATCTAGGTCAGTCTCCATAATAGATGTCCCAAATTCCCACTGATTTTCTCTTTACATTCTTAGCAAAAAGCCACCGAGCCTGTGCTTGGACTGGCTTTGTCTCTCCAGCTCTTACCCGGACATTTCTGGGACCACCATTCCAGGGTAAAGCAGTATCCATCTACCTTGATGGAGACCTGCTCCCAAGTGCCCCCTCCCTGTGGGTTATCCTGCTAGTCTGGTTCTGCCCTGCTTCCTTCCCTACCTTTTGCTGCCTTGGTCTGTTCCCCACTGGAAAATGGTCCATCCATTCCACATGCTCTGAAATCCTATTTCCTTACCATCTCACCCCTTCTCACAGCTTCTTTCCCTCAGGTCCTCCTCCTTCCTTGTTTGTATGAGTTCTGCAAGCTCCCCAGCCCTCCAGTCCTCCTGCTGCACCTCTTGGCATCACTCCCTTTCCAGTTCAGCCATTGAGGAAGGAATGCCCTTCTAATTAATACTCAGGGGTCATGGGCCGGTAGCTCCCCCTTATCTGATGAATAAAGGGTTAGAGTTGGTGGATTGATAGGACACAGTAAATGCACTGGTTGAGTCCACCAAGCACCCAGCATAGCATGGAGCAGAGAAGGGAAATGAGCCTGTTGGCCTTACATGTTTGGTGTGTGGCAAGCTGTGTAGCTTCGTTCTGTTCCACCTTAGTCCCTTGTCCCGATGGGTACTCCCAAGGTGCATATTAATCTACCTGTGTGAAGTAAAAGTCACCTGGCTCCATGGCGTGTGCTACACCTGAGGTTTCCATCATGCTGAAAAGAAAAGCCTCCCCTTATTTGAAAATGAAAAGTAATTTTATTTTTTCTTTGGAGTTCAGGAACATAATGAACTAATTACAAAGGAGCTAGAAAAGTATATTTGCTTGAAACCTTTTCTTATCTACATCTTGAATTTTGCAGTAAAATGCTATGAAATTAGAAGCTGACTACCATTTTTTAAAGGAGAAAATTGTATTTCTGATCATGTTTTTTTATCCTAAGAAGGACTTAAACGTTTCTTAAATGGGATGATTTGCAGAAGTGAGATTGAGGAGGTTAGTGGTCAGCTGAGATGTGACTTGCTGTTAGTGGGAAAAGGGATTGCAGGTGCTGAGGAGAACATGGCTGAAGACCTAGCTGAGGATGCAAACCAGCTTCTCAGCAGGGGTCCTCCCCCTGCTGCCCATGGATGAGTTTGAGAGGTGGCTCTGAAATTGTTGGTGACGCTTACCTCTGTGTGTGCTTGAATACTCGAGTATGGGAGAGATGGTTCATGACACCATCTTATTCTCAAAGGGATTTGTATCTTACCTTCCCATCCCACATCAGTTTTGAAAGTTGGGCAGAATAATTTGTTCTGGTGTTAATGAAATGGTATTTGCTGATTTCTCTCCTGAGAGATTGCCTTTTCCAGGAAGGCTTCACGTGGCTTTTTGACCAGCCAGACTTACCCTTTGCCCTTTTCTTTTCATCCTAGGCCAACACTGGACAAATTGATGACACCCAAGAGCAGCACAGAGTTATCAGCAGTAACCTCGCCCTCATTCAGGTGACTCTCCCCTTTGTCCATTTGATGAATCTCCTTCCTGCTTTGAATCTGCAGTCAGGCCTGCTCCAGGTAGGAAGAGCAAAGACTAAGTGAGCCCTTGTCCCTGTACTCCAGACTGAGCTTTGGGAATGGGCCCCTCGTCCATTCTGTAACCACCAGACCACACTCATATGGCAGCTGGAGGATCAGCCCAACTACAGGCACTGGCACCGGAGTGTAGATGCCTCTTCTTGGAACCCAAGTTCGCTCCAGCTTCTCTACCTCCTTCTTTCCAAGACAGACTTATTGAAAGATTTGCCTATACTTACTTACTCCTGTTTCTCATAGCATGGACAGGGCTAACTGCCTTCTCTTCCCACTGTCTTGACTTAAGCTGTGCTTGCCAAAGTCACTGACATCCTAATTGGTGTACCCTCTGACTGCCTCGTGCATATGATCCTGCTTATAGTTTCTGGAGATTCTTCCTGTCTGGAAGTTCCTCCTTGGCCCCACTCCTGCCTCTCAGCCTGTGCCTTCTCAGCTTTTGCAGGATATCCTCCAACCCCCACACCTTTGTCCCTTAAATGTTTCATGCTTGTTCAAACTTGAACCTCCTTCTAATAGACCCTAGTTGGGCTAAGTTTTTATCTGAGGAGTCTCAGAGTATTACAAAATCAGGAAGCCTAGGGCAGGGGGAGACTGGGAAGAGATTGGCTCAGGACAAGAGAGGAAGTAGTTTGATCCAGAACCTTCTGGGCTTCTTTGGCTGGGGGCAGCCTGAGGCTGCACAAAGCACCTGGACTCTAAGATCAGACAGGCTGGTGTTAAGGCTGTCATTTATCAACAGGTTGGCCTTGGGCAGACCACACAAGACTTGCTTAGCTATATCTCCCTGTCCATCAGAGTAGGTGGCTATCCACTTTACCTCTCACCTGGGTTCTAGAGCCACTGTTTCTGGCTGTCTACGGGGCATCTCCATCTGCCCCTCCCCGAAGCATCCCTGAAACACCTTAGCCAGATCTGGCGTCATCACCTTATCTCCTCACACTTACCTCTTGTGAAGTCCCCAATCCCTAAGAGTTTGATGGTTGAAAGTTCATTTTGGGGGTAGACCCTTGGGCAAATCACCTCACCTTATCTGTAAGATGGTCTGTTGTGAGGTTTCAATCATGTAAGGCCATGGCACCTGGCCACATGTGGTAAACTCCCAATCATAGTAGCTTGCCTAGTGAGGAGTCTTCCCATTAATCAAGCCTGAGACCGAGTCTCTCTCAGCATCTCTGCTCCTCAACCTTATGACCACTTGCGGAAGAGTCTGCCTCTGAGCTGTACTTGAATCCAGCCCTGCTTCTTTTCTTCCTTGCCTTGGCCTCTTGGTCTCCTGCATCACTGACATCAAACCTCTTCATTGCCCCAGGTTCCTTCCCCTCTGGCTCCCCTCTGCTTGGACACCTGAGTGACCTTTTCTAAATCCTAGAGCTGATCAAACTGCCTCCTCCTGAAGCTCCTTTGTTGGTTCTACTTGTCAAAGTGTAGGCCTGGCCCAAAGGTACTCCTGGTCTGGTCCTGTCCCTTCCACAGCTTCATGTCCCCCACACCTGCTGCCTTTGTGTGTGTGGTTGCCTCTCCTTGGAATGTCCTGTCTCTTCTTGTTCTTCCGGCAATGAAGTTCCAATCAGGTCTCAGTTCCAGCCCGACACCAGGTACTCTTTGGGGCCTTGCACATGCAGCTGCAGCTGACCTGGTTGCAATTCTGTGTGTAGATATCTGCCTTCTCCACTTGAGCCGAGTCACCTGTGCCGGGACCATGGCCTATGGCTGAAGAGCTTTGGAGATTAAATGAGATGCTCGTGATACCCTTAACAGAGAGGCTGGCAAGGGGCAGGTAATAAGTGCCTGAGCTACAAGGTTCCAAATCCTTGGGGCGCCTGGGTGGCTCGGTCGGTTAAGCGTCCGACTTCGGCTCAGGTCATGATCTCACGGTCTGTGAGTTCGAGCCCCGCGTCAGGCTCTGTGCTGACAGCTCGGAGCCTGGAGCCTGTTTCGGATTCTGTGTCTCCCTCTCTCTCTGCCCCTCCCCTGTTCACGCTCTGTGTCTCTCTCTGTCTCAAAAATAAAATAAACGTTAAAAAAAAAAATTTATACAAATCCTTGTCCATATGTATGCACATTTCCACATGATCGATTCTCAACCAACATTCATTAAGTCCTGACCTGGGCCAGACACTGGCTTGGCACATTCTGGTTCATAGCATGGATATAAGTTTGTCTCTTCTGTTTGTTAAGGAGCTTAACATTGAGTCACACATGGTCCAATAAATTTCATAATTGAACTTCTAGTAACTTCATATTCTATCACAAATACACCCGACAGTAATATTTAAAATATACCCAAGAGTGATTTTTAACAACTGGTGGGGCCCAGGAACTCAACTAGTAAGACTGAAGTGCAGCCACTAAGAGCTGGTCCAGCAGGGCTATTGCAAACTGTCCAAATTCAGCCCTATCCCACCTCATTCGACCTTCATCACATAGGTGCACATAAAATTGTTTGTAGGCTTCTGCTCAATAAATTACACCACAATGACATTGTTCTCTTTTTGCACGAATTTCTGAAGATAACTTCCCACAAGTTCACAAGGTATGAGCAATTTAAAGATCTAGATTTTTCCAAAAAGGATTATAAAATATTTCAGTGCTTAGTATTAAGTAATAGCACCAGTGTTAATGTTTTAATTATTAACTTCTCCATAACCTCACCAGCATTGAAAGTATTCTTCTAAACTACTTTGTATTTGCCATATAGGTGTATGTGGCCATAGATAATATATGCTATGACTTCCTATGTTTTTTTAAATATTGTTTTATTTAAGTAATGTCTACACCCATCCTGGGGCTTAAACTCACGACCCCAAAGTCAAGAGTCACATGCTCTTCCAGCTGAGCCAGCCAGGTGTCCCTGTCTTTCTGTGTTTTTTTTTTTTAAGCACAAAAAGTATTATGCTGTACATATAATTCTGTAACTTGTACTTTTAAGAATGACTTAATGAATGAAAATCACTTAGAATAGCAGATAGCACTTGGGAAATGTCAGCTCCAGTCATTATTGTCATTATTACGTGGTTCTTCGTTCATATGTGCAAATGTTGTACTGAGAAAATGCTAGATCATAAGGTGTATGGGTAAATTGTAGCCAAGTTTCCTCCCAGAATTCCTGTACCAATTTTACCACCATCTATATGTAAGAGAACCATTTTCCCACATTATTTGTCAATGTGTATTTTATATTATCAACCTTTTAGATTTTTAAAAATTTATTTAATGTTTATTTCTGAGGGAGAGAGAGAGAGCAGGGGAGAGGCAGGGAGGGAGGGAGAGAAAGAATCCCAAGCAGGCTCCGCATAGATGGCACAGAGCCCACTGCAGGACTCAAACCCATGAACCTTGAGATCATGAACTGAGCTGAAAGCAAGAGTCAGATGCTTAACCAACTAAGCCACCCAGGTGCCCCTAAACCTTTTAAATTTTAATTTTACCTAGTCTGGGGGATAAATATAGTGTACCCATGCACTCATTGATTGATTCATTAATTGGATAAGCACAGACAAGGGCTTAGCACCTGCTGAGTTCCCCACCCACCCCCGCCAAAACTGAGAGGGCACTGACCTTTTCGTAGAGGAACACCAACATCAATTACAAAGAAATGATACCTACTTTCAAATTGGGATTAAATTTTTTTTCCTATTACTTGGGAAGCTGGTCACATTTTTGTTTGCTTTTTAGCCATTTGTATTTCCTTTTCTGTATCTTGTCAATTTATACTCCTTGTACATTTTTCTGTTGGGTTGTCTTTTTTAAAAAGTTGGCGTCTGGGTGCCTGGGTGGCTCAGTCCGTTAAGCGGCCGACTTCGGCCGTGATCTCGCAGTCCGTGAGTTCGAGCCCCACGTCGGGCTCTGTGCTGACAGCTCAGAGCCTGGAGCCTGTTTCAGATTCTGTGTCTCCCTCTCTCTGACCCTCCCCCGTTCATGCTCTGTCTCTCTCTCAAAAATAAATAAACGTTAAAAAAAAAATTTAAAAAAAAAGTTGGCGTTGCTTGGGGTGCCTGGGTGGCTGAGTCTGTTAAACATCTGACTTTGGCTCAGGTCATGATCTTGCAGTTCGTTGAGTTCAAGCCCCACATCAGGCTCTGTGCTGACAGCTCAGAGCCTGGAGCCTGCTTCAGATTCTGTGTCTCCCTCTCTCTCTGCTCTTCTCCCACTCATGTTCTGTCTCTCTCCCCTTTAAAAATAAATAAACATTAAAAAACCAAAAGTTGGCATTGCTTTGTAAAATGGACTTCATGATTTTGATCACTAACCCTTTATTACTTATAAATGGAGATATTTTCTCCTGCTCAGTTTCTGTCTTTGAAGTTTGTGGTATCACATAGAAGTCATACTTGGATTTATATACAGCTTATTTCATTTTTCCTCAGAGATTTTACACATCTTCAGAAGGAGTATTTCTCTAATCCAAAATCTGAAACACATTATCCTATATTTTTTCTTTTCATACATTAGGTTTTATGTTTAGTGGGGTGTGTGTATGAATGGTATAATGTAGGAATCCTTTTTTTTCCCCTAGATATCCACTTTTCCTTACCCCGTTTATTCAGTACCCATCCATTCCATACTGATTAGAAATGCCACCTTTATCATATTAAATTTCCATATATAAATTTTCATCTATTCTTGATGGTGTTCCTGGACTCCAGTCTGTCCTGCTGATCTATTTGTCTATTTTTGTGCCAGTACCACCCTATTTTAATTACAGTAGCCTTAAAACTAAATATTGATAATGAATGTGCCAAACTCCCTCTTGATCTTTTTTCTCAAGGTGTCTTGGCTGTTCTTGCACATCTACTCATCTTTGTGGAACTTAAGATAAATTGTCAAGTGCCATGAAAAGTCTTGTTGGGACTTTCACTGGAATCACGTGGGTTAACTTGGGGAACATTTTCATCCATATATATGGTAGAGTTCTTTGTGTTTTTAGTCTTCTTTAATAATACAGCATGTTTCCATTGAGACATTTGAATTACAGTTGATCCTTGAACAATATGGGTTTGAACTGCATGGGTCCACTTATAGGCAGATTTGTTTTCATAAATACAGTACTGTAAATGTATGATTCCTTATGATGTTCTTAATTTTCTTTAGTTTACTTTATTATGAGAATACAATATATAATATAGCATACAAAATATGTGTGAATCAAGTTTGTGTTACGGGTAACGCTTCTGATCAGCAGTAGGCTGTTAGTAGTGAAGTTTTGAGAGAGTGACAAGTTATACACAGATTTTCAACTTTACACAGTGTCGGTGCCCCTAATGCCAGTGTTGGTCAAGGGTCAACTGTACTGATAACATGCCAGTATTGATACTGAGATCTGGGCACCTCATGGTACTGGCCTGCATGAGCAGCAGAGGTGTGACGCCACTGAGATGAGATGGGAATTGCAGCCGGGATGGGGGAGAATGGAGAGAAAGAGGGCCACCAGCATGAAGGGCAATTGCCAAGGAAGGTAAGTCTGGGAGAGAGACAGAGTGTGCACAGAGACTTCCAAGGCGTAGCTGTGGATCATGGAGTTTCCACATTGCAGGGGAAGTTGCTTGTCTGAGCAGCTGGGGGTTACAGAGCACTTTTGCCCAGACCAGTGAGAGGAGCCATGAGCAAGAGACTGGTGGCCCTTGGCCAAGGGCTGAGTAGGAGGTGAAGATTTTGTGATGGAAAATGGCATCAAACAAGTTCCAGAACAAGAAAACAATAGTTTTCAAGGGAGTTGGATTGAAGCAAGGTGTTTGTTTTTTCCAGGTTGGAGGGGCTGTTGGCAAATTTTAGGGTGAGGAAAGGAGGTTGGGTGACCTCAAGGTCAGAGAGGAGGCAGAGGCAAAGGCAGGGAGGAACATTGATGGTCAGAGACACCTTTCCTCATGTTTCTGATTTCTGCCCTGACAGGTGCAGGCCACCGTTGTGGGGTTCCTGGCTGCTGTGGCCGCCCTGCTGCTGGGTGCTATGTCTAGGGAGGAGTTGGACTTTGTGAAGGTGGAGTTGCTGTGTGCCAGCAGTGTCATCACCGCCTTTCTTGCTGCATTTGCCTTAGGTGAGCTGTGCCCCCACCCCAGTTACCACCCCCTCCTAGCTCTCTCTGTCCTCCATTCCTCAGTACTCTACTCTCAACTCTTTGTGTTTCAGTTCCTTGAGATGTGGAAGATGGGTGTACTAATGGTGGGGCCTCACATGTCCTGCCAGAGGGTGGGGGAGAGCCTGTTAGTTAAATCTCCAGGTCCTACCTTATGGATGGGCAAGGAGGACAATGAGTCCTTTCCTAGGCAATGTATGTGCGCAGGAGTGAGCTGCTGACTCCATTTCTCTTCCCTCTGCTTGTTCAGAGAACTGGCTTTTGCTCAGTGGACACATTCATCTGTTCATCCATTCTCCATCCATTCATTCACTCATTCAGTCAGTCAGTCTTTAAATGTTACTTGAGCACAGCTTGCGAATGGGCCTGTGGAAGATTCTGGCATCTGCAGTCCTGTAGGGAGCAAGACTCTAGCATTAGCCTCAATTTCATCTCTGCAGAGAGGTCTTTTCTGACTCACTCAAGTTCTGCCCTCCGTCCTTCTTCCCAGCTGCTGACATGCTCTTCTGCACTCTGCACCTGTTTTCCTTATTGAGCACTTATAAACATCTGCAATTGTTCACTTCATTTTCTTCATTCTTTTCTGTCTCACCACTTTGCTAGAATGTCAGCTCCTCAGAGAGGTGCCCTGTTAGAATAGGGCTTCTCCTATTCTACTCCTGTCACACCGCCTGTCACACACACATCAGATGCTTCCTCCATGTCTGCAGAAGGCGGAACACACAAGGAGTGACAAACAACCCTGTCTTCAGGGAGCTCACCCATTTCAGGGGCAACCACAGTTGCCATGCAATTACCATAGAATGTCCCCCCATTCACTCCTTACTCAGTACTTACTGAGTGTCTACTGTGTGCCAGGCACTGATGCAGTGGAGGGGATGCACTGGTGAGTAACTGTACTGTTTTGTGATGTGTATGTTCTGGTTTGGGGTGAGACATCAGTATGCAAGCACATAGCAAATTTCAGCTAAGTGCAAGTGTCTCCTTTTTGAAGCCTCTCTGATCAGCTCTCTAGCATCACACCCCCATTCATAGTCCTGCTTTGTTTTCATGTCCTTTTTTTTACTTCAAATGCTTGTTCACTTACTTGTGTGCTGTCTGTCCCTCCACCCAACAAGCATTTACTGTATGAGCCCAGAGCCTGATGGCTATTTTCAACACCTAAAATAGGCATATTACCAGCTGCCAAATGTTTGCTGAATGAGCGGACTTCATTTTGGTTCTCTTCTGGACTGCATGTCTGAGTGTCTCTCGCAAACAATGTGCACATATAAGAAAGAATAAGTGCTAACTGGGAATTGGATTTGCATTTACTCTTCTGTTCTTCATCTGCTCATGAAACACCTTTGAGCTCAGCTCTCTGTAAGGATAATGTGGCGGGTTATTTATTGGTTTCTCTTCCTTCCTGTGCTAGTGTATATAATCAGGATGGAGGGTAAGAGTGCAGAAACCCAGGAGCAAATTCATAAACTGCACTTCCCTGGGCAGACGGCTCCTGGTCATGTACCTATGCCTCTGCAAATGGGGCAGGGGCTAGGGTGCCATCACTCAGTCTGTCCAAGGGAAGAGAAGAATGAGTATGCCACACCTTGTGGAGAAATAGAGCCCAAGAGATACTTGATATGAAGTCTCTGAAAACAACACAATCCGATGATTCCAGAGGCCAGCCCTGTTCCTGTGGAGTCTTGTAGAGAATGCCATTCCTAGCTCCCCATTTTCCAGATGAGGAAAGTGAAGCATAGATGAGGGGTGAAGCTCAGCAGCATGGACATAAACTGGGTTGTCCAAAGATGTGTAGAAGTTGAGGAGCATGGCTGGTGGCTCATAGTGTGACCTAAGCATGACTGCTGTAAAGCCAGGTGGTGGTGGTGGTTTTTAATAAGTGCTCTCAAACTGGTGGTTTCTATGTAGTCCCTGTTTTTCACCAGACCACCAGCCACACAGACTCAACCTCACTTAGAACTGGCATTTCAAAAGAGATAAAGTAGCTATGACCTGGTCACAAAATAGGGCACAAACTGTGGCCAGTGGCAGCAGTGTTAGTAGGCCTTGAGGTGATAATTCTAATTATATTTAGAGTTACAGAGTAGTGAGTAAAGTATTAAAACACCAAGAGCCAAGATAAAATGGGTCTTTTTAAAAAATGTTTATTTATTTATTTTGAGAGAAAGAAAGAGTGAGTGGTACAAGCTTAAGCAGGGGAGGGGTAGAGGGAGAGGGAGAAAGAGAGAGAATCCCAGGCAGGCTCCATGCTGTCATCACAGAGCCTGACATGGGGCTCGACCCCACAAACCATGAGATCATGACCTGAGTCAAAACCAAGAGTTGGATGCTTAACTGACTGAGCCACCCGGGAGCCCCCAATGCTGTTGGATTAAGTCCTAGGCAGTAGATGAGGGCTGGAAGATTGCATGTGTCAGTCATCTCAGAACACAGAGTCAGAACACAAAATAGGACCCAGGAAGGTATAGAGGCCACGAGAATGTGTCTCTTGGGTTTCCAGTGCTATACCCAAAAATTTACCCCCACTCCCCGCTGTTAGAGGTTACCTGCTGCCTTCGCCCAGTGGTGGCCCTGCCAGGATCCTGAAATGGGCCTGTTCCCCAGAGATGTGGACCCACTGACAATGCTGTGCTGTAGTCTGCATGTGCTTCCCCTGCCTGCCTTCCTGTCTCCCACTGCGGGTGGCCTACATGCCATCTCGTGGCTCTCCCAACACCCCTGTGGCCCCCCATTCCCCCTCACAGGCCTTGTCCCTAACAAACCTCTCACGTGGCTAATCCCACTGGGGCACCTGTGTCCCCAGGGACCCTGACAGACACAAGAGGCTGTGCTCTGCCCCTGGGGCTCTATTGCTCAGAGTGGTTTTGGAGTCCTCTTCCTGTGAGGGAGCAGCTGTGAGTTTCACATCTGTAGTTTCTGGTTTGGGAGCCTAGGAACCACCTCCCTGCTGTCTCCCCCATGGGTTTGAGTGTATCATCAAAGCTTGCAGGCTGCTTAACACCACGCCCGCAAGTCGCAGGGTCCACCCTACTGCAGCCTTCTCAGGCTTAAGCATAGTGGGGAAACTGAGTGTTAGGGCAGCCTGGCTCCAAGGGGAGGGCTGTGTGGATAGAAGCAAGTTACTGAGCAGCCTCCTGACCACTTTCTCGTCCTGTGCTTTGAGTTTCTTCTGCCACCTCCCTGCAGGAATGCTGATGGTCTGCATAGTAATTGGTGCTCGGAAGCTTGGGGTCAATCCAGACAACATTGCCACGCCCATTGCTGCCAGCCTGGGAGACCTCATCACGTTGTCCATCCTGGCCTTTGTTAGCAGCTTCTTCTATAAACACAAAGGTAAGAGGTACCCCTTGAGGTGGGGCACACGAACAAGGCTGGGTCCAATGTCGGCAAACAGCAAGCTCTCCCATCCACTCAGGTCAGCAGATAAGTTCAGTCTCCACCTTAGGGCAGGGGTATGCAAGGAGACCAGGGAGGGCCAGAGGATGGCCTGGCCACTTCAGTGCGCCCTCATAGGAGGGTTAACAGACCCTCCATGGGTAAGGCATGTGTCACACCAGACACATACAAACCAGCTGGGAAGGGACTCCCAAGGAGGCATGTCATAGCCATGGGCAGCAGCATATGCTCTCCCTGCTGGTGTGAGGCAGGAAAAGCCCAGGTCTCCTCAGAAGGTGGCCAGTGCCCTGGTCATCAGCTAAGGAAGGCGTTCACACCTCTTGTATGACAGACCCTTGTGGCCAGAGGCTCTGACTCCACCAGGGGTCTCCCTAGATCTGCCCTGGGGGCACACTGAACATGTTCTGCCCTGGGCATTGTAGACAGGTAGCATCTCCCTTCCCCAGCAGTCCTAACCTGCTGACTACTCCCCTCTGAGCATCACAGTTTTTGCTTTCCACCTAAGCTGGCTGCCCACAGTTGTTTGGATCTAGTAAGTGTTGATTCTGTGCATGGTCATAACCCCAAGTACCTGGGGGCAGGTGGCATCAGTGAGTGGAGTGGACAGTGAAGAAGATGGTGGACAGCAGTGGGGAATGTGGTGACACTTATTTGGAGGAAATACCTAGACACAGGCACAGACACAGCGAAGCTCTGGCTTATCGTTGCCCTGTGGGAACTCAGACTCCGGAGCAAGAGAAATCACCCAGTGCTTACATGCTGGCAGCTGAAGCAGACTGACAGAATACCTGTGATTTAGTGTGTCTGGGCATTGAGACCCTCTCCCTCTCAGCTCTGGGACCAGCTCCTTGTCACCCCAGGAAATGCCTGCCACCAATACTGTTTGATGGTTGGGAGATCCTCAAAGTTCCTGTAAGTGGCAATGAAGATCTAATGATAAGATAACCTAATTAAATCTTTAAACCATAGTGAATTTAAAACAAGACTTGTGTGTGGGTTGGTTAATCGAGTTTTACTTATAAAACAAATTTGGGTCACTGGTGTTTCTAGACCCTTCTTCTCTGCCCTACTGTGCATGTTGCAACACATGACTTAGTAGCTGTTGAATCATCGTTGGGTTGTCCAACCCTCAGATTAGACTGTGAATTTATCTTGGGTGCACTTACAGGTTCACTGGGCCTGGCACATATGAGATAAATCTTCACTGATGAAGAATGAGCTGCTGACTGGGTCACCTGTCAATGTAGTTGGGAAGACAAGCCATGTGTGGGGGAAGTATTCATCATGGTGGTGGAAAATATGAAGTGGAGCCTCTGCCAGGGCTCCTGAATCATTCTAGAAAAATCAGACTGAAAAAATGTCCTAAAAGCAGCACTCCTGTAGGCTGCTGCTTCCTAGAGCTTTTGAGACTTGCTTAGAGCTTCCTGGGCCTGTCTCCCACCTCCTGGGATGGCAAAGAGGCTGGCCCCTTCCATGATGAGTTACTTTGTCTGTAGTCCAAGTTGAGCACCTGTGGCCTGTGCTTCCATGTAGCTGCCCAAGGAGATGGGCCTCCCTATGGCAGAGGAATGAACCATGATTGTTTAGTGCAGAGAAAGACAAGAGGGGAGGGGTCCTCCTAATGATGCTGCTCAGAGAAATGGGATGTGGGGCACAGACCTACCTGCACACCTCTGCGTGCTGGGGTCCACTTGGCAGAGGACTGTGCACCACCTGAGCCTGTCCTTTAGAGGTGGGGCTGGGGGTGAGAGGATAGCTCTAGAGAAAGCTGGTGTCTTGTTTGGAGTGATTGGGAAGGTGACACACAAAATATAAGGGAAGAAGGGAGTGAGTGAGAATGGTGGTATGTGGGGCCCTGACCTGGCTCCAGGAACAATCAGGTGTCCCAGAACCGTCAGAGTTCTGCTGGCTCCAACCAGCAGAGAAGATGACACAGGGGCATAAGTAGCTGCAAAGCTGGGTGTGGTCTGAGCCCTGAGGGACCCATAGATGCTGGGGAGGCCACCTTAGGCTGGCCTCAGCAGGAGCAGATTGGCATCATTAACCAACTCTGACTGTAGCCCTGATGTCTGTATGCTGGCTCGGGTGCTGGTGGGCCACCTCTTCATGCTGTAGTCTCTCCTATGCCCATCTGAGGGGGAATGGAGAACATGACATGAGTTTGTGCTCAGAAGGTGCTGGGCACAGTGCTGGCCTGTGGACACAATCCCATAGATGTAACCATTAATAATAATAATAAGGTTGAGATGGAAGGAGATGGGAGAGGTTATGTATGTCAGGAAAATAGCAAAAAAGAGACGTAAAGGGGCTTGTGACAGGAATTGAGGATAAAGAGGAGCTTTTCCAGTTGCATAAGATGGACAAAATCTTTAGAAGTATGGTAGGTTGTCCACCCTAAACTGCCAGAGACAGAAGCATCTCCTCAGCTCCAAGCCCACCTTTAATCATTGCAGCCCAGACTGTGGCCCCACAGTCCATGCTCATGTGCCCTGGCACTCACACTGTCTGTCTGTCTGTCTGTCTCTCTCTCTCTCTCTCCTCCCAGATAATCGATACCTGTCGCTGCTGGTCTGTATCAGCTTCACGGCCCTGATCCCCTTGTGGGTCCTCATTGTCAAGCAGAACCCGCCCATCATGAGGATCCTGAAGTTCGGGTGGTTCCCAATCATTCTAGCGATGGTCATCAGCAGGTGCGCATGAGTGAGGGCTGCCACCACCCCTTTGCTCTCCATGCCACCCCTGTCTGGCCTCTGCAGACAGGGAGAGTGGCCTGAGGCCACCAAGCCTCCAGGGTGAGGATGTAAATCATGTGGGTTTAAATCATTTTCTGGCTGATCATGGTTGGAGGGAATCATTGCTGTGGGCTCCTTCACTAAGTCCCGGTGCCGGTTGTTGAGTCATACCTCTTTGTTCTTCATCTCTTTCCCTCTCACCAAGAACCTTAGACCTTATTTATTCTGAGAGGCAGTCCTGTTTACCACTGCAGGAGTATCAGAGCCAGGAAGAACTGAACCTGAAAACATCAGATGAACACACTGATGCCAGGACCTCTTGTCCCCTCGTGGCACTGCAGGACACCTGTCTCCCCCATCCCTGCTGCCAGAGTTCCCCTGCTTGGGCTTCAGGGGGTCCCTCACCTGGCCCCACAGTGATGGCTCTGTGAATACCATTTCCACAGCATGGCTGCTGGTGTGACCTAGTGGGGCTGAGGGATTCGTCCCCCTGGGCCCTTGGGCCTTCAGCTGAGCTCAGGTCTTCCACCCTTGAACCTCACTCTCCAGAGCCCTTTCTGTTAGTAGACCTGGATGAGCACCACCCCAGTGCTTTCTGGGGTGCTTTCCTAACGTTGACTCTTAGGGAGAAGTGGTTGTGGTCCAGGTGTCTTTGATTCCAGAAAGCTCCTGGGCTCCTTTTACAAACTGATCCAACCTCGCCAGGACTGTAGGAGCAGGACAGTCTTTGCTAAACTCCAGGGGCTGGTAGGAGCAAGGTCTTATTGCGACATCTCTAAGAACAAGGAGCAGAAGTGGATTCTCATGTAGGTTCCATTTACTGCTCAGGAAAGTAGCAGTTCAGCTGTGGTACATGAGCTGTCACATGGGAGAGTCCAGCCAGCTACGTGACCTCAGAGAGTTTGTAACTTGTTTTTAATGGGCTAACATTATCTGATGGGCCTTCTGGAACAGCTGAGGCTCAGAATAGAGGCGGAGAATCATGTGCGTGGTGGAGAGGACACTGTGGATACCAGCCTGTCTATATCAGATATTTTGTGTAGGGGTCAGGAAAGTGTTTGCTACACTGAGAAAGGAAACTGGTAAGACATTTTGAAAAATTTTTTATTTTAATATTTGTTTATTTTTGTGAGAGAGAGAGAGAGAGAGAGAGAGAGAAAGAGGGCCAGCGAGCATGACTGGGGGAGGGGCAGAGAGAGAGAGAGAAAATCCTAAACAGGCTCCGGGATCTGAGCTGTCAGTATATAGCCCGACGTGGGGCTCGAACTCCAGAATAATGAGATCACGACCTGAGCTAAAGTCAGACTCTCAACCAACTGAGCCACCCAGGTGCCTCTGATAAGACATTTTGTATAGAGGTGTACCAGGTCCCCTACAAGGATAGGGGATAACTAATGATAAATAATGATAAATGATAAACTAATCATTTGCCCTCTGCTCTCTCCCCAGTTTTGGAGGGCTCATCTTGAACAAAACCATTTCTAAACAGCAATTCCAAGGCATGGCCATATTTACTCCCATCATATGTGGTAGGTATTGGCAGTCACCATCACCTGGGACCCCTGGGCTGTGTTAGCCCCCAGGGCTTGCGCAGTGGGACCTGAAAAGCAGTGACTTCAGAGCTCCAGCCCCAGGCCCTCAAAGGCAGAATCTGGAAACTGAGCCATGGCTGTGTTTCTGCTGGGCAGAGACTACCGGGCTGGTTTTTCTCATATGGAAGGAGACCCTCAGGGAGAAAGCCCTGACCACTGCTCCACCAGCTCACACTCTTCCTCACAGTCACCACAGAGGCTTGAGCTGTCCCACAGAGCTAAATCCCGTGCCTTGAAGGCACATCTAAGCCAGGATTCACTGGCACCTGATCATGGCCTTCAGAACTGGGGTGTTGGCTTCTCATGGTTTGTTTGTATGTTTGTTTGTTAATTTCTTAAATTTAGATTCATTGATGACATTTAAAACTAAGAATTTTGCACATAAAAATCTAGATTTCTGCCTTCTTCAAAAGCAAGACTGTGACAATACTGAGTTTACATTCTGGGTGAGGAAACAATCAGCTGCCACTCAGACAGGACTTGTGTTTGTCAGGTTTGCCTGAATCCCCTCCATTCCCTGTTGTCTTCCACCCAACCCTTCATTGATCTCCCTTCTAGGCTTAGATCCTATGGGCTCTTTTAACCAAAGCTTGGTTTGTGTCTGGCTTTTGATGAGGATCTGTAAATGGGACTGACCAGTCAGGGAGGGAACCAAATGTGATAGCTTTTTGCACACTTTGCTTGGTCCCCGACCCTGGTGTTCTGGGGCTGCAGAAACAGGCTACGGAGGCCTTTGGGCACCCCCTCTCCCCATTTCCATGGGAACACAGGTGACTATTCCTTGAATATCAGTGGGCCACCCAGCAGGTCTGTCCCAGTAGAGGCAGGGCTTGCCCGTCATGCAAGGAGTTGGCCATGTGGAAGACAACAACTGCTAAGGCAGGCTAAAGCTTGGAAAGATTTCCTTGGATGTCACCAACTCAGATGACTGTGGGGCAACATGAGAATGTTAAATGAGTTCAGCCAGTATGACAATAGCTGGGCAGTAAGGAGCAGCAGGGAATAGGTCATGCTGCAGAAAGTGTTCCTGCTATGGAGGGAGAGGGGCCTGCTTAGCTCCAGCCAGTTGCTGCCTGGCAAGTTTGGAGGTCCAGAGTTGCCAGAACTGACTTCTTAGGAGAAGCCAGCAATTTATGTAAATGCTAACAATTAATTTGAGTTACATTTTTAAATCCACTCCTCCCCACATGATTTTTAAATCATGTGGATTGAGCAAAATAGATCTGCAGCCATCCTCTGCCCACAGACCTTTGCATCCAGGGTTGTTGGTCTCTACCTCTGGAGATCACTGGGGCACATCTGGCCCAATGAGGGGTTATTCCCCAATGGGCTGAGGAAACAGGATGGAGGCAGCCTGCCCACTCTCTAAAGAAGATGGTCCTGAACAGGCGCTCTTCTCTGTCAGCCTGTAATCCTGTCCCTGCAAAGACAGCTCAGCATGGCCTTTGTCGTCTTGGCATGGTCCATTCTCTGTGGAAGCTGGGAGTCTCAGCCATAAGCCCCAGGCCTGTTGCATATGCTATCCCCTCTTCCCTTGCTGCTGTTGCCCACCTTCTCTTCCATCTCCTTTCCACCTTAGGTGAAAAAATCTTTTCATTTTCTCAGATGTTCCAGTCTGTAATCTGATCCCTGTCACTTCCCAAGGCCTTGAGGGCCTTATCAAAATATCTTCCCATAGACCTTTCCATCACTCTCCCTCCCTCCCTCTACTTGACAAATCTGTATTGTAAACCTACTTTGCCAGTCACATTTCCTTCACCATAAGAGGTAGCTGTCAAGGTGATACAGTTACTACCCTGGCGCTTCACTCACAAGGTCGAGTTTACCCTTGCTTGCAGCCAAATAAAATCTGTTGTAAAGTGGGAGGGAAGGAAAAGAGACCAAGTGCTACATCAATCAAGGGAGGCTTCTGGAGGAAGTAGACTTAAAATAAGGGCCAGAACTGAGAGACTGGCATAAAAAGGGGGAAACCACATTCTTTTTCTCCTCCCAGGTGTTGGTGGCAATCTGGTGGCAATTCAGACCAGCCGGATCTCCACCTACCTGCACATGTGGAGCACACCTGGTGTCCTACCCCTCTGGATGAAACAATACTGGCCTAACCCATGCTCCACTTTCTGCACCTCAGGTGAGTCTGGTATCTTCTGGAAGCCACAAGGCCATTTCTTTCAACAAGTAAAATTTGCCATTAGTGGAATCTGGTGTCTGTAGCAACAGAGGTCTAAGGCCAGTGCTGACTTCAACAGAGATCATCTTCAAGGTCATGAGTCCTTCTCCCAGAGACCTGACTCCCACCCTTGCCTTTAGTTGATTGATTGATTGATTGATTCATTCATTTAAATATTCAAATATTCAAACATTCAAATATTCATTGAAGGTCTGCCAGGTACTAGATGTCATATTATTATGATGAGTCAGGGAAAGCTGAGTCTTGCCCCCATGTATATACATGGTCCAGAAGAGCAGATACAGGGAGCCAGTGTGGCTCAGTTGGTTGATCGTCCCAACTTTTTATTTTTGGCTTAGGTCATGACCCGAAGGTCATGGGAAAGTCTCTCTCTCTCTCTCCCTCTCCCTCTCTCCCACTCTCCCTCTCCCCCTCTTCCTCCCTCCCTCTGCCCACAGTACTCTCTCCCTCTCTAAAAGCAAAAACAAACAAACAGAAGAGCAGATAAACGCACCAAAAATGGAGCTCTTGACTAAATATTGTGGTATGGTTTTTAGGGTTTGTTTCTTTGTTTATTTTTTAAAATTTTATATTTATTTTTTAAAATTTACACCCAAATTAGTTAGCATATAGTGAAACAATGATTTCAGGAGTAGTTTCCTTAGTGTCCCTTACGCATTTAGCCCATCCCCCCTCCCACAACCCCTCGATCAACCCTCAGTTTGTTCTCCATATTTATGAGTCTCTTCTGTTTTGTCCCACTCCCTGTTTTTATATAATTTTTTTTCCCTTCCCTTATGTTCATCTGTTTTGTCCCCTAAAGTCCTCATATGAGTGAAGTCATATGATTTTTGTCTTTCTCTGACTAATTTCACTTAGAATAATACCCTCCATCCACGTATTTGGAATGGCAAGATTTCATTTTTTGTGATTGCTGAATGCTCCATTGTATATATATGCCACATTTTCTTGATCCATTCATCCATTGATGGACATTTGGGCTCTTTCCATACTTTGGCTATTGATGATAGTGCTGCTATAAACATGGGGTGCATGTGTCCCTTCAAAACAGCACACCTATATCCCTTGGATAAATGTCTAGTAGTGCAATTGCTGGGTCGTAGGATAGTTCTATTTTTAGTTTTTTGAGGAACCTCCATGCTGTTTCCTAGAGTGGCTGCACAAGCTTGCATTGCCACCAACAATGCAAAAGAGACCCTCTTTCTCTGCATCCTTGCCAACATCTGTTGTGGCCTGAGTTGTTAATGTTAGCCATTCTGACAGGTGTCAGGTGGTATCTCATTGTGGTTTTGATTTGTATTTCCCTGATGATGAGTGGTGTTGAGACTTTTTTCATGTGTTAGTTGGCCATCTGGATGTCTTCCTTGGAGAAGTGTCTATTCATGTCTTTTGCCCATTTCTTCACTGGATTATTTGTTTTTTGGGTGTTGAGTTTGATAAGTACTTTGTAGATTTTGGATACTAACCCTTTATCTGATATGTCATTTGCAAATATCTTCTCCCATTCTGTCAGTTGCCTTTTAGTTTTGCTGATTGTTTCCTTCACTGTGCAGAAGCTTTTTATTTTGATGGGGTCCCAGTAGTTCATTTTTGCTTTTGTTTCCCTTGCCTCTGGAGACGTGTTGAGTAAGAAGTTGCTGTGGGCAAGATGAAAGAGGTTTTTGCCTGCTTTCTCCTCGAGGATTTTGATGGCTTCCTGTCTTACATTGAGGTCTTTCATCCATTTTGAGTTTATTTGTGTGTGGTGTAAGAAAGTGGTCCAGGTTCATTTTTCTGCATGTCGCTGTCCAGTTTTCCCAGCACCACTTGCTGAAAAGATTGTCTTTATTCCATTGGATATTCTTTCCTGCTTTGTCAAAGATTAGTTGGCCATATATTTGTGGGTCCATTTCTGGGTTCTCTATGCTGTTCCATTGATCTGAGTGTCTGTTCTTGTGCCAGTACCATACTGTCTTGATGATTACAGCTTTGTAGTATAGCTTGAAGTCTGGGATTGTGATGCCTCCTGCTTTGGTTTTCGTTTTCAAGATTGCTTTGACTATCCACGGTCTTTTCTGGTTCCATACAAATTTTAGGATTATTTGTTTTAGCTCTGTTAAGAAAGCTGGTGTTATTTTGATCGGGATTGCATTGAATATGTAGATTGCTGAGGGGATGGAGAACTATTTATCAGGCTACTGGAAGTCAAAAGAAAGCTGGAGTAGCCGTACTTATATCAGACAAACTAGACTTTAAATTAAAGGCTGTAATAAGAGATGAAGAAGGGCATTTTATAATAATTACAGGGTCTATCCATCAGGAAGAGCTAACAATTATAAATGTCTATGCGCCGAATATGGGAGCCCCCAAATATATAAAAAAATTACTAACAAACATAAGCAACCTTATTGATAAGAATGTGGTAATTGCAGGGGACTTTAACACTCCACTTACAGAAATGGATAGATCATCTAGACACATGGTCAATAAAGAAACAAGGGCCCTGAATGATACATTGGATCAGATGGACTTGACAGATATATTTAGAACTCTGAATCCCAAAGCAACAATATACTTTCTTCTCGAGTGCACATGGAACATTCTCCAAGGTCACATACTGGGTCCCAAAACAGCCCTTCATAAGTTCACAAGAATTGAGATCATACCATGCATACTTTCAGACCACAATGCTATGAAGTTTGAAATCAACCACAGGAAAAAGTCTGGAAAACCTCCAAAAGCATGGAGATTAAAGAACACCCTACTAACGAATGAGTGGGTCAACCAGGCAATTAGAGAAGAAATTAAAAAATATATGGAAACAAACGAAAATGAAAATTCAACAATCCAAACGCTTTGGGACGCAGCGAAGGCAGTCCTGAGAGGAAAATACATTGCAATCCAGGCCTATCTCAAGAAACAAGAAAAATCCCAAATACAAAATCTAACAGCACACCTAAAGGAAAAAGAAGCAGAACAGCAAAGACACCCCAAACCCCGCAGAAGAAGAGAAATAATAAAGATCAGAGCAAAAATAAACAATATAGAATCTAAAAAAACTGTAGAGCAGATCAATGAAACCAAGAGTTGGTTTGAAAAAATAAACAAAATTGATAAACCTCTAGCCAGGCTTCTCAAAAAGAAAAGGGAGATGACCCAAATAGATAAAATCATGAATGAAAATGGAATTATAACAACCAATCCCTCAGAAATACAAGCAATTATCAGGGAATACTATGAAAAATTATATGCCAACAAACTGGACAACCTGGAAGAAATACACAAATTCCTAAACACCCACACACTTCTAAAACTCAATCAGGAGGATATAGAAAGCTTGAACAGACCCATAAACAGCGAAGAAATTGAATGAGTTATCAAAAATCTCCCAACAAATAGGAGTCCAGGACCAGATGGCTTCCCAGGGGAGTTCTACCAGACGTTTATTTTATTTTATTTTTTTTTAATATATGAAATTTATTGTCAAATTGGTTTCCATACAACACCCAGTGTTCATCCCAAAAGGTGCCCTCCTCAATACCCATCACCCACTCTCCCCTCCCTCCCATCCCCCATCAACCCTCAGTTCTCAGTTTTTAACAGTCTCTTATGCTTTGGCTCTCTCCCACTCTCACCTCTTTTTTTTTTTTCCTTCCCCTCCCCCATGGGTTTCTGTTAAGTTTCTCAGGATCCACATAAGAGTGAAACCATATGGTATCTGTCTTTCTCTGTACGGCTTGTTTCACTTAGCATCACACTCTCCAGTTCCATCCACATTGCTACAAAAGGCCATATTTCATTCTTTCTCATTGCCACGTAGTATTCCATTGTGTATATAAACCAGAATTTCTTTATCCATTCATCAGTTGATGGACATTTAGGCTCTTTCCACAATTTGGCTATTGTTGAGAGTGCTGCTATAAACATTGGGGTACAAGTGCCCCTATGCATCAGTACTCCTGTATCTCTTGGGTCAATTCCTAGCAGTGCTATTGCTGGGTCATAGGGTAGGTCTATTTTTAATTTTTGGAGGAACCTCCACACTGCTTTCCAGAGCGGCTGCACCAGGTTGCATTCCCACCAACAGTGCAAGAGGGTTCCCGTCTCTCCACATCCTCTCCAGCATCTATAGTCTCCTGATTTGTTCATTTTGGCCACTCTGACTGGCGTGAGGTGATATCTGAGTGTGGTTTTGATTTGTATTTCCCTGATAAGGAGCGACGTTGAACATCTTTTCATGTGCCTGTTGGCCATCCGGATGTCTTCTTTAGAGAAGTGTCTATTCATGTTTTCTGCCCATTTCTTCACTGGGTTATTTGTTTTTCGGGTGTGGAGTTTGGTGAGCTCTTTATAGATTTTGGATACTAGCCCTTTGTCCGATATGTCATTTGCAAATATCTTTTCCCATTCCGTTGGTTGCCTTTTAGTTTTGTTGGTTGTTTCCTTTGCTGTGCAGAAGCTTTTTATCTTCATAAGGTCCCAGTAATTCACTTTTGCTTTTAATTCCCTTGCCTTTGGGGATGTGTCGAGTAAGAGATTGCTACGGCTGAGGTCAGAGAGGTCTTTTCCTTCTTTCTACTCTAAGGTTCTGATGGTTTCCTGTCTCACATTCAGGTCCTTTATCCATTTTGAGTTTATTTTTGTGAATGGTGTGAAAAAGTGGTCTAGTTTCAACCTTCTGCATGTTGCTGTCCAGTTCTCCCAGCACCATTTGTTAAAGAGACTGTCTTTTTTCCATTGGATGTTCTTTCCTGCTTTGTCAAAGATGAGTTGGCCATACGTTTGTGGGTCTAGTTCTGGGGTTTCTATTCTATTCCATTGGTCTATGTGTCTGTTTTTGTGCCAATACCATGCTGTCTTGATGATGACAGCTTTGTAGTAGAGGCTAAAGTCTGGGATTGTGATGCCTCCTGCTTTGGTCTTCTTCTTCAAAATTACTTTGGCTATTCGGGGCCTTTTGTGGTTCCATATGAATTTTAGGATTGTTTGTTCTAGCTTCGAGAAGAATGCTGGTGCGATTTTGATTGGGATTGCATTGAATGTGTAGATAGCTTTGGGTAGTATTGACATTTTGACAATATTTATTCTTCCAATCCATGAGCAGGGAATGTCTTTCCATTTCTTTATATCTTCTTCAATTTCCTTCATAAGCTTTCTATAGTTTTCAGCATACAGATCTTTTACATCTTTGGTTAGATTTATTCCTAGGTATTTTATGCTTCTTGGTGCAATTGTGAATGGTATCAGTTTCTTTATTTGTCTTTCTGTTGCTTCATTGTTAATGTATAAGAATGCAACTGATTTCTGTACATTGATTTTGTATCCTGCAACTTTGCTGAATTCATGTATCAGTTCTAGCAGACTTTTGGTGGAATCTATCGGATTTTCCATGTATAATATCATGTCATCTGCAAAAAGCGAAAGCTTGACTTCATCTTTGCCAATTTTGATGCCTTTGATTTCCTTCTGTTGTCTGATTGCTGATGCTAGAACTTCCAGCACTATGTTAAACAACAGCGGTGAGAGTCGACATCCCTGTCATGTTCCTCATCTCAGGGAAAAAGCTCTCAGTTTTTCCCCATCGAGGATGATGTTAGCTGTGGGCTTTTATGATCTTTAAGTATGTTCCTTCTATCCCGACTTTCTTGAGGGTTTTTATTAAGAAAGGGTGCTGGATTTTGTCAAAGGCCTTTTCTGCATCGATTGACAGGATCATATGGTTCTTCTCTTTTTTTTTATTAATGTGATGTATCACGTTGATTGATTTGCGAATGTTGAACCAGCCCTGCATCCCAGAAATGAATCCCACTTGATCATGGTGAATAATTCTTTTGATATGCTGTTGAATTCGATTTGCTAGTATCTTATTGAGAATTTTTGCATCCATATTCATCAGGGATATTGGCCTGTAGTTCTCTTTTTTTACTGGGTCTCTGTCTGATTTAGGAATCAAAGTAATACTGGCTTCATAGAATGAGTCTGGAAGTTTTCCTTCCCTTTCTATTTCTTGGAATAGCTTGAGTAGGATAGGTATTATCTCTGCTTTAAACGTCTGGTAGAACTCCCCTGGGAAGCCATCTGGTCCTGGACTCTTATTTGTTGGGAGATTTTTGATAACCAATTCCATTTCTTCGCTGGTTATGGGTCTGTCCAAGCTTTCTATTTCCTCCTGATTGAGTTTTGGAAGAGTGTGGGTGTTTAGGAATTTGTCCATTTCTTCCAGGTTGTCCAATTTGTTGGCATATAATTTTTCATAGTATTCCCTGATAAATGTTTGTATCTCTGAGGGATTGGTTGTAATAATTCCATTTTTGTTCATGATTTTATCTATTTGGGTCATCTCCCTTTTCTTTTTGAGAAGCCTGGCTAGAGGTTTGTCAATTTTGTTTATTTTTTCAAAAAACCAACTCTTGGTTTCATTGATCTGCTCTACAGTTTTTTTAGATTCTATATTGTTTATTTCTGCTCTGATCTTTATTATTTCTCTTCTTCTGCTGGGTTTAGGCTGCCTTTGCTGTTCTGCTTCTATTTCCTTTAGGTGTGCTGTTAGATTTTGTATTTGGGATTTTTCTTGTTTCTTGAGATAGGCCTGGATTGACATGTATTTTCCTCTCAGGACTGCCTTCGCTGCATCCCAAAGCGTTTGGATTGTTGTATTTTCATTTTCGTTTGTTTCCATATATTTTTTAATTTCTTCTCTAATTGCCTGGTTGACCCACTCATTCGTTAGTAGGGTGTTCTTTAACCTCCATGCTTTTGGAGGTTTTCCAGACTTTTTCCTGTGGTTGATTTCAAGCTTCATAGCATTGTGGTCTGAAAGTATGCATGGTATAATTTCAATTCTTGTGAACTTATGAAGGGCTGTTTTGTGACCCAGCATATGATCTATCTTGGAGAATGTTCCATGTGCACTCGAGAAGAAAGTATATTCTGTTGCTTTGGGATGCAGAGTTCTAAATATATCTGTCAAGTCCATCTGATCCAATGTGTCATTCAGGGCCCTTGTTTCTTTATTGACCGTGTGTCTAGATGATCTATCCATTTCTGTAAGTGGGGTGTTAAAGTCCCCTGCAATTACCACATTCTTATCAATAAGGTTGCTTATGTTTATGAGTAATTGTTTTATATATTTGGGGGCTCCGGTATTCGGCGCATAGACATTTATAATTGTTACCTCTTCCTGATGGATAGACCCTGTAATTATTATATAATGCCCTTCTTCATCTCTTGTTACAGCCTTTAATTTAAAGTCTAGTTTGTCTGATATAAGTATGGCTACTCCAGCTTTCTTTTGGCTTCCAGTAGCATGATAAATAGTTCTCCATCCCCTCACTCTCAGTCTAAAGGTGTCCTCAGGTCTAAAATGAGTCTCTTGTAGACAGCAAATAGATGGGTCTTGTTTTTTTATCCATTCTGATACCCTATGTCTTTTGGTTGGTGCATTTAATCCATTTACATTCAGTGTTATTATAGAAAGATACGGGTTTAGAGTCATTGTGATATCTGTATGTTTTATGCTTGTAGTGATGTCTCTGGTACTTTGTCTCACAGGATCCCCCTTAGGATCTCTTGTAGGGCTGGTTTAGTGGTGACAAATTCCTTCAGTTTTTGTTTGTTTGGGAAGACCTTTATCTCTCCTTCTATTCTAAATGACAGACTTGCTGGATAAAGGATTCTCGGCTGCATATTTTTTCTGTTTAGCACACTGAAGATATCGTGCCAATCCTTTCTGGCCTGCCAAGTTTCAAAAGAGAGATCAGTCACGAGTCTTATAGGTCTCCCTTTATATGTGAGGGCACGTTTATCCCTTGCTGCTTTCAGAATTTTCTCTTTATCCTTGTATTTTGCCAGTTTCACTATGCTATGTCGTGCAGAAGGTCGATTCAAGTTACGTCTGAAGGGAGTTCTCTGTGCCTCTTGGATTTCAATGCCTTTTTCCTTCCCCAGTTCAGGGAAGTTCTCAGCTATTATTTCTTCAAGTACCCCTTCAGCACCTTTCCCTCTCTCTTCCTCCTCTGGGATACCAATTATGCGTATATTATTTCTTTTTAGTGTATCACTTAGTTCTCTAATTTTCCCCTCATACTCCTGGTTTTTTTAATCTCTCTTTCTCTCAGCTTCCTCTTTTTCCATAACTTTATCTTCTAGTTCACCTATTCTCTCCTCTGCCTCTTCAATCCGAGCCGTCGTGGTTTCCATTTTGTTTTTCATTTCGTTTAAAGCGTTTGTCAGCTCCTCGTGACTGTTCCTTAGTCCCTTGATCTCTGTAGCAAGAGATTCTCTGCTGTCCTCTATACTGTTTTCAAGCCCAGTGATTAATTTTATGACTATTATTCTAAATTCACTTTCTGTTATATTATTTAAATCCTTTTTGATCAGTTCATTGGCTGTTGTTATTTCCTGGAGATTCTTCTGAGGGGAATTCTTCCGTTTGGTCATTTTGGATAGTCCCTGGAGTGGTGAGGACCTGCAGGGCACTTCCCCTGTGCTGTGGTGTATAACTGGAGTTGGTGGGCGGAGTCGCAGTCAGACCTGATGTCTGCCCCCAGCCCTCTGCTGGGGCCACAGTCAGACTGGTGTGTGCCTTCTCTTCCCATCTCCTAGGGGCGGGACTCATGTGGGGTGGCGTGGCCCGTCTGGGCTACTTGCACACTGCCAGGCTTGTGGTGCTGGGGATCTGGCGTATTAGCTGGGGTGGGTAGGCAAGGTGCACGGGGGCAGGAGGGGCAGGCTTAGCTCGCTTCTCCTTAGGTGATCCACTTCAGGAGGGGCCCTGTGGCAGCGGGAGTCAGACCCGCTGCCGGAGGTTTGGCTCCGCAGAAGCACAGAGTTGGGTGTTTGCGGGGAGCGAGCAAGTTCCCTGGCAGGGACTGGTTCCCTTTGGGATTTTGGCTAGGGGATGGGCGGGGGAGATGGCGCTGGCGAGCGCCTTTGTTCCCCACCAAACTAAGCTCTGTCATCCGGGGGCTCAGCAGCTCTCCCTCCCTTTGTCCTCCAGCCTTCCCGCTTTCTGAGCAGAGCTGTTAACTTATGACCTCCCAGACGCTAAGTCGCGCTTGCTGTCGGAACACACTCCATCAGGCCCCTCCGCTTTTGCCAGCCAGACTCGGGGGCTCTACTTGGCTGGCAGGCTTCCCGTCCACCCCGGCTCCCTCCCACCAGTCCGTGGAGCGCGCACCGCCTCGCCGCCCTTCCTACCCTCTTCCGTGGGCCTCTCTTCTACGCTTGGCTCTGGAGACTCCGTTCTGCTAATCCTCTGGCGGTTTTCTGGGTTATTTAGGCAGGTGTAGGTGGAATCTAAGTGATCAGCAGGATGGGCGGTGAGCCCAGCGTCCTCCTACGCCGCCGTCTTCTTCAATCCCCCTCCATCCCCTTATTTTCAATCTGAAGGTGTCTTTAGGTCTAAAGTGGTACTCTTGTAAACAACATATAGATGGATCTTGTTTTCTTATCCATTCTGTTATCCTATGTCTTTTGATTGGAGCATTGAGTCCAATGACATTTAGAGTGAGTACTAAAAGATATGAATTTATTGGATTATGATGCTTGTAGAGTTGGAGTTTCTGGTGGTGTTCTCTGGTGCTTTCTAATCTTTTGTTGCTTTTGGTATATATATATATATATATATATATATATATATATATATATATGTATATATACACACACACACACACATACACATGTGTATATACACGTGTATATATATATATTTTCATCTTTTCTCCCCTCAGATTCCCCTTAAAATTTTTTGCAGGGCTGCTTTATTGGTCACAAACTCCTTTAATTTTTGTTTGTCTGGGAAACTTTTTCTCTCTCCTTCTATTTTTATTGACAGCCTTGCTGGATAAAGCATTCTTGGCTGCATATTTTTCTGATTCAGCACACTGAATATATCCCACCACTCCTTTCTGGCCTGCCAAGTTTCTGTGGATAGGTCTGCAAACCTGATCTGCCTTCCCTTGTAGGTTAGGGACTTTTTTTCCCTTGCTGCTTTCATGAGTTTATGCTTGCCTGAGTATTTTGTGAATTTGACTATGATATGCCTTGTTGATGGTCGGTTTTTGTTGAATCTAATGGGGGTACTCTGTGCTTCCTGGATTTTGATGTCTGTGTCTTTCCCCAGGTTGGGAAAGTTTTCCACTATGATTTGCTCACATAACCCTTCTACCCCTATTTCTCTCTCTCTCCCTCCTCTGGGACCCCTATGATTCTGATGTTGTTCCTTTTTATAGAGTCACTGATTTCTCTAATTCTTAAATCGTGCTCTTTTGCCTTAATCTCCCTCTTTTTTTCTACTTCGTTATTCTCTATAAGTTTGTCCTCTATATCGCTGATTCTCTGTTCTGCCTCACCCATCCTTGCTGCCGCTGCATCCATCCATGATTGCAGCTCAGTTATAGCATTTTTAAAATCATTCTGGCTATTTTTTACTTCTATTTTCAGCTCCAGCTAGTATTCGTATTATCGTGATTCTAAATTCCAGTTCAGACATCTTGCTTGTATCTGTGTTGGTTAAATCCCTGGCTGTCATTTCTTCATGCTCTTTCCTTTGGGGTGAATTCCTTAATTTTGTCATTTTGAAGGGAGGAAAGGATTTAATGAGGTAGAAAAATTGAAGTTAAAAAAATTAAAATTAAAAAAATATTAAAATTAAAAATTAAAAACACACACATAAAATCGAATGAACAGATGATGCTAGATCCTAGGTATGTTTTGGTCTTGGTGTTGAAAGTGTTGTGACAGATTAGAGGGAAAAAAAAGAGGGGGGGATGGGTGAGAAAAAAAGGAAATTGTGTGAGAATTTGCAAAAATGAATACACTGAAGTAGACTAAAATGAGATTATGGGGTAAAATAGAATTTGAATAAATATATACAAAAGTAAAGAATATAGTAGAAAAAAATTAAAGAAAAATATTTTTAATAAAAATTAAAAATAAATATAAATTTTTCTTTTTCTGTAGTTAAGAAAAAGGGAAAGAAACAAAAAAGAGAAAAAGGATTTTAAAAAAGGAAAAAAGAAATCATTTGAAAATTTGAAAAAGTGAATACAATGTAGTAGACTAAAATAAAATGATGGAAGTAAAATAGAATTTGAAAAAATTTACATAAATGCAAAATATCTAGTATTATATTTTTTCAGTATTCAATATAATATTGTATTTTTTCACTTTTCAGCACTTGAAAAAGTGCCACTTCTTCTGATGAGAAATTACTGTCATTTGAATTGTTTCTATTGTATACATAAGGTGTCATTTGTCTTTTGTTTATTTCAAGAATTTTACTTTACTTTTTACACTATGAGTTATGATATACTTTGATGTCTATTTCTTAGGGATTTTCCACATTTGGGGTCCACTCACCTCTTTGAAGAAATAGACTTAAATTTTTTCAAATTTGGGAAATTGTAAGCCATTATTTCTTCAAATAAACTTTCAGTCCCACTCTCTTCTTCTTTTCCCTTAGGACTCTGATGACATGAATGATAGATCTTTTGTTCTAGTCCCATAAGCCCCTGAGTCTCTGTTCAATTACCCCATGCCAGCCTATTTTTACCCTCTCTTGTTCAGATAGGCTAATTTCCATAGTTTTTCCCTTCAAATTCACAGATTTTTCTTCTGTCCTCTCCATTCTGCTATTCATTCCTTTCTCTGAGTTGTTTGGGGTTTTTGGCCATTATGTGTTTTTTCCATTCTAAAATTTCAACATGGTTCTTCTTTGTATCTTTGTTTCTTTTCTGAGACTTTCTGTTTTTTTATCAAAACTTTCTATTTTTATCATTTGTTTCAAGTGTGTTTGTAATTGGTGGTTGAAGCACTTTTATAATAGATTCATTAAAATTGCTTTCAGATAATTCTACCTTCTTATCTCATTCTTAGTGTCTGTTAGTTGTATTTTCTCATCATGTTGAGACTTTTTTCTTTTTCCATTTTTTTAAAATTTACATCCAAGTTAGCCTCTAGTGCTATAATGATTTCAGTTGTCAATTGCAGTGATTCATCCCCTGTGTATAACACCCAGTGCTCATCCCAACAAGTGTCCTTCCTAAAGCCCCTTACCCATTTAGTCCATCCCCCCAGCCACAACCCCTCCAGCAACCCTCAACAAAAATACCTTTGTTCTCGGTATTTAAGAGTCTCTTATGTTTTCTTCCCCTCCTTGTTTTTATATTATTTTTGCTTCCCTTCCCTTTTGCTCATCTGTTTTGTGTCTTAAGTTCCTCATATGAGTGAAGTTATATGATATTTGTCTTTCTCTGGCTGACTAATTTCACTTAGTATAATACCCTCTAGTTCCATTCATATAGTTGCAAATGGCAAAATTTCATTCTTTTTGATTGCTGAGTAATACTCCATTGTGTATATATACCACATGTTTTTTATCCATTCATCCATCAATGGACATTTGGGCTTTTTCCATACTTTGGCTATTGTTGTTAGTGCTGCTATAAACATTAGGGTGCATGTGCCCCTTTGAAACAGCATACCTGTATCCCTTGGATAAATGCCTAGTAGTATAATTGCTGAGTCACACAGTAGTCCTATTTTTAATTTTTTGAGGAACCTCCATACTGTTTTCTAGAGTGGCTCACCAGTTTGCATTCCTACCAGCAGGGCAAAAGAGATCCTCTTTCTCTGCATCTTTGCCAACATCTGTTGTGGCCTGAGTTGTTAATGTTAGCCATTCTGACAGGTGTCAGGTGGTATCTCATTGTGGTTTTGATTTGTATTTCCCTGATGATGAGTGGTGTTGAGCCTTTTTTCATGTGTCAGTTGGCCATCTGGATGTCTTCTTTGGAGAAATGTCTATTCATGTCTTTTGTCCATTTCTTCACTGGATTGTTTGTTTTTTGGGTGTTGAGTTTGATAAATTCTTTATAGATTTTGGATGCTAACCCATTATCTGATATGTCGTTTGCAAATATCTTCTCCCATTCTGTTGGTTGCCTTGTAGTTTTGTTGATTGTTTCTTTTGCTGTGCAGAGGCTTTTTATCTTGATGAGGTCCCAATAGTTCATTTTTTCTTTTATTTCCCTTGCCTCTGGATATGTGTTGAGTAAGAAGTTGCTGCAGCCGAGTCAAGGAGGTGTTTCCCTGCTTTCTCCTCGAGGATTTTGATGGCCTCCTGTCTTTTACTTAGGTCTTTCATCCATTTGAGTTTATTTTTGTGTATCGTTTAAGTAAATGATCCAGGTTCATTTTTCTGCATGTTGCTGTCCAGTTTTCCCAGCACAATTGCTGAAGAGACTGTCTTTATTCCATTGGATTTTCTTTCCTGCTTTGTCAATGATTAAATGGCCATATGTTTGTGAGTCCATTTCTGGGTTCTCTAATCTATTCCATTGATTTGAGTGTCTGGTTTTGTGCGATTTCCATACTGTCTTGATGATTACAGCTTTGTAATACAGCTTGAAGTCCAGAATTGTGATGCCTCCAGATTTGGTTTTCTTTTTCAGGATATCTTTGGCTATTTGGGGTCTTTTATCATTCCATACAAATTTTAGGATTGTTTATTCTAACTCTACGAAGAATGCTGGTGTTATTTTGATAAGCATTGCATTGAATATGTAGATTGCTTTGGGTAATATTGACATTTTAATAATATGTGTTCTTGCAATCCAGGAGCAAGGAATATTTTTCCATTTTTTTGTGTCTTCAATTTCTTTCATAAGCTTCCTATAGTTTTCAGTGTATAGATTTTTCACCTCTTTGGTTAGATTTATTCCTAGGTATTTTATGGTTTTTGGTCCAACTGTAAATGGGATCGATTCCTTGATTTCTCTTTCTGTCTCTTCATTGTTGGTGTATAGGAATGCAACTGATTTCTGTGCGTTGATTTTATATCCTGCAACTTTGCTGAATTCATGGATCAGTTCTAGCAGTTTTTTGGTGGAATCTTTTGGGTTTTCCATATAGAGTATCATGTCATCTGCGAAGAGTGAAAAGTTTGACTTCCTCCTTGCCAATTTGGATGCCTTTTACTCCTTTGTGTTGTCTGATTGCTGAGGCTAAGACTTTTAATACTATATTGAGTAACAGTGGCAAGAGTAGACATCCCTGTCATGTTCCTGACCTTAGGGGTAAGCTCTCAGTTTTTCCCCACTGAGGATGATACCACATATGGCTTTTTATGATCTTGAGGTACGATCCTCTTATCCCTACATTCTTGAGGGTTTTTATCAAGAAAGGATGCTGTATTTTGTCAAATGCTTTCTCTGCATCTATCGAGAGGATCATGTGGTTCTTGTCCTTTCTTTTATTAATGTGATATATCACATTGATTTTTTTGCAGATATTGAACCAGCCCTGCATCCTGGGTATATATCCCACTTGGTCATGGTGAACAATTCTTTTAATGTATTGTTGTATCTGGTTGGTCGGTTTCCTGTTGAGTAATTTCACATCGGTGTTCATCAGGGAAATTGGTCTGGAGTTCTCCTTTTTTCGTGGGGTCTTGGTCTGGTTTTGAAATCAAGGTAATACTGACTTCCTAGAATGAGTTTGGAAGCTTTCCTTCCATTTCTAATTTTTGGAACAGCTTCAAAAGAATAGGTGTTAACTCTTCTTTAAATGTTTGGTAGAATTCCCCTGGAAAGTTACCCAGCCCTGGACTCTTGGTTTTTTTGGGAGATTTTTGATTACTAATTCTATTTCTTTACTGGTTATAGGAGATTTCTTTTGTAAGAAGTGATTTTCGATTAAATCCCAGGCATTTGGGGTATAGGTTATTAAATTCTGGATCTTATTTAAGTCTTTTTTAGGTACCTCCTCTGACAGTGCACCACTGAAGGAAAGGGAATAATACATTGCTTGCTTACTGCCAGGTAGGGCTGGAAGCCCAGGATTCCCCTATCTCTATTCACACACTGGGCGAAGAGGAGCACCTCATTGCTGGTGGACTGGCAGGGAGTCTGTGTTCTTCTGATCCCACCTTGTCCGAGAGGGAGAGGGATGCCTTATTACTGTTCCCCACATGGCCTTCATCAACATGAAGTGGGGAGCTCATTACCACCAGGCAGAGTACCACTTACTCTCCACTTAGTCTTCTCTTATCCCACGTCAGCCAGAAGGGGTGAGCACCACATTCCACATAGATTAGGTCAGAGTCCAGGCTCCCCACTTGGCCTTTGCTGATGAAAGTGGGGCTGCAGTCTTTCCTGTGATGTTTGTCTGGAATACAGCAGCTGTTGTCTAGAAGTTCTGTGCTTTGCTAGGCTGTCCCTCTTCTGGACCTTTGGCTAGACAGAGCAGGCTTTTGTTGAGTCTTTTCTTTTGAATCTTGCCCATTGATTGACATTTCTGGCTTGCTGACTTCTCCAGCATCCAGTCTGGGATATATGAAATAAACCAGCACCACCCACCAAAACACCAAAACAACAACCCAGGTAACTTACCTCTGTGTTGTTTATTGAATCCTGAGGTCCCTGGCCAGCCACTTTTTCTCTCCACCTTTTAAAATCTTATGTTTATTTTATATATAGTGTCCAGCATTTTTAGTTGTATTTAGTGAGAGGATTAGGAAGAGATGTGTCTACCCCATCTTGTCTTAACATGGAAATTCCCGTTATTTTTTCTAGTACTGGGAACCACATTTTATCTTTTTTTTCTTTAATTTTAATTTTAGTTAACATCAATGCAATGTTGGTTTCAGGAGTAGAATTCAGTGATTCATCATTTACATACAGCACCCAGTACTCATCACAACAAGTGCCTTCCTTAATACCCATCTCTCATTTAGCCCATACCCCCACTCCCCTTGCCTCCAGCAACCCTCAGTTTGTTCTCTATCATTAAGAGTCTCTTATGCTTTGTCTCCCTGTCTTCTCTTTCCACACCCCCTTCCCATATGTTCATCTGTATTGTTTCTTACATTCCACATATGAGTGAAATTGTATGGTATTTGTCTTTCTCTGATTGACTTATTTTACTTAGCATAATACATTCTAGCTCCATCCACATCATTATAAATGGCAAGATTTCATTTTTGATGGCTGAATAATCCACTGTGTGTGTATATATATGTACACACACACATACACACACACACCATATGTATATATGGTGTGTATATATATGTGTGTGTGTGTGTGTGTATATATATATATATATATATATATATATATATATATATATGTATATATACATACCACATCTTCATCCAGTCTATGGACATTTGGGCTCTCTTTGCAGTTTGGCTGTTGTTGATAATGTTGCTATAAACATTTGGGTGCATGTACCCCTTTGGGTCTTTATTTTTATATCCTTTGGGTAAATACCTAATAGTGCATTTGATGGATTGTACCTATTATATTTTCTGATTTGTCACTTGTGTTTGGAAAATCTATTTCAATTTCTGTATTTTTGTACCTTTCCTGGTTCAGACTGCTATAATGCAAGCATAAAATGATTGGCTCATAACCACAAGAAACTTGTTTTTTATAGTTGTGGTGGGTGGAAGTTCAAGATCAAGGCACTAGCAAATTCTGTGGTGATGGCCTGTTCCTCCTTCACAGCTGTCTTCTCACTATGTGCTTACATGACAGAAAGGGTGAAGAGGCTTTCTGAAGTCTCTTATAGCTTATAAGTTATAAGCACTAATGCCATACATGAGTGCTGTACCCTACCCTTATGACTTAATCACCTCCAAATACCATCACACTCGGGGTTAAGTTACAACATGGGGATCTGGGTGGTGAAAGCAAGGGGGATATGGACAAACATCCAATGTATAGCAGCACCTAAATATTTTACTGAATTCTTACTCTCAAGATTGTCTTGAGTTTTAGTGCCAGCTGCCATTAGTAATTATTTATTTTGCTTCTACTTTTTCTTTTTTTTTTTTTTATTTTTTAAAAATTTTTTTACATTTTATTTATTTTTGAGACAGGGAGAGACAGAGCAGGAACAGGGGAGGGTCAGAGAGAGGGAGACACAGAATCTGAAACAGGCTCCAGGCTCTGAGCTGGCAACACAGAGCCTGACGCGGGGCTTGAATTCACGGACCGTGAGATCATGACCTGAGCCGAAGTCGGCCGCTTAACCAACTGAGCCACCCAGGCGCCCCTACTTTTTCTTTTTTTAAAAGAATCTTCTCATACCTTGTCTAATTTTTCATCACAAATAGACTTTGGAGCTCTTGTGTTTTCTCACCCTCTCTACATATTATTTTATGGTAGTGTTTTTGGCTTCTAAGCTATATGATTTCCCCCCTCTTTCTTAGGAATTTGATGAAATATATTAACTCAGAGGCAAATGGAGGCTTTTTACTGAAACTCTTTATTTCTGTTTGAAGAGTCATTTGCGTTTACACGTGACACTCTTAAAAGTGTGTGTGGTTGGGGCAGGGAAGTCACACTTCTTGCAGAGTCTCAGATTCCTGGAGGGCTGAAGCCAAAAGAGAATGTGCTGAATGGATCTCTCAGGCTTAGCGTGAGGAAGGGGGTGTCTGAGGCCCCCTATGAGTGTGCCAGCCCTCCCTGGATCAGACTTCACATGCTGAGCCTTCATTCCCCTCACATTCCAGAGCTCTCTTCTACCTTCAGCCCCTTGCAACCTCTTTTCTCTGCCCAGAATACTCTCCTCCGGATGTGTGTCTCAGCCAAGTTGTCCTCTTCTCGAGAGAGCTTTTAGTATCCAGTAACTCATCTTGCTAGTACCCACCTGGTTCTCTAAAACAAAGACCCATGCTTCCTAGCACTGGTCACCCTTTGAAATGACCTTTCTTGTTTGTTTCTGCTACTCAAGTCTGTTTTTTTTTTTTCTCTTCCCTAAAGTGTCATTTCCTTGAAGGAAGGGACAGAGCTATATCCGCATCTGCTAGAACATGCCTGCAGTATAGTAGGTGCTCAGGAAACACTCGTGTAGTAGATAAATGAATGCGGATGCCTCACGGGAAACTAAAACATGCCAAGGTGGTCCCTGCTGCCTGTCAAGTCACACACACCTCTATGGTTGTCTTTTCCAGAAATTAATTCCGTATCAGCTCGAGTCCTGCTCTCTCTGGTGGTTCCGGGCCATCTGATTTTCTTCTATATCATTTACTTGGTGGAAGGCCATTTGGTCCCACAAAGTAAGATGTTTGTGGTGTTCTATCTGCTAGCAAGTCTGATGCAGGTAAGGATGACTGTTAGTAGCATCAAAGCAGCATTCAGTGCTTATTCAGCCAGCAAGATTTATCTCCCTGACCTGGGAAAGATGCTGAGGGGGTGAGGTTGGGGGGGTTCCTGGACATGGCAGGGCATGGCCCCCATCTTCCAAGAATCAACATATTCAAGCTCAAGGGTGTGAACCAGACACACAAGTCACACCACACTCTGCATTGCATGCATTCCACATTGCATACTGCACAGGGCACATTTCATACTGCAAGCAGCATGCTCCACAGTACACACAGCACACTGCACATGACACACTTTACACTGCACACTCGTTAATCTCCACTTCCCACAAGGCACCATCCATACTGCATATAGCACACTGCTCAATTGTCACCAGGAGATCAGAGGATGGTCCTGAAGATACAGCAAGTTGCCATGAAGCAAGCTGATGTGTGGTTCTGGCTGGTGAACTGGGCCATGCACATCATTCATCACAGACAGGGTGGGCAGGGACCAGGTCCCTGCTGGGATGTTGCTAAAACACACACAAGGACTTTTAGTCAGCGCTGGGTGGTGATAAGGGCATGATTAAAGGTTAGGCTGGTGCCTGCCTGTGGGTAGTACTCAGCAGACTATCTGCCCAGACTAGTTGTCAGATGCCCCTGGTGGGCCTGGGATGTCCACAGGGATAACGGTGGGCCTTGATGGGCAGTTATAGGAGGGCAGTGCTAGAACTAGGGACTGATGTTTTCAAATCCTCTGAGTTAGGGCATTTGCAATTGCAGCATGTCCCTGATCATGAAGGATAGGGCGGGGTACTTTGAGAAACTGTCCCGAGGGGGACAGAGGGGCTGCGGTCAGCCTGTGACAAGACACTGAGGAGCTCTGAAGTGAGACCAGCACTGTGGTGCTTCCAGGGAAGGGTTACTCTCCAAAACTGCTCAAGTGAGGCCCTCTAGGGAACCCTATCTGAAGTCTGTGTCTTGAGTTTCTAAGGAAGGTGAGAGGAGCCTGTGTAGCAGAGACGATCTGTCTGCCACCTCAGGATGCTGCAAGCAGGTCCTGACGACAGGAGGGAGACTAGGCAAGTGTGGATGAGGGTGGACTTTCTGGCCTCTGCATGAGTTCAGAGCTAGGCATTGACCCCAAGAGAAGCTGGAGGAAGTCCAGCTGGGGTTGACATGGGGTTGACTCCCTGGGGTTGACATGTCCACCTTAGTATCTGCCTTTGAAATCTAGTGTTTCTTGGTGACACTTGGCTTTCTGACTTAGTTGTCATCTTTTGTGTCTGCTTGCTCTTATGACAGGTGACAATTCTGCTGTACCTGGCAGAAGTGATGGTTCGGCTCACGTGGCACCAGGCTCTGGATCCAGACAGCCACTGCATCCCCTACCTCACAGGGCTGGGGGACCTGCTAGGGACTGGCCTCCTGACACTCTGCTTCCTTATCAACTGGTTATTGAGGAGTGAAGCAGGGCTGGATGACATCTCAGACCCAGCATCCGGGCCTCCCTAATGAGCCCAGGCAGCCGTATTTGCTCAGTAGAATTTTCCTTCCCACCAGCAGGGTACAGAATACAGTTTCTCCCTGACTAGGTCCTCAGGAAGGATGGTTAACACCCTGATTCTGCAGTGACCCTTTGTCAGTCTTCCAGGGACACTCACACATCTTGACTCTGGAGTTGGAAGCTGAGCCTGTAAAGGTGAAGGAGACCTGAAATCAGAGGCAGTGTTTGTGTACATGTGACTGCATGCTCCTGGGCTTGAGTGTGCACTCATGTGCTGGGTGAGTGCAAATAAGTGCATGTGTGTGTGTGGAGAGCAGGAGACTCTGGCCTGAAGACGCTGAAGGAAGAGGTATGTCCAGTGCACTGGGGGGATGTGTGGGCAGTGTTCTGTGTCCACACAGCCTGTACTTGGAAGGAGCAGGAAGGAAACACTTTCTGTGCCTATACCTCAGGACTGTGCTGTGGCTTACCCACAGGCTGACTAGATCCAAGCTTCATGGGCTATTCTGCTGATGTGCCTGCAAATGTGCAACCCTTCCCAGGACAGCCCTTCCTTGCATACCCTTGTGATCTGCTCTTGGTATTTAATCCTGTCACTATTTTTCTTTTTCTTTTTTTATGTTGAAGCCAAACTTCTGTTTAGATTTTAGTGATCACAAAAGTATAAAATAAAACATAGATTATATTGTACTTGGCCTTTTGTGTCTTTAAAGGTAGTTAATGCAACCATAAGACTTGGGGTCTGTAAGTAACAAATACCTCTGGCATTTCTCTAGTGTCTATTTCTCAAACTGTGGTCTCTAGCAGAGAAGCATCAAAGTCAGGGAAACTTGTTAGACATGGAAGTTGTTAATCCTCCTTCCCCTAGGCCTGCCAGTCAGCCTGTCTTGGGGTGGGGTCAGCAAGGTGGGTTTAACAAGCCCCATGTTGTTCTGATGCACTCTTACATTTGAGAAGCACTGCCCCAGAATGTCCTCACTTTTTAAAATGTTTACTTCCTGTTTCTTAATCACTCATCATAACAACTTTAGCCATGATTTGGGTTGAGGATTATTATCTTCATATGGTGAAACGGGTATTTACTTATTCATGTCATCTTGGATGAAGACATGTGTGAGACAGGTCAACACTGGAGATGCATATAGTTCCTTGACTGAGGACATCACCAGGCATATACCCTCTTGCTAGAATGAGGGAAATTTATGGGATGAATTTTTCTGCCAGGTTGAAGTCGACATTGGGGAGGAATTTTTCTGTACAGAGGAGGTAAACATGAGGATTGAATACAGCTTTCACATTGAAATCATCACAGATGTATCCATGTGCAGGTCTGAGATCATCATCAGAGATGAACCCAGATGAGGTAAGGTTATCATTGGAAATGATCCCTAATGCAGGGCTGAAGTCAGAATCTGGGATGAATTTTCCTATGGGGTAAGGTCATCATAGGTGATGAACCTAGCTGCAGAACTGAGGGCACCATCAGGCATAAGTCCAGGTGGTTCTCATAAGGACAGTCCTGCTGCAGCTCCAGTACTGAGGTCAACATCTAGCTGAATCTGGCTACAGTGTTGAAGTGGCCATCAGGGTTAAATCCACACACAAAGCTGAGGAATTATTGGGTATAAATCTGGTTGTGGAGCTGAATATCTTAGTTGGGATGAATCCTGCTATGGGACTGAAGTTAGTAGCTGGGTTAATTTTATCTATGGAGTTTTGATAAGAGTGAGGGGCAGGAAGTGGGTCAAGGTGAATATAAATTTAAGATTGAAGCCAAACTCAAGGTTCGATTAAACCTCACATCGCAAAGCTGTACATGCTCTGGCTGATAGTGTCAAGGGCCTGAATCAGGCAGAAGGATAAGGTCAATTCCTTGGTCAAAGTCATGGTTGTTTAGATCCAACTTAATTCACAGATGTAGATATGGTCTGGACAATAGGAAGATGATGAGGATTTGAATCAAGGTGAAAGTCAAGGTCAAATTCAACATCAGTATCAAGTTTAAGGTCAATTTATAGTTAAGGTCAAGATCAGTTCCAAGACCAGGAACATACAGATCATCCCTGATGTATGACGATTCGACTTCTGATTTTTCAACTTCACAGTGATGTGAAAGCAATCTGCATTCAATGGAAACCGTACTTCAGATTTTGAGTTTTGATCTTTTACTGGGTTATTGGTATGGTATGATACTCTGTGGTGACGTGGGGCAGTTAGCAACAGCTGCAGCTGTCTGTCAGCCAAGCAATTGTGGGGGATAACAATTACTATCCTTACAGCCATTCTGTTTGTCACTTTCAGAAGAGTATTGAAATTATAGGAGATAGTCAATACTTTGTTATCTAATAGCTTTGTGGGAAACGATTAAGCTCTGATGTTTGATAGGTTAGGTGTATTCGATGCATTTTTCACTTGTTTGACTTAAAATGTGTTTATTGGGATGTAACCCATCATAAACTGAGGAGGATCTGTATTTAAGTTCACAATCATGGCTACACATGTCCTCGATGATTAGACAAAGAATTGGGTGTGAATCATGGACAAAGTCAAGATCAAGGTCAAATTCATAGTTTGATCTAGATATTATCTTGAACAACAATCAGGAACCCGATGAGGAACTGAATCAAGGTCAAGGTCAATTTCATGGTCACTTTAAGGTCAAAGTCCTTATGGATTAAGAATCAAGGGGTCAAGTTTGTGTTTGAAGTGAAACTTGATTAACATATTAGGGACAGATTTTCATTGAGGTCAGCATCAAGGTCAAGTACAAGGTTAAGGTTAAGGTCATGTGTTAAGACCTAGACATAGTTCAAGGTTAATATCAAGATCAATTTCAAGTTCATATTCTGGAGTAGACCTATACATGAGAGTCTGAGACAGGTGGTGGTCTGAATTATGAACAAAGTCATGATAAAATTCAAGTTCAGGATCAAAAGTCAAGGTTAAGTTCCAATTTAAAGTCAAGATCGGGGTTAAAATCAAGTTTATATTTAGAAGGTCTGGATGATAATCTGGGTCAGAATGTGGTCTAAACCAGGGTCAAGGTAAAGGCAGATTTCAATGTGTTAAGGTCATGTTAAAGGTGAAAGACAGGAGGGATTGGGCAACACATAGTATGGATTATAATCAGGAGCAAAAAGTAAATCTGATTTAGTGTCAAGGTCAAGATCAAAGTAAAATTCAAGCTCAGATTCAAAGTCTGGGCCAAGTTCAAGACTAAGATCAGTTAAAAAGACAAATCAAACTAAACTTCAAGTCAGGGCAACACTACAATAAGGTCAAAGTCCAAGTCCAGTTCAAGTTATAGTTCTACGCATGATAAAGTGGGTCTGAACCAGGGTTTACATCAAAGTCAAGGAGAAATTTAAAGTACAGGTCATCCTTGAGGCACCTGGGTGGCAAAGTTGATTAAGCTTCTGACTCTTGGTTTTGGCTCAGGTCATAATCTCACTGTTTGTGAGATTGAGCCTGCTTCTGGCTCTGCGCTCGCAGCATGGAGTCTGTTGAGATTCTCTCTCTCCCTCTCTTCCACTCTTCTGCGCTCACTCTCTCAATCTCTCTCTCAATCTCTATCTCTCTCTCTCTCAAAATAAATAAGTAAACTTAAAAAAAAACGCATTTTCCTGCCTTGTCAAAAATTAGTTGGCCATATATTTATGGGTCCATTTCTGGGTCTCTATTATATTCCATTGATCTATGTGTCTTGTTTTTGTGCCAATACCTTACTTGCTTGATGATTACACTTTATAATACAGCTTAAAGTCCGGAATTGTGATGCCTCCAGCTTTGGTTTTCTTTTTCAAGATTACTTTTCTTTTCAGGGTCTTTTGTGATTTTATACAAAATTTAGGATTGTTTTTTCTAGCTCTGTGAAGAATTTTGATAGGAATTCCATTGAATGTGTCAATTGCTTTGCATAGTATTGACATTTTAACAATATTTGTTTCTCCAATCCACGAGTGTAGAATGTTTTGCCATTTCTTTGTGTCTTCTTCAATTTCTTTCGTAAGCTTTCTGTAGTTTTCATCAGACAGATCTTCATCTCTTTGGTTAGGTTTATTCCTAAGTATTTTATGGTTTAGGTGCAATTGTAAATGGGATAGATTCCTTGGTTTCTCTTTCTGCTACTTCATTATTGGTGTATAAACTTCTATATATTGATTTTATATCCTGTGCCTTTGCTGAATTCATGGATCAGCTCTAACAGTTTTTTGGAGTCTTTCAGGTTTTCCATGTAGAGTATCATGTCATCTGCGAAGAGTGAAAGTTTGACTTCTTCCTTGCCAATTTGGATGCCTTTTATTTCTTTTTTGTTGTCTGCTCCAGCTAGGACTTCCAGCAGTATGTTGAAGAGCAGTGGTGAGAGTGGACATCCCTGTCGTGTTCCTGATCTTAGGGACAATCTCTCAGTTTTTCCCCATTGAGCATGATATTAGCTGTGGGCCTTTCATATATGGCTTTTATGATATTGAAGTATGTTCCTTCTACCCCTACTTCCTTGAGGGTTTTTATCAAGAAATGATGCTGTATTTTGTCAAATGCTTTTTCTGCATCTATTTTAAGGATCATATGGTTCTTATCCTATCTACTCATATGGTGTATCACATTGATTGACTTGCAAATATTGAACCAGCTCTGCAGCCCAGAAATGAACCTCACTCAATCATGGTGAATAATTCTGTTAATGTACTGTTGAATTCGATTTGCTAGTATCTTGCTGAGAATTTCTGCATCCAAGTTCATCAGGGATATTGGCCTGTAATTCTCCTGTTTAGTGGGGTCATTGTCTGGTTCTGGAATCAAGGTAATGCTCCCTTCATAGAATGAGTTTAGAAGCTTTCCTTCAATTTCTATTGTTTGGAACAGTTTGAGAATAGGTATTAACTCTTTTTTTTTATAATTGTTATTAACATTTATTTATTGTTGAGAGACAGAGTATGAGCAGGGTAGGGGCAGAGAGAGACACACACACAGAATCCGAAGCAGGCTTCAGGCTTGAGCTGTCAGCACAGAGCCTGACACGGGGCTCGAACCCACAGTGAGATCATGACCTAAGCCACAGTTGGACACTCAACTGACCAAGCCACCCAGGCGCCCCAGTATTAACTGTTTTTTAAATGTCTGGTAGAATTTCCCTGGGAAGCCATCTAGCCCAAGACTCTTAATTGTTGAGAGATTTTTGATAACTGGCTTCATTTCTTTCCTTGTTATGGGCCTATTCAAATTTTCTGTTTCTTCCCTGTTTGAGTTTTGGTAGTGTGTGAATGTCTAGGAATTTGTCCATTTCTTCCAGATTGTCCAGCTTGTCAGTACATAATTTTCATAGTATTCTGTTATAATTATTTATTTTTCTATAGTATTGGTTGTGATCTTCCGTTTTTCATTTGTGATTTTATCTATTTGGCCCTCTTTTCAAGTAGTCTGTCTAGTGGTTTATAAATTTTGTTTAGTCTTTCAAAAAACCAACTCTTAGTTTCATTGATCTGTTTTTTTTAATGTGTGTTTTTTTTTATTCTATATTGTTTATTTCTGCTCTAGTATTTATTATTTCCCTTTTTCTACTGGCTTTGAGCTTTATTTGCTGCTCCTTTTCTAGCTTCTTAAGTGTAAGGTTAGGTTGTATATTTGGGACCTTTCTTGCTTCTTGAGATAGGCCTGAATTGCAATGTATTTTCCTGTAAGAACTGCCTTTGCTGCAACTGAAAGGGTTTGGACTCTTGTGTTTTTATTTTCATTTGCTTCCATGTATTTTTTAATTAACTCCTCTTTGACAAAGCAGGAAAGAGCATCCAATGGAAAATAGAGAGCATCTTTAGCAAATGGTGCTGGGAGAACTGGACAGGGACATGCAGAAGAATGAAACTACCACTTTTTTACACCATACACAAAAATAAATTCAAAATAGATGAAAGATGTAAATGTGAAATGAGAAACCATCAAAATCCTACAGGAGAAAACAGGCAGCAACTTCTTACTTGACATGCCTCTGGAGGCAAGGGAAATAAAAGCAAAAATGAACTATGGAGACCTCATCAAGACAAAAACTTCTGCACAGCAAAGGAAACCAAAAAAAAAGGCAACTGATGGAATGGGAGAAGATGTTTGCAGATAACATATCAGATAAAGGGTTAGTATCCAAAATCTACAAAGAACACCCAAAAACAATCCAGTGAAGAAATGTGCAAAAGACATGAACAGACTCTTTTCCAAAGAAGACATCTAGATGGGTAACAAACACATGAAAAGATGCTCAACATCACCCATCATCAGAGAAATACAAATCAAAACAGCAATGGGATACCACCTAACACCTCTCAGAATGGGAAAAAATGAACAACTCAGACAACAACAGATGTTGGTGAGGATGTGAAGAAAGGGGAACCCTTTTGAACACTTGGTGGGAATGCAAACTGGCTCAGTCACTCTGGAGAATAGTGTGGATGTTCCTCAAAAAAATAAAAATAGAACTACCCTATTACCCAGCAGTTGCACTACTAGGAATTTATCCAAAGGATACAAAAATGCTGATTTGAAGGGGCACATTCATCCCAGTGTTTATAGCAATGTTATCAGCAATATCCAAATTGTAGAAAAAGCCCAAATGTCCATTGGCTGATGAATGGATAAAGAAGATGTGGTACGTACACACACACACACACACACACACACACACACACACACACACACAATGGAATAGCATTTGGTGATAAGAAAGAATAACATCTTGCCATTTGTAACAATGTGGATGGACTGGAGGGCAGTATGCTAAGTGAAATAAGTCGGTCAGAGAAAGATACATGATTTCACGCATATGTGCAATTTGAGAAACTCAACAGATGAACCTAAAGCGATGGAAGGAAAAATAAGATAAAAACAGAGAGGGAGGCAAACCATAAGAGACTCTTAAATACAGAGAACAAACTGAGGGTTACTGCAGGGGTGTTGGTTGGATGCATGGGCTAAATCGGTGATAGGTATTGAGGAGGACACTTGTTGGGATGAGCAATGGGTGTCATATGTATGAGATGAATCACTGGGTCCTACTCCTGAAGCCAAGACTACACTGTATGTTAAATAACTTTAATTAAAAAAAAAAAGTACAGGTCATGTTTAAGTTTGTACTTAAAACCAACATTGATGCCAAAACCAAGTTTTAGGTGAAGTTCAAGGTTAAATGCAACTTCACATTCAGGGCTATACATTGTCTAGACACTTTATAGAAAAGGATGAGTGAGTCACAAGAAAGCTCAAGGTCAAGATCATAATCAAAGCTAAAATCAAGGCTAAAAGTAAAGAAATGTTAAGTTTGTCTGAGTTAGAATCAAAACAAGGCCAAGGAACATTCAAAGTTAGCATTAAAGAGAAGATCAAGACCAATGTCAAGAAAGAAAAATCTAAAGAAAAATAAAAATCAAGGTTAAGCTCAAGAATAGCACATAGTATTCAAGGAGAAGTTGTAGACTAGCCAAGACTGAGTGTGAAAGTAATGGCATTTAGATGGAGGGGAATGAGTGTGAAAAGAATGGTGGTTGTATCATACAGTGAGTGAGCATAGAGTGGTTGTTGAATGCACAAAGTTTAGTGTGCAAGGAGTGGAAGTTGGGTGATAGGGAATACTTGTAGAGTGATTGCTAGATTACACATGAGCGCACAATGAGTGGAAGAATAGCACAGTGAGTTTGCAAGGATTTATTGTTGAATGGCACAGTGTGCAAAGAATGGAAACTGCAAAGTGCAGAATGAGTTAAAAAAGAGTGCCTATTGATTCGCATGGAGCAAGTGTGCAGGAAGTGATTGTTGAATGGCAGAGGAGTGGTACTGGATGGAGAAGATGGAGTGCATTAAGAGAGATTGTTGAATAGCAAACAGTGAGTGTTCTAGGAAAGGGATTGGGCTGTACATAATGCATGTGCAAAGAATAGTTGTTGAATTTCACACTGTGATTATCCAAAGAGTGGTTTGCAAATCACAGTGAGTGTGGAAAGAGTGGTTATGGAAACACTAAATGTGCACAGAGAGGATGTTGAATGGTATACAGTGTGAATATCAATTATTAATTGGAAAATAATGGGTTTGCAAGGAAAGGAAGTTGGTAGGACCTGCCAAGAATACATATAGTTTTGGAATTTCACACGGAGTATGTAAGGGATGATTGTCCAATGGCATGGAATGGGTGTAGTGAATGGAATTTGGATGGTGCAGAATGAGTATAATGTGTATGAGGTTGTTCTTGAAAAGCATACAATGTGAGTGCAAGGAGTGGCATTGGAATAGCAATAATGAGTGTGGGAGGAGTGGATATTAAGTCACAAGTGGTGGTGAGTAATCCAGTGTAATTGTTAAAGTACAGTCGGTGTGTGAGAGATGTTTGAATAGCTCAGAATGAGTGGGCAGGTATTGTAAGTTGGATGGAACAGAATGAACATACATAGAGTATTTATTGCAGATAGTGAGTGTGCCAAGAGTGAGCATTGGATACCATGATGTTGGTTTTAATGAGTGGAAGTTGGATTGTGCAAAAGGATTATATATGAGAGGTTGGTCATTTGCACACATAGTTTTGTGAGTCACAGACACTGAATGTGCAGGCAGGTAGAGCTAACTGGCACTGAATGAGTAGCCTGGAGTGAAGATTGGATTGGAGGTGGAAATAATGTCTGTTGGAAAACCCACAGTGAGTGTGCAAAGAGCGACTCTTGAACTGCAGGCAATTGTGCACAAAGAACGTATTAAATAGCACACAGTGTGCAAGCGATGATTGTCAAATGAAAGAGTGACATTTGAATAGAGCAAAAGAAATGTTCAGAGAGATTGAATTATACACAATTTGCTATGAATTGGGGAGTCAGTGTGTGTGTGAGTATGCAAAGACAGTAAACAGAATGTGTTTAGAATGAGTAGAATATGGATGGTGCAAAACTAGTATTCAAAGACTAGTTTTTTAATACTTATTTTTTTAAGTTTTTATTTAAATTCCAGTTAGTTTAACATGTTTTTCAAAGGGACACATGCACCCTGATGTTTATAGGAACGTTATCTGCAATAGTCAAATTATGGCAACACCCCAAGTGTCCATATCATCCATTGATCCATCCTTCCCACTTTACTCTCGAATCCTCACTCTGGAGGTGGATTCCCTCCCTGGCCCCAGCCTATTCCCTCGTGGCTCTGGAGGGCAACAGGAGGCTGCTGAGCCCTCTCCCTTGCTGGGATTCTGCTGACCCCAGTTCTCTCCTAAGACCACACCCCACCTCCTCCCTCAGCCAGGCGCTGCTGATACCTGGTGTACCCCTTCACTGCCATCCTACAGAGAGGGCCCTTAACCCTGGACAGGGGAAGATGAGTGGTTTCTGTCCCGTGACAATGTGTGTTCTGTCCCCAATCCCATTCAACTGGCTGTACCTACCAGGATGAGTTTATATTCCCATTGGCCTTCCTGGGTAAGGGCCATCTTTCTTCCATCTCTGCTAAGGCCCAGAAAGGGTGGGAGATGAAAAAAGAGACAAATAAGAACAAGGGAAATGGAGTTGAGTAAGGGAGAGCTGGGTTCCAAACAGATGGTAAAATAGAGGATGGGGGATGGGTTGGGTGCAGATGACTTGGAAACGCTCATTAAGCATGACAGAGAATGACCTGGGAAAGAAGCAGAGGGAGAAATGAAAATAGACAAATCAGCAGAGGGAGGGAGGGAGGCAGAATAGAGAAGGAGGCCCTGACCATCAGTAACAATGTGGGCAATAGAAGGGTAGATCCAATCATACCTCAAGATCATAAAAGCCATACATGAATGACCCAATGCTAATATCATCCTCAATGGAGAAAAACTGTGAGCTTTCCCCCTAAGGTCAGGAACAAGACAGGGATGTCCACTCTCACCACTGTTATTCAACATAGTATTGGAAGTCTTAGACTCTGCAATCAGACAACACAAAGAAATAAAAGGCATCCAAATCAGCCAGGAGGAGGTCAAACTTTCACTCTTTGCAGGCGACATGATACTCTATATGGAAAACCCAAAAGATCCCACCAAAAAACTGCTAGAACTGATCCATGAATTCAGCAAAGTTGCAGGATTTAAAATCAATGCACAGAAATCAGTTGCATTCCTATACACCAACAATGAAGTGACAGAAAGAGAAATCAAGGAATCAATCCCATTTACAGTTGGACCAAAAACCATAAAATACCTAGGAATAAATCTAACCAAAGAGGTGAAAAATCTATACACTGAAAACTATAGGAAGCTTATGAAAAACATTGAAGAAGACACCAAAAAATGGAAAAAGATTCCATGCTCCTGGATAGGAAGAACAAATATTGTTAAAATGTCGATATCTACCAAAGCAATCTACATATTCAATATAATCCCGATCAAAGTAACACCAGCATTCTTAACAGAGCTAGAACAAATAATCCTAAAATTTGTATGGAACCAGAAAAGACCGTGAATAGTCAAAGCAATCTTGAAAACGAAAACCAAGGCAGGAGGCATCACAATCCCAGACTTCAAGCTATACTACAAAGCTGTAATCATCAAGACAGTATGGTACTGGCACAAGAACAGACACTCAGATCAATGGAACAGAATAGAGAACCCAGAAATGGACCCACAAACATATGGCCAACTAATCTTTGACAAAGCAGGAAAGAATATCCAATGGAATAAAGACAGTCTCTTCAGCAAGTGGTGCTGGGAAAACTGGACAGCGACATGTAGAAAAATGAACCTGGACCACTTTCTTACACCGTACACAAAAATAAACTCAAAATGGATGAAAGACCTCAATGTAAGACAGGAAGCCATCAAAATCCTCGAGGAGAAAGCAGGCAAAAACCTCTTTCATCTTGCCCACAGCAACTTCTTACTCAACACGTCTCCAGAGGCAAGGGAAACAAAAGCAAAAATGAACTACTGGGACCTCATCAAAATAAAAAGCTTCTGCACAGCGAAGGAAACAATCAGCAAAACTAAAAGGCAACTGACAGAATGGGAGAAGATATTTGCAAATGACAGATCAGATAAAGAGTTAGTATTCAAAATCTATAAAGAATTTATCAAACTCAACACCCAAAAAACAATCCAATGAAGAAATGGGCAAAAGACATGAATAGACACTTCTCCAAGGAAGACATCCAGATGGCCAACTAACACATGAGAAAAGTCTCAACACCACTCATCATCAGGGAAATACAAATCAAAACCACAATGAGATACCACCTGACACCTGTCAGAATGGCTAACATTAACAACTCAGGCCACAAGAGATGTTGGCGAGGATGTGGAGAAAGAGGATCTCTTTTGCATTGTTGGTGGCAATGCAAGCTGGTGCAGCCACTCTGGAAAACAGTATGGAGGTTCCTCAAAAAAACAAAAATAGAACTACCCTACAACCCAGCAATTGCACTACTAGGCATTTATCCATGGGATACAGGTGTGCTGTTTCGAAGGAACACATGCACCCCCTTGTTTATAGCAGCACTATCAACAATAACCAAATTATGGAAAGAGCCTAAATGTCCATCGATGGATGAATGGATAAAGAAAATGTGGCATATATATATACAATGGAGTATTACTTCAATCCAAAAGAATGAAATCTTGCCATTTGCAACTACGTGGATGGAACTGGAGGGTATTATTCTAAGTGAAATTAGTCAGAGAAAGACAAAAATCATATGACTTCATTCATGTGAAGACTTTAAGAGTCAAAACAGATGGACATAAGGGAAGGGAAACAAAAATAATATAAAAACAGAGAGGGGGACAAAACAGAAGAGACTCATAAATATGGAGAACAAACTGAGAGTTCCTGGAGGGGTTGTGGGAAGGGGGATGGGCTAAATGGCTAAGGGGCATTAAGGAATCTACTCCTGAAATCATTGTTTCACTATATGCTAACTAATTTGGATGTAAATTTTAAAAAATAAAAAATAATTTAAAAAAATAAAACAAAAAGAGGTGTCTCCATTCCTCTTTTCCTGGTGTTAATAATGACCTGGCATGGACAAGGTAACCAGGAGTTTGGACCATATAGCTTAGTCTAGCTGAAGTACTAGAACAATTAAATTCCAAGAAAGAGATGATGAGTACTTAATAGGGCTTTAGGATTAGTTGCAATAACAACTATTATAGTTTGTTCCAATAAACCTGGTAATTAAATTTGCCTCTTAGAGATTCAAGCATCTTGAAGGCCGAATGAGAGATTTGTTCATGGAAGCACAGACTATGGCAGGTGTGCCTATAACATCAGCTTACCAGTGAGTTTAGCTGCAGTTGCAGCTGATCCTGTAATCCTAGGTTCTTCCAAACTAAAATTAGCACCATGGAATTTTCCAATTTTTTCCTCAGGGCCTTCTCCAAAACCACAGGATACCATTCATCCATTACCCAACAGAAGCCCAGAATTGATGGGGGAAAGATAACAATGCTGGAGGTAACCCTCAATCAATGAGCAAAAGTGCCTGGTGGATGAATGCCCCAGCCTCTTGTGTTTGGGAAAGACAATGTTGGAGATGATTTTATGCACATCTTTATGATCCCAGAAAAATTTAACCCTAACTATTCAAAGCAAATATTTCAATAGTGCACCATTAGTTTTGCTTTTCTCTGTATCACTCTGCCAACTTCCTACTCTATCTCTGGAATTATCTTGCAAATAAACCACCTGCAACTCAAAAAATAAATAAAAATAAATAAATAAAATTTTTTTAAAAAGGGTAGATCCAAATTCATTATATGCTGTGATGGTTAATTTTATATGCCAGCTTACTTGGGTTAAGGGGTACTCAGATAGCCGATAACATTTTAGTTCTGGGTGTATCTGTGAGAATGTTTCCAGAAGAGATTAGCAGTTGGAGCAGTAGATTGAGAAAGAAGATCGCCATTCCTCATGAGACTGGGCATCATCCAATCCACTGAGGGCCTTAATAGAACAAAACAGCAGAGGGAGGGCAAATTTGTCCTGTGATTGAGCTGGGGTATCCATCTACTCCTACTCTTGGACATTTATGCTGCTGTTTTTCAGGCCTTTGGACTCAGACTGGGACTTAGCACCACTGGCTCCCCTGGTTGTCAGGTGTGAAAGTTGGGACTAGAACAATACCACTGGCTTTCGTGGGCCTCCAGCTTGCAGATGGCAGATTGTGGGACTTCCTTCTCAACTTCTGTTATTGTGTAAACTAATCCCACCTAATAAATCTTTTTCTGGGTATCTATATATATCCTATTGGTCCTGTTTCTCTAGAGAACACTGACTGGTACAGATGCTTTTAACATTTCCAATTCCCCCTATACATTTATTTTGTCGGATTCAGAGTGAGGTCTCAATGCTTCTCCAGTCTTTTTCACATATCAAAAATACAGGCATACCTTGGAGATGAAAAGCATTTCACCTTTTCTCAAGGTTCTTCTATGTTGTAGCCTAACTTCCTTCTTTTTCAAGACAGGAAAATATTCTTTTGTATGTATAGACCACACTTTGGTTATCCATTCATCCATTGATGTACATTTGGGTTGTTTCCACATTTTAGCTATTGTTTACTATGCTACTATGAACGTGGATGTATTTTATTTAAAATTAATTTTGTCTGATAGTATAACCACCCCTGATCTTTTTGGGTGCTATTTGTATAGAATATCTTTCCATACTTTCCCTTTAACTCTATTTATGTCTTTTGATCTAAAATCAGTCTCTTGTAGACACCAAATACTTCAATCATATTTTTAAATCCATTCTGCCAATCTCTGCTTTTTGACTGGAGAGTTTAATCCACTTTTGTTTGAAGTAATTACTGTTAAGGAGGGATTTGTTTCTATCACTTTGCTGTTTGCTTTCCGTGTGCTTTATAGCGTTGGGGTTTTTTTTGTTTTTGTTTTTGTTTTTGGTACCTTATTTCCTGCATTACTGTCTTCTCGTGTTTAGTTGATTTTTTCTAGTGAAATGTTTACATTATGTTCTCATATCCTTTTGTGTATAGCTGCTTTCTTCATGGTTATCATGGGAATTACATTTAACATAGTAAGTTATAATACCCTAATGTGTATTTATACTAGTTTAACTTCAATAGCATGGAAACACTCTGCTCCTTTACAGCTCTGACCCCACCTCCTTTCAGTTAGTGATGTCACAAAAGTATATACTTTTGGATTGTGAGTCTAAAACATAGAGTAATACTTCTTTTAAAAAACTACATTAGTCTCTCAATGTAGAAAGGAAAAAGCAGAGATGGAAACTAAAGTTATAATGATACTAGCTTTTATACTCATCCATGTATTTCTTTTTACCAGAGTTCTTTATTTCTTCATAAGACTTTGAGTTACTTTCCATTGCCTTTTAATTTCAGCCTGAATGACTGCCTTCATTGCAGGGCTGGTCTAGACATAGCAATGTTCTAAGCTTTGGCATATCTGGGAATGTCTTAATTTATCCCTTGTTTTTTGGGGGGGAGGGGGGAGAATCCCTCCATCCATCCTCCCTCCCTTCCATCCTTCCTTCCCTTTCTCCCTCCCTGTCTTTTTCCTTCCCTCCCTCCTTTTCTTCCTTCCTCGCTCCCTCCTTCTTTTCTCCTTCCTTCCTTCCTTCCTTCCTTCCTTCCTTCCTTCCTTCCTTCCCTCCCTCCCTCCCTTCCATCCTTTCTTCCATTCCATTCTTCCTTCCAAATCCTTTCTGCTGGTCCCTCTCTTTCCGTTCCCTTCCTTCCTTCCCTTCTTCCCCTTCCTTGCCTTCCTCCTTTCCTTTCCTTTCCTTTCCTTTCCTTTCCTTTCCTTTCCTTTCCTTTCCTTTCCTTTCCTTTCCTTTCTCCCCTTCCCTTTCCTTCCTTACCACCCTCCCTTTCTCCCTTTGTCCCTTCCTCCCCTTCCTCTTTCCTTCCCTTCCCTTTCTCTTTCTCTTTCTTTCTGAACTTTTATAAACATATGATGTTATGTTAGTTTAAGGTGTATAATATAATGAATCAACAATCTCTCTCTCATTTTTTAAAGACAGTTTTGCCAGAGTAGGATTGTTGGTTGACATTTTTTTCCCCAACATTTTGAATAGATCAACCCACTGTCATTTGGCCTCTGAGGCTGCTGAAGAAGACTGTGCTGATGATTTTATTGGGGTAAATCTCATAAATGCTGTCTTCCTTCAGGAAGGTCATTAACAAGAGTCAGCAGACCTCCAGCTTCCTAAGCCTTTTCTGTGAAGTCCATAGCATGAAGGGCTGTGATCACACCAATATCATAAAAATGCTCCAGGTGACTGACAATACAGAAACACTCTTCCTCAGAGTACATTAGTGGGGGTGACATATTTGGTTATTTACTGGGCCATGGCTGCATGACACAGAAAGAGTCTCAAGGCAAATTCTAGCAGCTAGTATCCACTGTGCAGGGTATCCACAGTGGATCCACCTTCCACCTGTGAAGGGTATCCACCTTCAGGGACTGAAGCTGGAGAGACTACTTTTTGGTGGTAACCTGAACATAAAAATTGTAGACTTTGGCCTCAGCAATGAGTTCACCATCAGCCATAAGCTGAACGTCTACTGTGGCAGCCCCCACCCCCCAACTTATGCTCCCTCAGAACTCTTCTGGCCCCGTGATGGATGTGTGGATCCTGGGAACCAGTCTGTCACCATGGTCACTGGTGCCCCTGCCTTTTGTGGGAGAGGACTTCTGGCAGCTATGGAAGCAGATCCTGAAGGGGCAATACTATATCCAAAATTCTTCCTTCTTGAATGTGAAAACCTCTTGAGAAAACTGATGGTCCTCAACCCGTGACAGAAGAATGTTAGAAGATATTATGAGAGATCCATAATGTGGTGCAGGAGAAGGAACTCAGGCCTTACAATGAGCCACTCCATGACACCAAGGACCCCCAGGTGACTCAGGTGATGATGAACATGGGCTATGTGTGGGACCAGATCTAGGACCCATCAACATCCTGGAAGTTTAACAGTGTGACGGCCACCTCCTGGATTTTGAATTCTGAGAAACCCAAGATGGAGGGCCATGCCATCACAGCAAGGCCCTCCCCTTCTGCTGACTCCAACAGCTGCAATCCTTCCCGAACCCAGGAGGCTCAGCAGGTGTCAGAGGCAGTAGAAAATGCTGCCGGCATGAGCCAGCTATACCTGCCTGGTTGTTCAGTAAAGAAACACAGAAGCCTAAAGGGGACCAGGAGACAGAGCAGATAGTGCCTGCCATTCCCCACCCAGCCTGAAGTGAAGGACCCCCATCTCCAGCACAGCATCTCAGTGTGGCCCTGGAGCATCCTCTGCCTCCAGTTCAGCCCCCAGTGTGGCCCTGGTACCTCCTCCACCCAAGGCACTAGCAGCAGTAAAAAAGCCCTGGAGTGTGTTCTCAAAAGGAAACTCCTCCACACCAGGCAGCTTGAGGGTATGACCCCAGCCTCCTCCTTTGGCCAGAGCCAGGGCTGGCATGGAGTGACCATCATGTTCCTCATGTCTTATTCTAAGACACTTGTGTTTTAGGCTGCCAAGCAAGAACCAGAATGGCAAACAAAATAAAGTTAAGTCAGTTTAATCTGTCATGGGGGATGGCCAAGGCAGGGATCAAATACTGGGGAGGTCGAGCCATACTCTATACATTTTAAATGGAAAGAAAAAAAGATGCTGAGCTGCAGGGAGTCTGGCGACATGGTACAGGAGATTGGTCAGAGGCTGGAAGGGGTACAAGAAGTACACGCTGAGTGTGCAAGGGCACTTAGACCAGAGAACTTGGTTCCATGGACAGAGAGGCTTGCAAGCTTCTCTGGAGTTCTCTGCATGGGATTCAAATCAAGAGGGTATCCCACGTCTATAGCCTACAAGAGGAGAGGTCGCTCTAGTTGCAGGTTCATCCCTCTGTCCCCATCGTGACTGGGTTTTTTCTTGGAACACTTCTCCTCTCCCCTGCTCTTCTCTGTCTTTTCTTCCATGTTTAGAAAAAGGGGGGAAGTTCTACCAAATCCTGTAATAAAAGCTCCAGAAAGATGTATCATAGATATTGTTTTGCATCCTCCCCACACAGAATTGGGGCTGCGCATGCCCCAGTGGGAGGAGTGTATAGTGAGGTAGTACTTGGGAAGTCACCAGAACAACTAAATGAAAAAATGACTTAAGGGAATTATCACAAGAGGATTGCAGGGCAGAAATGCAGAGATTGTGTATTACCCTCCTACACTAACATTGCCCAACATTTTCAGAAGGACGAAGGGGAGCATTTGGGTCCTGTGCCTGTGGTAATTGTGACCAAGAGTTCACAACAGGGTAACAAAGTCCCATGAACCAGCCTGTGTGGGAGTCAGAAGTGGTGTGGGGGTGGGCCCCAAAGTGGCTTAGGGGTCACTGAAGCTTGCCACTGAGTTTCCTGACTGTAATGCAGTAGTTGGATCTCTCCACTGTGATGGTTTTTCCTTTTTATAACAGTAGTGTGGAGCAGTCCTTCTAAGAGGCCTGAGGTATTGGCTGTTTATCCAATTCAAAGTTCAAAGGGGCACTTCATGAGGATCCAGACATTCTGGGGGATTTATGGCAAGAGACAGCAGCCTGGAGGGATGTAGGGGATGCCAGAAAGGTGGCTGTAAAAGCCTGGTTTCCAGAAAACAGGTATTTACATTTTTTGGCAGTGAATTTGTGGTTTCAGATAGCTATCGGGGAGCTACCCTGTGGGCTTCTAAGAAACACGAGGAATCTCCAAGAGGTCCCCTGACTGCTTTGGTGACGCCCAGCTGCACTGTGTGCACAGTCTTTCAACATGCTGTGACCCTGCCCAGGGATGGTCCTTGCATCTGACCAGAGAAGATGCTCCATCCCCCCTTACAGCAGGGCCAGGGGAAGCAAGAAAAAGTACTAGGGACAGGGTGGGGGTCTTGTGGCTCCCCCCACCGAGTTTTGGTTTTCTTTATGATGGACAATTCAATGTGTGGTCAACCAGTTTTGCTCTCCTTAGAATCCATCCATGGCTCTTCTCCCCTTCAGGGCAAGTCCCAGTCATTTAGTGGGCTTTTAGGACTCTCCTACCTGTCCCCATGAAGACTTTTTCACCATCACCCTGCACTTGCACACACTGAATCATTCACTTTCCCACAGATACATTGCCTATGTGGCTTCCTCTCTGAGAAGCCCATATGCTGGATATTCAGCCAAATGACATTGCCCCCCCCCCCCCCGCCAAGATGAACCACACATAGATCCCACCTGAAGAATTCATGGTCCAGTTGGGAAGACAAGGCAGGGACATAACTACAGTACAGTCACCTGTTCATAGGTGCAAGGGGAGGGATATTCAAAGCACAACACATGTTCATCTGCTGCTGGAGGTATCAGGGTGGCTTCCTGAAGGAGGTGGTGTCTAGTAGGCCCCAGGTTTATGGGTTTGACACAAGAAATGGAGAAGGGGCATTCTAGACAGAAGAAAGCTGGAGTGTTAGGTTAATTGGATCAGAGATAGAGAGTGAGAGTAGGGAGGGAGGGATTGGACTAGCACCCTTTGTGTACAGGACCACCCAACTGGTGCATTTTGCTATGTGTCTCTAAAAATGAACATCCCACAGCTCAGGGCCTGGAAAGCAATCAGCTCTGATGGTGAAATTCTCTGCTAATAAAACTTTCTTCTTTTGTGAGCTGTGGGCCTGGCTGCTGGGCCAGTGGCTTCTGCTGATCTCCCTCATTAGTCAAAGCTCAGTTTCACAGGAAAGGGTTTGGGTTTTGTTCTGAAGAGCAGGGGATCCACTCCTGCCAGGGGTCTGGCAGGGATTGATATAGTCGACTTCCATTGGGCAAGACATATCTGGCTGCTGTGGGCTCTGGGTGGGAGAGTGGGAGCCAGGGCCCCTCCCTAGGAGAAGTAGTCATCTGTGGTCATCTGAAAAAGGAGACCTAGTGTACTGGGAATTTGGGGGTTAGGGAGGGCAAGGCACAGAGGAATGGAGAAGTGGAGGGGATAGGAGAGAAGGGCACTAGAGGGGGAAGGAGAGGGTGGCCTGGAGGTCTTAAAAGGTAGTTTCTGCAAAACTGGCCTAGGAAATGACTGTCCAGTGACAGAGGAAGAAAACAATCAAGAACAATTTTTAGATTATTGACTCAAACTGTGAAGACAGTGGTAGTTTTTACTGAGAGTGAAGATGGGGGCAGAAATAAGATTTGTTAAACAAGACTGAGAGTCCCCTTTGGGACCTAGGAAGTTTAGCAGGCCTCATTAGAAAGCTCATTTCTAAGCTCATTGTATCTCCCCACAGTGCCAAAGCTTCTTCAGAAACATGATTTTTAAGCAGTATGGTAATTATTATGTAGTACAATACATACCTGATCGTCTTATTGATAAGGCATTTAAATTGCTTCTAATTTTTGGCCATTATACTTAACACCACAGTGAATATTTTGTACATTAATCTTTGTCAGCATCTTTGATTATTTTATAATTGTGTATTTTATTCTTTTATTGAAGTATAGTTAACATACAATATTATATGAGTTTCAAATTGTACAAAATGTAGTTTAACATTTATATACATGCAAAATTAACACCATGGTAACACTACCTACCCTCTGTCACCATACAGAGTTGTTACGCATTATTAACTATATTCCCCATTATGTATGTTGCATCCCCACGTCTTATTTATTTTATAACTGGGAGTTTGTACCTTTGTAACTGGAAGATTACCCTTTCCCCATTTTGTCTACCACCATCCTCTCCCCTCTGTCAACCACCAGATTGTTCTCTGTGTCTATGAATCAGATTCTGTTTTATTTGTTTCATTTTTTAGAAATTCCACATATAAGTGAAATCATATGGTATGTCTTTCACTGATTTAATCCGCTTGGCATAATGTCCTCCAGATCCACCCATTTGTCACAAATGGGAAGATTTCATTCTTTTTTAATGTAATACTTCATTGTGTATATGTATATTACATTCTTCTTTATCCATTCATCTATTGATGGACAGTTGGGTTGCTTTCATATCTTGGCTATTGTCAATAATGCTGCAATAAACATTGGGAGACATAGATCTCTTGGAAGTAGTATTTTTGTTTTCTTAGAATAAATACCCAAGAGTGTAATTGATGGATTGTATGATAGTTCTATTTTTAATTTTTTTGAGGAACCATCACACTGTTTTCCACAGTGGCTGCACCAATTTACATTCCCACCAACAGCGCATGAGCATTCCCTTTTCTCCATATCTTCGCCAATACTTGCTATTTCTTACCTTTTTTGATAATAGCCATTCTGAGAGGTATGAGGTGATATTTCATTGTGCTTTTGATTTGCATTTCTCTGATGATATTGACCATCTTTTCATCTTTTCATGTTGATCATGTATGTCTTCTTTGGAAAAATATCTATTCAGATGTTGTGCTCATTTTTAAATTGGATTGTTTACTTTTTTAATGTTTATTTATGTTTGACAGAGAGAGAGAGAGAGAGACAGAGCATGAGCGGGGGAGGGGCAGAGAGAGAGGGAGACACAGAATCTGAAACAGACTCCAGGCTCTGAGCTGTCAGCACAGAGCCCATGGGGCTCAAACTCACAGACCACGAGATCATGACCTGATCAAAGCCTGATGCTCAACCGACTGAGCCACTCAGGCGCCCCTGGATTGTTTACTTTTTATTGAGTTGTGTGAGTTCTTTATCTATTTTGGATGTTAACTCCCGTATTTGCAACATTTGCAAATATCTTCTTCCATTCAGTGTACTGCCTTTTCATTTCATTATTGGTTTCCTTTGCTGTGCAAAAGCTTTTTAGTTTGATGTCATCAAGGTTGTTCATTTTTGCTTCTGTTTCCCTTGTGTGAGGAGGCAGATCCAAAATACATACATACATACATACATACATACTGTTCAGATTGATGTTCAAGAGCTTACTGCTTATGTTTTCTTCTAGATTTGTGGTTTCTTGACTTACATGTAAGTCTTTTTTTTTAATGGAGAAATTTTTATTTTTATTTTTAAGTATAATTTATTGTCAAATTGGTTTCTATACAACACCCACTGCTCATCCCAACAAGTGCCCTCCTCCCTGCCCATCACCAACTTTCCCCTCTCCCACCTCCCCCATCTACCCTTAGTTTGTTCTCAGTCCTTAAGAGTCTTTTATGGTTTGCCTCCCTCCCAATCTGTAACTTTTTTTTCCCTCTTCCCCTCCCCCATGGTCTTCTGTTAAGTTTCTCAAGATCCACATATAAGTGAAAACGTATAGTATCTGTCTTTCTCTGCCTGGCTTATTTCACTCTGGAGGGCATAATACCCTCCAGTTCCATCCACATTGCTTCAAATGGCCAGATTTCATTCTTTCTCATTGCCAAGTAGTATTCCATTTTATATATAAACCACATCTTTATCCATTCATCCATCGGTGGACATTTGGGCTCTTTCCATACTTTGGCTATTGTTGATACTGCTGATGTAAACATTGGGGTACATGTGCCCCTATGCATCAGCACTGCTGTATCCTTTGGGTAGATTCCTAGCTGTGCTATTTCTGGGTAATAGGGTAGTTCTATTTTTTAATTTTTTAAGAGACCTCCACACTGTTTTCCAGAGTGGCTGCACCATTTTGCAGTCCCACCAGCAATGCAAGAGGGTTCCTGTTTCTCCACATCCTCTCCAGCATCTATAGTCTCCTGATTTGTTCATTTTAGCTACTCTGACTGGTGTCAGGTGATATCTCATTGTAGTTTTGATTTGTATTTCCCTGATGATGAGTGACTTTGAGCATCTTTTCATGTGTGTGTTTGCCATCTGGATATCTTCTTTGGAAAAGTGTCTATTCATGTCTTCTGCCCATTTCTTCACTGGATTATTTGTTTTTTGGGTGTGGAATTTGGTGAGTTCTTTATAGATGTTAGATACTAGCCCTTTATCCGATGTGTCATTTGCAAATATCTTTTCCCATTCCGTCAGTTGCCTTTTAGCTGTATTGATTCCTTTGTAGTGAAGAAGCTCTTTATCTTGATGAGGTCCCAATAGTTCACTTTTGTTTTTAATTCCCTTGACTTTGGAGATGTGTCAAGTAAGAAATTGCTGCAGCTGAGGTAAAAGAGGTTTTTCCCTGCTTTCTCCTCTAGGGTTTGGATGGTTTCCTGTCTCACATTCATATCCTTCATCCATTTTGAGTTTATTTGCATGTATGGTGTAAGAAAGTGGTCTAGTTTCATTCTTCTGCATGTTGCTGTCCAGTTCTCCCAGCACCATTTGTTAAAGAGACTGTGTTTTTTCCATTGGGTACTCTTTCCTGCTTTGTCAAAGATTAGTTGGCCATACATTTGTGGGTCCAATTCTAGGGTCTCTATTCTATTCCATTAGTCTATGTGTTTGTTTTTGTGCCAATACCATACTGTCTTGATGATTAGAGCTTTGTAGTAGAGACCAAAGTCTGGGATTGTGATGCCTGCCATTTTGGTTTTCTTCTTCAATATTACTTTGGCTATTCGGGGTCTTTTGTGGTTCCATTCAAATTTTAGAGATGTTTGTTCTAGCTTTGAGAAGAATGCTGGTGCAATTTTGATTGGTATTGCATTGAATGTGTAGTTGCTTTTGGTATTATTGACATTTTAACAATATTTATTCTTCCAATCCCCGAGCATGGAATGTTTTTCCATTTCATTGTATCTTCTTCAATTTCCTTCATAAGCCTTCTATAGTTTTCAGCATACAGAACTTTTACATCTTTGGCTAGGTTTATTCCTAGGTATTTTATGGTTCTTGGTGCAATTGTGAATGGGATGTTTCTTTATTTCTCTTTCTGTTGCTTCATTATTGGTGTATAAAAATTCAACCAATTTGTGTACATTAATTTTGTACCCTGCGACTTGGCTGAAATCATGTATCAGTTCTAGCAGACTTTTGGTGGAGTCTGTAGGGTTTTCCATGTACAGTATCATTTCATCTGCAAAAAGTGAAAGTTTGACTTCATCTTTGCCAATTTTGATGTCTTTCATTTCATTTTGTTGTCTGGATTGCTGATGCTAGGACTTCCAATACTATGTTAAACAATAGAGGTGACAGTGGACATCCCAGTCGTGTTCCTGATCTCAGGGGGAAATCTCTCAGTTTTTCCCCATTGAGGATGATATTAGCTGTGGGCTTTCCAGAAATGGCTTCTGTGATGTTTAAGTATGTTCCTTCTATCCCGACTTTCTTGAGGGTTTTCATCAAGAAAGGTTGCTGTATTTTGTCAAATGTTTTTTCTGCATCTATTGACAGGACCATATGGTTTTTATCTTATCATTTGGTATTTTGCTATTATTCTCCCACTCTCTGGCCCAGTCACCTTTGCCAGCCAAAAAGCTTCAGAGTTCATAATGGGGTTACACTAGCAATTTGCTAGCAAATCTAATGAAAAGCATCCACTGGCCTATGATTTTAAACTGGTTCTTGAATTATGAAGTAATGCAATTTATCTCATGGACAATCTCTTATAAAACATGAACTTGGGATATGGAGTGGTTGGGTGGTGGGAGGGAACGTTTTTTAAAGGGATGTGGCAGACATGTCCATGTGGCTCCAGGTGGCATTATCCACTACTGCAAGTAACCAGACACCTGACTTTGAACTGCGCATATGGCTGCCCAGGTTATGTGACCAGGATGTACCCCCTGGACAGGAAGCAAAGTGATTTGTACTTCTGGGATGTCTCCTAGCAGAGAGAATCAGGCACTTTCTGCTTCTCTCCCTGTCCTGCTGCTGGGATGTGAGCTCCATCCTGGCCTGTATGGACAAGGGCAACTCCTCTGGGATGACAGGGCTTCAGGGAGAGGGGCTTCCTGGAGCAGCCCTACCAGGCCAGCCCTGGACTGTCTGCCTCTAGACCAAGCAGGAGAGAGATGCAAACTCATGCGAGGGACCTCTTTGACAGCAGCTGAACCTTATCCTAACCAGGACAGCAGTCTTGGGGAAGAGTTTTCTGTGTGGTTCCTTTGGGCCAGGCTGCTCCTAGAACCACAGCCCTCTGAAATCTCAGCCCTTCCTTCCATAGGGTGAACAGCCAAGTTCGGCTCCAGCCATCCCCTCTCCAGGCACTTCTCTGGAAATTCTCTGGAAGATTGGTGTTCCCAAATAAACAAGTCTGGAGCTATTATCTTCCAGGGGGCTTCGTCTTGTTCTTTCTTCTATCACTTGTGCATTCCCAGTCTCTTCCCCAGATGCCTGGTCTCATCCATATAATTTCCTATAGGCCCTTCATTCTTATGAAGTCTGAAACTTTATGGGGGAAAGGAACTCTAATATATTTTAATGTATTAAACTTAAGAATATTATGAAAAGATGTATAGTTTACTCATTTGTCCACTCTTCAAAGTGCCTAGGAGGTCTCTTGACATTCACTATTTTAAAATATTGTGTATTCATAAGTGTGTTATAGTAAGGTAAACGTATCAGGAGATGGCCTCTTATTGAAAAGAGTTTTTACTCAGAACTCCCAGAGGAGGGGGCAAATCACACCGTACAGGGCTACATGTGCCATGATGGTCAGGAGGCAGAGGGAGTGGGTGGGAAAATGTGAGAAAGTTCCTTATAGTAGTTTCCTTAGAAAGGAACAGGTAAGAAAGGTAAGCAGGCTTAGGACTGGCTGGCTTGAATACTTTCAGGACTCTGGAACATAGAGATTGTCCCTAGTTTTCTGGTACATGGTCCTGGCATTATTAGGGCAGGTGGATAGTGGCCCCAAGTGTGAGAGTCTGATAGATGAAGTGGTTGGAGTTGTGGACACTGGATGGATTGGTTTGTATTTGAAAAGGAAACCCCTTGGAGAATGATTCCTCTAAGTTGAAATGGTGAGCAGGAAGGCTGGAGGCCTAGATGAAGTGACTCAGACATACCCATGGGTTGTTACAACAAGGCTTGTCCAGTGTAAACATGTAGGCAGATGCACATGCTAAAACACCACATTTAGCAAGCTAGAAACATGGTCCATACAAGAGATACATATCAGCTCACATGTCACTTCCTAAGAGAAGGCTTCCCTGCCTACACAATCTATAGTGACAGCCTCCCCCACCCCAAGTCTCCCTAGCCATTACCCACTTCATACCTTCAGGGCATTCAGAACCCGACCCCTGCTCAGCACAAGCTGGCCCACCTGGAGGAAAAGTCCTCTCAGCGGGCATGATGTCCTGTGCAATTTCTTCAACATGACTGTCCCCTGCCCTGCTGTTCCTAGCCCCCTCCTGTCCACTCCAGCCCACTTATAAGCTTCCTGAGTCCCCCTCTTTCCTCTAGCACATACCCCTTCTAACATGCTGTGTTCACTGTCTCCCCTCCAAAGCATCAGTGCCACATTCTTTCCCTGAGTGAGGCAGGCATTATACCATAGGCCTTGCCACCATTCTGTCTGTGCTATGATCTTAATGTTTATTTCCTTCCCCCTCCCCTGCTCCAAATTCATATGTTGAAATCCTAATGCCCAATGTGAAATTGTTAGAAGCTGGGGCCCTTGGAACGTGTTTAGGTAATGAGGCTAGAGTTTCATGAATGAGATTAGTGCTTCTATAAAAAGGCTCCACACTGACACCTAGTCCCTTCCACCATGCAAAGACATAGCAAGAAGCCACCAGATATGAACCAGGAAAAGGTCCCTTACCCAACCAAGCTGGTACAATGATCTTGACTTTCAGCCACCAAATAGGTTTGCTTTTTATAAGTTATCCAGTCTGCTGTATTTTGTTATAGCAACCTGAATGGACTAACACACCCAGTGTGCCAGTGTGGAGCCTTTTTATAGAAGCACTAATCTCATTCATGAAACTCTAGCCTCATTACCTAAACACGTTCCAAGGGCCCCAGCTTCTAACAATTTCACATTGGGCATTAGGATTTCAACATATGAATTTGGAGCAGGGGAGGGGGAAGGAAATAAACATTAAGATCATAGCACAGACAGAATGGTGGCAAGGCCTATGGTATAATGCCTGCCTCACTCAGGGAAAGAATGTGGCACTGATGCTTTGGAGGGGAGACAGTGAACACAGCATGTTAGAAGGGGTATGTGCTAGAGGAAAGAGGGGGACTCAGGAAGCTTATAAGTGGGCTGGAGTGGACAGGAGGGGGCTAGGAACAGCAGGGCAGGGGACAGTCATGTTGAAGAAATTGCACAGGACATCATGCCCGCTGAGAGGACTTTTCCTCCAGGTGGGCCAGCTTGTGCTGAGCAGGGGTCGGGTTCTGAATGCCCTGAAGGTATGAAGTGGGTAATGGCTAGGGAGACTTGGGGTGGGGGAGGCTGTCACTATAGATTGTGTAGGCAGGGAAGCCTTCTCTTAGGAAGTGACATGTGAGCTGATATGTATCTCTTGTATGGACCATGTTTCTAGCTTGCTAAATGTGGTGTTTTAGCATGTGCATCTGCCTACATGTTTACACTGGACAAGCCTTGTTGTAACAACCCATGGGTATGTCTGAGTCACTTCATCTAGGCCTCCAGCCTTCCTGCTCACCATTTCAACTTAGAGGAATCATTCTCCAAGGGGTTTCCTTTTCAAATACAAACCAATCCATCCAGTGTCCACAACTCCAACCACTTCATCTATCAGACTCTCACACTTGGGGCCACTATCCACCTGCCCTAATAATGCCAGGACCATGTACCAGAAAACTAGGGACAATCTCTATGTTCCAGAGTCCTGAAAGTATTCAAGCCAGCCAGTCCTAAGCCTGCTTACCTTTCTTACCTGTTCCTTTCTAAGGAAACTACTATAAGGAACTTTCTCACATTTTCCCACCCACTCCCTCTGCCTCCTGACCATCATGGCACATGTAGCCCTGTACGGTGTGATTTGCCCCCTCCTCTGGGAGTTCTGAGTAAAAACTCTTTTCAATAAGAGGCCATCTCCTGATACGTTTACCTTACTATAACACACTTATGAATACACAATATTTTAAAATAGTGAATGTCAAGAGACCTCCTAGGCACTTTGAAGAGTGGACAAATGAGTAAACTATACATCTTTTCATAATATTCTTAAGTTTAATACATTAAAATATATTAGAGTTCCTTTCCCCCATAAAGTTTCAGACTTCATAAGAATGAAGGGCCTATAGGAAATTATATGGATGAGACCAGGCATCTGGGGAAGAGACTGGGAATGCACAAGTGATAGAAGAAAGAACAAGACGAAGCCCCCTGGAAGATAATAGCTCCAGACTTGTTTATTTGGGAACACCAATCTTCCAGAGAATTTCCAGAGAAGTGCCTGGAGAGGGGATGGCTGGAGCCGAACTTGGCTGTTCACCCTATGGAAGGAAGGGCTGAGATTTCAGAGGGCTGTGGTTCTAGGAGCAGCCTGGCCCAAAGGAACCACACAGAAAACTCTTCCCCAAGACTGCTGTCCTGGTTAGGATAAGGTTCAGCTGCTGTCAAAGAGGTCCCTCGCATGAGTTTGCATCTCTCTCCTGCTTGGTCTAGAGGCAGACAGTCCAGGGCTGGCCTGGTAGGGCTGCTCCAGGAAGCCCCTCTCCCTGAAGCCCTGTCATCCCAGAGGAGTTGCCCTTGTCCATACAGGCCAGGATGGAGCTCACATCCCAGCAGCAGGACAGGGAGAGAAGCAGAAAGTGCCTGATTCTCTCTGCTAGGAGACATCCCAGAAGTACAAATCACTTTGCTTCCTGTCCAGGGGGTACATCCTGGTCACATAACCTGGGCAGCCATATGCGCAGTTCAAAGTCAGGTGTCTGGTTACTTGCAGTAGTGGATAATGCCACCTGGAGCCACATGGACATGTCTGCCACATCCCTTTAAAAAACGTTCCCTCCCACCACCCAACCACTCCATATCCCAAGTTCATGTTTTATAAGAGATTGTCCATGAGATAAATTGCATTACTTCATAATTCAAGAACCAGTTTAAAATCATAGGCCAGTGGATGCTTTTCATTAGATTTGCTAGCAAATTGCTAGTGTAACCCCATTATGAACTCTGAAGCTTTTTGGCTGGCAAAGGTGACTGGGCCAGAGAGTGGGAGAATAATAGCAAAATACCAAATGATAAGATAAAAACCATATGGTCCTGTCAATAGATGCAGAAAAAACATTTGACAAAATACAGCAACCTTTCTTGATGAAAACCCTCAAGAAAGTCGGGATAGAAGGAACATACTTAAACATCACAGAAGCCATTTCTGGAAAGCCCACAGCTAATATCATCCTCAATGGGGAAAAACTGAGAGATTTCCCCCTGAGATCAGGAACACGACTGGGATGTCCACTGTCACCTCTATTGTTTAACATAGTATTGGAAGTCCTAGCATCAGCAATCCAGACAACAAAATGAAATGAAAGACATCAAAATTGGCAAAGATGAAGTCAAACTTTCACTTTTTGCAGATGAAATGATACTGTACATGGAAAACCCTACAGACTCCACCAAAAGTCTGCTAGAACTGATACATGATTTCAGCCAAGTCGCAGGGTACAAAATTAATGTACACAAATTGGTTGAATTTTTATACACCAATAATGAAGCAACAGAAAGAGAAATAAAGAAACATCCCATTCACAATTGCACCAAGAACCATAAAATACCTAGGAATAAACCTAGCCAAAGATGTAAAAGTTCTGTATGCTGAAAACTATAGAAGGCTTATGAAGGAAATTGAAGAAGATACAATGAAATGGAAAAACATTCCATGCTCGGGGATTGGAAGAATAAATATTGTTAAAATGTCAATAATACCAAAAGCAACTACACATTCAATGCAATACCAATCAAAATTGCACCAGCATTCTTCTCAAAGCTAGAACAAACATCTCTAAAATTTGAATGGAACCACAAAAGACCCCGAATAGCCAAAGTAATATTGAAGAAGAAAACCAAAATGGCAGGCATCACAATCCCAGACTTTGGTCTCTACTACAAAGCTCTAATCATCAAGACAGTATGGTATTGGCACAAAAACAAACACATAGACTAATGGAATAGAATAGAGACCCTAGAATTGGACCCACAAATGTATGGCCAACTAATCTTTGACAAAGCAGGAAAGAGTACCCAATGGAAAAAACACAGTCTCTTTAACAAATGGTGCTGGGAGAACTGGACAGCAACATGCAGAAGAATGAAACTAGACCACTTTCTTACACCATACATGCAAATAAACTCAAAATGGATGAAGGATATGAATGTGAGACAGGAAACCATCCAAACCCTAGAGGAGAAAGCAGGGAAAAACCTCTTTTACCTCAGCTGCAGCAATTTCTTACTTGACACATCTCCAAAGTCAAGGGAATTAAAAACAAAAGTGAACTATTGGGACCTCATCAAGATAAAGAGCTTCTTCACTACAAAGGAATCAATACAGCTAAAAGGCAACTGACGGAATGGGAAAAGATATTTGCAAATGACACATCGGATAAAGGGCTAGTATCTAACATCTATAAAGAACTCACCAAATTCCACACCCAAAAAACAAATAATCCAGTGAAGAAATGGGCAGAAGACATGAATAGACACTTTTCCAAAGAAGATATCCAGATGGCAAACACACACATGAAAAGATGCTCAAAGTCACTCATCATCAGGGAAATACAAATCAAAACTACAATGAGATATCACCTGACACCAGTCAGAGTAGCTAAAATGAACAAATCAGGAGACTATAGATGCTGGAGAGGATGTGGAGAAATGGGAACCCTCTTGCACTGTTGGTGGGAATGCAAATTGGTGCAGCCACTCTGGAAAACAGTGTAGAGGTTCCTCAGAAAATTAAAAATAGACCTACCCTATGACCCAGCAATAGCACTGCTAGGAATTACCCAAGGGATACAGGAGTACTGATGCATAGGGGCACTTGTACCCCAATGTTTATAGCAGCACTCTCAACAATAGCCAAATTATGGAAAGAGCTGAAATGTCCATCAACTGATGAATGGATAAAGAAATTGTGGTTTACATACACAGTGCAGTACTACATGGCAATGAGAAAGAATGAAATATGGCCCTTTGTAGCAATGTGGATGGAACTGGAGAGTGTGATGCTAAGTGAAATAAGCCATACAGAGAAAGACAGATACCATATGGTTTCACTCTTATGTGGATCTTGAGAAACTTAACAGAAACCCATGGGGGAGGGGAAGGAAAAAAAAAAAAAGAGGTTATAGTGGAAGAGAGCCAAAGCATAAGAGACTCTTAAAAACTGAGAACAAACTGAGGGTTGATGGAGGGTGGGAGGGAGGGGAGGGTGGGTGATGGGTATTGAGGAGGGCACCTTTTGGGATGAGCACTGGGTGTTGTATGGAAACCAATTTGACAATAAATTTCATATATTAAAAAAATTTAAAAAAATAAAGTCTATTTTGTCTGAAAAAAAAGAAAAAAGAAATGGTGAGCAGGAAGGCTGGAGGCCTAGATGAAGTGACTCAGACATACCAATGGGTTGTTACAACAAGGCGTGTCCAGTGTACACATGTAGGCAGATGCACATGCTAAAACACCACATTTAGCAAGCTAGAAACATGGTCCATACAAGAGATACATATCAGCTCACATGTCACTTCCTAAGAGAAGGCTTCCCTGCCTACACAATCTATAGTGACAGCCTCCCCCACCCCAAGTCTCCCTAGCTATTACTCACTTCATACCTTCAGGGCATTCAGAGCCCCACCCCTGCTCAGCACAAGCTGCCCCACCTGGAGGAAAAGTCCTCACAGCGGGCACAATGTCCTGTGCAATCTCTTCAACATGACTGTCCCCTGCCCCTGCTGTTCATAGCCCCCTCCTGTCCACTCCAGCCCACTTATAAGCTTCCTGAGTCCCCATCTTTCCTCTGTAGCACATACCCCTTCTAACATGCTGTGTTCACTGTCTCCCCTCCAAAGCATCAGTGCCACATTCTTTCCCTAAGTGAGTGAGGCAGGCATTACACCATAGGCCTCACCAGCATTCTGTCTGTGCTATGATCTGAATGTTTATTCCCTGTCCCCTCCCCTGCTCCAAATTCATATGTTGAAATCCTAATGCCCAATGTGAAATTGTTAGGAGCTGGGGCCCTTGGAACGTGTTTAGGTAATGAGGCTAGAGTTTCATGAATGAGATTAGTGCTTCTATAAAAAGGCTCCACACTGACACCTAGCCCCTTCCGCCATGCAAAGACATAGCAAGAAGCCACCAGATATGAACCAGGAAAAGGTCCCTTACCCAACCATGCTGGTACCATGATCTTGACTTTCAGCCTCCAAATAGGTTTGCTTTTTATAAGTTATCCAGTCTGCTATATTTTGTTATAGCAACCTGAATGGACTAACACACCCAGTGTGCACTGTGTTTCAGCCCTCAGCATGGGTGAGCTTCCCTGCTTCATTCTCTGCTAGATGGATAGCCATTCATTCATTCATTTGTTCATCCATTTGTCATGTTTTTGTTCCAGTTCAGTGGCTGCCCCTGGCTCATCTTGTAGACCCAACTCAGATGGCACTTCCTTCATGAAGACCATCTTGGGCCTCACTCTCTCCTGCAGGCCTCTATGGTCTCACTTGGGTCCCTTAGTCTGTTTAGTGTCAGTCTCAGTCAATTGATAGTGATGCTATCAGTTAGGAGTGCCTGAGGCCCTCACCTGGGCATGTACTACTTGTGATGAGTACCCACAGGCATTTCCCCATCCAGAGCCACTGTTGAGGCTGGACTGGCCCTTGTGGTTCTTATTATGATTGCAAGATGCACCACAGCAACAACCACCAAAGAACTTTGAAAAAAAATACTCACAGGTCCTGGAGGGTACACAGCACACCCAAGGGCCACACATTAGGGTCTCAGGTAGGGAGAGAAAAGCAGACTTGGGAGTGTGCCTTTATTGAAGTCTCAGGAGGTGTGTCAAGGGTTTCAAGGTTCACTCTTTATTGGAAAATTATAGGGATTAAAGTATAAGAAGGGAGTCACTCAAGTGGTCAGTTATCCAGGGCTTAATAAAAGGGGAATTTCATAGTTGCTGTGACCTGGTTTCTCATCTAGCTGTTTCCCCAGTAGCTGTGTCAAACAGCTGGCAATGGGTTTATTCACAATGGATATCTTTGAAATGGCTACCTTGGCAATCAAAAGCTGCATGTCAGGCAGGTTGTGTAGGTGCCAGTGCTGTGTTTACACTCTGATGATGTCTCCAGCCTGTGAGCTCTATGAGAACTCTGGGCCAGATGTGGAAAGGGGCTCAGAAAAATGTGATTATGGATAAGACACTGAATAGATGAAATTTTTAAACAGAGGCTCTATGTGGGTCAAGTTCACCAAAGGTGAGATTCTTCTCCCTTCTCCCTCCCTCCTGGACCAAGCCTCAATCACTAACAGGAGTCTGAGAGACCTCCTGCCATCTTCACCTCATCCAAACCATTAGCATTCTACATGATTTTTATGTGAAATTTTAATTTTGTTAGCCTTTTACATGACTCTACGTCTGAATAATAAACTTAATCTTCACTCCAGAGGCAGAGATCCCTCTGTTCTATCTCAGACTGGACAGGACAATAGGAAAGTGCAGGATGTTTAGAAGGAGATGGAAGTACAGGGCTTCCAGGCAGTAGGAAGGAAGTGAGGAAACAGACCAATCCAGGCAAGAGCCAACCCCCACCCCACCATGACCCATTTACTCTTCTACAACCTGTTTCTGTGGTAGATGGTCTGTTCTTTAGACAGAGCTTTAGGGGTCACCACACCTAGGTTTTAATCCTTCTACTGGACTTAGGCAAGTCATTTGGGCCTTTGCAGCCTCAGTTCCTAGCCTAAGTGAATCTGCCAGTGGCCACCTCATAGTGATGCTGCGCCAGATGTGGTATCAGAGGCAGGGCTGGCCAGGCACCTGCACTGGTCACTGCGAAGCTGAAACTGTGGTTCCACCCTGTCCTGTTAGTGTCATCCACAGAGCAGAAGCCAGAAGTATGACCAGTGTTTAAGGAGGGCCTGGGTGGAGCAATGCATGAAGGAGTAAGAGAAGGGCAGGAAGTTCAGGTTTAGCACAGAAAATGAGCCACTTGGCTTTTCTCCCAGACACTTCAGCTACCCAACCCTGAACCTGGGTGAGAGACTGCCTGGGAAAATAGGGTGCTGTAGGCTTATGCCTCCCACCCTTTTCTGCTGCTGCTGTCACCACCTCAAGTGAGGCTCCCTCCAGACACCTCCTGCCTCTTTCCGTCCCTACCTCCAACCCCCAAACTTCACCTACCCACTTCAGTCCCTGTAGCCATCTCTGTCCCCCTACCGCTGGGTGGGCAGACAGCATCCCAGCCTTTCCCCTTCGAACCTTACCCAGACCCAGGGCCAACCAGGGGCTCCCTATAACCTCTTCCCCATGGAATCCTGGGAGCCCCAAGCAATCCACTTGGTACCCCAACCATCTAAGCCCTGGGATGAGGCTCCAACTTTGAAGAGACAGCCCTTCTTTTCATGATACTCAGGCTGCTTTACCAAGGGACAGACATCTTCCCCCTAGAGCAAGTAAAAAAACCCGTCCAGTCTTGAGGAGACAAGAGTGATCCAGACCTCAGGCCCTACTGTCTCTCTTATTGCTGCTGCTCTCAGGAAACAGTGAGCCACTCTCAGCAAGTCCAGGGTCACTTGACATAAAGACAAAACTCAAAAGCAAAGAGAGAAACACAGAAACACATCCCAGTTGCACTTTGAGGCTGGGCAGGAATCAGAGTGGAACCCTCCTCAAGAGATGGCACTTCTCAGGACCTTCAGGTGACTGCCAGCCCCAGGGCACTGCCTCCTGTCCTGACCCAGGCCACGCATGGCCACCCTCCTTTTCAGGAGCTGCACTCCTCTTCAGAGCCCCCCCTCCCTCTGAAGCTCTCATTTTTGTCTGCTGTTGAAAGGATAGCTTTAACTGGGTCCTGGTTTGGGTGGGTGGGTGGCACATGGGACTCCAAGAAGGGCAGCATGGCCTGGTTGGTTCTTCTGGTTGTGATGATGGTTGTGGTTTGGTTAAGGCAAGTTGGGGTTGGGCAAAAGGGGCAGTTAGGGCCAGGGCTGGGCTGCACTGAGGGCCAGAAGGGGCTCCAATGACCTTGGGCTCCGCAGCCAGATGCCTCTGGCCACACCCTGCTCCTGAATATGCTGGATCTGGGCGGGTCTCAGGAGCAAGGTCAGGGGTGGGCCTGAAGAGTCTCAGATGTGAGAGCAGGATGTTGGAGGCCCCTGGTACTCCCATCGGTAGGAGAGCACTGCCAGGACTGGCTCCCTGCTGGCCTTCTAGTAACCAGAGGGTAGGTGGCATAGTGGATTCCTAAGAAGGGCTGGGCTGCTGTCTTCTGAGTGTGCTGCTGGCTCTGAGTGGGTGGGGCAAGTTGTGGCAGGGCAGGAATGTAGTACTTAATGGCACTGTATTGAGTCTTTTTAAAAAAATTTTTGCTGGGCTGAAGCTCTTATTTCCAGGATCTGTGTGGATAAGCAAGTCAAATTTAAATGCTCTATTTGAAACATAAAAGAAAGAAAAATATAACAATGTGCACCATTCAGGGGGCAGAAATTTCTAGAGAAAAACTAAAGTTGCACAGCAGCAGTTATGACCTTCAATAATATTTTGTTACGTTGAAAGATATATTCTGCCACATATCTTGCAGGGGAAACTTCTTTCAAGAAGTGTCACACCTAGTCTATTTCACATAGTTAAAAATGGCTAAATCTGTAAGTCTTTTACTTTTAGCAATGAAGAAGTAGGACCACAGAAGCTAGATGACATTGTTTATGGCAATCACGAGTCGGCATTTTTATTATATAACCCCCAGGATGAAAGACTGTTTGTTCCCTCCACCACTCTGCCTTATACTATCCTTTACTGCCAGACTTCATCTTACTAAAAACCCCATGTCATCAAATTTCCCTTGTTCTATCCAAAAAATGTCCTGCAGTGTAAGCCACTTGCCTCTTTGTTTTCTGTAAGGCTAGAATATAGCCAGCCAGGATTTTAGTACAAGGACCTTTCCCATTCTTGACTGGTTATCTCTATCTCAGTGCTATGCCAAGTTCTCTAATGTTTTCTCTCTGGGGATTATTTCCCAAACCTGGCTACTCTTCCCAGGACAGGCGCCTGTTCTGCCCATCTCTCAGGCTGTGTAGCCCTGAATGTGTCAACTGTCCTAACAAAGGTGAGTTCACAGGCCAACGTGAGCAAGCACTAGCTGTGAAGATGATGTGATATTAAACTGGTCTGAAAAGCAACATGGGAACAGCAAACCGATCTGAATTGTTCAGGTTAAAATATTCCAGTTGAGAGTAACATTGAGATATAGGAGAGGAAAAAAGGTGTAATGACCATCTAATGCACCTGAATGAGTCAATCATGTCTGGTGAGTGGACGGAACCAGCAGTGAAGGATTCAGATGAAGACTAAGGACAGAAACAACAATAAAGAAGTCAGTCTCAACTCAAAGTTTAGAGGAACTGAAGTGCCTCAATTTGTATTCCTGCAAGATAACTGGCAGTGATTTGTCAACCGTCATGCTCGGTGTGCCATGTTGTCTCTGGCATACTTCCTTATGAGGAAGTAGTGAAGGGCCCAAAACTTCAGTATTTTTCAGAAATAATTTCAAGTTCTGTAGGTCCAACTCGTAAATGGCACAGCCCTGATTCTATTATGTCTTGTCCTTGTCTTGAGCTTTTTCCACTTTTCCTTGCTTTTGGTGATTCTTTCTCTTTGTTTTTATTCCACACAGCTAGTGCAGACCGCTGCCACCACCTACCCCCTCAGCAGAGCTCCCTCTGTGGTGTCTACCACCCCCACCACTGACAGCCCCCATACTCCCTAGTCCAGGGACTGAGTTTCTGGCTCAGAGCTTTCCTTTTTCCAGGCCCCCAGAAGCCTTAAGTGTTGCAACGACCAGTGTTTTGTTATGTATATTTTCCACAATTTAAAAATAAGGGACTTGGTGGCACATGAATATATATATGTCGGTGTACATATATATTTTAATATTATGTACATAAAATATTAAGGTGAGTAATAAAGCACTGGTATATGTTAAAACATGGGTGAGCCTTAGATACATGATGCTAAGCATAAGAAAGAAGGCAGACGTACGTGGCTACATATTTTATTCCATTTACTTAAAATATTCAGAATAGGCAAATCCATAGAGGGAAAAAAAGCATATTGGTGATTGCCAGGGGTTGGGAGGGGGGTGGAAAAAGAAGTGATCATTTAATCAGGGCTGGGTTTCTCTTCCCCACTCCAACTTTACTGGAATATGGTTGACATATAACATTGTATAGTGTAAGATGTACAATGTGATGATTTGATACATGTACATATTGTGAAATGGTTATCACTGTAAGATTAGTGAAGGCATCCTTTTTTCACATAATTATCATTTTGTTGTTGTCATTATGATGAGAATATTAAAGCTCTACTTTTACAGTTAACTTTCTTGTATACAACAGAGTATTGTTAAATATGACCGCCATGCTTCACACTAGATGCCCTGAACCTGGGTTTCTTTTTGAGGTGGTGATAATGTTCTGGAATTAGACAATGATGACGGTTTGTATAACTTCCTGAATAGACTGTAAATAACTGAATTGTACACTTTTAAAAGAGTAGATTTTGTGGTATGTGAATTATATCTCAGTTTTTTTAAGCTGTATGGATAAATAAATAACTCATTTGGGAAAAAAGTTAACTTATAAAACATATATATTCTGGGCGCTTTATTTGGTCCCTGTCTACTAATCTCCCTAGACATCAGTAAAGACCACCCAAATGGGAACACACACTGTTCATTCAGAGCTTGCTCTAAATAGCAAGGGACTCAGCCATGACCATGTGCTCTTTTGGAAGAGACTCAAAGGCATAGGGAGAAGTAGAAAGCTTTATGGGGTGAAAAGGAATGTACAGCCTGATCAGAGGTTGTGACTGGGGAAACAGGAAGCATATTGGCTAGAAGAAGGCATTTTATGTGATTAGTTAGCTTTCCTAACTTAGAATCAGGACTAAAAATGAGAGGAACTCCAAGGCTGGTTGCTTCATGTTGTGGGTTAGGGCTTCTCAGGTTGGAGCAAGCAATTCACGTTCTTAAAGATACAGAAAATTCCATGTACTGAAACCCCCTCTTGCACTGTCTTCAATAAATTGTACACTGTCAGTGGATAGAGAAATTTTATGCAGTCAATCACAATTAACTACAAAAATGGTAACAATGACAAGAGTGATGAGTAACAACAGTGATACTTATTATGATTACTCTAAACCTCAGGATCTATCACTTTGCCAGTCCTCACCTTAAAGTAAATAGAAAATAAAATTTAGCTAGTTTGCTTTAACTAAAAGAATACTTTTCTGCTGCCACCACTGCAGGCCCTGGCAAGAGTACCAATTAACCATCAGGGTGTGTGTGTGTGTGTGTGTGTGTGTGTGTGTGTGTATCTCCCCTTTCCTTCTGGCACTCCTGAACTTGCTATTGTGGCCATGGCTGTGCCAACAAACCCAAGACTTCTGTAAGTTTGGGTTACTGGTAGTTGAAAGCACACAATGTCTATATGGTGGGTCCAGGTGCAAAAAGTTAACCCTTCCCTCCTATGTGCTCTGCAAAGGAATAAACTTCCCTTGGGAAGGCAGCCCAAGGCTCCTGGACTGAAGAACTACACTTAGTGTAGGTCGGGACAGGTAGCAACAGACTTGCATGGCTGAGGCAGATGAATGAATTGCCTGGGGCTCCCAGTATGAGGGGAAAGGCTGAGGACACAGGGACCCTGAAGATCAGGGTCCTATTGGCTCCCAGTTCACTTGGGCCTTGAAGGAGCTGGGATGTCAGCTGCCTGCCACAGGACTGTAAGTAGGAGACAGCAGACAGGAGGAAGTGTGGCTTATAGTTTATGAAGCCAGTTTTTGACTGTTGACACCAGGGTATAGGAAAGACTTTATTCTTGTCCTTCACAAATGTTTAAGCTATTCCAATTCCCTGCCTTTCCATAGAAGTTTGAAAAAGTTCCATTTTTTTTTTTCTGTCTACACTTTGGCAATTCTAGCACTTGCTATATTCATTTAGTAGTTCATGAACATGTTTCTATCTCAGAACCTACAGATCTATCTCATTATAATGATATAAATAAACCAAAAATGGATAGTATTGCATTGTATGGATGTGCTGCAATTTACTTCCCTGGTCCCACTTAATGATTATTTATTACAAACATTCTGTATGGTCAAGCTTATCAATCTTTCCCTTATGACTTCCAAGTGGTTTTAAAAATTTTTTGAAAGTTCTCCACACTGGAATTATGAAATAAATATGATAAATACACAACTCTTCAAGTACTTTCATGGTTTCAATTTTGCAGTCCATGCCTGCCCATGCCCCTGTAGATTTCCCAAGGCCACTTGGAGCCTGGGAACAACTCCTCCTACTCTGAGAAGCCTCTGAAGGGATTTCCTCCTCTCCTTTGCCATGGTACTGGGAAATTTTTTATGTCCCTCCAGAGCCTGAAAGTAGTCCCAGTAGGCATGAGAATCTATTCAGGAGACTCTAAACGTTTTAGCAAACATCTCTCCAAAAATTACTGTCCCCAGGACCTCCTAGAAAACATTTCCAAGTCCATTTCCAAGGCTTCCAGGGTCACACCTTGCAGGCCATGAGGTTTGCTTCAGAGGCACCCAGGATCATGCTTGAGACACTCCATGTGTCCTTGGCTTGGGAAGGAGATCCGAGGCTCAAGAAGAAGTGATCCATGTCCTTCCTGATCATGATTGCTCAGGTGCTGTGGATACCTTGTGGATGTTTTTAGGTAGCTTTGTCCTTCAGAGCTCCAGGGAAATGGGCAAGAGATAAGATTTCAGTGCAGAAAGGGAAGCAGAGGTCCAGGAGCCTGGCATCACTAGCAGGATCATTACTGTTGTGTCAGAGGATTGGTGCACTATCCACCCACCTGAGGGTGGCTCTGGAGAAGGGTGCAGGGCTAGGCCAGCATTGTGATTCCAGGCCACTGGGGTGGCAGGCAAAGGTCAACCCACATGCTCTAGGACCTTCTGCACACAGGGTCTTACTGGGGCTGCTGGGCACAAGAAGACATAGGTCTGGCTCCTGTGCCCTTCTTTATGGTTCCAGTATTCATTTTTCATTTCCCAATATTTCCAAACCTCACCTAGAGCTGGGAACCTGCTATGGAGGTACAAGGGAGGCACCAGAACTCCCACATTTCCGCATAGATTCCAGTCGTGAGAACATCAAAATTACTACAAGGCCCCTCTCCAGAGCTGGGGCCCTTCTCAGGATGGCTAAAGTGAGGAGCCTACCTGTCTTGCCATCAATGAGTACTTGAAGTCTTGGGCCCACAGTCACCTGGTGGCCCACTCTCATCACCTTGGGTCACAGACCCACTCTAGTGCCATCTTCACAGGTTGTTCTGTTTACCTGCCACCTGTTTATATATATATATATATATATATATATATATTTAATTTTTTTTTTTTTTTTTTTTTTTTTTTTTTTTTTTTTTTAGAATTCCATGGGAAATGTTCATGGGAGCATATCTGGACATGCTGCTGGAGGTCTACTTTGGGAGGCTGTGTGCATGAGTTCAGTCATCCCAGTGAGGTCCTAGGATACTTACTAGTGACCTTCTCAACAGCTGGCTGTCACTTGGTGCCTGCTCCCAGAAGGACGACCAGATGGTTTTTTGGTTGAAAAGAAAATGGAGTTAAGAATTGATTGGCCCTCACTGAAGTCTAGCACAGGATGGACATTAGCAAGGTGGAAATTCCTAGAGTTTGTGGTACTCCAAATTACTGCTGATGTTCTTACTCATCATCATAATTAGTACAATTGTTTGCAATGAAATGTGAAAACACTGAATAAATTTCTCATTCCACACAGTACCTGACTCATTAAAGGCAATTAAAGGCAAAATTCCTAGACAAAGGACCTCATCTCAAATGAAAGATCAAGATGATGTCATGTCCAGAGATCTAAGTGACTCAAAGTGCTGAAGGGGAAAAATATTCAGCCAAGAACACTCTATCCTGCATGGGTATCATTTTGCATAGAAAGAGAGATGAAAAATTTCCCAGTTGAACAGAATCTAAAGGTGTCTGTTACCACTAAACCTGCCCTGAAATAAATATTAAAGGGGACTCTGAGTGGAAAGGAAAGAAGAAAACTGATAAAGACAAGAAAGCAACAGAGAAATTGTCCAAAAACAATAACAAAATGAGTAATAAAATGACACTAAATACATATCTAGCAATAATTACCCTGAATGATCTAATCAAGATGATCTAATCAAAAGACAGGGTGTCAGAATGGATAAACAAGAACAAAAACAAGATCTGTACTGCCTATAAGAGACTCATTTTAGACTTAAAGACTCCTGCAGATTGAAAGTGAAGGAATGGAGTAACACTGATCACGAAAATAGAGGTGCAAATAAAGTAGGAGTCATGATACTTGTATCAGGCAAACTAGATTTTAAACCAAAGATAGTGACAAGACATGACAAAAGGCACATTATTATAACAAAGGTATCTATCCAACAAAAAGATGTAAAAATTTTAAGTATTTATGCACCCAAGGTGGGAGCACCCAGATATATAAAACAATAACAACATTAAGTAAACCACTGATATTGATACAATAATTGTAGTGGACATTAACACCTCAATTCCATCACTGGACAGATCATCTAAGCAGAAAAGCAACAAGGAAATGTCATTGAATAACAAACTGGGCCAGATGGGTTTAAGAGATATATTCAGAAGATAACATCCTAACATTTTGACATTCTTTTCAAAAGCACATGGGACATTCTCCAGAATAGACCACATACTAGGTCACAAATTGGGCCTCAACAAGTGCAAAAAGATTGAGATCATAACATGCCTGTTTCCTTTATTATTTTTTTAATGTTTAATTATTATTAAAAAAAATTAATGTTTATTTTTGAGAGAGACAAAGTGTGAGTGGGGAAGGGGCAGAGAAAGAGGGAGACAGAATCCAAAGTGGGCTGCAGGCTGTGAGCTGACAGCAAAGAGCCAGATGCAGGGCTCAGATTCACAAGCCATGAGATCATGAGACCTGAGCTGAAGTCGGACACGTAACCAACTGAGCCACCCAGGAACCCCAGTGTTTATTTTTGAGAGAGAGAGAGACAGAGAGACAGAGAGAGAGATGGAGCATGAGCAGGGGAGGGGCAGAGATAGAGGGAGACACAGAATCCGAAGCAGGCTCCAGGGTCTAAGCAGTCAGCACAAAGCCTAACACAGGGCTCAAACCCACAAACGGTGAGATCATGACCTGAAGTCGGACGCCTAACTGACTGAGCCACCCAGCCACAACATGCCTGTTTTCTTACCATAACACTATGAAATTGAAGACAACCACAAGAGAAACATTTAGATAGGCCACAAACACACAGAGTTTAAACATGCTATTAAACAAGGAATTGGCCAACCAGGAAATCAAAGAAGAAATTTAAAGAATGCATGGAAACAAATGAAAATACAACAGTACAACACCTTTGGGACTCAGAAAAAGCCATCTTAAGAGAGAAGTATATAGCAATACAGGCCCAAGTCTAAAATAACCTAAACTCACTCATAAATGAGCTAGAAAAAGAACAAATAATGAAGCCTATGGCCACAAGAAGAAGAGAAATAATAAGAAGTAGAGGAGAATTAAGTGATATAGAAATAATAAGACAGATCAATGCAGCTAGGAGCTGATTCTTTGAAAAAAATTAGGTTTGCAAGGAAAATGGTGGCGTAAGGAGGACACTGGTCTCACCTCGTCCTGCTGATCACTTAGATTCCACCTGCATTTGCCTAAATAACCCAGAAAACTGCCAGAATAAAAGAACAGACTCTCTGGAGCCGAGTATAGACCAGAGACCCACAGAAGAGGGTAGGAAGGGCAGAGAGGTGGTGTGCACTACATGGACTGGCGGGAGGGAGCCGGGGCAGTGGAGGGGCAGCCCACCCGGCAAGGCAGAGCCCCTGAAGTGTGGCTTGCAAAAGCGGAGGGGCCGGACTTCATGAGTTCTGACATCCAGAGGGACTTAACATCTGGAATGTGAAAAGTCAACAGCTCTGCTTGGAGAGCAGGAGGGCAAGAGGACAATGGGAGGGAGAGTTGTTGAGCCTGAGAATAGAGAGCTCTTCTTGGCAGGGGAACAAAGGCACTGGCAAGCACCATCTCCCTCTCCCATTCCCAGCCATAATCCCAAAGGGAACCAGTTCCCATCACTGAACTTGCTTGCACCATGCAAACACCCAACCCTGTGCTTCTGGGGATCCATCCCTCCAATGGGTCTGCCTTCTCGTGCTGCAGGGCCCCTCCTGCAGGGGACCACCAACAGTAAAGCAAGCTAAGCCTGCTCCTCCTGCCCCTGTGCACCTCGCAGATCCACCCAAGCTAATACGCTAGATCCCATCAAAGCAGCACTACAAGCCTGGCAGTGTGCAAGTAGCCTGGACAGAGGCCACACCACTCCACAATGAGTCCTGCCCCCAGGACAGGGGAAGGTAAGGTACATACCAGTCTGACTGTGGCCCCAACGGTGGCACATCAGGTGTGACTGAAGCCCTGCCCACCAACACAAGTTACTCTGGACAGCACAGGGCAAGTGCCCTGTAGTTGGGAGCCACCCCAGGGACTACCCAAAATGACGAAACAGAAGAACTTTGAAAAAAATTAATAAAATTGATAAACCCATTGCCAGACTTACCAAAAGTAGAACAAAAGGGACTCAAATAAAATCTTGAATGAGACAGGAGAAATAACCACCAATACCACAGAAATACAAACAATTATAGGAGAATCTTATGAAAAACTATATGTCAACAAATTGGACAACCTGGAAGAAATGGATACATTCCTAGAAACATATAAACTAAATAAGAAGAAATGTAAAACCTGAATAGACCTATACCCAGCAAAGAAATTGAATCAGTAATCAAAAACATCTCAACAAACAAAAGTCCAGGACCAGATTCCTTAATAGGTGAATTGTACCAAATATTTAAAGAAGAGTTAATACCTATTCTTCTCAAACTATTTCAAAAAATAGAAGGAAAAATTCACAATACATTCAATGAGGCCAGCAGTATCCTCTTGCCAAAATAAGATAAGGATCCACTAAAAAAGAAAATTACAGGCCAATATCCCTAATGAACAAGGATGCAAAAATTGTGAATGAAATACTAGCAAACTGCAACCAACAAACAGTACATTGAAACTCATTCACCATGGTCACGTGGGATTTATTGCTCAGCTGCAAGGATGATACAATATTTGAAAATCAATCAACATGATATATCACATTAATAAAAAATGGTAAGAATCAAACGATCCTTTCAATAGGTGCATGAAAGGCATTGACAAAGTACAGCATCCATTCATGATGAAAACTATCATCAAAGTAGTGTGAGAAGGTATATACATCAACATAATAAAAGGCATATATGAGAAGCCCAAAGGTGATATCATGCTCAGTGGGATTAACTGAGAGCTTTTTCCCAAAGGTCAGGAGCATGACATTCAGGAACACACCACTGTTCTTTAACATAATACTGGAAGTCCTATCCACAGCTCTCATACAACACAAAGGATAAGAAACATTCAAATAGGCAAGGAAGAAGTTAAACTTGAAGTCTTTGCAGATGACATATTACTCTATATAGAAAACCTGATAGACTCTACCAAAAGAATTTCTAGAATGGATACACAAATTCAGTAAAGTTGCAGGATAGAAATTCAACATATAGAAATCTGTTCCATTTCTAAACAACAATAATGAAACAGAAGAAACATAAATCAAGAAATCAACACATTTACAATTGCACAAAACATAAAATACCTAGGAATAAACCCCACAAAGAATTTAAAAATCTAAACTCTGAAAACTATAAAATGCTGAAGAAAGAAACTGAAGATGGCAAAAAGAAATGGAAAGATGATCCACACCATTAATTGTAAGAAAAATATTGTCAAACTGTCTACATACCCAAAGCATTCTACACATATAACTTCTACAAAATACCAAAAGCTTTTTATACATTGTAGAACAAACATTACTAAAATTTTTATAAACTACAAAAGACCCCAAATTGCCAAAAAAAAAAAAAAAAAAAAAAAAAAAAAAAAAGTTGGAAAAGGAAAGCTGGAAGCATCACAGTTCTGAACTTAAAATTATATTACAAAACCAAATTGATCAAAGCAGTGTGGTACTGGCACAACACAGATCAATGGAACAGAATAGAAAGCCCAGACATGGACCCATAACTCTATGGTCAATTAATCTTCAACAAAGCAGGAAGGAACATCCAATACAAAAGAATTAGTGTCTTCAACAAATGTTGCTGGCAAAACTGGACAGCAACATGCAAAAATGAAACTTGACCACTTTCTTACACCAAATAAAAAATAAATTCAAAATAGATTAAAGATCCATATGTGAGACTGGAAGCCATATAAATCCTAGAGGAGAACACAGGCAGTAAGTAACCTCTTTGACATCAGCTCTAGCAACTTCTTAGCAGACATGTCATTTAAGGCAAGGGAAACAAAAGCAAAAATAAACTTTTGGGCCTTTATCAAAATAAAAAGTTTCTGCTGCACAGCAAAAGAAACAATCAACAAAACTAAAAGGCAACCTGTGGAATGGGAGAAGATATTTGCAAATGACATATCTGATAAAGGGTTAGTACCCAAAATCTCTAAAGAACTTACAAAGTCGACAGGCAAAAACCAAATAAGCCAGTTAACAAATGGACAAAAGACATGAATAGACATTTTTCCAAATAACACAGATGGCCAGCAGATGGGAAATACTCATCATCAGAGAAATAAATATTAAAATGACAGTGATATATCACCTCACACCAGTAAGAATGGCTCAAATTATCAACAGAGGAAATGACACGTGTTGGCAAGGATGTTGAAAAGGGTAACCTTCTTACACTGTTGGTGGTAATGCAAACTGGTGCAGCCTCTCTGGAAAACAGTATGGAGGTTCCTCATACAGTTAAAGATAGAACTACCCTATGTTCCAGCACCTGATCTAGTAGGTATTTACCCAAGAGACACAAAAGTATTGACTCAAAGTGATAAATGCACCCCCATGTTTATAGAACCATTATCTATAATATCCAAATTATGGAAAGAGCCCAAATGAATGGGTAAAGAAGAGGTGACATTATATATATATATATATATAATATATATATATATAATCACAGTGCCCACAAGGTGAAAAAATCATAAAAGTATGACCATAACACTCAGAGCTCGCAGATGTACCTGTGGGTACAGAAAGTGTGGACATCAAGAAGGGCTTCAAGGAAGGAGTGACATGTAACCTGGAATTTCCAGAAGTAGTTATCATCTAGCCAAAGCCTGGCACCCAGCAGGCACCAAATACATGAAAAATGAAAGAGCAACTACGTGAATGAATGGCAATCCGCCTAACACAGCATGAAGAGGCACAGCACATCCAGACTAAGGTATGGAGATATGAGGTACACTGGGGGAGAAGTGGGAAGGGTCTACAGGCTGACCTTCTTTACTGGCATCTTATAGCCACAATAGCGTAAGTTCAGCTCCTCGGTGCCATTGTTTGTCCTGCATTCTGGGAAACTGCTTTTCATTTACAACAATTCCTATGAGCCCTCAGTGTCCCAGTGTGAAACTGTACATTCCTCAAGGGGCTTTATTAAAGAGAGAGAGGTTGAGGCACAGCTTCAGACTGAAGGGGGAAGGAAAGATGATAGGGGTTCCTTCAGAAGGGCAGTCATTGCAGGGGATACCTTGGAGGATGTGGCAGAGGTGGCCTTGGGGCATGAAAATGGGACTTTGGGGGTTTACCCCCAAGAGAGGGACTTCTGTTTGCAGGGGAGGCAATGGTGATGCCAGGGAGAATGTCAGTTTGGGATATGCACTGTGAGGTGCAGGGGAACACATTGGTGGAGAGTGCTGGGTACTGCTGCACATAGACAACAAAGTGTGACAATTAGGGTCAGTGGTCATGACCCACTTGACATGAGTAGACACAGTGGAAGGGACCTGACGACATGGAGGAAGTTCATTAACTATAGTCATCAAGGTGGAGAGCCTGCTGTGCTCATGTCACAGCCTCCCCATCATCAGCAGAGTGCTGGGCCAAGGGAAGCCCCCCAATACCCACGTGCTGACTAGACCCAAAATGACCTCTGTTTCAGTTTGAATCACTGGAATAGAATTTGCTGAATTCAAGTGACTGGTGACCAGATGGAGGTTAATTAGCTATAAAAGTGAAACCTAGCATTACCAATGGAAGCAAAATTCCTACTCAAGGCAAAGCTCAGAATCCAGTCTAAAAAGCTAGACTCTCCACATGTAGTCCATCTTGATCCCAGGGTCTTTGCACTTGCTGTTCTCCCAGACTGAAATATAGCTGTACTGCATTGTCTGCTCCCCAAATGCCTTCAGTAATTTCTCAAACTTCCTTACTGAGTTTATATTTCTTCATGGTACACATCACCACCTGACTTTCCAATAAGTAGGTTCTACTTATTTTTTACTGTCATCTTGCTAGTCTGTATGAGAATGGAGAAGCTCCCCCCTCTCCTGCTTCACCCTGTTGTGCCTGGTGTCTGGTAAAGCCTGGAAAACGGTAGGCCTAGGTGAATGTACACCAGGTCAGGGAGCACTGAGCTTGAAGTGGGGACACGTAGATGTCATGGAACATTGCCCCAGATTGAGAAAAAGGACTTCAGAAGGACAATCTGATGAAGCTTTTGTTGTAGAGTTCTCCTTGTGTTATCTAGGAAGCAATGAGAACTCTAATAGGAAGGCTGAAAGAAATCAGTAGGATGATGGGGAAGAAACAAAATTAAGTAATGAACCTGTTTTGCTTTGACAAACCAGCATCTCCAGGCCAGGGGAAGACCAGCTGTTAGTTGGAAGATCGTTTCTCCACAGTATTTTTTCATAGTCGAGTATAGGTCATTTTCCTCATAGTTCCCTGCAAAGGTTTTCAAAAACTTCTTAGTAAAACCATATGTTAGTTGAAAGACGTTTTCACCACACTCTTGTCTCACAGAGTATATGGCACTTTCTTCATAGTTCCCTGCATGGGTTTTCAAACACTTGTAACTCAGTGAAACAAGATGTTAGTTGAAAGATGGATTCCCCACAGTTTGACAGAGTTGAGTATATGGCACTTCCTGCATAGGCCCCGAATAGGTTTTCAAACACTTCTAAGTTAGTGAAACCAGATGTTAGTTGGAAGATCATTTCTCCACAGTATTTTTTCACAGTTAAGTATATAGCACTTTCCGCATATGCCCCGCATTGGTTTTCAAACACTTCTCACTTACTGAAAGGAAGATGTTAGTTGAAAGATGATTTCTCCAGTATTTCACAGAGTTTAATAAATGGCACCTTTGTGTAGGTCCCACAAGGGTTTTCTAACACTTCTAACTTAGTGAAGCCAGATTTTTGTTGAAAGATGGTTTCACCACAGTGTTGTTTCACAGAGTTGAGCATATGGCACTTTCTGTGTAGAACCCACATAGGTTTTCAAACACTTCCAACTTCATTGAACCAGAGGTTAGGTGAAAGACAGTTTTCTCTACAATGATGTTTCATAAAGTTGAGTAAATGGCGCTTTTGTTATACTTCTAGGTCTAGGATTTCAACAGGTCTAACTTTGTGAAACAAGTTGTTAGTTGAAAGATCATTTCTTCACAGTATTTTTTCACAGCGTTGAGTATATGGCACCTTATGTGTAAGCCCTGCATGGTTTTTGAAACATTTCTACCTTAGTGAAACCAGATGTGAGTTGAAAGATGGATTCAGCACACTGTTATTTCACAGAGTTAAGTATATGGCACTTTCTGCGTAGGCCCTACATAGGTTTTCAAACACTTCTAACTTAGTGGAAGCAGATGTTAGTTGAGAAATGGTTTCCCCACAGTGTTGTTTCACAGAGTATAAGGCACTATCTGCACAGGCCCTGCATTGGTTTTCAAAAATTCTAACTTAATGAAACCAGATGTTATGTGACAGATGATTTCCACCCAGTGTCTTTTAACAGAGTTGAGTATGTGGCACTTTCCTCATAGGCCCTGCATAGGTTTTCAAATACTTCTAACTTAGTGAAACAGGATGTTAGTTGAAAGATGCTTTCTCCACATTGCTGTTTCAGAGTTGTGTATATGGGACCTCCTTGTAGGCCATGCATGGGTTGTCAAACACTTATCTACTTAGTGAAACAAGATGTTAGTTAAAAGATGTTTTCCCCAAAGGGCTGTTTGACAAGTTGATTATATGACACTTTCTGCTTAGGCCCTGCATGTTTTCTAACACTTCTAACTTAGTGAAGCAAGATGATAGTTGAAAGACGGTTTTTCTCAGTGTTTCAAAGAGTTGAGTATATAGCACTTTTGGTGTAGGCCCCACATGGGTTTTCAAACACTTCCAACTTAGATGAACAAAGTGTTCAAATACTACACCTAGAAGTATAACAAAAGTTCAATTTACTCAACTTGGTGAAATATCATTGTAGAGAAATGATGCAGGGCCTATGCAGAAACTGCCATATACTCAACTCTGTCAAACAACACTGTGGGGAATCCATCTATCAACTGACATCTTGTTTCATTGTTAGAAGTGTTTGAAAACCCAAATGGGGAACTATGAGGAAAGTGCCATATACTCAACTCTGTGAAATAAGAGTGTGGTGAAACCATCTTTCAACTAATATATAGTTACACTAACTTAGAAGTTTTTGAAAAGCTTTGGGGTAACTATGAGGAAAGTGACATAGACTCAACTATGTGAAAAAATACTGTGGAAAACGATCTTTCAACTAACAACGGGTTTCACTAAGTTCAGAGTGTTTGAAACCTATGCAGGGCCTATGAAGAAAGTGCTATATACTCAACTCTGTCAAAGAACACTGTGGGGAATCCATCTTTCAACTAACATCTGGTTTCACTAAGTTAAAAGTGTTTCAAAAACCTATCCTGGTCCTACATGGAATATGCCAATTACTCAACTCTGTTAAACACCATCGCGGTGACACCATGTTTTGACTAACATCTGGTTTCATTAAGCTAAAAGTGTTTGAAAACTATACAGGGTGTATGCGGGAAGTGTCATATACTCAACTCTGTGAAACAATCGTTTGGGGAAACTGTCTTTAACAAATCTTGTCTGAGAACAAATTGAAGGTTGATGGGGGTGGGAGGGTGGGTGATGGGTATTGAGGAGGGCCCCTTTTGGGATGAGCACTCGGTGTTGTATGGAAACAAATTTGACAATAAATATCATATATTGAAAAAAAACTAACATCTTCTTTCACTAAGTTAGATGTTTTTGAAAACCTGTGCAGGGCCTATGCAAAAAGTGGCATATATTCAACTCTGTCATACAACATGTGGAGAAACTATGTTTCAACTAATATCTCATTTCACAAACATTTGTATGAAAACATATGTGACTTCTACACAGAAAGTGCCATATACTCAACTGTGGGAAACAACACAGTGGGGAAACCATCTTTCAACTAGAATCTGGTTTCACTAAGTTAGATCTGTTTGAAAACTATGTGGGGCCTATATGGAAAGTGTCATATACTCAACTCTGTGAAACAACAGTGTGGGGAAAATATCCTTCAACTAACATCTTGTTTCACTAAAAGTGTTTGAAAACTGTGTGGGGCCTACAAGGAACATGCCATATACTCTATGAAACACTGTGGGAAAACCATCTTTCAACTGAAATCTGGTTTCTCTAAGTAAGAACTGTTTCAAAACCTATGTGGGGCTATGCGGAAAGTGCCATATACTCAACTTCGTGAAACAACACTGTGGAGAAACCTTCTTTCAACTAACATCTCGTTTCACAAAGTTAGACGTGTTTGAATACCTGTGTGCAGCCTATGCAGAAAGTGCCATATACTCAGCTCTGTCAAACAGACTTTGAGGAAACCATCTTTCAACTAGTATCTTGTTTCAATAAGTTAGAAGAGTTTGAAAATGCATGCGGTGCCTACACCAAGGTGCTATATACACAACGCTGTGAAACAACACTGTGGGGAAACTCTCTTTGAACTAACATTTCGTTTAAGTTAGAAGTGTTTGAAAACCTATGCAGGGCTTATGCACAAGGTGCCGTATACTCATCTCTGTCAAACAGCACATTTGGGAAACCATCTTTCAACTAACATTTTCTTTCACTGAGTTAGAAGTGTTTGAAAACTATGCAGCAAATATGTGGAAAGTGACATATATTCAACTCTGTGATTCAACACTGAGGAACCATCTTTCAACTAACATCTTATTTTGCTAAGTTAGAAGTGTTGAAATCGTAGACCCAGAAATATAACGAAAGCACCATTTATGCAACTTTGTGAAACATCATTGTAGAGAAACCATCTCTCAACTAACATCTGAGGTTCAAGTTGGAAGTGTTTAAAAATCCATGCAGGGCCTATGCAGAAAATGCCATACACTCAACTCTGTCAGCACTTTGTGGAAACAATCTTTCATCTAACACACCAAACTAACATCTTCTTTCACATACACCACAAAATAACCAACATGTAGCTAACACACACTAAGATCTAGGCACCACACACCAGACACATACCATTATAGACCACAAAGAGCACACATAATCCTTACACACTGCCTGTGTAACGCATTAGCCCCCAACATATAACTTACGAATCAAACCACAACATACCTAAAGTAGCACACGTCACACTTCTTATGTAGAACTCTCATGTGGTCTTTCCTGCTTATAAATCACATAAAGACACACATGACATGTACACAACCCTCAGTAACTTACACATAAATACACAACACACATACATCACATACATAAAACATAAATCACACAGACCAAACACCACACATACATCACACTACATACACAGCACACATATTCCACACACATGATTTCCCCACAGAAATACACATACACCAATGACATACTGCTTATAAACCACATATATACACACACCCCATACATAAACACACCACCCACCTAACAAACACAACCCCTACACATTCCACACATACCAAATCCTGAACTATACACACACACACACACACGCACACACACACACTACAGATACTACAAATTCAAAATCCACATATGCACAACCCACATGACATGTGTGCCACATATACCCACAACACATACACAATTATATAGCCAGCAAACACACCCCACCTTCACCACACAAGAATTACACATAAATCACACAAATGCCACACATTTTTATAAACATCTCACATATAGACCACAAATACAACACACATATATTCCGTATACACATACAACACACAGGCCACCAAAGTGATCTTTCACATATTCACCCGATACAAACTACACACACACCACACAGAACACACACATCACACATCACACTCACATCACACACAGACCCACACACACCAAGCTTACATAAAGCAACAAGCATATATGTGGAAAACACACACACAGTACCAACATCAGACAACACATTTACACACACACCACTCAAACACTATTCACACACCACGCATATCACAAACACACACACACACACATCAAACATACACTAATCTCACATATGTCAAACAAAAACACAACATAAACCTTACACACAGATATAGAACACACCACACCTACCGCACACACACATCTCATACAACACAAATGTAAAACAGACTGACATACACTATAGATATAGAGCACACATATGCCATGTATACACCTTGGATACACAATATAGAAATCACAATTTCATTGCACACACTGCACACTCTACATGCATCGCACTTAGGAAACAATTTACAAACACATCACACGCACACAACAGACACATTACATATACACCATAAACACGACACTGAGAACAGTGTCACCAAACAATGACACATCGACCCAAACACACATACACACACACACCACACATGCAACACATATAACACCTACATCACACACACCCACATACCATTCAAATGTACCACACCAACGAACACACCAGATTCACGGTATATGCTCCCCACACACCACACATTCATCACAGATAAACCACACATCCAACACACATTCACCAAGCACACAATACATATATACTTGTAACACACACAATGCCCCAATCAACATTCACCAGAAACATGCACACACACACACACACAACAGAGAATTCGTATAATGCTCATACACTCGTCAGCACACACCCTGAATACATAACACATACACCCCAAACATCACATATTTGTAAAACACACATGATATAAACCATGCACAACCTATACTACAAATACTCCCAGACATCCCACAAACACCACTCACACACTACATAATTATCACACATACATCACACATAGAACAACCACCAAACTCACTTATTCCAAACACACGCATAGCACATGCACACCACACTTCTACATCACCCACACCATACCTATACCATCACACTACACAGTGACCTCATACATGGTACACAAAGAACACACAGAGAAATCAAACTGACTTACACCACCATACAGCACAGATACACCCCACACATATACCATCCAATACATGCTAAATAAATGAATACATTCACCACACATACAGAGCATACAGCACCCAGAATTCACAAATACACACTGCACACCCCACAGATGAAAAACCCAAACATCACACACAGCCTCACTTACACCACAAAAATACCATTTCCATACACACATATACCACACTCACACACATACACCAGACATTCACAGCTCATACACTATGTACACCAGAGAAACACAACACATATACCTTATGCACACACCATACCCATAACATCCATGATACATCATGCACACACCACACATGACACACAAACAAGCCAGGCTTACACAGAAATGCTACTTACAGTAGACACATAGCCCACATACACTGCACAGATGCCACATGCAAAACTCCACATGTACAACCCATGCATCCCACATATATACCAACACACAGCATGCCATACCCCTCACACAGGACACATATGCCCCTATACCCCACAAACATATGACACACACACTATACATATGCCACAAATATACCACAGAGACAGCACAAAAACAAGGCATATGTTAAACAAATATACATTACATACGCAACGTATGTTTCCACATCCACACAACAACAGGAACACCACTCACATAACACAGATACCACACACAGGGATAGAAAGCCCCTAAGCCAAACATCAAACATGCAACACACATGCCAAACATTCACCAAGCACAAGCCACACATACTACACACACAGAATACATATGACACAGATGAATACATATGACACAGAATACATATGACACACACACCAAACAACACACATACAACACAAACATATGTCATGCATACACCACAGGTATACCTCCCACACACCCCATGTATACCACACCCATGCCAAATATACATGACACACAACATAGCCACTCCAATTTTACACCACACATACCACACACTTATATGTACCACATACAGAAGACATATATTTCACTAATATACCTTGCACACACAGTTCCACGCATCTACATCACAAAGACACCACAACTTAGACATGTGTGTTTAAACACACATACCATACATATGTCAATCACTACCACACAAATACACACATACACACACTGCACAGACCACACTTACATTGCATTTACTCCATATAAAAGCCACGTTCACAACTCATATATATCAGACAAACAGTTCCCATTCACCACGCCATAACTCACTAAGATCTATATATACAGTGCACTCATTGAGTACCACAGATAATCCACACACAATATACATAAAACCCTACACCTACACTGCAGACACACTGCACATATTCAACACACACACTCAAATACACCACACAAATACCAATCACAGGAAAACATACTTCACACTCACACATACAAAATTATAACTTCACCACAAATACACCACACATATACCTCACACATGCTCAGCACATGCACATTATACACAACACATATTCCATATACACATATCAGACTCCATTTATTTTCCATACATACAACACACACAGAAAACACATGCACCATACACACAAAATACACCCCACTCACACCCCACAGATACACTATTCTTTCACAGCAATACACACACACCACATATACTACACCGAACCACCACGTAGACACCACACATACAACATGTACATCACAATTTCACCACACACACTACCCATACTTCCCATGCACCACACCTACAACACTCATTTCACAGACACCACACACAAGAGTCTCAGCGTATAAACCACAACACATATTCACAAAGTCACAGCACATACATTATACACATGCCACAAACACACACACCACACAAACACTAAAAATTAGGACACATATAGCAATGTACACACACAACATGTTTATGCCACGCACACTACACATACAGCATTACCACACATATGCATGTACAACCACAGTATACATAGAACATATGCCACACACAACATATATACCACACACACACAAACAGTATATATGTCATATGATAACCACCCATATGGCACACACTCACAAACTACACAGACACCACATTCACAGCACAGATACACTGCACACACAAATATCACACATATGACAAATACACTATAAAAAACCTTATAGATACAAATAGACATATTCTACATCTATGCCACACACATTCCACATGCACCGCTCACATAAACCACAAAGAAAAACCCTTTATGCCCAGGCCAAACAAACACACACTACAAATACACAACACATACATTACACATATACCACAAATAAACCACACACACACAGCATACAGTCAGCAACACACACCGCACACATAAGTACCAATACCACAGACACATCACACATGCAAACATTCACACACCACAAACATCAGCCACAAATACACCATACATGTGACACACAAACCAAATATGTCACAAACAGTTCACACACACCACACCACGTACACACCACAATACATCAAAATATACAAAATACACATGTCACTCAGACACCACACATATTGCATACATATATCACATACATCACACCTAAGACATGTATATATTCCTTACATGCACCATTCCCTCAATGCACAAAAACACATAACTACAAACTCCCCATACACACACCATACACAACACACAGACCATTGCACACACATTACTCAATCACTTCAAGCAAGGATTGTATATACCACACTCAACACACACACAACAAACACCAACCACACACATACCACTCACACACCACATATACATATAAACCAAATCACCCAATAAAAAACACACAACAGATACACATCACACACACTAAACAGGCACCATAAACACACCACACAATATCAAAGACAAACACAACACACAAACAAGTGTAACACAGATTTACACCATGTATGCACAATGGATAAACCACACATAGCACACATATACACCATCCACGTGACAAGTATACACCATGCACACTTAACCTATTCACCCCAATTTCACCACACTCACCAATGCACACCACAACACACTGCACATAAATCACACCTAACCCACACATACAAAAGATATATCTCACACAGAAACAGCAGACACACACCACACAACTATCACATGTAGGCCATACACACTAATGCCCACACATCAAAAAACAACAGATACAGTGAAAGTTCACTGATACATCAAAAACATACCACACATGGAAACTCAGCACACACATCACAAACACACTATATATATATACACAACACATATAACCACATGTAAGCCATACATACGACATGCATACCACACACATCACACACATGTGACTTATAAGCCAAAACACGTGCACACATATACCATAAACATCAAACATGTATATCCCACACGAAACACAAACCAAACATGCTACCAACCACAAACATAGACCACATACAGAATTTTTATAACCTGTATTTAATATTTGTAACACACACAAACCGAACCGACAACACATATATAGCACATACGGACATATGCCACACACACACCACAGTTACACCACAGACACATCATATCACATTTATACCAAACCACATGTTAAATAGACACCACACACAACATATACAACATCATTGCAACACACACACATCATACATATACACTATACTTAACCCACACGTATACAACACATCTACTTCACACATGCACACCACACACAAACCACACATATGCCACACACACAAACCTCACACACCAAAACAACAGATACAGCACACAAATTACACAATACACCACACATATTCTACACATAAAAACACACTACCCCTACCATACACAAACTACCTACCACAACATACACAACATACTTGATTCACCTATGCCACACTCACACACATCAAACACATATCACACACACACACATACCACATATACCACATGTAAACACCACACATAAGAAACACAATATGCCCACATATACTGCAAGCACAATCAGATACATGACACATACAACTCACACACCACACAAACACAGATGCCATACACAAAAACTCCACACATACTTCATACACATCCCACATATACCACAACTCACCACCACACTTACTCCCACACATCACAGACATAACACACCTATCCTACACATACAGAGACAACTCAAATTCACTGCACACATACCACACTGATACCACACAAACACACACCAGACACCATGCACACCACAAGACACTTCACAACCCACACCTACACCACTTCCACTCCATCCCACCACCCATATGCTGCATTCCAGTACAGATATTTATTACACACATTACAAAAAACACAAAGATCACACATATGCCACACACTGCACATAAACTACACACACACCACATGTATATACAACACCCACACCACTCATATCTTGCACGTAAAAGACGCATACATAGTATGTCATATCACTTATTATGCACAAGAAACACAATACACATAAATATATGCACATGATACATACACCACACCACACTGCCCATACACCACAAATATACCACATGCACACCACACACACCACAGACACTCCCTTATGCACCTGCACATTCACATGCACACACACATTAATGCACTGCCCGAACCATACATGTCACACAGAAACACACATACATCACCCCACACCAGACACATACCTCACATATATAACACAGGCGTATGCACACACACACACCACATACATGCCATATACCTCACATATCAAACTTCCATCACATATACACCGTACATATATAGTACACACTCTCTCATATACACCACAAACACTGAACACACAGGCATACAATACATATATCAGAAACACACTGATATATATCACATGCATAACTACACAAAATAGCACACACTCACCCATTATGACAAGATACACCACAATTATAGCACATTATAGCACATGTCCCACATATATGCCAAACATTCATGAGATATATAACTGACAAACAGCAAATACACACACAAATGTACACAAGCAAATCTACAAAACAAATATCCACACATATCCACACATAAATACATAAGACAAACACACACCACATGTGCATACACAGCACAAACACCACAAACACCACACACAGCATGTGTGCCACACAAATACCACATAAACACAACTCTACATGGAGAAAAAACGCATCAGAGATATACCATCATCACAACTCACATGCCATACATATAGCACATATGAACACACATAAACCTACATAGCACTGAGACACCACGCACACTCCACACACACCACACGGATATTATAACCACACACACACTACATATGCCACACGTATCAGACATACAAAACACGCAAAAACACTGAAATCATAAAAACTTTAAACGGATACCACACACACCATACACATAACAATACACCAACAAACCACACATATACCAAACACCACCAGGTACGCAGGACATCACTAACCCCACAGCTCATGAGTGTGCTCCTTGCCTTAAGAGGCATGTAATGCAGTAAGCCTGTGCTCAAACAGTGGGTCTTGAGCAACAATCCCACCCCACAACCACCTACGATTCCCAGAAGAAAAGCCATAGATATCAACCAGGCAAAGCACTATGTCTCAGTATCATAGAGTCTACTTCCACACCTGCCTCTCCTGCTAGGCCTATAGAAATAAGTCCTTCAGAAGGGCATAGATCCTTTCCAAAGTGACACAGTGCTCCAGCGGTCAAGTTCTTGCTTTGGTGTACAGTGAGATTCCAGCACCTGCAGTGGATGTCAAAGTAACAGTGGCACAAAAAAAATGCACATGTGTTTCTTCGTACAAATGAAACGCGGATGGTGATGGTTTATATTTATGCCTTGGCCACCATGGGAAAACAAATATCACTGATCTCCCTGCTCTAACATGCCAGCCAGGATTTCCTGTGTCAAAATTTAAAAGAGCAGAATCTATACACTGAATGCAGTATGATGTGACTGCAACACCCCGTCATTGACGTAAGAGTTCATTGGTCCTGAAAACCATTCCTTCATTATAAGTTCACATTCACTGGAAAAACTTTATCCCCAAACATCCCGTGGTCGTAGATGTCTGATTGCAACATTGGGCAAGCACAGCACCGAAACCAAATTGTGTGCGGGAGCTAAATTTGCCAAGATAGAATGTGAGTCAGGACAGCAGGGTCAAAATGGAGTGCAAGACGAAAATATTCTGCTCAGTTACCCCCGTTTCTGCCAAATTTTTATGTAATTCTAGTTAACATACAGAGCAATATTGGTTTCAGGATTAAAATTCATTGATGCATCACTTATAGACAACACCCAGTGCTCATCATGACAAGTGCCCACCTCAGTAACATCACGCATGTATCGCATCCCCCACCCAGAAAAAGAAATCAATGAATCGCTCCCATTGAAAATTGCATCGAAGATACTTCGAAAGGTACTTTGAAATCAACCTGACTAAAGCGGTATACGATATGAACTCTGAAAACGTAGGAAGGTAACGGAAGGTGATACAAAGAAAAGAGAAAACATCCCATGCTCATGGTTTGGAAGTACATCATGGTTAGAATATCTAGAGTACCCAAAACAATATACACAGTTAATGCAATCACTATCGAAATACCACCTGCATCATTCACACAGGTACAACAAACATTCCTCAAATATGTCTGGAATTACAAAAGACCCCAAATCAGAGCCAAAATCATCCTGAGAAAAGAAAAGCTGGAGAATTCATTGTGGAACATATGCACTCAAAAGAAAAAAATGCAAAAAAACAATAAACAAAAAAAAAACCCCACAACCCTAATGATTTGTTGTGACCAAATCATGATTCCAAGAAGGCTTGTTTTTATTTTGTCTTTTTGTTCAACAGTAATTTCACACAAATATTTGCCATTCAAATGTTAAGAATTCAAAAAAAAAATAAGAGCAGAATGTGCAACCTTGAATATCTCCAAAGTTTCTTTATGACAATTTCCCATCAAAAGGGTTTCAAAATAGTCAAATCACCATTCTCAGGTGTTCGTTAGTAGAGTTTGACAAAATCCAACATCCACAAATTACAGACTGCCTTTCACATGAATGTAGGTATTTCTATATTGGGTCAGATTTCGTTGTCTGGAGATCACACAGAATTACTCAAAGTTACACCTTTGGAAGGCTTCCCCCTTTAGTCCAAAATGTTACATTAATGTCTATACAGCCGCATACATGAAACCAAAGGTGATGCGTCCCTGTGTGTTTAATGCAATCCAAAGAGAGGTTTCCCACTGAAAGCGATCAGGTTAGATGCGAAATAGAAGAGAGAATAGAAAACCCAGTTGCACTTGAGTGCAGGTGGTGCTGGAAAGAGCCCACCTCACTTCAGGAGCAAGAGGAGACAGATCAGGGGTCAGAGCCAGGAGCGACTGGTATGTCCTCAGTGAAAACAAACTCTAGGCAACTCCCATTCTGGTGGTGTGCTGCCACACAATTAGGTTATGATGTTGGGGAAGAAAGGATGTTCTGTTACTGAGAACGCAGGGCTAAGCAGTTTGATGGCCCATATGGTCACTCCCTGCTCTCTACCCACCTCATGTAATGCCAGAACTTCCTGCCTTCTGAGATAATGACGGTTTGCCTGTGCAAAGTCCAGACTTGGGAGTGGTAAGAATAGACAAGTAAACTCAAAAACTAAAAGAACAGAGCCCATGTCCACAAACTTGGGTGTGAGACAAGAGCCAGACAAGAGCCCCCAAACAAACACTGTTCAATCACTGACGGACACAGGGCTTTTGCACACAGGGCTCCTAAGTGTAGATGAAGGATGTTCCACTCATATCTGGCCCATTTACATTGGTGATGACATCAAACTTGCCTTGGGAAAAGTACTCGTGCCCTCCTGTGAAGCCCTCATGCCATTTTCATCTGAGATGCAGACATTTGGCACTCGTTTCATCCCTTCAGATTGCCTTGCTCTTTCACAAATGAGGATTTCATTAAGGGATATTCACAGACAAAATCTGACAGTGTTTTCTGATTGTAATCATGGAGTTTTGACTAGTTCCCGGTACCTGGAATAAGCTGGGCAACAGGAGTCCATGGAACTCTGCTGCAGGACGAAATTTGGCCAAAGGAGGCACAGGGCCTTTGACAGTGTTCAGCAGAAGAGGTTTGCAGGTAATCAGGGGCGGATGACATTGGGAAGCATGTGATCTCATTTCTGGAGCAAGGGCCTAGGGTCAAATACAGGAGATACAGGGCTCTCTTGTATAGACAGCTCCCAGTCGTTCCTGGGGAGACTGCACTAACACCGTGTGTCATCACATAGCAGTTAATTGCTGATGTAGAAAAGTAAAGGTTGACATCTTGCCAGGAAGAACTCTGTGTTTTGCAGGATACTCTTGGCCCGCAGCCATTGCCCTGCTCTAAGTCCATCCCTTTCAGTGAAGCCCGAGCTACAAACCTGAGTCACTCAGGGTTCATGCACGTCAAGTTCATTCACTGAGCAGGTTAGGACAAAAAAGTAGGCAAAGACTGAAATAACAGAGCCCGAATCTGCAGACTTGCCAGGAACAGGATCCAGCCTTGTTAGTCCAACTGCCTCTTTCCCAAGGGAGGCAGTGCAACTTGGGCACTTGTGACGGTTAGACACATGCCAGACCTTACTGAAGTTGGAGTGCATGACTTTTGCCTATGCAACTCCCTGGTATAGCTAGTGGATGTTCCACTTCCCTTCAAGCCACAGGACTTTCTTTCTCCTTGGACACCAAACTTGCCCAGGAAATTGTGTTCGGAACATTATCTAGAACTTCATTCACTTCTCATCTGAGATGAAGAACTTTCGCATTCGCTGTATCCTTTTCAATTCCCATACACTTCTAAGTTTGCGTTCACTGTGACACATTCAGTGCCAGAGTCTGGCAACAGTTCTCTCACATTTTAATTGTGGAGTTGTGCCAAGTTCCCATAACTTTGGAAAAGATTTTGGAACAGGTGTCCTTGGGGGATTGGCCGGATATGCCTTGGGAGCAGATAACAGTGAATGTATAAGGACTAAAAGCTCTAACCAAAAGACATAAAGTATCAGAACTGATTAAAAAAAAGAACAAGACCCATCTATTTGCTGTCTACAAGAGACTGATTTTAGACCTGAGGACACCTGCAGATTGAAAGTGAGGGGATGGAGAACTATCTATAATGCTACTGGAAGTCAAAAGAAAGCTGGAGTAACCGTACTTATATCAGACAAACTAGACTTTAAGTTAAAGGCTGTAACAAGAGATTAAGAAGGGCATTATATAATAATTACAGGGCCTATCCATCAGGAAGAGCTAACAATTATAAATGTCCACGTGCCGAATACGGGAGCCCCCAAATATATAAAATAATTAGTCACAAACGTAAGCAACCTTATTGATAATTGCAGGGGACTTTAATACCCCACTTACAATAATGGATACATCATCTAGACACAGAATAAAGAAACAAGGGCCCTGAATAATACATTGAATCAGATGGACTTGACAGATATATTTAGAACTCTGCATCCCAAAGCAACAGAATATACTTGCTTCTCGATTGCACATGGAACATTCTCCAAGATAGATCACATACTGGGTCACAAAACAGCCCTTACTAAGTATAAAAGAATTGAGATCATACCATGCACACTTTCAGACCACAAGGCTATGAAAAAGCCTTGATATCAACCACAGGAAAAAGTCTGGAAAACCTCCAAATGCATGGAGGTTAAAGGACATCCTACTAAATGACGAATGGGTCAACCAGACAATTAGAGAAGAAATTAAAAAATATATGGAAACAAATGAACATGAAACCACAACAATCCAAACCCTTTGGGATGCAGCAAAGGCAGTCCTGAGAGGAAAATACATTGCAATCCAGGCCTTTCTCAAGAAACACGAAAAATCCCAAATAAGAAATCTAACAGCACACCTAAAAGAACTAGAAGCAGAACAGCAAAGAAACTGCAAACCCAGCAGAAGAGAAATAATAAAGATCAGAGCACAAATAAACAATATAGAATTCAAAACAAAACAAAACAAAAACCCCACAGGAACAGATCAATGAAACTGAGTTGGTTTTTGAAAAAATAAACAAAATTGATAAACCTCTAGCCAGGCTTCTGAGAAAGAAAAGAGAGAGGATCCAAATAGATAAAATCACAAATAAAAAATGGATTTATTACAACCAATCCCTCATAATTACAACCAATTATCAGGGAATACTATGAAAAACTATATATCAACAAACTGGACAAACTGGAAGAAAAGGACAAATTCCTAAACACGCACACCACGCACTACCGAAACTCAAACAGGAAGAAATAGAAAATATGAACAGACCCATAACTAGTGAAGAAATTGAATCAGTTATCAAAAATCTTCCAACAAATAAGAGTCCTGGACCAGATGGCTTCCCAGAGGAATTCTACAAGACATTTAAAGCAAAGTTAATACCTATCCTTCTCAAGCTATTCCAAAAAATAGAAATGGAAGGAAAATGTCTAGACTCCATGTAAAAAGCCAGCATTACTTTGATTCCCAAACACCAGACAGAGACCCAACAAAAAAGGAGAACTACAGGCCAATGTCCCCGATGAACATGGATGCAAAAATGTTCAACAAGATACCAGGAAATCAAATTCAACAGCATATAAAAAGAATTATTCATCATGATCAAGTGGGATTCATTCCTGGGCTGCAGGGCTCGTTCAATATTCACAAATCATTCAATGTGATATATTACATTAATAAAAGAAAAGAACCATATGATCCTGTCAATCGATGCAGAAAAAGCATTTGACAAAATACAGCATCCTTTCTTAATAAAGACCCTCGAGAAAATCAGGATAGAAGGAACATACTTAAACATCGTAAAAGCCATTTATGAAAAGCCCACAGTTAATATCATCCTTCATGTGGAAAAACAGAGCTTTCCCTTGAGATCAGGAACACGACAGGAAAGTCCACTCTCACTGCTATTGTTTAACACAGTGTTGGAAGTCCTAGGGTCAACAATCAGACAACAAAATGAAATAAAAGGCATCAAAATCAGCAAAGAGGAAGTCAAACTTTCACTTTTTGCATACGACATGATGCTCTACATGGAAAACCCGACAGACTCCACTAAAAGTCTGCTAGAACTGATCCATGAATTCAGCAAAGTCTCAGGGTACAAAATCAATGTCCAGATATCAGTGCATTTTTATACACCAATAATGAAGCAACAGAAAGAGAAATAAAGAAACTGATCCCATTTACAATTGTACCAAGAACCATAAAATACCTAGGAATAAACCTAACCGAAGATGTAAAAGATCTGTATGTGGAAAACTATAGAAAGCTTATGAAGGAAATTGAAAAAGACACAAAGAAATGGAAAAACATTCCATGCTCACAGATTGGAAGAATAAACATTGTTAAAATGCCAAAACTACCCAAAGCAATCTACACATTCAATGCAATCCCAATCAATATTTCACGGGCGCTCTCCTCAAGGCTAGAACAAACACTCCTAAAATTTGTGTGGAACCACAAAAGCCCCTAAATAGCCGAAGTAATATTGAAGAAGAAAACCGAAGTGGGAGACATCACAATCCCAGACTTTAGCCTGTACTATAAAGCTGTAATCACCAAGACAGTATAGTATTGGCAAAAAGCAGACCAATAGAATAGAGACCCCAGAATTGGACCCACAAATGTATGGCCAACTAAGATTTGACAAAGCAAGGAAGAGTATCCAATGGAAAAAAAGTACCTTCAACAAATGTTGCTGGGAAAACCGGACAGCAATACGCAGAAGAATGAAACTAGACCACTTTCTTACACCATACACAAAAATAAACTCAAAATGGATGGAAGACCTGAATGTGAGACAGGAAACCATCAAAATCCTAGAGGAGAAAGCAGACAACAACCTCTTTGACCTCAGCCACAGCGATTTCTTCACACATCTTCAAAGGCAAGGGAATTAAAAGCAAAATGAACTATTGGGACCTCATCAAGATAAAAAGCTTCTGCACTGCGAAGGAAAGAATCAATGAAACTAAAAGGCAACCAAGGGAATAGGAAAAGATATTTGCAAATGACATATCAGACAAAGGGCTAGTATCCAAAATCTATAAAAAACTCACCAAACACCACACCCGAAAAATAATCCAGTGAAGAAATGGGCAGAAATGTGTGGCCAACCAAAACACTAGTTTATTTGAAGGTTCCCAGGGAGAATTCTTGTAGATAGGCTATGCCAGTGGTTAGGGGCAGATCCCACCTCCCCTGTGCGACAAGAGAAAGGGAAGGCAGATACCTATTTTCTAGGTTTGACCAATGCCCATTTGAAATGCAGGACCATGACTCACCTCATGGTGATTCCGATCCCATTGCTGCTTTTCTAACTTCTCCTCAGTTCACACACCAAGACCAACGTTCAAGACCAACCATACCAACCAAGGTCCAAGGATTGGAGTGAAGAACCAGGCCTTTCCTGAGTCAATGTAGAGCTCTCAGAGTCAGATTCCTGACAGGACAGCTAGCACGCCTGTCCCTGAGCCCTCGATGCATAGCAGGCCACACTATCGTGGGAATGGGTAGACACATGAACCCCAGACCCTCATTGCCTGAGATACCCTCGTTTGGAATAAAAGACAGTGAATGTGCACAGTGAACCGATCAGCACACAAAAAGCCTTTTGAATCAATGGTGCACCATAGCCTCGTTCAACCCTATTGATCATCACAGGAAAGCATATTCTTCATGACTGAGAATAACTGCTGCCCCTATCTCCCGACATGATGTGCAAAAGGACAAGAGAAGCCAAAGCTTCCCTCTATTTCTTAAGAGATAATGTGGGTCTCTTGCTCACAAGGCTCCAAGGGGCATCCTTTGAGGTACTCCTTTAGCCAACCCAACAAGGGTTCTTCTGATGCCTTAGCGAGCCAGCGTGCTAATATATTGTGCTGATCACACTGTTCTAAACATTACCCGATCTCCTTTAATGAAGAACTCTGGCCCTCGGTGTACCAAGTTTCATGACATTGCTTTCTTCACCACGGTTCCTCTTGGGATCCCCACAAATTCAGTTGCCCAGAGTCATAGCACTGGCTCCCAAATGTGCAATGTGGACTAGCCCTTGTGTCTGTGGGACAGGTTGAGTAAAAAGGGGCCCTGGCATTTTGGTTTCAGGATTCCGTGGACATCCAGAGCCTTAGGCCATTCGAAGGGGTCCAGCTGAGAACTGTTTCTGTGGAGGCTGAGCCACATGTAACTGAGGGAAGCTGGCCTCGATGCCCATAGAAAATTAAGTTTAACATGCCCTTGCAAATGGATCACATTCCCATTGGATGGAAATGGTGAACATACATTGGTCTACTGGAGCCATTCCCTTTCCTTCTTGTCATTCTGACTCAGTCTGTGTTCACCCTTCTGAGCCATGGAGCTGGCACTGACACAGAGGGCACCAAAGGATGAGGTTCTGTTGCCCACTCAGTCCCTCGCTCAGTGACATCCATGAGCAAGGCATATCCGAAAGGAGAATAGCCCTCCAATTCCTGGGCTTGGTGATTGGCTGTTTGTAGCAAGGGGTGGGGGAGGCTAGCCAGCTTGCCTCATTGTTCTGCCTGATGGAGGAGCCTTCCTTCTGAAAAGCAGACAGTTCACACAGGAGTGGGAGTCTCCAGAAGCTGGTCAGCACAAGAAGAGCCCTTTACAGGAAGAGGGCCCCAAATGCCCCTTTCCACACTTTGGAGGAAGACCTGGGAGCCTTTGACTACAGCACTGTCACTGCTTACTCCATTCAATGATTGGAAATGTGAGAAAAGCAAAGTCCAGGACTCTCTAGGTCCTTCTGAAGGAAGAACGCAGGCCTGTTGCTCCCATGGTCCGAGATGCGGACGCTAGATGGCGATGTTGCCTAAGGCTTCTAGTGTTTCTTCTTTTTCCCATAGCCAGGTTGCCAGGAGCTGGTGCTGGACCCTTCTCCACATAATTCCCCTTTCAATCTCTGAAGACCTCTGACCCTCCTTATCCACCGTAATACATCTTTGCTCTCTTGTAGAAACAAGGTTCTTCCCACAATCTGTTCAGAGTCAGTGTCTCATGGTCGTATCCTCTGCCTTCCACCCGGAGTCTGACTCAGTCCTTGAGACTGTGAGAGAGATTTTGGCCACAGGGCTCCATCTTCAGTAATTCATTAGATTCCAGAAGTATGTGGCTCTCGATAGGCCCAGGAATTTTTAGTTGCCCAGTAACGGATGTTTGTGTGAAGACTGTGCCAGAGATTTGGGCAGGGAGCTGGCCTCCTTTTTGCCAAGGGCCAATGAAGGAAGATACCTTCTTTCCAAGTGGGTCTCAATTACCACCAAAAATGTCAGGCTTGGGGCACCACTTGGGTCCATTTCCTTCCCCTATCTTTATTTCTGACTTTATTTCCCCTTTAAAAGCCACGGAGCCATCAGTCACTCAGCTGGCACCCCTGGGTAGGCATCAAATTACCACTCTGCTTCTGTGCTCAGGGAGAGCTCTCAGGCTCTGATCTGACAAAGGAAAGATGGCCTTCAGACCCTGAGTGCTGGTTGCTTGGCTTGCTGGGGTATGGGAGGTGAGGGGGAGCCACCTTCCTCCCTGAGCTGGGTGATTGATTTGCCTTCATTCCAGGAAGAACACAGTTTGTACATGGGCAGTATGGACCAGGCCATGGTCAGTACAGGAAGAGTCTTGTCCAGCAATAGGGAACCAAGTCCTTGTTCCAGACTCCTGAGCAAGAGCCAGTAGAACCCAATAGCGACACCTCCAGTACTGCTGCCTCCGTCAACTGCTACAAAAAGTTGGAGGGACAGACATAGCCAGAAATCTCTGGCTCCAATAGAATGAATGGAGGTTTCTTACTGACAGGGCTTTCAGTGTGCCCTTTCAGAGGGTGCCCTTTTCCTAAGCTCATGGGCATTTCTATTTCCAGATACAAGCAGCTTGATAGGAGACTGTGCTGGGTACTTCATTCTCAGCATTCTCCAAATCTCAAGTGTGATGAAGAACTCAGAATCTGTGTCTCCATTTCGACCACTTAGCCTTTTTCGTCCAAAGGGTTTCTGCATGGACTTTATGCAGAGCCAGTGTCTTAGAGTAATATCCTTTTCTTTCAGCTTGGGACTTTGGCGGTGTCCGTTGGATGGTGATATAGGTCTTCCTTTGTGGCCACCCCCACACCTAATGTGTGTAAAGATACCCAGGGAGAGTGCTTGAGGGTAGTCGAAGCCAGTGGTTAGGGGAGGATCCTGCCTCCTGTGTGGGAGAAGAAGAAGGGATGATAGACATGTGCCCCTCTTTGATTTGACCCATGCCGATTGGGGTGCAGAACTTGGACTCAACTTCCTATCCCGTTGCTGCTTTTCTCACCTGGTCACAGTCACCCACCAAGACCGAGGGGCTGCCCTGTCCACAACCAAATTCCAAGGATTGGAGGTGAGTTTCCAGTACTTCCCGAGTCAATAGAGGGCTCTCAGAGTCTGATGTCCCAGAGGTCAGCTGACACTCTGCCCCGTAGCTCTTGTTGCTGAGCAGGGTATTATAGCAAGAGTAAGGAATTGCTCTTCCTTGGCAACAAGGTTCTCCCTGGAATCTTGTCAGAGTCAGTGTCTCAGAGTTATGTCTCTTCTTATTCAGTGAGGAGTCTGGTACAATCCTGGTGAGGGTGTGAGGGGTTTGGCCACGGAGGCCGTGGGCATTGGGTTTCAGACTTTGTGGACATCACCAGGCCTAGGGCATCTAGCACTGCAGGTGTCCAGTGGAGAACGCTTGTGTGTAGGCAAGCCCGAGGTTTGAGGAAGGGAGCCGGCCTCCTGTCTGGATCGAGACTGAATTCAGAAAGAGATCTCTTTCCTAGATGGGCACCACTCCCTTTGGAGATGCAGAACTTTGGCACTGCTGGCTCGCACTCATCCCCATGCCATCGCTGCTTTTCTAGTTAGGTCTCTGTTCACATTCCAGGAACATGGGGCTGTCACTTACACAGCCATGGCTGTATGAATGTTGCCAGTTTCCCAGTCAGTTGCTGAGGAAATTGAAGGCTCTCTGGGTCTAATATCCCAAAGAAAACCCGGCCCTCCCATCCCAGAGCCCATGGTGCTGATTAGCTGGCTAGGGAATGCACGAGCACGGGTAGCCAGTTGGCCTCCCTCCCCTCACTAATGGCGACCCCCTTCCTTTGGAAGGACAGCAGGTTTTCGTGTGGGCGGGATGCTCCAGGATCTGGTCAGTACAGAAAGTATCTTTGGATGGAATACCGCACCAAGTCCCACTTCCAAATACTTGCTCATCTGCCAAGAGCACAACGCTGCTACAGCTGTATCACTGCTGCCCCTCTGGACTGATGGCAAGGACAGGACACCAACCCAGAGCCAGGTCTTTCCCTCTGATGCTGAAGGAAGAATCTGGGCAGGCTTCTTGCGGTCAGGGCTTTCGGGTGGAACTTACAGATGGTACCATTTGCCAAAGCCTACAGATGTTTCTCATTCCCGAGGTGTCAGTCAGCGAGCTGAGGAAGTTTGTGCTAGTCACGTCACTCTCCACTTGATCTCATTCTTATCCCTGATGCAGAACTCTGGCCCTTCCTCTATCCATTTTCACCCCTTTGCTCTGTTTTCACTCTGAGCCCTCCCTGGGCTCCATTCCATGTAGGTGTCTTAGAGTCATACCCTGGGCCCCCAACTGGGGATTCGGGTCCATTCCCTGTGACTGTGGCACATGTTTGACCAAAGGGCCCTTGGCTCTTCAGCAGGATAGTCCTTCCTGTATGATGGTTTGTCTCTGCGTAAGACTCTCAGGACTCAGAGTTCTGGCCAAGTAGGCCTGTAGTTTTGTGTTTGTTTTTGTTTTGCCACAGGGACAGACCCTCAGACCCTCTCAGGCTTTCAAGCATCTTGAAAAGACAAGAATAAGTATAAAATGGGAAGTTGTTGCAATATGTGAAGGACAATCAGGGCAAGATCGATTTATTGCAAACCAGTGCAACCTTCATGATATGTGAACAGGCAAGGCAACCCTGGTCTAGTATCTCCCTCTGCATTTCTTCCAGGCATATTGCACACTGGCCAACATCTTGACTCAGTTTATCCTCATTATGGGTTATTCCTGGCTTGTTCAACACATCACATCATGCATAGCCCTTTCATGTGAGGGTACATGTGTGGGAGCACATTAGTCCTCCAACGTGGGATGGGAGAAGTGAACTGGTATGGAGGCAAAGGCCAGGTGCTGCCCTCGTGGGTTCCACCCTATCTGCCAGTCCCTGCCTGCTGCCATTGTTTTGGGGGCTCTTGTCAACCTCGTCTTGCCAGCCAGAACTGTTACCCTTGCTGCTGTTGAGTATGCTGAAGGAGGACAGGGCTGCACAGGCCAATACCATGGTTGCCACACCATGACCACAGGGTGGTTTTGCAGGGCCACTGAAGCACCTATGGCACTGCCTAATGCACAGGGCTGTTCATGCCTTGGCACCTGACCTAGAAACCTCCTTGTGGTCGTGCCCTGCACCCAGCACTGCCTGTGATCCTGCTGGCCCCTCTGCCCCAGCTGGAAGGAAGGTAAATCCATGTCTGAGTAAGTGCAAGTGCTGCCATTAGCAGTGGGTGGGCTGCTTTGCTTGGTGCCCACCTTCCATATGCACAGGCTTCTGTGAAAACCTATCCCTGGGCACTGGCTGAGTAAGTGACTTCTAAGTCTCAATGGGGACAATGTTAGACCTAGGGCCAAGGCCAGGGAGTGGCCATAAGGAGGGCCAAAGATCAATATTGCCAGTGGCACTAGGATCAATCTGGTAAGGGGCTATGCAACTTCACGTCCCCTCAACTAAGAAAGGAGGCCAGTTCCTTTCCCAGCCCTCTGGCCCAGTTGAATTGCAAACATTCCCTTCTGGGCCCTTCCAGTGCCCTAGGCCTCTGAATGCCTGCGTGGTTTTGACACCCACCTGCCAGGGGCCCTGTGGCGAAACCTGCAGAGTCTCAACAGGATCCCCAACAGAATGCCGAGGATATTCTGCTGAGAGACGACATGCAATGGACCCCAGAGAGGACCTGGTTTGGAAACAGAGCAAAAGGGTGAAAATGGATCCATGGAGGGCCAGAGTTCTTCATTAGGGATGAGAATGGGACGATGTGGAGAATGAAGTGACTAGTGCCATTTTCTAGCAAGCTGGCTGTCTCAGGAAGAAGCAACACCAGTGGCCTTTGGTGAAGGGAGGCCCCTACAGGCTACACCTGGGAGGCCTGTCAGCAAGGGGGCTAGAGTCTTCCCTCAGAAAGAGACAGAAAGCCCTGCCTTTGGGTGTGTTTCTTGCCCTTTCCCAGTAGTAGACAGGGGCGGCAGGGACTCAGCTGTGCCTGATGATCAAGTGGTTAGACCCCAGCCTGGTGCAGTATTCCTTTCAAAGTCCCTTTGTGCCCTGACCAGGACCTGGAGCACGGTGCACATGCACGAATCATCTACTCTGCAGGATGAAGGCATCTCTGTCAGCCAGGGGAGGGAGGCCAGCTGGCTACCCATCCCTGCAATGACTCCAGCTGACTAAGCACCAAGCCCCCAGCAACAGAGAGGCCTGCTTTCCTCTGGGATTCCAGACACTGAGAGCTGTCCATTGGCTCAGGAACTGACTGGGCATGCCACACCAATGTGTGCACCCGGGCTGTGCACCTGACACAGCCCGATGGGTCCTGGAATCTTCCTGTTGAAACACAGGACGTTCTTCTGAGGCTCTTGCTCCTCATGGCTCCCAGGTAGCCCCAATTTGAACAGAGAGCAATCAAATGCAAATGGGCACTTGGAGGACTAAAGTTCTTCCTTACAGAACAGAATGGGCTAAAGTTAGAATGAAGTGCCTACTCTGGTCTCCTGGCAGGCTAGCTGTCCGGGGTGTAAGAGGCACTTGAGGGCTGGTGTCAAAGGAAACCTCCATGGGCTACACCTGAGAGTGATATTCTGCAGTAGCTGTGTACTCTTCCCTCAGAAACAGAGGGGAAAGGGGTTTGGGTGGTTTCTCCTGTCCTTCCTATCAGGGAATAGATGCAGCATTGATTCAGAGCGAGGGCTTCCCGTTGCCAGCAGGTGATCAAGTGTTTGCAACCTGGACCTGATGCAGTAGATCTTGAAAGGGCCCTCCCTTTCTGTGCTGACCAGGTCCCGAGCCCTAATGTGCATATGGGAGTCATCGGTGACACAGAATGAAGGCATCTCTGCACTTCACTGCACTCACCAGAGCTGGCCATGTACCAAGCACTCAGGGACAAGAAGACCATCCTTCCTCTGATATAAAGGTACTGTTTGCTCTTACGGAGCACAGGACCGGAGCACAGGAAGTTTAGCACCAATCTTTGGGCTCTGCTTGTGTGAAGTGAGTGGAAGCCCAGTTGTCCCTGAATGTGACCCAAGAATTAGGAAACAGCGAATTGGTGGGGATGGCTACAAGGGAGGCCAAGGCTCTACATTACACATGGGACTTAGGTTATGCTGCTGTGCACATCTATCTTCTTTCTCCCAGCTGCATGTGTAAGGCCAGTCCCTCCCTAAACCTCTGGGACTGCCTACACGCATCCAGCCATACACAGCTTGGCACCTTCCTATGCCCTAGGCCTCATTGTGCACAGAGTTCTAACGGGATATTAGAAGGTGTCCTGTTGCCAGTTTATTCAGAGTCCCCAGGACTCAGCCAGAGCCCCCAGTTTAAAGTGGAGGATATTGCTCTGAGACACGGACTCTGAATGGACTCCAGTGAGACCCTAGTTTGAAAAAACAAAGAGCAAAATGATGGAAATAAATACACAGAGAGCAAAAATGCTTCATTATAAATGAAAGCAGGATGAAGCTGAGAAGGGAGTGCCTAGCACAATCTCCCAAGAAGCTAAGTGTTGTCTGTAGTAAGAAACACCTGTGGGCTGGGGCAAAGGGAACCATCCATTGCCTACACCTGGGTGCCCGGTTGGCATGAAGCCTACACTTTTTGTTCAGAAAGAGAAGGAAGGCTTCTTACCTGGGCTCCTTTGAATGCCCTACCCCTGAGGGCAAGGAAAGAGCAGTGATTCAGTGGTAGCAGGTCCGAGATCCCATTGAGGCTCTAGGTTTTGTAACCAAGTCACGATCCAGTATTCCCTGTGAGGGCTTTTTTTTTTTTTTTTTTTTTTAATTGAATCATCCTGCAGTCCACTGTGCATGCCTGACCCATCTGCCTTAGAGAATGAAGATATTTCAGTCAGCCAGGGGAGGGAGGCAAGCTCCATGACAGAGATTACCAGGGCCAGTCAAGCAACAAGGGCTCATGGACAAGAAGGTAAATGTTCCCTGGGATAAAGTAACTGATTGCCTCACATAGCACAGGCCCAGAGTGGTAGTTCATCAGAAACTGTTGGCTGTGTGGCTGACAGACCAATTCCTCCTGTTTGTGACCCATGACCTAGTTATGAAAACAGAAAATGGATGGGGATGGCTATAAGGAAGGCCAAGCTTCCTGAGGAGGTTAGGATAAAGCTGGAAATGAAATGTTTAACATAGTTTCTCCTTCAACCAGAAATAAGGCCAGCTCCCTCCCAAACCCTGGCATTTCCTACACATGGACACTCTGCTGGGCACCTTCAAGGGCCCTATGCCTCCCATTGTCCACACACTTCTGAAAGGCACATAATGAGGGGTCCTGTGTCCCAACTATGCCAGAGACATCAGGACTTTGCCAGATTCCCCAACTTAAAGGAAAGGATATTTCTCTGAGACACTGTCTCTGAATTGCACCCAGGGAGAAACGACTTTGCAAACAGTAAAAAGTATTCATTGAAATGGAAATATGGAAGGCAAAAGTGCTTCATTATTGGTGAGAATGATCACAGAGTAGAATGAAGTGTCTAGAAGGACAATTTCCTAGCAATGTCCTGTCTAAGGAGTAAGAAACTCCTGTGGCCAGAGACAAACTAAATCTCTAAAGGGAAACCTCCTGAAAGCCCAGTCTGCAAGAGGTCTCCATATTTCCTTCTGAAAGGGAGGGAAAGCTTCTGGCTTTAGCTGTTTTTCCTGTCCTTCCCTACAGGGGATAGAAGCAGCAGAGATTTGGGGGTAGTAGGTCCATGCCCCAGGCTTTTGCTCAAGTGTTTGGAAACATTCCTGTGGCCCATTAGGTTTTGAATTGCCACTGTATGCACTGACTAGGTCCTGGAACATACCTCGTATGCATGGAATATGTGCTGTTTAGAATCTGAGACCAGGCACTAAGTGCTCTCTGACAGCATGGCAATCTCTCCTGTGTGTTGTCAGAAGAGTAAAAGGGGGTACCTAGGTGACTCAGTCGCTTAATCCTCTGGCTCTTGGTCTTGGCTCATGTCATGATCTCACAGTTTGTGAGTTTGAGTCCCATGTTGGGCTTTGTGCTGACAAATCAGAGTCTGGAGCCTACTTCAGATTCTGTGTGTGTCTCTCAGCCCTTCCCCCTACTTGCACGCTCTCTCTCAAAATTAAATATTTAAAGAATTTGAAAGAGAAAAAGTTGGGGCTCTTGGGTGGTTCAGTTGGTTAAGCATCAGATTATCACTAAAGTCATGATCTCATGGTTTGCAATCTCGACCCCCACATCAGGTTCTCTTTGTCAGCATGGAGCCTGCTTGGGATCATCTGTCACTCTTTCTCTACCCCTCCTTGCCTGCAGACACACTATCTCTCTTTCTCTCTCAAAAATAAAAATAAACACAAAATAAAGAGGAAAAGGGACAGTGTTCCTATGAGAGATGAGAATGGGATAAGTCTGAGGGTGAAATGACTAGTACAATCTCCTGGCAACCTGACTGTCTCAGCAATAAGAAACACATGTGTGCTAGGGCAAAGGGAAACCCCCACTGTTTAAAGTGGGAGCCCACATGGCAAGATGCCTATATTCTTACTTGAAAAAGAGAAAGAAAGCTTTGGGATTTCATTTTTCCCTTCCCATCCTATCAGTGGATAGAGGCAGCAGTGATTCAAGGGCAGTTGGTTTGTGCTCAAGTGTTTAGAACTGGGCTGTGGGGCAGGAGTTCTTGAAAGGTCTCTTTCTGTGCTAAGCAGGTCCTCAATACTGCCCAGGGGTGAACCAACTGCTCTTCAGAGTGAAAGCATCTTTAACAGCCATAAAAGGAGACAGGTTGGTTAACCATCATTTCTTTTATTAACCAGCCGAACTCCAAGTACTCCCAGGAAGGCAATCTTTCCTTTGGTGAGATATCAAAAACTGATTGCTCTTGGTTAGCACAGACCAGAGTCAGAGCTCATTAGGAATGGCTGGGCACTCACTATGTGGGGGACAGCCCCATTGCCCTTGTCAGGGACTCAAGACATACTTATCAATACAGCCAGGGAATTGGAATAGCTACACACAGGGCCAAAAGTTTTCATTTCAGCTGAGAATGGGATAAAGCTGAGAATGAACTATCTAGCTCCATGTTCCTCTTGTCCCAGAAGTGAAGATAGCTCCCTCCTGACACCTCTGACCCTGACTACACACCAGCATTCCTGCTGGGCACCTTGAAATGCCCTGGGCTTATCTTTGTCCACAGAGTACTGAGAGGCCATTTTTGAGGGACCCTGTGGCCCAGCATATCCCCGAGTGACAAGAACTTGGCCAGACTCCCTAGTTCAAAGTAGAGGAAATGGCTCTGAGACACTTTGCCTCAAGGGACAACAGGGAGAACTGAGCCTGAAAAAGCAACAGGGTGGAGGAGAATACACAGAAGTCCAAAGTTCTTTATCAACAGGAGAGAATGGGTTATATCAAAAACTGAAGTGACTAGCACACTCTCCTGGCAAGATGGTTGTCTCAGGAGTAAGAATACTGTGTAGCCTAGGACAAAGGGAAACCTCCTGCATTGTTCCTTCAGAAGGAGAGGGAAAGTTTCTGGCATTGATTTTTTTTTTTCCCCTGACCTCTGAGGCAGTCATGCTACACAGTTACCAGTTTCTGGCTTGTGGCTGACCCTCAAGTATTTGGAAAAGTGGCTCTGTTGCACTGGTCCTCAAATGGGCTATTTCTGCACATTCTTCAGGTCCTGAAGAATACTGCAAATGGGTGAACTGTCTGTGCTTCAGATGAAGGCATCTGTAGCAGCCAGTGGTTGGAGTTCTGCTGTCTAACTATTACCACGACAACTCCAGGCTTTCGAGCACCAAGCCATCAGTGACTGTGGTCAGTGCATCTTTTTGTGTATCAGAAACTGAATGCTTTCAGTTAGAATGGGAGCAGCGTGAAAACTTTCCACCAATCCCTGGTTTGTCACTGAGTTATTGACAGACTCACTGTGCCTAGGGGGGACCGAGATATAATTCGACAAAGCACAGAGGATGGGGCACCTGGGTGGCTCAGTCGGTTAAATGGCTGACTCTTGATTTCAGCTCAGGTCATGATCTCATGGTTGTGAAGTCTAGCCCCACATGGGCTTTGTCCTCACAGTGTGGAGCCTGCTTTGGATCCTCTGTGTCCCTCTTTTTGCCCCTACCCCACTCATGCTCTCTCTCTCTCTCTCTCTGTGTTTCTCTTTCATCAAAAATGAGAAATGTTTAATAACAAGTTTCAAAAAAAGAAAGAAAATCAGTGATGGAATGGAAATGGCCAAAGTTCTTCCTTTCCTATGAGAAAGGGATCAAGCAGAGAATAGAATGACTAGTATAATCTATTTGAAGCTGGCTGTCTTCCGAATAGGAAGCACATCTGCACTGGGGAAAGGTAAAAACACCACTGGTTTTACCTGGAAGCTAGTCCGGAGGAAACCTTCATCTGGAATTCAAGTGAGAATGGGGTACATGTAATGTAATGTAAACATGTAATGTATGGCTCAGTGTTTTCTTGTTGCAGAAGGAGGACTGCTTTTCTCCTAACTCCTCTCAACCTGCCTACAGGCAAACATTCCATGCTGGGCCCCTCAAATGCACGAGGTTTCCTGATGTATGTATGGTTATAAAACACATGTGGTGCGAGGCCCCATAGCCCAAAGTATCCCAGAGTCCAGAGAACTTGACCCAAGCCCTCAGTTAAAATGAGCCAGAATTGGTTTTAAAATCTGGCCCCAAATGCCTACCAGAGGAAACCTAGTTTGAAAAAAAAGACCAAAAATGGACATGGATACACAGAGGCCCAAAGTTCTTTCTTACAGAGGAGAATTGGATAAAGCAAAGAATAAAGTGACTAACATAATCTCAAGTGTAAGACACACCAATGGTTTGGGCCCAGGGAAATGTCCATTGACTACACCTGATGCCCCTATCGCAAGAAGTGTTCATCCACAAGGTTGGTAAGCCAGGGATTCTTCTGGCCATTGCCCTTTCTCCTGCCCTTTCCATCAAGTATAGATGCAATATTCCTTCAGTGATTCAAGGTCAGTCTCCCTTCGGACCTTCAAGTGTTTGGAACCAGGCTCTGGTGGAGGAGTCTTTGCCTGGGCTCTTTCTGCACTGACCCATGTCTGGGAGCAAACTGCCCATCTGAGAGCCTTCTGCTTTTCAGAATGAAGGCAGCTCAAGGAGCCCGGTGAGGCACACAATCAGGGCAAACATTCCCATGCCACCTGCAGCCTGTCAAGCACCACACCTTCAGTCCAAGGAGAGCAATATTCTCTTTGTGATGTCAGAAACTGATTGCTCTTGGTTAGCGCAGGCAGTGACGGGGAGCTCTCAATTAATCCTTGGGTGCTTTTTTATGTGAATGACAACTCCATCTCTCCTGTGTGTGACCCAAATCCTCCTTAGAAAATCCTCAAGGGGGGGGTGGCACCTGGGTGGCTCAGTTGGCTAAGCATCCGACTTCGGCTCAGGTCATGATCTTGCGGTCTGTAAGTTCGAGCCCCGCGTCGGTCTCTGTGCTGACAGCTCAGAGCCTGGAGCCTGTTTCAGATTCTGTGTCTCCCTCTGTCTCTGCCCTTCCCCCACTCATGCTCTGTCTCTGTCTCTGTCCCTCTCTCTCTCTGTCAAAAATAAACATTAAAAAAAAATCCTCAAGGGGATGGGAACTTATGGGGGTCCAGAGTTCTTTATTTTTGGAGAGATATAGGATATAACAGAGAATGCGGTACCTAGCTTCTTTTCCCCTTTCTGCAGAACTGAGGCTGGCTCCATCCCCCTCCTCTGTCCCTGTCTACATGCAAATATTCTGTCCTCTGCTGCTTCCAATGCCCTATGTCTTTGTGGCCAGTGGTAAGGCTGAAAGGCAAGCCCTGTGGGTGGGCCCATGTTGCCCAACTTTTCTCCAAGTTGGGAGGACGTGGCCCGACACCCCACCTGACAAGAGACAACATGGCTTTTACATTCTGGCCCTGAATTCCCACAGTGAATGCCTAGGTAGAAAAAGTGCCAGGGGATGGGAATGGAGACATCGATGGCCCAAGTTCGTCACTGCAGATGAGGACAGCATAATGCTGAGAGTGAAATGAGTAGCTAAGCTCCTTCTGGCCCCACAAGGGAGTCCATCTCCCTCCCAGCTCCTCTGGACTTGGCCTATGGGCAGAAATTCTGTTCCGGGCACCTTGCGGTACCTTAGGCCTCCCTTTGTCAATAGAGTTAGGAAAGGCAGGTCTCAAGGGGCCCCATTGCTCAAGCTATCCCTGAGAAAGTAGAGCTCAATACGACTGTCCAGTTAAAAGCAGAAGAGATCTCTCTTGGACACTGGCTGGGAATCTCTCACAGGGAAGACCTAGTTTGAAAAAGGGAAAAATGATAGAAATGGATAGAGTGCCAAATTTCTCCTTATCAAATGAGAATGGAATAAATCTGAGAATGAAGTGACCATTACACTCTTTTGGCAAGCTGGCTGTCTTGGGAATGAGAAACACCTCTTGGCTGGGGCTAAGGAATTCTCCATTGGCTACCCTGGCAACTGAAAGAGCAGACCTACGCCGGCCGACTCCATCTTGTTCTGTGTCCTCCATCTTGAGTGACTATGTCCCTGACATGGCCCCCTTTCGGGGGAAAATCGCAGAAACCTCAGACCACGCCTCCTCCCCTTGAGTAACCTCCTGCTCACCCGTTCAAACTTCCCGATCAAAACACGCCCGGCAACCTGCGTAACGGGACTCCGACCCTTTCCCAGCCAATCGGCTGAGGCCACGACCCTTCACCAGCCAATCGGCTAAGGCCACAACCATTACCTCACCAACTGCCCCTAGACCCCTATAAAACCTTTGTGCTTTTGAAACTCGCTGGCTCTCTCCGGCATCTCACCGCTGCGTGGGTGCAGGTAGGGGATTGAGCTCGAGCTAGCTCGAATAAAGGCTCTTTGCTTTTGCATCGGACTCGGCTCCCTGGTGGTCTTTGGGGATCACGAATTCTGGGCATAACAGCAACCACTTTTGCAAGAATTCTTCCTCTGGGATGTCAGAAAGGGATGAGAAGCCTCTGGCACTGAGTGAATTTCTTACTCTGACCCACAGTGGAGAGTGACCAGTGGTTTTGGTGTAATGGGTTTTGACACTTACGTTTTTTGAATCAGGCTCTGTGGAAGTATTCCTTCAACAAGCAATGCCCTGGCCACTTCTGGAAGCTAAATGCCCATCTGGGAACCATTTGCTTTTCCATATGAAGACATCTCAAGCAGCCACAGGAGACAGGCAACCTGGGTAACCACCAATACCAAGCCCCACAAGGTCAGTCATAGATAGTTAATCATTATTTGGGGATATCAGAAACTGATTGCTCTAGGCTAGCATAGGAATGCAGTGGGAGCCGGCCACCAATCCCGGGCATTCGCTGTGTGAGTGAAAGCCTTACCACATTTCAATGTGACTCAAGACCTCCTTAGAAAAACAGCTAGGGGATCAGAGTGGATACATGATGGGTCAAAGGTCTTCATTTCTGCAGAGAATAGGATAAAACTGAGAGGAAACTGACGTTCCCTGTTGCTCTTCTGCCCACAGTTGATGATGGTTCTTCCCAATTCTCTGGCTTTACCTATACACCAACATTTTGTCTGGCACCTTCAAGTGCCCTATGTCTTTTTCTTGGCAAGTCCCAAGGGGCTTTTTGCCCAACCTATGCCAGAGTCAGGATGACTTGGCCAGTCTCCCCAATTAAAATGAGGGGACATTGCTCTTAGGTCTGGCCTTGAATTCCCCATAGTGGGGACTTCAAAAAAAGCAAGGGGATGGGAGTGGGTACCCAGAAAGCCAAAGATCTTCATTTCACATGAGAATAGGATAATTCTGGGAAGAAAGAGAATAGCACAGTCTCCTACCAAGCTCGCTGTTTTCTGAAGGAACAAACACATGTGGGCTGGGTAAATGGGAATCATCCATCTGCTTCATGAGGGAGCAGAAGGAAAGCTGAGGGCCAAACACAAGCTAGCATTACCTGACCACCCCCACATAAGATATGTGTGACATTCCTCAGGCACTCCTGGCTGCCCAAGGGCAAAGAAAATGACAGAAAACAAATGGAGACTCCATCAATGGACAAGTATCTTAGTAAATCACAAGAAAAAGGCAGAGGCATTGTGAGACCCAAGGAATTTAACAAAAACCCCCTACCCCTGGACAAGCAGAGCAAGACTAACCCCATTTTGTGCTACACCCACCATCTCATGTATAACCCCCACATGACCTACTTATTGCTTAAGACAATCCCCCACCCTAGTCAAGCCGCTGAGCACACTCTTACTGGAAACCGGCTCATACAGGAATGCGGAACCCCTAACCGCCAAAGAATGTAAACTCCGCCTTTTGCCCGCCAAACTTGCGTGCCAATTCTGACCAGAGTGATAGGCTAGTTCAAACAGTTACTATAGAGTAAATTGTAATTCATTTGGCCACCTGCGTGCAGACTGACATGACTATGCAACTTTCTGTGTGTGTTACAATCTCATTAGCCACTGGCCCCTATAAAACTGCTACGCCTCTTAACCTAGGGGTCCAAGTCCCTGCTCCGCTGTGTCGGGTATACTTGGGCCCAAGCTCGAGCTTGCAAATAAACCCTCGTGCGTTTGCATCGGTATCGGCTCCTTGGTGGTCTCTCGGATTCGAAATCAGGGGCATTACAGCATAATCTCCAGAAACCTATAGACCCAGTTTCCTAGAGCCCCAACATCACCCTGCCCTCCATAGTGATGTGAGTAACAAAGGCAAGAAGGAAATGGCATATAAAACTGAATTTCCTGGGGTGCCTGGGTGGCTGAGTCTCTTAAGCCTCAGACTTTAACTCAGGTCAGGATCTCAGTTTCTGTGAGGTCCACAGGGGCTCTACTGACAGCTCAGAGTCTGGAGCCTGCTTCAGATTCTGTGTCTCCCTCTCTCTCTGCCCCTCTCAGGGGCGCAAATTCTCTCTTCTCTTTCTCTCTCCATCTTTCTCTCTCAAAAGATATATAAACATTAAAAAAAAATAAACTTCATTTCCTTGTTGCCTTCAGCCTATTCACAAATACTTGAGGCTAGTAGAGTCAAATGTTTCTCCAGGGATTCCCTTCTGTCTTAACGTCAATGTTCTGCTAGAGGGAAAAACCATTTTAGCTTGACAATAGCTAGGCCTCCAGCAATCTGTGAGTCATTAGCATATGAAAGTCTCCTTGTAAACTTGACATTTGACTTTACCTTGCCCAAGCCCTTGGTATATATATAGGCTTCCTTCACATTAATAATAACAATAATAACTAAATCGGAAGAAACACACTGAGGGCCAAAGTTGTTCACTCAGGTTAAAATGGAACGAAGCTGTGACTGCTGACATGAGCACCATTTCCTAGGCAAGCTTGCTATCCTGAGAATAAGAAGGAAACACCGGGGGGGGGGGGGGGGCGGGGGGGCTGGGATGAAAGGAAGCACCAGTCACAAGAACATTGCATACTGACCTAGATAAGGCAGAAAGGCTTCTGGATCTTGCCTTACTCTTCCATTCAGTAGGTGGGGGCACTCGTGAATTTTGGCTTCTTTGTCCTGGCTGGCAGCCATGTCTGTGGAATTAGGTGGTGGTCCGAGAGTCCTTGAATGGACTCTCTTCCCTGACCACCTGGGGAAGAACAATGCTCATGCTCCAACTTTGGTCTTCTCAGAATGTAGTGTAATAGGTCAACTTATAAGATATCAGAAAGCGTATTGTATATAAATTTGGCTTAAACTCGCCTTTCATGAATAATTGAGATAAAAGGCTTATGTAATTCCCGATTAGGGTTATCAGAAATTACTAACCGCCCTATTTCGCTTCTGGGACCTCGTCTGCTTGCTAAATAGATAACTTAGGATGCAAACGCTCCCCCACCCCCTCTACCAAGATCTGGCCTAGGCAAGACCAACACGTAAAAAGTCACATTCTCGCTGTCCTACAGCATCTCAGGTGTCTAACTATGATTGGTCATTGTAAACTTTCTTAGGACAAAGAACTTTAAATTGATAGGTTCCCGCCAAAGCTAACATCTGTGTGTCACAGTATAATTGGCTACCATGAAATGCTGTAAATTGTAATTGGTTAACCAAATAATGATGTATTCTGACTTGCTAAAATCCATATAAGCTCACTGCTACCTTTGCTCGGAACCAATCTCTGCACTTTTCTCAAGAAGGAGATCAGGTTTGGCCCGGCCGTGAATAAAATCTTGCCTCACTTCTATTCGGCGTCTGGTGGTTTTTTCGACAGCACCCTGTTTCAGCAGGAACCTCACAGGGGTAAGTGGAATCAGGGTAACCAACACCCCTCAGGCCAACAGAAGCCTGCCAAGCACACAGGTCTCAGTAAAGGAGGGCAATATGTCCTTAGTAAGTGATCCTCATGTGTTAGCTGGTTGTGAATGCTGGGCACTCTCTGAGACAAAGCCACATATTTCCTGACTCTGACCTCTGATCCCCATCTCCCCTTGCACACAAGTGAGGATGCCTCCCTCCCAATAACACTTACCTCTTTCCAAGACTTCTGTGTCTTCTGTTGCCAAGATAAGTCTCACAGGTGAGCCAGTGGAGAACCCATTGCTAAGATTTAGGGAAACTTAGCAGGACTCCATAATTAAAATTGGAGAGAAATACTTCTAGGCTCGGACTCTCAGTCCCTCACAGGAAAACATGGATAGAAAAAGATCAAGGGAATTGGAAGGGATGAACTTTGGTCCAAATTCTTTGTCTCAGATGATCATGGAATAAAGCTGTGAATGAAGTGACTGGCACAATTCCCAGGGAAGCTTGATGTCCTAGACTGTGCAAAACCTGTGTGCTATAGAGAAGCGGAACATATTTTACCTACCCCTGGGAGTCCTAAAGTAGCATAAAAACCCTACATTTGAACTCAAATAGTGTAGGAGGGCTAGGGCACTTGCCAGCTTTCCAGCTTTTCCTGCCAGCAGGTGAAGCAGTATGATTTGGAAGGCAGAGTCTCAATATGGGCTGATGCCCAAGTCTGTGGGTCTGGGTTCTGAGTTTTAGGGTGTTGAGTAGTTTCTTTCATGTTGACCTGCTGTGTAAATGAAGTGGACAACTGGGAACCCTTAGAGGCTCAGAGAGCAGGATATTCAGACAGTCTATGGCAGGAGCACAGAGCACAGTAATAGTTACTGCACAAAACTAAGACCTCAATGCCCCAAGTTTTTAGGAGGGAAACCTTTTCTCCTTGATATCAGAAATTAGTTGTTCTGGGTATAGAAAACAATCTTCATGTACGCTCGCTGGAAGTTATTCAGCTCAATCTGTGTGACGTTTTTTCCTTCTGACTGTGGCCCTGAAGGCCACATCTCCATCAGCTTTTGTCACAGAAGTGAGGCCAACTGTCTCCGAATATCACCTGCCTATACCCATAAGCAATCCTCCTGTGCTTAACACATTCAAGTCCCAAATACCTCCTGTTCCCAAGGTAGATCTGGCAGACATCCCAGGGGCACCAGTTCCCAAAGCTATTCCAAACTTACAGGAACTTGGCACGACTCCACCATGAAAACTGCTGCCAGACTTTGGCACTGAATATCTCACAGTGAACACACGGTTAGGATAAGTGTAAGAGAATTGAAAAGGATAGAGTGAGGGCTGAAATTCTTCATCTCAGATGAGAATATTATGAAGCTGTAGATAATGTTACGAGCACAATTCCCTGGGCAAGTTTGGTGTCCAAGGAGTAAAAAAGACCTGTGGCCTGAAGAGAAGTGAAACATCCACTAGCTATACCAGGGAGCTATACCAGTAGAGGCAAAAGTCATGCACCCCAACTTCAATAAGGGCTGGAATGCGTCAAGCCATCACCAGCTTTCAAGCACTGCCTCTCTGTGGAAAGATACAGTTGTGACTCACAAGGTAGGATCTTGCTCCCGGCAAGTTTGTGGATTCGGTCTATGGTATTTCAGTCTTTGAGTATTTTTGTGCCCTAAGCTGCGTGGGGAATGGACCTGACATGCATGAACCCTGAGTGTCTCAGGAGGTAGGGAGTGTTGCATCCACACGACTCCTGAAACATAATGCTACGGCCACCAGTGACAGTCACAGCAAAGTTTATTACAATGAGAGGCAAGGCCGACCAATCAGGACCAACACTCTTGATAAGAGTGCGGCCCCGAACAGCCAGGGTACAGAGTTTTCATAGCTGATCACATTGTTTTATCATCACCTGGGAACAGAACAGTTTCCAGATGAGTTAGAAACAGTTGCCTAATGAGGTGTTTATTTTAGACTTTCTGCCTCTAAGTTGCAACCAGCGGATCTCTTTGACCCTGCCTCTGATGCTCTTTTCTTTGAGTTTTTGTTTCCTTAATTGGTGAAGCCTAATTTACAAGAGTATGAGGTGTAATTTACACGAGTAAGGCAAGGCTGTTATCTCTTAACCTTCAGTGTCAACACAAAGCTGTTATTTTTCAAGCTAAGCGTTAGCTCTACACTACAATTTAACCCTTACAGGAGCTCGGGCTTTCCTGGAGGGGGACAGAGAGAAGGACAATGGTCCCATGCCAACAGAATCCTGAACACAGAGTTCTTACTGGCAGGAGGTCAAGATTTCCTCTTCGATATCAAAAATTCACTGCTATGTGATGACACACAGTGTGAGTGCAGGCTCCCTGGGAATTACTGGGCGTTGAGTGACAGCCCTGTAGCTCCTGAATTTGGCGCTAGGCCCTTGCTCCAGAAAGAAGATCCTGTCCTTCCCAACATCATCTGCCCATCTGCCCATGTGCACATGCAAACCTCCTCTGCTGAACAGTTTCAAAGGCCCTCTGCTTCCTTTTGCCAAGGTTTAACTTGCAGAAGAGTTCCATGGACTCCTGTTGCTCAACCTATTTCAGGATACTGGGAACTAGTTACAACTCCATGATTAAAATCAGAAAATGCTCCCTGATTATGTCTATGAATGTTCCCTAATGAAATCCTCATTAATGAAAGAGGAAGGGAATCTGAAGGGAGGCACCGGGGGCCAAATGTCTTCATCTCAGAGGAAAATGGCATCAAGCTTCACATGAGGGCACCAGCACGTTTCCCGAGGCAAGTTTGGTGTCATCACCAACATAAGTGGGCCAGATCTAAGGGGAATATCTTTGAGCTACAATTAGGAGCCCTGTGTACAAAGGGGTGTTCACTCTTTTCCATTCCTTTCTTTCAGTGATAGAACAGTGCTGGCTTGGGGGCTCTTTTCTGGCTCCTGGCTCTGTGGAAATGGGCTCTGTTCTTTTAGTTATTAAGTTTACTTTTTTCTATCCTAACCTCTCCAAGGTATTGACTTTGCACGGACAAACCGTTAGTGTCTCAGAAGGAAGGAAACTCAGGCATTCCAGAAGGTGCTAGGTAGAGAGCAGGGAGTGGCCATCTGGGCCAACGCAATGCTGCCAAGCACTGAGCTCTCAGGAACAGAACAACCTTTCTTCCCCACCATCAAACACTAATTGCTGTGTGGCAGCCCACCACCCGAGTGAGAGCTTACCTAGTGTTTCTTGTCACTGTCTGAGGACAGACAATTTGCTCCTTACTCTGACCCCTGATCTCAGTCTCTTCTTGCCCCTGAAGTGAGGTGGGCTCTTGCCAGCACCACCTGCATTGAAGTGCATTTGGGCTTTATATTCCCTTCTCTATTTCATGTCTAACCGGATTTCTTGGCAGCGTGATACCTTTCTTTGGATTGAATTAAACACACAGGAACACATCGCTCTGTTTTATGTCTTTGGCTATATACACAGTGGGAAGCCTTCCGGATGTTGAGCTTTGAGTAATTCTGTGTGATCTCCAAACATGTAAGTGATATCTGACACCAGCATAGAAATATGTAAGTTCACATGAAAGGCAGTCTGTCACTTGTGGCTGCTGAATTTTGTTAAATTCTACTCACTGTCACCTGGGGATGGTGAGTTTGAATATTTTGAAACACTTCTGATTAGAAAATGTCATAAAGAAACATTGAAGCTTCATGATGTCACATTCTGTTCTCATTTTTTTTTCTTAATGTATTCTAAATATTTGAGTGACAGTTGATTTTATGATGATTTTTGATGATTTTGATTTTGATGATTTATGATGATTTTATGATTTTTTTTTACTGATGAACGAACTATAAGCATAAAGACAAAATGAAAAAAAACGTACTTGGACTCATGAGTCAGTCATAGTATATCATTAAGCTTTTGTTTTCCTTTTTCTTCTTCTTCTTAGTGCTCTTTGGAATATGTTCCACAATGAAGCCTCCAGCTTTGCTTCTCTTTTTCAGGATTACTTTGGCTATTCGGGGTCTCCTGGTATTCCACACAAATTTTAGGATTGTTGTACCTGTGTAAAAGATGCTGGTGGGATTTTGATAGGGATTGCATTAACTGTGTAGATTGCTTTGGGTACTATAGACATTTTAACAATATTTGTACTTCCAAACCATGAGCATGGAATGTTTTCTCATATCTTTGTATCATCTTCCTTTTCCTTCATAACTTTTCAGAGTACATATTTTATACATTTTTGGTCAGGATGATTTCTAAGTATCTTACAAAATATCTTTGGTACAATTGTCAATGGGATCAATTCATTGATTTCTTTGGGTGGGTGGGGTATTGGATACATGGATGATGGGTACTGAGGTGGGCGGTGGGCACTTGTTATGAGGAGCACAGGGTGTTGTCTGGAAGTGAGGAATAACTGAATTCTAATCCGGAAACCAATATTGCACTGTATATTAACTAACGAGAATGAAATTTTGGCATAAAACTGGGAAAAAATGAACACATGATTTAATCTTGCTCTTTTTACACCCCCATTTTGACTCTGCTATCCTGACTCAGACATATCATCTTGGAGAATTTAGCTCCCACAGGCAATTTTGTTTTGGTGCTGTGCTTAATAACCATTGGAATAAGACATATACAAATATGGAGTGTCATGGGTTAAAGTGTTTCCAGGGAAAAATAATAAAACACTTCAATTCCTTGATCAATTTAAAAAGGTACAGCTCAACATAACAGTTCTAGATGATTGTGCTTCCATGTGACAATGAAGAGGTGGGAAGGAGGCCTTAGTGCACTACTTACTCAAAAGGCATTTTGTGCACCGATCAGGTCTTGGAGTGTGCTGCACATGAACAGCCTGTCTATTCTTGTGAATGAGGGCTGCTCCATCCATTAGGGTGGGGGGGGGGGGGGTCCATGTGTCTATCCACTCCCACAATACTGTAGCCTGCCCAGAACCAAGAGATCAAGGACAGGGATGCTAGCTGTCCTCTGGGATATCAGACTATGTGCGCCAAACATCTGCTGCTGAGTCCCTTCAAACGCCTTGGGACTCTGAATGACTGCTTACCTCTGAAACCCAGTGAATTAATGAAGAAGGAGCCCTGTGGCAAAACCTCACCCCCAGTCACAATGACTGAACCTGCCTCCTAGGCTGAAGGCAGAGGATAGGACTCTTGAGACACTGACTGAACGGATTTGCAGGAAGAACCTTGTTTCTACAGGAGAGCAAAGATGTGTCAAGGTGGATAAGGAGGACCGGAGTTCTCCTGACCCTGACTGGGAATTCTATGGAGAAGGGAGTGCCCAGCACCAACCAGCTCCTGGCAATCTGGCCCAGAGAAGAAGAAACACCAGAAGGCTTAGGCAAAGGTGCCCTCTAGTGTCTCCATCTGGGACCCTGTCAGCTACAGGCCTGCCTTTCTCCTTCAGAAGGACATAGATTGCCCTGGGACTTGGTCTGTTTTTCTTCCTTTTCCCATTATGAAATGGAGTGAGCAGTGACAGAGCTGTAGCTGGGAGCTTCCCCCACCTGTGGCCCCAAAGTGTGGAGAGGCACATTGGTGCCTTCTTGTGGTAAAGGGCTCTTTCTGTGCTGGCAAGCTTCTGGAGCCTACTTCTCTTGTGGGAACTGTATGCTTTTTAGAAGGAAAACACCTCAATCAGGCAGAACAAGGAGGCGATCTGGCTCCACTGCCCCACGCCTTCTAACAAACAGCCAAGCCCCAAGGTCAGGAATAGGAGGGCTATTCTCTTTGGGATATTCGATGCTCAATGGCTGTTACTAAGCACAGGACCCAGTGGGAACCGGACATCCATCCTGGGTGACAGATGACCGAGTGCCAGCTCCATGGCTCCTAAGGGTGAATGAAGAGACAATCAGAAATAGATGAATGGCTAGAGTCAAGACCAAAAGGCCTTCAATATTTCCATCCCATGGGATTTGATCAATGCTTATCTTCATCTCCCCTAGGCCCAGCAAGGAGACCAGCTTGCCGCTAATACATCTGGCTACACTTCCACACACTCATCTCTCATCTGGACTCCTTCCAATGCCCTAGGGCTCTGGATGTCCATATAATCCTGAAATGAAATGCCACAGCCCGGTTTGGTCCACCTATCCTATAGTCACAAGGGCTGCTCTCCATTGGACATCTGCAACTCAGAGATAGTACTCTGAAAAACTGATTTTGTATGGACCCCAAGATGAAGCTTGATGGATAATAGAGCAATGTCATGAAACTGGATACACCGAGGGCCACAGTTCATGAAGGATGAGACTGGATCTTGTTTAGAAGAACCTGATGAGCATAATGTATTCACAAGCTGGCTTGCTCAGGAATCATAAGAACCTTTTGGGGGATTTGGCTACAAGAGTGCTCAAAATGATGTCCACTGGAGCCCTGTGAACAAGAGGCCTACATTTTCCCTCAAGAAATAGGGGCGGAACACTGGCTTCTGGTGTGCCCCATCGTATCCATCGAGAGGGGTGGCAGTGGCTCTGAAATATGAGGAATTTGTTCCATGTGAGCATCAAGAGGTGGGAATGAGACCTTGGTATACTATTTATTCAAAAGGCATTTTGTGCACTGATCAGGTGTTGGAATGTGCTGCACATTCACAGACTGTTCTTCTGAATGAGGGTAGCTCCATCCATTAGGGGTGGGGTCCATGTGGCTACCCATCTCACTATACTGTAGCCTGCCCAGCACCAAGGGCTCAGGGACGGGGGGGGGGGGGTGCTATCTTTCCTCTGGGATGTCAGACTCTGTGAGCCCTTCTTTGGCTCAGGGAAGGCTTGGAACTCATCTCCACACTGGGGAACTTGTGTGGTGTACAGGACAGACACAGGGTCTCCTTGTGTGAACTGAAACAAAGTTAGGAAAGCAGCAATGGGAGAGGAATGACCACAAAGTGAGTCAAAGCTGTGTATTCAAATGGGCATGGGGGAAACCTAGGAAGGAGACCCAGACCTTCTCTTCCCCTCCCCTTGTCCACACAGGAGGTGGGATCCACCTCCAACCTCTGGGTTAGCCTACCCACAAGCATTCTCCCTGGATACCTGCACATACCCGGGTTTTGGAGAGGGCAACATCATTCTGAAACCAAATTGGGAAGGGCCAAATACAACATCTCTAGCAGTATCATAAAAACACCACCAAACCCCCATGCTGAAAGCAGATGATATGACTTTGAGACACTATCTCAGAATAATTTCCATGCAAACAGCCTTATATTAAAAGGGCTAAGGGTTGGTAATGGAGATGCATATTGCCAGAGTTCTTCATCACACATGAGACGGAGAAAGTTGAGAATGAAGTACCAAGCACAGTCTCCTATCAACCAGGTTGTAAGCAGAATAAGAAAGGTCGGTGGGATTAGGCCAAAGAAGACCTCTGAGGGACTACACCATAGAACCCTGTCAGCAAGTACCTGCATTCTTTTCTCAGGAGCCAGGGGTTTCTGGATTGGTCTATCCCAGTCACTTTTCCCATCAGCTGAGAGAGGCAGTGATGCTTGAGCTGTAACTATTGTGTTCTGAGGGCTCTTGCTCAGGAATCTGCAACAAGGGCTTGTTCCCTAATTCCTGGCAAGGGCTCTTCCAATGTTGACCCCTTCCTCGTTCATACCGCCCATGTGCAAACTGTCTGCCTCTCAGAATGAAGTCAACTCAATCATCCAGGTCAGAGAAGCAAGCTGCCTCCCCCTCACCTTCCATAGCACAGAAGTCCAAGCACCAAGCACCCGTGGACTCAAGGTCTTCTTTCCTTTGGTAGAACTGAGCCTGATATCTCTCACTGAGCACAGAAGCAGAGTGAGAGTTTGTGGGCACCCAGGGGTGCCATCGGGGTGATTGATGGCTCCATGGCTCCTAAGGGAGAAAAAAAATAAATTGTCAGAAATTCAGCAAGGGAAAGGAAATGGACACCAGGTAAGCCAAAGCTTGACAATTCCAGTGGGAATGGGGATCCACTTGGAAAGAAGATGCCTTGCTTCGACTGCCCTCGGCCCGGAAGGAGGCCAGCTCCCTGCCCAAATGTCTGGCCCAGGCTACACACCAAACATCCGCTGCTGAGTTCCTTCAAATGCTCTGGGATTCTGAATGGCTGATTACTTTTGAAACCCAGTGAATTAATGAAGAAGGAGCCCTGTGGCAAACCTCGCCCCCAATCACAAGGACTGAACCAGACTTCCAGGTCGAAGGCAGAGGATCGGACTCTTTGAGAGGCTGAGTGTGATGGATTGTGGGTAGAAAATTGTTTCAACCAGAGAACAAAGATGTGTCAAGGTGGATAAGGAGGGCCGCAGTTCTGCAGACCTTGGATGGGGAAATTTATGGAGAAGGGATGGCCCAACACCAGCTCCTGGCAATCTGACCTACAGAAGAAGAAACACCAGAGGGCTTAGGCAAAGGTGCCCTCCAGTGTCTCCATCTGGGAACCCTGTCAGCTACAGGCTTGCCTTCTTCCTTCAGAAGGACCTAGAGAGTCCTGCTTTTCTTGATCTTCCCATCATGAAATGGAATAGGCAGTGACAGCGCTCTAGCTGGGAGCTTCCCCCTTCTCCCATAGTGTGGAGAAGGGCATTGGTGCCTTCTTGTGAAGGGCTCTTTCTGTGCTGACAAGCCTCTGGAGCCTACTTCTCTTGTGTGAACTTTTAAGAAGGAAAACACCTCAATCAGGCAGAACAACAAGGTGAGCTGACTCCTCTCCCGCCCATCCCTTGCTTCCAACAGCCAAGCCCCAAGATCAGAAATAGGAGCCCTATTCTCCTTTGGAATATCCAATGCTCATGGCTGGATCAGGGGACCCAGTTGGAATCTGACGCCCATCACTGGATGCCTGTGGAGCGAGTGCCAGCTCCATGGCTCCTAAGGGTGAATGAAGAGGCAGTGAGAAATAGAGGAATGGCTTCAGCCAGGACCAAAGGGTGTTCAATAATTCCATCCCAAGGGAATGCAATCCGTGCGGAATGGAGATGTTTATCTTCATTTGTACTAGGCCCAGCAAGGAAGCCAACTCCCAGCTAATATATCTAGCCCAGCCTCCCCCAAAAGAGCTCTCAGCTGGTGTAAGGGGAGGTTGATACCCTAGGGCTCTGCATGTCCATGCAGTTCTGAAACCAAAAAGGCTGGGCTCCTTTGTCTCCACCTTTCCCACACTCATAAGGGCTTTCCCCTTTGGATATCTGCATGCTGGAGATAGTACTCTTAAAGACTGAAGTTATATATATATATATATATATATATATATATTATATATTAAAGACAAGATGAACTGTAATGGATGATACAGCAACGTCATGAAACTGGATACAAGGAGGGCCAGAGTTCTTCATGTTTAGAAGAACCTGACTAGCACAATGTATTCACAAGATGGCTTGCTCAGGAATAACAGGGACTTTTAGTAGGCTTTTGCTACAGGAGTGCTCCAAACGATGCTCATTGGAGCCCTCTGAATAAGAGGCCCTTTAAGAAACAGACAGGAAATTTGTCTTCTTTTTTTTTTAATTTTCTTTTTAACGTTTATTTTTGAGACTAAGAGAGACAGAGCATGAACAGGGGAAGGGCAGAGAGAGAGGGAGACACAGAATCCGAAACAGGCTCCAGGCTCTGAGCTGTCAGCACCAAGCCCGAGGCGGGGCTTGAACTCACGGGCCGTGAGATCATGACCTGAGCCGAAGTCGGACGCTTAACAGACCAAGCCACCCAGGCGCCCCAGGAACTTTGTCTTCTGATGTGTCATCCATTGAGAGGGGCAGTAGAGATTCTGAGATATAAAGAAGTTGCTTTCATGTGATGATGAAGAGGTGGGAATGAGGGCTTGGTGCAGTGTATATTCAATAGACTTTTTGCGTGTTGATCGCACAGTCTGTTCTTCCGCATGAGAGTAGCTCCGTCCATTAAGGGCAGCATATATGTGACTCTCCATTCCCACAATACCGTTGCTTGCCCAGCACCAACGGCTCAGAGACAGAGGGACTTCGCTTCCTCTGGGATATCAGACACTGAAAGCCCCACATTGCCTCAGGAAAGGCTTGGAAACTCACCTCCACTCCAAGGACCTTGGTTGGTGTAGGGGGTCTCTGTGTGTGAAATGAAGATCTTTGGCTTTCTGTGTATCCATTCCCATCCCCTTGCCCTTGTTGTAAGTCCACACTATGGGGAATTCAAGGCCAGATCTAAGGGCAGTGTCCCCTCTTTGTAAGTGGAGAGCTTGGCCAAACCATCCTGACCCTGGCATACGCTGAGCGAAATGCCCCTTGGGACTTGCCTTTTAGAAATGTTTCGACAAGAAAGAGAGGTAGGGCCCTTGAAGGTGCCACACAAACTGTTGGTGCCTGGGCAAAGCCAAAGAATTGGTAGGAAGCACCGTCAATTGTGGGGAGAAGAGCAACAGAGCTCGTCCTTTTCTTCTCAGGTGTATCCTAGTCTCTGCTGAAATGAAGACGCTTTTTGACCCATCATGGATCCATTCGGATCCCCTGGCTTTTTTTCCTCAGGAGGTCTTGAGTCACACTGAAATGTGGTAGGGCTTTCACTCACACAGCAAATGCCCGAGGATTGGGGGCGAGCTCCCACTCCATTCCTATGCTAGCCTAGAGCAATCAGCGTCTGATATTCCCAAATAACGGTTCACTACCTGTGACTGACCTTGTGGGGCTTGGCCTTGATGGTAACCCAGCTTGCTTCCCTCCCCTGGCTGCTTGAGATGCCTTCATAAGGAAAAGCAAATGGTTTCCAGATGGGCATTTAGCTTCCAGAACTGGCCAGGGCTTTGCCTGTTCAAGGAATACTTCCACAGAGCCTGATTCTAAACACTTAAGTGTCAATGCCCATTTACACGCAAACCACTGGTGTCCATCCACCGTAGCTTAGGGTGAGAAACCCACTCAGTGCCAGAAGGTTCTCCTCCCTTTCAGAAGTCCAGAGGAAGAATTCTTGCAAAACTGGTGGCCAGGGTAGCCAAGGGTGGATTCCTTTGCCCCAGCCAAAAGGTGTTTCTCATTCCTAAGACAGTCGGCTTGCCAAAACAGTGTGCTGGTCACTTCATTCTCACATTTCTTCCATTATCATTTGAAAGGGAGAACTTTGGCACTCCATGCCTCCATTTCTATCATTTGGCCCTTTTTCACACTGGGTCTTCCCTGCGAGATGTTCACGGCCAGTGTCCAAGAGAGATCTCCTCCACTTTTAAGTGGACAGTAGCATTGAGCTCAACTTCCTTAGGGATAGGTTGAGCAACGGGGGCCCCTTGAGATGTGCCTTTCCTAAGTCTATTGACAAAGGGAGGCCTAAGGCATTGCAAGGTGCCCAGAAGAGAATGTCTGCCCATGGGCCAAGTCCAGAGGAGCTGGGAGGGAGGGCCTCCCTTGCGGGGCCAGAAGGAGCTTAGCTACTCATTTCACACTCAGCATTATGCTGTGCTGGAAGCCGAGCTATCCCAGATGAGTGGCAAGGCTCGGGCTGTGGACGGATTGGTGACTGCAAGGCGACCCACTGACAGTGAAGCTTCTTGTAGTTCCGCTTTTAGGTAATTTGGCCTTAAAAAATAAAGTACCTGGGGTATTGTCTGTTGTGGAATTGCCCTCGACAGGCCCCCTAGGAAAAGAACCATTAGGGAAGAAAAGGTTCCGCAAGAAATTGAGCGGCCTTGCATACAGCCTTTGCCATCCCCTATGGAGACTCCTCTACTTGCAGGAAGGATAGCCTCATGTAATTGCCAGCAAAGACAGCCGACTAAGAAGAGACATATGGATTTGCAAGCCTCACTCCGGCAACTAAGGAGTGTATCTCTGGGCACAGGTGACTTCAAACCCTAGGCCCACCTGGCCCTCTGGAGGCGTTCGAGATGACTGAACCTAGTCGGTTAAGGTACAGAATGGTCCATTCGTTCCTAGGTGCATTGTCTCTCTGAGAATGTATGAGGCATGGGTTTCTAAGCCTTTTTCAGCCCCTTTCTGACACCTCAGGCGTCACCTTAGGCAATGTTAGAAAAACATGGATGACCTATGTTATAAGGAAATCATTAGCAAATACAATGCCACGTTGGCTACAATAAATCGGCCAGTTCAACACACTGCTGTTATCTGTGTTCATTTTTATTTTACTTTTAGTTTTTCTTCTTTAGTTCTGTTTTATTTTCACCGACGCTGTTCATCCTTCGGGAAACCGTGGACCTGCTGGAGCTGGACTCCAGCAATGCTGTCCTCATCTGCAATGAAGAATGTGGGCCACTGATGTCTCCATTCCCATCCCCTGACCCTTTCTCTACCTAGGCACATTCACTGTGGGGATTCAGGGCCAGAATGTAAAAGCCATGTCCTCTCTTGTCAAGTGGGGAGTCGGGCCACGTCCTCCCAACTTGGAGAAAAGTTGGGCAACATGGCTCTCCCCCCCCCCCCCCGCCAGGGCTTGCCTTTCAGCCTTCCCTTTGGTCACAACAGACATAGGGCATTGTAAGCAGCACAGCACAGAATGCCTGTAGGCAGGGACAGGGGAGTGGGATGAAGACAGACTCACTTCTGCAGAAAGGGGAAATGAAGCTGGCCCCGCATTCTGTCATAGCCCATTTGTCTCCTAAAATAAAGAACTCTGGCCCTCCATTTGTTCCCATCCCCCTTGCGGATTTTCTAACAAGGTTTTGGGTCATAGGAGAAATGGGGTCGTCACTCACATGAAAAGCACTCGGGGATTAATGGAGAGCTCCCCATCCCTGCCTGTGCTAACCAAGAACAATCAGTTTCTGACATCCCAAAGACAAACTTGCTCTGCTTTGACGGAAAGTGAGCTGCCTCCCAAGCTGCAGGTGCTTATGGGGACGTTTACGCTGGTTGTGTCCCTCACCAGGCTCATGGAGCTGCCTTCATGCTGAAAAGCAGGAGGCTCTCAGATTGGCAGTATGTTCCCACACATGGGTCAGGGCAGAAAGAGCCCAAGCCAAAGATTCCTGCACCAGAGCCAGGTTCCAAACACTTGAAGGTCTACAAGGAGACTGACCGTCAATCACTGAAGGAATACTGACTCTATACTTGATGGAAAGGGCAGGAGGAAAGGCAATGGCCAGAAGAATTCCGGGCTTACCAAGCTTTCTAGATAAACACTGCTTGCAGTAGGGGCGTCAGGTTTAGTCAGGGGACATTTCCCCGGGTACAAATCATTAGAGTGTCTTACATTTGAGACGATGCTCGTCACTTTATTCTTTGCTTTTTCCTTGTCTCTACTCTGTGAGAAAGATCTTTGGGCCTCTGTGTATCCATGTCCATTTTTGGTCTTTTTTCAAACTACGTTTCCTCTGGTAGGTATTTTGGGCCAGATTTTATGACCAAATATTTCTCATTTTAAGTGAGGGTTTGGGGCAAGTTCTCTTGACTCTGGGATATTTTGGGCTACGGGGCCTCTCACCTCGTGTGTTTGAGAACCATGCGAACATCAGGAAACCTAGAGCATTGGAGGAGCCCAGCACAGAATGCTTGCCTGTATGCGGGCCCAGAGGAGTTAGGAGAAAACGAGTCCTCCTTCTGCAACAAGGATCAATGAGCCTTACGGTACTTTTCCAGTTGTATCCCGTTTTCTTTTGAATTCCAGAAGAAGATTTCCTCTGGACTGGGCTTCCAGGTAAAACCAGTGGTTTTATTCCCCCTTCCCCACTGCAGAGGTGCTTCATATTCTGAGGATAGCCAGTTTCACATAGATTCTACTAGTCGCTTGTTTTCGTTCTCGTCTTTAAGGAAGAACTTTGGCCTTCCATCTGTCCATCCCCATTCTGTCATTCGTTTGCTTTCCTTTTTGGATCCTGATTTTAAACATTTTTCATTTTTGAGTGGGAGAGAGAGAGAGAGAGCTAGCATGTGTGGGGGTAGGGACAGAAAGAGGGAGACACAGGATCCGAGGTAGGCTCTATGCTGTGAGCACAAAGCCTGATGCGGGGCATGGCCTCACAACCATGAGATCGTGACCTGAGCTGAAATCATGAGTCAGCCACTTAACCGACTGAGCCATCCATGTGCTCATCCCTTGTGGTTCATCTAATTATATCCTGGTTTCCACTAGGCACAATGGGCCTGGCAATAACTCAGTGAAAAAGCAGGGATTGGTGGAAAGTTCCCCTGTTGCTCCCATGCTATCTGAAAGCATTCAGTGTCTGCTACACTTGGCCCCTCCCGTCCCCCCTCCCTCCCCCCCACGCACACACATATTGATGACTGGCTGGAGTTGGCATGGGAATAGACAGCAGAACTGCAACCACTGGCTTCTACAGATGCCCTCATTCTGAAGAGCAGACAGTTCACCGATTTGCAGAATACTTCAGGCCATGAAGAATGTGCAGGAAGAGACCATTCAAGGACCAGTGCAACAGAGGCACTTTCCAAACACTTGAGGGTCAGCCACAAGCTAGACGCTGCTCTCTCAGAGGATAGGGTAAAAAAAAAAAAAAAAAAAATCCAATGCCAGAAACTTTCCATCTCCTTTTGAAGGAACAATGCAGGGGGTCTCCTTTGTTGTAGCCCACACAGTGTTCTTACTGCTGAGACAACCATCTTGCCAGGAGATTCTGCTAGTCTCTTCATTTTTTTGGCTATGTGCCAATCTCTTCTGTTCATAAAGAACTTTGGCCTTCTGTGTATTCTCCTCCACCCTGTTGCTCTTTTTCAAGCTCAGTTCTCCCTGTTGTCCATTAAAGGCACACTGTCACAGAGCCATTTCCTCTATGCTCATCTAGGGAGTTTGGCCCCGTTCTTGTCACTCTGGGATATGTTGGGCCACAGGATCCCTCAAAAACTGCCTTTCAGGAGGCAAAAGGAAAAATGCACTATTGGGGCCTCATCAAAATAAAAAAGCTTCTGCACAGCGAAGGAAACAGCAAAACTAAAAGGCAACCGATAGAATGGGAGAAGATATGTGCCAGCGACTTATCAGACAAAGGGTTCGTATCCAAAATCTGTAAAGAACTTAAACTCGACACCCACAAAACAAAGAATCCAGTGAAGAAATTGGCTAAAGACATGAAGAGACACTGCTCCAAAGAAGACTTCCAGATGGCCACCAGACACATGAAAAAATGCTCATCACTCATCAGGGAATTACAAATCAAAACCACAATGGGACACCACCTTATACCTGCCAGAAAGGCTAACATCGACAACGGAGGCAACAACTGAGGTTGACGAGGCTGTGGAGAAACAGGATCTCTTCGTATTGCTGGTGGGAATGCCAGCGGTGCAGCCACTCTAGACATTACTCAAAAAATTAAAAATGGAACTTCCCTACCACCCAGGAATTACACTACTAGGTATTTATCCAAGGGATACAGGAAGGCTGTTTCGAAAGAAGACATGCGCCCTAAGTTTTATAACAGCACTATCAACAATAGCCAAAGCATGGAAAGAGCCCAAATGTCCATCAATGCATGAATAGATAAAGTGTGGTGTATATATATATATTCAAAGGAGTGTTGTTCAGCAATAAAAAAGAATGATATCTTGCCTTTTGCAACTACGTTGATAGAACTAGAGGGTTTTATCGTAAGCAAAATTAGAGAAACACAAGTGTCATAGGACTTCACTCATCTGAGGCCTTTAAGACACAGAACAGATGAACATGAAGGAAGGGAAGCAAAAATAATATCCAAACAAGGAGGGGGCAAAAATATGAGACTCTTAAATATGAAGAACACACAGAGAGTCCCTGGAGGTGTTGTGGGAGGGGGTGTGAGCTAAATGGGTAAGAAGCGTTAAGGAATCTATCCTTGAAATCATTGTTGCACTAGAGGCTAATTTGGATGTAACTCAAAAAAAAAAAAATGCCTTTCAGCACCCTGTTGACAAAGATAAGCCCAGAGCATTTCAAGGTGCCCAACAGGAATGCTTGTGTGTACACAGGGTCAGGGGTATCAGGAGAGAGCTATCCTTATTTCTGGGACAAGAGGAACATGGAGCTGGACACTTGTTTCTCAACTTTATCTCTTTCTCAGCTGAAATGAAAACTTTTGGCCGTGTGTGTAGCCATTCCAATTCCCGGGTTGCATTGATAACTATTTCCTCGGTCCCAGGCAAGGCTAAGGAGGCCAACCTACACATAGTGCCCAGACATTCGTAATGAGCTCTGACTCTTGTCTGTGCTAAACGAAGAGCAATCATTTTCTGATATCCCCAAGGAAAGATTGCCTTCCTGGGAGTACTTGGTGTCTGGCTGGCTGAGAAAAGAAATAATGGTTAGCCAACTTGTCTCCCTCCCGGCATGTTAAGGATGCTTTCATTCTGAAGACCAGTTGGTTCACCCGTGGCACCACTCTCGAGGACCTTGTTAGCACTGAAAGAGACCATTCAAGAACTACTGCACCACAGACCAGTTCGAAACAATTGAATACAAAACCACTCCCCTGGTAACACTGCTGCCTCTACCCATTGACCACAAAGGGAAAAGAGCGAACCCCCAAGCTTTTCTTCTCTTTCCCGAGTAAGAATAAGGTATCTTGCCGTGAAGGTTCCTACTGTAATGAGCGGAGGTTTCCCTTTGCCCTTGCCCGTATGTATTTCTTATTCCTGACCAGCTTGCCAGGAAATTGTAGGAGTCATTTCATCCACACAATTATCCCATTTGCATCTCTCATAAGAGATGAGAGATCTCTTCTCTATGTACCAACTCCACCATGTCCTCTCTATTGTGTGTTTTTATTACTTTTCAGAGAGAGAGAGAGAGAGAGAGACAGAGGGAAAGAGGAGAGGGAGACAGAGGCAGAGAGAGCAGGCAGTGAGGGGTAGAGTGGGACAGATGATCCCAAGGCGTCTCCCCGCTCACAGGAGAGAACTGATGTGGGGGTGGGCTTGCAAACCATAAGATCATGACTTTAGCAATGAAGCGATGTTTAACCAATGAGTCACCCAAGAGCTCCTAAGTAACCCCATCTCTTTTAATATTTTAAACCATTTATTATATTTTTGAGAGAATGAGAGAAAGAGAGAGGGACAGTGCAAGCAGAAAAAAGCTGAGAGAGGGAGACAAAGACTCTGAAGCAGGCTCCAGGCTTCAAGCTATCAGCACAAAGCCCGACTAGGGACCCGAACTCAACAACTAGGAGACCACGAGCAGAAAACAAGAGTTGAGGTTTAGGCGAATGAGTCATCGAGGTGCCCCCTTTCACCCTTTTTAAAACGAGAATCTCCCATGGACACATCAGGGCCCACGGTTCAGAGCAATTCCCTCTGATTTTAATTGGGGATTCTGGATGAGTTCTTGTGATAGCAGAATAGTTCCTGTGGTAGCAAGGCCCTAGGAGCCTTGCAACATGCCTTCCAGATCTATATTGACAACATGAGATGTAGGTCAGGGGAAAGTACCCACAGAGAATATTTGTGTGTAGTTAGGGCCAAAGGGTGTGGGGAGGCAGCTGACCTCACTTCTGGCAAAAGGACAATGGCACAACCCGTTTCCCTCTCAGCTCTCTTCCATTCTCACCTTAAAGGAAACTTTGGCTGTCCTTAGAGCCATTCCCATGCCAATGCTATGTGCTAACTAGGACTTGGTTTGCAGCCTGGCTGAGCCAGTGAGGCTGTCAATCACACAGTGAGCTCCCAGGAATGGATGGTGAGTTCTCACGCTGCTTCTGTCCCCACCAAGAGTAATTATTTTCTGACAACCCACAGGAGAGATGGCCATGCTGTCAGAGAGCACTTACTGCTTGGCCTCGGATTCTGAGGAGCACAGAATCCATGCATACGAGCTACATTCCAGGACCTGGTCAGTGCAGACAGTGGCCCTTTACAACCTAACGCGTCACAGGAACGGTTCCAAACACTTGAGCAACAGCCTGGAGCATGGACCCACTACCCCTGAATCTCTGCTGCCTCTATCTCCTGATGGGAATGGCAGGGAAAACACCCAAGGCGGGAAGCTGTCCCTCTCTTGCAGAACAATATTGGCAGACCCCTTGCAGACTGGGCTTTCCGTAGGTTTTCCCTTAGAGTTTTAGTTTTTCTCTGGCCTCAGGTGTTTCTTCCTCCTTATGCAGGACCTTGCCGGAAAATTCTGCCACTTCATTCTAACCTGTGTCCCCGTCTCTTCAGTAATGAATCACTTTGGCCATTCGCAAGTCCATTTCAATGAATACCTTTTTTTCTGTATACAAAGTCCCTTCTCTCTGGGTGCCATTCCGAGCCACTGTCCCAGAGAAATATCCGGATATGTGGAACTTGGGCCCTCCCATGTTTCTTTAAAAATTTCCCTGTTTTGACTTAGCCATAGAGCTGTCACTCACTCGACCCGTGCCCAGGGATAGATTTTCACACCAGCCTGTGCCTGTTGCAGGTGGGGCCCAGCAAAGCAGCCTAACCACTGCGAATGACAGCACTTGCACTTACCTGTCTTGGATCTAACTTCCATCTGGGGCACAGATGGGCCGCAGGACCACAGGTATTATTGGGTGCAGGTCACTACCAATAGAGATTAGAATTGAGAAAGTCTAATATTCTGAGAAGAATCATGCTCACTTCCTGTCCATGTGCGGTCATTTTACTATCCCTTTTACTATCCCCACATGTGCATTGGCACATACATACTGTGATGATGTTTTAAAGAAAAAGTAGACCCTAGGGAAGTGACTAGGGAGAAAGAAGAAAGGAGGTAGAGAGAGCTCTGCCATGGGGCAACCGCATCCATTTGCTTGGCTGCATGCTCAATGGCTCAAACATGGACGAGGAATGGCCCTAGTCACTGCATTATCCACATCAGCCCATTCTCATTCCTCGTGAAGACCTCTGGCCCTCTGTGGATCTATTTTCACCCTTTTGCTCTATTTTCAAAGTAGTTCCTCTTTGGCGTGCTGCCGGAGTCCAGCTCCAGCATGTCCAGGGGTTCCCGAAGGATGAATGGCATCGGCGAAAAAGTGAAACACAAAAATAAAAAATGAAAATGGACACAGACAACAGCAGTGTGTTGAACTGGCTGCTTTATTGTGACAAACGTGGCATTATATTTGTGACCAATTTCCTTCTAACGTACGTCATCTATGTTTTCTGGCATTACCTAAATCTAAAAATGTTCTTATGTGTAATCACCCTTTTAGGAAAAACATGGCTATTTTCTCATAACGTTTCCTCCAGTCCTTTGCTTATTGATTAATTTCTTATATATTTTTTCAGTATGTATCTATGTTTATCTATAATCTACAAAGCATTTGCTTTGCTGTTTTCATGAAAAGTCATCTATCTCTCAACACCTCAAGTGGAACAGTTACAGGGACATGACCTCTTAGTTGTTTCCCTGAACCATTTGTGGTTTGAAGAACAAAAGCATTTGTCTCGGTCTGAGGTGCCAGGAGGAGGCCAAGAGGGCCTTAGGAACCCACGCCTTATATCTTCTCAGGGAGACAATGCACCTAGGAACTAATGAACCATTCTGTACTCTAACCAACTAGGTTTAGTCATCATCTGGAATGCCTCCTGGGGGCCAAGTGGGCCTAAGGGTTGGAGTAACTTGTGCCCATAGATACACTCCTTTGTTGCCAGAGTGCGGCTTTTAAACCCATTTATTCCTCCTTTGCTGGCAAATATATGAGGAGCCTTTATAAGGGGTGGCAAGGGCTAAATGTAGGGCCGCAAAATTTCCTTGCGGAACCTTATTTTCTTTCCCCAATGATTTGTCTTTTTCCCAGGGCGCCTGTCGAGGGCAATTCCCCAACAGACAATTCCCCAGGTACTTTTATTAAGGCCAAATTACATAAAAGCGGGAGTATAAGAAGCTTCACTGTCAGTGGCCTGCCCTGCAGTCCCGATCTGTCCACCGCCTAGGTCCTGCCATCAGGCTGGTTGGATAGCTCAGCTTCTGGCAGGGTGCATTCCATCTTCCATGTTTTCAGAGGCCGATCCTCAGTGTTCAGCTGGGGATCCTAGTCCCATCCTTGTGACTGTGGCGTAGGTTTGGTCACAGGGCCCCTGGCTGCCGGAGTCCAGGTCCAGCAGGTCCAGGGGTTGTCGAAGGATGAACGGTGTTGGCGAAAAAGTGCAAATAAAACAAAACTAAAATACAAAATAAAAATAAAATTAAAAATAAAAATAAAAATGGACACAGACAACAGCTGTGAGTTGATCTGGCCGATTTATTGTAGCAAACCTGGCAGTATATTTCCTAGTGATTTTTTTTTAGCCTACATCATCTATGTTTTTCTTTTTTTTTTAAATTTTTTTTCAACGTTTTTTATTTATTTTTGGGACAGAGAGAGACAGAGCATGAACGGGGGAGGGGCAGAGAGAGAGGGAGACACAGAATCGGAAACAGGCTCCAGGCTCCGAGCCATCAGCCCAGAGCCGGACGCGGGGCTCGAACTCACGGACCGCGAGATCGTGACCTGGCTGAAGTCGGACGCTTAACCGACTGCGCCACCCAGGCGCCCCTAGCCTACATCATCTATGTTTTTCTAACAATACCTAATTTTAAAAATGTTCCTATGTGTAATCAACATTTAGGAAATAACATGGCGATTTTCCCTCATTTTCCTGCATACCCTTTGATTATTGATTAATTTCTTACATTATTCCATTATGCATCTGCGTTTATCTGTAATCAACTACAGTCTATAAAGCATTTGCCTTGCTGTTCGCATGAAAGTCCTCCATTTCTCAACACCTCAAGTGGAACAGTTACAGGGACATGACCTCCTAACCACATGAGGCCAGAAGAACAATGTGTTTGCCTCAGTCCAAGGTGCCAGGAAGGGCCGAAAGGACCTTAGAAACCCATGCCTCATACATTCTCAGAGAGTCAATGCACCTAGGAACGAATGAGCCATTCTGTAGCCTAATCGACTAGGTTCAGTCATCATCTGGAATGCCTCCGGGGGACCAGGTGGGCTTAGGGATTGAAGTCACCTGTGCCCAGAGATACACTCCTTAGTTGCCAGAGTGAGACTTTCAAATCCATATATCTCTCCTTTACAGGCTCTCTTTGCTGGCAATTACATGAGGCTATCCTTCCTGTAAGTAGTGGCGTCTCCATAGGGGATGGCAAGGGCTAAATGTAAGGCTGCAAAATTTCTTGTGGAACCTTATTTTCTTTCCTAATGGTTCTTTTCCCAGAAGGCCTGTCGAGGGCAATTCCCCAACAGACAATAGCCCAGGTAGTTTTAAGGCCAAATTACCTAAAAGCAGGAGTACAAGAAGTTTCACTGTCAGTGGGCTGCCTTGCAGTCACCAATCCGTCCACAGCCTGGGCCTTGCCTCTCAGGCTGGGACAGCTCGGCTTCCAGCACCTGGCAAGTTTGTGTCAAAACCACGCAGGCTTTCAGAGGCCTAGGGCCTTGTAAAAGCCCAAGTTAGAACCTTTGCACTTAGCCACGGTCAGAGGACAGGGAAGGGGGCTGGCCTCCTTCCTTGTCGGAGGGCACATGGACTTACACAGCCCCTTTCCAGATTGGTCCCATTTTCATTGAAATATTGAACTTTGGCCCTCCTTATGGCCACTCCCTTCCCATGACTCCTTGTCTAACTATGTCCACTTGTAGACTTAGGAGCCTTGGAGCTGTGACTCACTAAACCCACACCCAGAGATTGATTTTCACACCAGCCTCTGCATGTTGGACATGGGACCCAGGCAAGGCAGCCCAGCCTCTGCTATTGGCAGCACTTGCACTGACTCAGACATGGGTTTACCTTCCATCTGGGGCACAGAGGGGCCAGTGGGACCCCAGGCATCGGTGGTGGGTCCAGGTCACCAGCACAAGGAAGTTCCTGGTTCAGAAGCGAAGACACGAACAGCCCTGTGCATCAAGACAGTGCCCTAGCAACCTCAATGGCCCAGCAAAGCCATTCGATGCTCATGGTATGGCAACCATGGCATTGGCCTGTGCAGGGCTGTCCTTCAACATACTCCACAATAGCCACAGTGAGAGTTCTGGCTGGCAGGCCTAGGTCCACAATAGCCCCCAAGGACTGTGGTAGAAGGCAGGACTAGCACCTAGGGTGGAATCCATTGGGGCGTGAGCACCAGATGTTTGTCTCCTTACCAGTTCACTTCTCCCAGCCTCCATTTGGAGCATTAAAGTGCTCTCACATGTGTCCCCTGACAGGAAACGGATAGGCATGGTGCGATGTGTTGAACAAAGCCAAGATTAACCTATAAGAGGGATTTACTGAGTCGCGGTGTTGGTCAGTGTGCAATATGCCTGCAAGAAATGCAGAGGTTGGTACTAGAGCAGCGTTGCCTCATCCGTTCACATATCATTAAGGGTGCGCTGGTTTAAAATGAGTTGATCTTGCCCTGAGCATCATGCAGAGAGTGTAACAACTTCCCATTTTACAGTGGTTCTTATCTCTTCCAGATGCTTGAAAACCCGAGAGGCCCTGGAGGGGTGATGGGAGGTGTAAGTCGTTGAGGGAGAGCCAAGGCCAGTTGACCCATTATGATCAGATGGAACTCTGGGGAAACCCAACACTCTACAGGAGAAGGCGGAAGCCGTTTCTTCTGTAGCTACTGTCTAACCTAAGAATGACCTTCCTGTCCATGACCTCTTGTTACTTTACTGACCCAGGTAATCTCTTGGATGGTAGACACTGGCCTCACTTGTTCGGCTGATTGAATTGTCTTCATTGTCAAAGGCAGAAGGATGTGGCATGCATAGTAGACTGCAATACAATTCAACCCAAGAAAGCCTTACAAGGAATACTGCAACAGGACTCAGTTAAAAAACCTAGAGCACCCTCGGGAGCACTAACTGTTAACATTGAATTGCTTCCGTGAAGTTTAGGGCATAGAAAGGAGCCGAGGTCAGGAGACTTCCTTCTCTTTCTGAAAGAAAACTGCAAGTTTTGCCAAAAGGGCACCCAGGTGTAGACAATGGATGTTTCCCTTTTCCCCTGCCCACAGGTGTTGCTCATAGAGACAACACCGTCTCCAGAGATTGTGTTATGCTCGTTCTTGTCAGCTTCATTCTGCTCTGCTTTGTAATGAAGCATTTTGGCCCTCTGTCTATTTATTTCCCTCTTTTTGCTCTTTTGTTCAAATGAGGATCTTGTTGGATTCCATTGAGAAAGAGTGCCTGAGAGCAGTTTCCTCCACTTCCAACTGGAGACTCTGAGTCCTGGTGACTCTTGCATAGATTGGCAAAAAAACCTCTTGAAACTTCCCAATTAGAACTGTGTTCACAATGAGGGGGCTAGGGCATATGAAGGTGCCTAGTTGGCAATGGGTGGATGTGTGTAGCACGTCCCAGAAGTTTGGGGAGGGACAGACCTTACACATGCAGCAATGAGAAATTAAGGTACATATACATGCCCAGCATTACCCCCTTCCCATCTGTCATGTAGATCCTGGCCTCTCTTGTAGCCATTCCCACCCATCTGCTATTTTCTAAGTCCTTGGTCACATTCATGGACAAAAGGGCTTCCACTCACTTCACACAATCCGAGCCCAAGGATTAGTGCTAAACTCCCACCCTGGTCCTTTGCTGTGTGAGAGTGAACAGTAACTTCAAGTCAAAGGAAGGATGGCCTTCTTGCCCCTGAGTGCTTGGTGCTTGGCCAGCCTTGGTAAGTTCAGTGAAGGATAGATATGCCTTCATTCTGAGTCAAACATGATTCCCATATGCACAATATGCTTTAGGACCTGGTCCGAATCAAAAGGGACCTTTCAAGAACTACGGCATCAGGTCGACGCTCCAAACACTTGATCGCCAGCCAGGTGTAGCAACCCCTTACCTCCAAATCAATGGTGCTTCTCTTTCCTGAGAGGAAGGACAGGAAAAACCACCAAATCCAGCATTTTCTGTTTCTTAATGAGCAAGGCAGACCTGCAGAATTTCATTCTTGGGTGTCGCCGATGGAATTTTCCTTGTACACTAGCCCTCAGGTCTTTTTTTACTCCCCCAGGCAGCATTCCTGCCAGGAGCTAAGAGTAGGCACTGCATTCTAACTTTAGCCCATTCTCTTCTGTAATGAAAACGTTTGGTGCTCAGGTTGCCTATTTGCATTGTATTGCTCTTTTTTTCAAAGTATGTTCGACCTGGGAGACTCTCTCCTGAGAGCACGAACCTCAGAAGAATTTACTCTGTTTGAACTAGAATATTGCAGGATCCATGGGTCTGTGTCAGGTACACAGCCCAGGTGCAAACATTGGTGTGGAGTTCCCAGTCAGTTCCTGAGCCTATTGGCAGCCCTCAGTGTCTGGTATCCCAGAGGTAAGTAGGTCCCTCTTTCTCTGGGGACTTGGCGCTTAGTCAGCTAGAGTCATGGCAGGGATGGGTAGCCAGCTGGTCTCCCTCCCCTGGCTGATGAGGTGCCTTCATCCTGCAGTTTAGATGGTACATGCACGTGCCCCCCGATTCAGGCTGTGGTTAGTGCCCAAAGGGTTTTGAAGTGAGTTTTGGACCCAGACCGGGGGTTTACCATTTGTCCATCAGTCAGGAGCCCCAAACAGCTACAAGTGAATCACGGCTGCCCCTGTCCTCTATTGGGAAAGGGCGAGAAACAGACCCAAGCCAGCGCTTTCCCTCTTTTTCTGAAGGAAGAATGCAAACCCATTGCTGACAGGGCTCCCGGGTGTAGCCTGTAGGGGGCTCCCTTCACCAAAGTCCACATGTCCTGCTGATTCCTGTGAGAGCCAGCATGCAAGGAGATGGCCCTAGTCACTTCATTCTCCACATGATCCCCTTCTCATTCCTACTGAAGAACTCTGGCCCTCCGTGGATCCATTTTCACCCCCTTGCTCTATTTCCACAGTAGGTCCTCTCTGACGTCCATTCCATGTAATCACTCAGAGAAATATCCGTGGAGTTCAGCTGGGCACTCCCGTGTCATCCTTGCGACTGTGTGTTAAGTTTGGCCACAGGACCTTGGCAAGTTGGTGGCAAAACCATGCAGGCCTACAGAGGCCAAAGGCATTGGGAGCACCCAGGTTAAATCATTTGCAAGTAGGCTGAGCCAGACGACTGGGAAAGGAGATAGACACCTTTTTTTGGCTGATGGGGACATGAATCACACAGCCCCTTTCCAAATTGTTCCCATTGCCATTGGATTTGTGGAACTGGGGCCCTGCTTATGGCCCTCTCATGGTTCTTTATCTATTTCCCTGTTTGGGCATAGGAGCCATAGAGCTGTCACTCACTCAACCCATGCCCAAGGATAGATTTTTACACCAGCCTGTGCATGCCGTAGGTGGAGCCTAAGCAAGGCAGCCCAACCACTGGTAATGACAGCACTTGCACTTACCCCATCTTGTATTTACCTTCCATCTGGGGCACAGATGGGCCGCAGGACCACAGGAATCATTATTGGATGCAGGTCACCACCAATAGAGATTTCTCGGTCAGGAGTGAGGGCACGAACAGCCCTGTGCATCAGGCAGTGCCAAAACAGCTTCACTGACCCAGAAAAACCACCTGTGTTCACGGTGTGGCAAACATGGCATTGGCCTGTGCAGTGCTGTCTTCCTTCAGCATATTCCATAGTGGCAACACTGAGTCCTGGCTCGCAGGACTAGGCCCTCAACAGCCCAAAGGATCGTGGCTGAAGGCAGGGCCTGGCACATACGGTGGAAACCATTAGAGCAGAACATGGTGTTTGTGTCCTTACCAGTTCACTTCTCCCAGCCCTCGTTTGCAAGATGAACATGCTCTCACACGTGTACCCTCAGATGAAATGGATAAGCATGACATGATGTGGGGAAGAAAGCCAAGGATAACCTAAAATGAGGATGTTCTGAGTCAAGATCCTGGCTAGTGCACAATATGCTTGGAAGAAATGCAGAGGTCGCCTTGTCTTTTCAACTATCATTAGGGTTGCACGGGTTTAAAATAAATACTTCTTGACCTGAGCATCATTCAGATACTCTAACAAATTCCTCTTTTATAGTGATTCTTGTCTTCCAAAGATGCTTGAAAGCCAAGAAGCTCTGAGGATCTTCTGTGGCAAAACAAAAACAAAAACAACGAAGGCCTACTTGGCCAGCAATCTGAGTTCTGTGAGACCCATGCAGAGATGAACCATCATACAGGGAAAACTATCCTGCTGAAGAGCCAGGGGCCCTTAGGCCAAACATCTGCCACAGTCACCATGACTAGGCCAGAATCCCCAGGTCAGGGCTCAGGGTATGACTGTAAGAGTTAAAATAGAGCAAAGGGGTGAGAATGGAGAGAGGGAGGGCCAGAGTTCTGTATCAGGGATAATGAAGTGAGGTGACTGGCAGTCTTCCGCAGCTCGCTGACTGACTCAGGAAGAAGCACCTGTGGGCTTTGGCAAATGGTGGCATCCATAAGTTCCCCCTGCAGGCCTCATCAGCAAGAAGCCTGCCCAGATTCTTCCTTCAGAATCAGAGGGAAAGACCTGGCTCTGGGTATGCGTCCTGCCCTTGCCATCAGTACATGGGGGTAGCAGTGATACAGCTGTAGGAGGGCTGTGTCCCCCGATGATGGCAGTGTTTGGAAGCAGGAAACTATAAAAGTCTAGTAAGCAACAAGAGCTCAGGGACATGACAACCAATTGTCCTCTGGGACATCAGACCCTCAGAGCCCTCCACTGGCTCAGGAACTGACTGGAAACTCACTTCCAATCCTTCTAACTCAGTTGCATATTGGAGAGTCACATGGTCTCAGTGTGTGAAGTGAGACCAACTTAGAAAATCAGCAATGGGAGAGGAATGACTACAAGGTGAGTCAAAGCTATGCATTCGAATGGGCACGGGGGAAGTCGAGGAAGGACCTCTACTTTCTCTTCCTTTTGTCCCACAAAGGAGGCGGGATGCCCCACTAACCTCTGGCCTCTAGTCTACCCACAAGCATTCTCCCTGGGCACCTTCACACACCTTAGGTTTGGGGAAGGCCACATCATTCTGAACCCAAATTGAGAAGGACCCAATGCAATATCTCTGTTACCATCACAAGGACACCATGAAACCCTCAAACTGAAACAAGAGGACACTACTCGAAGACTGTTTGGAATTTTCTCCATGCAAACCCTCTTTCATCAAAAGGGCTAATGCGTGGCAGTGGAGACACACACTGCCAGAGTTGTTCATCACACATCAGATTTGGAGAATGTTGAGAGTGAAGTACCCAGGGCAGTCTCCTATCAACTAGGTTGTATCTGGAATGAGAAAGTCCTGTGAGTTTAGGCACGGGAGTCCCCTGATCAACTACACCTGAGAGCCCTGTCAGCAAGAAAGCCTTCATTCTTTCTTTGGGAACCAGGAATTTCTGGATTGTTCTGTCGCTGTCACATTTCCCATCAGTTGAGGGAGGTAGCAGTGTTGGAGCTGTAGTTGTGGGGTTCTGAGAGCTCTTGCTCAAGATTCTGCAAAGAGGACTTTGTTCCCTAATTCCTGGCAAGGGCTCTTCCAGTGCTGACCCATACCCGTTCATACTGCCCATGGGCAAACTGTCTGCTTCTCAGAATGAAGGCAACTCAATCATCAGGTCAGCGGGGCAAGCTGGCTCCACTTCACCCACCAGGCTGGCTCCACTAGCACACCAGGCCAAGCACCAAGCACCTAGGGACTAAGGGCCTTCTTTTCTTTGGCAGAGCAGAGCCTGAGACCTCTCGCTGAGCACAGGAGGAGAGAGTTTGCAGACAACCCAGGGGTGCCAGCTGACTCAGTGATGGCTCCATGGCCACTACAGGAGAAGCAAAATAAATTGTCAGAAATACAGCAAGAGAAAGGAACTGGGCTCCAGATAGGCCAAAACTCGACAATCAGAAGATGTTTTGCTTCATTTGCCCTCAGCCCAGAAGGAAGCCAGCTCCCTGCCCAAATCTCTGGCCCAGTCTACACACTAAACACTCCCTGCTGGTCTACTTCAAATGCCCTGAGCTTCTGAATGATGACATACTTTTGAACCCCAGTGAATTAGTGAAGATATAGCACTGTGACAATACCGCACCCCCAGTCACAAGGATTGAACCAGACTTCCAGGTGGAAGGCAAAGCATAGGACTCTTGAGACCCTGACTGAACTGATCCTGAGAAGAACCTCGTTTCTACAAGACAGCAAAGCTATGTCCAGGTGGACAAGGAGGGCCAGAGTTCTACAGACCTTGGATGGGGAAATCTATGGAGAAGGGAAGGCCCAGCACCAGCTGCTTGGCAATCTGGCCCTGAGAAGAAGAAACACAAGAGAGCTAAGGCAATGTCGCCCTCTAATGTCTCCATCTGGGAGTCCTGTCAGCGACAGGCCTACCTTCGTTCAGAAGCATCTAGAGCGCCCCGGGACTCGGTCCGCTTTTCTTGTTTTTTGCGTCTTTGAATGGAGTGAGGAGTGACACTCTTGCAGCTGCGCGCTTCCCCCCATCTGTAACCCCAAAGTGTGGAGAGGGCATTGGTGCCCTCTTCCTGTACAGGGCTTTTCTGACCAGGCCAGCTTCTGGAGCCTACTGCTCCTGTGTGACCTATCTGCTGGTCAGAAGGAAAACACCCCATTCAGGCAAAGGTAGGAAGCGATCTGGCTCCACTCCCCTTCCCCTCCCTCCCCCCACACCGCTTGCTACAAACACCAAGAACCAAGGTCAGGAATAGGAGGGCTATTCTCCTTTGGGATATCCGATGCTCCTGGCTGTTACCGACCAGGGGACCCAGTTGGAACGCGACAACCCTCCCTGGATGCCTGCCGAGTGTCAGCTCCATGGCTGTTAAGGGTCAATGAAGAGGCAGTCAGAAACAGGGGAATGGCTGCAGCCAGGACCAAAGGGCGTTCAATAATTCCATCCCATGGGAATGCAATCAGTGTGGAAAGGAGATGTTTATTTTCATGTCCCTGAGACCCAGCAAGGGAGCCAGCTCCCAGCTAATCCATCTGGCCCAGCCTCCCCCAAAACAGCTCTCCACTGGACCCCTTCTGATGCCCTACGGCTCTGGATGCCCATGCAGTTCTGAAACCAAAAAGACTGGGCTCCATTGTCTCCACCTTTCCCACACTCATAAGGGCTTTCCCCATCAGGCACCTACAGGCCAGAGATAGTATTCCCAAAGCCTCAATTTGTACGGAGAAGACGAACTGTAATGGATGATAAAGCACTGTCCTGAAACTGGATAAAACGCGGGCCAGAGTTCATCAGGTTTAAAAGAATCTGACTAGCACAATGTATTTACAAGCTGGTGTGCTCAGGAATCACAGGGACCTTTTGTGTGTTTTCGCTACAGGAGTGCTGCCGAGGATGCTCGTTGGAGCCCTGTGAGGAAGAGGCCCACATTCTTCCCTAAGACATACACAGGAAGTATGTCTTCTGGGGTGCTTCTGCCCATCATATCCATCAAGAGAGCGGCAGCACAGCCTCTGAGATATGAAGAAGGTGCTTCCATATGATGATCAAGAGGTGGGAATGAGGGCTTGGTGCAGTCTATTCAAAGCGTTTTTCGTGTGTTGAACAGGTCATGGAGCATGCTGCACACGCACATGCTGTCTGTTCTTCTGAATGACGGTAGCTCCATCCATCAGGGGCAGGTTCCACGCGACTACCCATTCTCACGATACCGTTGTCTGCCCAGCACCAAGGGCTCAGGGACAGGGGACCTTGGTGTCCTCTGGGATATCAGACTCTGTGCGCCCTGCATTGGCTCAGGAAAGGCTTGGAAACGCACCTCCACGGCAGGGACCTTGGTTGTTGTAGGGGACAGACACAGCGTCTCCGTGTGTGAACAGAGACCACGTTAGGAAAGCAGCAATGGGAGAGGAATGACGATAAGTTGAGTCAAAGCTGTGCCTTCAAATTGGCATGGAGGAAACCGAGAAAAGAGACCACGACCTTTTCTTCCCCCTTGTCCCACAAAGGAGGCGGGATCCACCCCCAACCTCCGCCACAGCCTACCCAAAAGGCAGTCTCTCTGGACACCTGCACACACCCTGGGTTTGGGGAGGGCCTCATCATTCTGAAACCATATTGAGAATTGCCCAATGAAGCCATCTACTAAACACCATCTCCATCACCACCACTAAAACACCACCAGACCCCCAAGCCGAAAGAATACGATAGTACTCTGAGATACTGTCTCAGAATAGTTTCCCTGCAAACAGGCTTTCATCCAAAAGGCTCAGGGGTGGCAAGGGGGACATACACTGCTAGAGTTCTTCATCACACAAGATTTAGAGAAACTAGAGAACGAAGGGTCCAGCACAGTCTCCTTTCAACCAGGTTGTACACAGAATAAGAAAGGCCTATGGGCTTTGACCAAAAGGGTCCTCTGAAGGACTATACCTGGGAGCCCTGTCAGCAAGATGCTTGCCATCTTTCTTCAGGAGCCAGGGATTTCTGGCTTGGTCTATGCCCGTCACGTTTCCCATCAGTTGAGGGAGGTAGCAGTGCTTGAGCTGTAACTATGGGGTTCTGAAGGCTCTTGCTCAGGAATCTGCAGCAAGGACTTGGTTCCCTCATTCCTGGCAAGGGCTCTTCCAGTGATGTCCCCCTCTTGATTCTTAGTGCCCGCGTGCCAAATGTCGGCTTCTCAGAATGAAGGTACCTCAGTCATCCAGGAGAGTGAGGAAAGCCGGCTCCCCTTCACCCTCCGTAGCACCGCAGGCCAAGCACCAAGCACCCAGCCACTCAAGGCCCGTTTTCCTTTGGTAGAGCAGAGTCTGATTGCTCTCACTGAACACAGGAGCAGAGTGAGAATTTGTGGCCTGTCCAGGGGTGCCAAGTGACTGAGGGATGCCTCCATGGCGCCTAACGGAGAAAAAAATACATTCTCTAAAACACAGCAAGGCAATAGAAATGGGCACCAGGTGGGCCAAAGCTCAACCTTTCAAAAGGGAATGGGGTTCCCCTTGCAGAGATGTTTTGTTTCATTTGCCTTCGGCCCAGAAGGAGGCCAGCTCCCTTCCCAAATCTCTGGACAGCATACACACCAAACATCCTCTAGCTGGGTCCCTCCAAACGCCCGGGGCCTCTGAATGCATGCACACTTCTGAAACCCAGTGATTTAATGAGGAAGGAGTCCTGTGGCAAAAACTCCCCCACAGTCACAAACACTGGACCAGACTCTCAGGTCGAAGACAGAGGATAGGACTTTGGAGACACTGGTTCTGACGAGATTGTGAGAAGAACCTTGTTTCTACAAGACAGCAACAATGCATCAAGCTGGATGAGGAGGGCCAAAAAGCTCTTCAGAGCTTGGAAGGGGAATTCTATGGAGAAGGCAGTGCCCTGCACCAGCTCCTGGCAACCTGGCTATAAGAAGAAGAAACCCCAGGCAGCTTATGCAAAAGCGCCATCTAGTGTCTCCATCTGGGGGCCGTGTCAGCACCAGTCCCGCCTTCTTCCTCCAGAAGGACCTAGGACACCTTGGGTCTTGGTCAGCTTTTATTGTTTTTGCAACATTGATTGGAGTGAGCAGTGACTGTGCTCTAGCTGCGACGTTCCCTGCTGTGGTTCCAAAGTGTGGAGAGGGGCATTGGTGCCCTCTAACTGTAAGAGGCCCTTTCTGTGCGGACCAGCTTCTGGAGCCTTTGGCTCCTGTGTGAACTCTGCTTTACAACTCTTGTAACCCTTGCTACAAACAGCCAAGCCCCAAGGTCAGGGTATGGAGCCCCATTCTCCTTTGGGATACGTATCAGATGCCGATGGCTATAAGTGAACGTGGAACCGAGTGGGAACCCGATGCCCATCCAAGGATGCCTGCTGAGTGAGTACCAGCTCTGAGGCTCCTAAGTGTGAATGAAGCGGCAGTCAGAAACACAGGAAGGGAGAAGATATGGCTAACAGCCAGGACCAAAGGGCATTCGATGTTTCCATCCAGTGGGAATGCAATCAATGTGGAATGGAGATGTTTCTCTTCATTTCCACTCGGCCCAACAAGGGGGACAGTTCCCCGCTAATACATCTGGCAGAGCCATTCCCACACATAGCTCTCGGCTGGACCCCTTCCGATGCCCTTCCGATGTCCGTGTAGACCCGAAACCAAAAGGCCATAGCCACTTTAGCTCCACCTATCCCACAGTCACAAGGACTGTTTCCCATGGGACAAGCGCAAGCCGGAGAGAATGCTCTGAAAAACTGAATTTGTATGGACCCCAAGACGAACCTGGATGGATGATAAAGCAACGTCATGAAACTGGACACAACGAGGGCTAGAGTACTTCATGTTTAGAAGAACCTGAGTAGCCCAATGTAGTCGCAGGCTGGCTTTCTCAGGAATCACAAACACCTTTGGTGGGCTTTGGCTCCAGAGGTTCTGCCAAGGATACCCGTTGGAGCCCTGTGGGCACGAGGCCCACATTCTCCCTTAAGAAATAGAGGGGAACTTTGGCTTCTAGTGCGTTTCTGCCCATCATATCCATCGAGAGGGTCAGCACTGGATGTGAGAAATGAAAATTGTGCTTCCATGCAAGGATCAAGAGGGGGGAACGAGGTCTTGGTCGACTGTTTATTCAAAGGGCTTTTTATGTGAGCTGATCAGGTTGTGGAGCATGCTGCCCTTGCCAGACGCTCTGTTCTTTTGATTGAGGGTAATTCTATCCATTAAGGAAGGGGTCCCGGTTGGTACCCATTCCCATGATACTATAACCTGCCCACCACCTAAGGCTCAGGGACAAGGGTAATAGATGTCCTCTGGACATCAGACTCTGAGAGCCACATGTCAGGTCAGGAAAGCCTTGGAAACTCACCCGCAAATCGGGGACCTGGGTTGATGTAGAGGACAGACACAAGGTCTCCATCTGTGAACTGACAACAATTCAACAATTAGAGAGGACTGATTCCAGGGTGAGTCAAAGCTGTGCATTCAAGCGGGCACGGGAAGAACCGAGGAAAGAGACCAGGACCTTCCCTTCCCCTTGACCCACACAGCAAGCAGGTGGGATTCACCCCCAACTTCAGGCTTAGCCGACCCACGAGCATTCATTCTCCCTGGGCATCTTCACACACACTTGGTATAAGCAGGCCCATATCATTCTGAAACCAAACTGAGAAGGGCCCGATTCAATAACGCTATCACCAACACAAGCACACCACCAAACACCCAAGCTGAAACAAAAGGATGTTACTCTGGAACACTGTCCCGGAATAGTGTCCACCGAAACCCTCTTTCATCAGCAAAATCCAGGAGTGGCAATGGAGACACACACTGCCAGGGTTCTTCACCACACATGAGATTTGGAGAAAGTTGACAGTGAAGAACCCAACGCAATCTCCTATCAACCAGGTTGTATCCAGAGTAAGAAAGGCTCGTGGGATTAGACCACAGGGCCCTCTGAAGGGAGGGAGCCCTGTGAGCAAGAAGCCTGCTTTCTTTCTTCAGGAGCCAGGGATTTCTGGCTTGGTCTATCGCTGCCACATTTCCCATCACTCGAGGGAGGCACCAGCCTTTGAGCTGTAGCTATGAGGCTCTGAGGGCTCTTGCTCAGGAATCTGCAACAAGAACTTGGTTCCCTCATTCCTGGCAAAGGCTCTTCCAACGTTGACCCCATCCTCATCCTCATTGCCACTGTCCATGTGCAAACTGCTTCTCAGAATAAAGGCAACTCAGTCATGGAGGTCAGTGAGGCAAGCTGGCCCCCCATTCACCCTCCATAGCACAGGAGGCCAGGCACCATGCACCCAGGCACTCAAGGCCTGCTTTCCTTTGGTAGAGCAGAACCTGATAGTTCTGACTGAACACAAGAACAGAGTGGGAGTTTGCAGCCTAGCCATGTTTGCCAGCTGAGCTAGTGATGGCTCCTTGGCGCCTAAGGGAGAAAAAAAAAAAAAAAAAAAAAAACCATTGTCAGACACACAGCAAGGGAAAGGAAATGGGCGCCAGGTGAGTTGTGATCCACATTTATGGTGGGAACGTGGATTCACTTGGAAAATTGGCTTCCTTCATTTGCCCCTGGCCAGAAGGAGGCCTGCTCTCTGACCAAATCTCCAGCTTAGCTTAAACACAAGACATCCTCCGCTGGTCCCCTTCACATCCCTGAGCCCTGAATGGCTGCATGCTTCTGAAACCCAGTGAACTAACGAAGAAGTAGCCCTGTGGCAACGTCTCTCTTATAGCCCTAAGGTCTGGATCCGACTCCCAGGTGGAAGACGGAGGATAATCGACTCTTGGGACGCTGATTCTGAAGGGATTGCGGGAAGAGCCTTGTTTCCACAAGAGAGCAAAGATATGTTAAGGTCGATAAGGCGGACCACAGATCTTCAGAGCTTGGAAGGGGAATTCTATGGAAAGGGCAGTGCCCAGCACCAACTCCTGGCAACCGGGCTGTCTGTGAGAAGAAGACACAACAGAGGGCTTAAACAAAAGCACTCTGTAGAGTCTCCATCTGGGAGCCCTGTCAGCACCAGACCTGCCTTCTTCCTACAGAAGGACCTAGAGAGCCCTGGGACTGGGTCGGCGTTTGTTGGTTTTTGCATCACTGAATGGAGTGAGCAGTGACAGTGCTGTAGCTGGGAGGTGCCGCCAGTGGTGGCTCCAAAGGGTAGAGAGGGACATTGGTGCCCTCTTCCTGTAAAGGGCTCTTTCTCTGCTGACCTGGAGCCTACTGGTCCTGTGTGAACTGTCTGCTTTTCAGGAGGAAGGCACCTCAGTCAGGCAGAGCAAGGAGACGACCTGGCTCCTTTCCCCCCACCCCTTGCTGCAAAGAGCCAAACACCAAGTTCACAGTTTACGAGGAGTGTTCTCCTTTGGAAAATGCGATGCTGGTGGCAATAACAGCTCAGGATGGAGTGGGAACCCGATGTCTGTCCCTGGGCGCCTGCTGTGTGAGTGTCAGCTCCATGGCTCCTAAGGGTGAATCAAGAGGCAGTCACAAACGCAGGGAGACAGAGGAGATGGCTGCAGCCAAGACCAAAAGCCACTCAATATTTCCATTCAATGGGAAGGCGATCAGTGTGGAATGACGATGTTTATCTTCGTTTCCCCGGGGCCCAGCAAGGGAGCCAGGTCCCGGCCTCTACGGGTGCTGGATCCTCCCCGTGCACAGTTCTCGGCTGGACCCGTTCTGATGCCCTAGGGCTCTGGATGACTCTGGCTCCACCTGTCACGCAATCACAACGGCTGGTCCCCATGGGACATCTGCTGCTGGATAGAGAACTTTTTAGAGTCTTTTAGGACCCACTTTTTATGGACTCCAAGACCGACCTTGACAGTTGATCAAGAAATTTTCTGAAACTGGATACACCGAGGGCGAGTGCTCTTCATGTGTAGAAGAGCACAATATATTCACGATCTGGCTAGCCCAGGTATCGAAAGAACTTTTGGGGTCTCTGGCTACAGGAGTGTTCCACAGGATGCCCTTTGGAGCCCTGTGAGCCAGAGGCCCACCTTCTCCCCTAAGACATTGAGCAGAACTTTGAATTCTGGTGTGTTTCAGCCTGTCGTATTGGTAGAGAGGGTCAGCAGTGGTTCTGCGATATGAAGAATGTGCCTCCATATAATCAAGATGTTGGAATGAACCTTGGTGCGCTATTTATGCAAAAGGCTTTTAGTTCCCTGATCACGTCATGGAGCATTGTACATTTTCTCAGGCTGTTCTTCCGAATGAGGGTAGCTGCATCCATTAAGGCAGAGGTTCACGTGGCTCCCATTCCTACAATACTGTTGCCTGCCCAGTACCAGGGACGCAGGGACATGGGGGCTAGCCCTGCTCTGGGACATCAGACCCTGAGAGCCCTGCATTGGGTCAAGAATGGCTTGGAAACTCACCTAGAAACCAGGGATCTCGATGGTGTAGGGGAAGATACAGAGTGCCACACTGTACTTTTAGGCACCTGGCGCTAGGTCATTTCCTGGTGCTTCTACACAAGGGTTTAAGAATACTTCTGACTACATATCCCCAAGAAGATTTCTAAAACCCTCTGGCAGCAAGTTGTACGTTTCAGCAGTAAAGCACGAGGGTCTACTGGGGTAGTGAAGAAAGACTATTTCTCTATCAGTCACAAAAAAAGGCACTTGAAGCACACTAATACTCTGAGCACTTCAGCACGGGGCCTTTGCCTACGCTAATACAGAATGCTTTTTAAAGCCTTTAATGGAAGTTCCAGATAGTTAACACACAGTGTAATAATAGTTTCAGGTGAAGATTTCAGTTGTTCCACCCTTCCCCACAACACCTGGTGCACATCGCAAAGTGTACTCTTTCATTCCCATCTCCATAACCAGACCAGTCTGGCATAACCAGACGTATAACCAGGATATAACCCAATCCCCACACCCATCTTTCCTCTGGCAACTATCATTTTGTTGTCTATAGTTAACAGTTTTTTTCTGGTTTCGCCAATCTCTCTTTCCACCATGATTATATATATATTTTTTGTTTCTTCCCTTCCACAAAGGAGTGAAATCATACGGTATCGGCCTTTCTCTGACACTTATTTCACAGAGCGTTACAATCTCGAGTTCCAGCCAAATCTTTGCAAGGGAAACTTACATTATCTTTCCTGGCTGCGTAATATTCCTTTGTGTGTGTGTTGTGTGTGTGTGTGTGTGTGTGTGTGTGTGTGTGTATACCACATCTCCATCCATTCCTCCGCCAGTGGACATTTGAGCCCTTTCCATCTTTGGCTAGTTTTCATTGTGCTGCTAAAAAAACTGGCGTTTGAACTGGTATTTTTGTATCCTTTGGATAAATACCTCGGAGTGCAAATGTTGGATCATAGGACAACTCCCTGTTTTAAAAGGTAATTGTTTTCATTAGTTAATTGATTTGAGTGGGAGAGGGAGAGAGGGAGATATGGGGAGGGGCAGAGACAGAGAATCCGATGCAAACTCCCTGCTGCCAGTGACGAGCCCAACGAGGGCTCAGTCCCATGACTGTGAGATCCAGACTTGAGTGGATATTGTCAGTCACCTGACTGTGCCATCCAGGTGTTCCAGTCCATCTTATTGGTGACATTTGACAAAACTTTGTACTGTTTGCCAGAGTGGCCACACCAGTTTCCATTCCCACCCACTGTGACAGAGGGTTTCCCGTTCTCCACATCCTTGCCAACACCCGTTGTTCCTTGTGTTGCGAAATTTAGCCCTTTTGACAGACGTGTGGTGGCATCTCACTGTAGTATTGATTTGTATTTCCCTGATGATGAGTGATGTGAAGACTCTTTTCATGTGTCTTTGAGGAAAGGTTCACCTTGTGTGTTCCCCTGTGTGCTCCTCTCCCTCCCACACTTTCCTCAATGAGGGCTTCCTCTCCTCTGCAGCACCCTTGATATATTTCTCCCCCTAACGCCCCGTCTGTACTTCCTCCCTTTCTTTGATGTGGCTTCTTCTCTCCCTGTAGCTGTGGACTTGGTTCTGTCCATCTTCAGGTTGCTTTCTGGGGTATTCAGAATGAATTGCTGGTCATCTCGCTATGTTCAAGGGATGAGACGACACGCCCGCCATGCTACCTCTCCCAACACACACTAATAAGGAAGGTTTCAACAAACTGCCTCTGAGATGTATGTGAAAGCTTACATGAAAGACACTTGAGCAGTGACATTTCGGGCAGTAAATCACAAGGCGTGGGTGGCGTCTGGTGGGTGCGCGTGGGGTACGTGTGTGGTGTGTGTGGTGTACATTGGGGTGGTTGTGGTTGAGTGCATGATCCTGTTCTGTATGGATTGTATGTATGTTCTATATGTGGTTTCTGTCTGTCTATGGCATTTTTGTGGTGAGTGTGGTGTGTGCATGGTGTGGGTGGTTATAAGTGGTGGATGTGTCTTTCTGTGTGCTCTAGGTGTGGTATATGTGTTGGGATTGTACTATATATGTCATGCGTGTATGCTCCACCTATGATGTATGTTTGCGTGCCGCCAACGTATGGCGTGTGTGTTTGTACGTGCTGCCTGGTGTGGTGTTGGCGTGTGGCAGACAGGTGGAGAATGTGTAATATAGATGTGGGGTGTGTGCGGTGTTTGTGGTGTCTGTATGTCATACATGTATGGATTATCATGGTGTGTATAGTAGAAGTGGTATCTGTGCAGTGTACCTGTGTTGCGTGTGGTATACGTCTGGCATGTGTGTGGTGTATATAGGGAGTGTTTTTGTGTGTTTTATGGGTGTAGGTTGTGTGTGTCTGTGTGGGGGGTATGTGTGGAATGTGTATTGCATGTAGTAAATGGTGTGTGGAAGATATCTGTGTGGCGTGTATACGATGTGTATGTGGTGAACGGGAGAGGTGTTTGTGTGGTATTCGTGTCATGAGAGGGATGTGTTTGTAGGATGTGTTGCTGTGTGTTCGGTGTAAGAGTGGTGTAGCTAGCTCTATGGTATATGAGTCACATTTGTAGCGATATGGGTAATGTGTGTGTGGCGTATGTGTAGGTTTTGTGTAGAGGAGGTGGCATGTCTTCTGGATATGTGGTGTAGGTTTGGTGTCTGTGGTGTGTATGTGGAGTGCGTTTGTGTGATATAAGAAAGGTGGTTTGTTTGGAAATTGTGTGTATATGTTGAATGTGGTTATAACTGGGTGTTTGGGGCTTGTACGATCTGTGTTGAATATGTTGTGGCCTATGTGTTTCTAGAGCTAAGTTTATGACACTTTGTAGTCCCGGCCAAAGTTTTTGAAAAGTTCTAACTTACTGTAACCAGAGGTGACTCCAAAGATAGTTTCCCCACAGTGATGTTTCACAGAGTGGAGTATACGGCCTTATCTACACAGGACACCAAACGGTTTTCAAACATTTCTGACTTGGAGAAACAAGATAGTTGAAAGTTGAGTTCCACCCCCCTCAGTTTTCACAGAGTTGAGTGCAAGGCCCTACCCTGTAGGACTCACATAGTCTTTCAAATTTTACTTGGTGAAACAAGTTGTTACTTGAAATGTTTCCTTACAGTAATGTTTCATTGAGTCCCATTCATAGTTCCTCGTATATGTTATCAAAAACTTCTAAGTGAAGACTGTTAATTGAAAAATGGATTCCCAAAGTGGTGTTTACCAGAGTTTCTGCCACCATCTCTCGTTATGATCTGTTTGTAAATGACTTGTTATTTCAGAGATGGCTTACGCCCAATTTTTCACAAAGTTGGACCTATGGCACTTTGTGTGTAGGCCCTGCATGGGTTTTCTAACAATTCGCACTTATCACTTCCTGAAACCAGATATTTGCTGAAAGGTGGTTTTATCACAATGTTTCACATAGTAGAGTATATGGCCCTTTCCTCATAGCACCCTCATAAGTTTTCAACAACTTCAAACTTTGTGGAATAAGATGTTAGTTGCAAGAGAGTCCCTACTGTATTGGTTCACAAAGTTGAGTATGCAGCAGTTTCCCTGTAGGTCCTGCATAGTTTTGTAAACTCTTTTAACTTTGTGAGACGAGATGTCAGCTGAAAGATATCATCACCACCGGGTTTTCACAGAGTTGAATGCTTTTCCTCTTAAGCCTCGCGTAGCTTTCCAAACACTTCTCACTTACTGGAAGAACATGTTACTTGAAAGGTGGTTTCCCCGCAGGGTTTCGTATGCTTCATTGTATGTTACTTTTGGTTTAGTCCCCGCATGGGATTTCAAACACTTCTAACAGTGATACAAGATTTTTGTTGTTAGAAGGCATCACCACTCTGGTGTTTCACAAGGTTGAGTAGATCGCAATTTTGTTGTTGGCCCCGCAAGCGTTTTCAAACAATTCTAACTTAGCTGAACCAATGTTATTTGAAAAGTGGTTTGTCTACAATCATGTTTGACAAAGTGAGTAAAGGGCTCTATTGTTATACTTCTGTGTCTAGGATTTCAACTCTTGTAACCCTGTGAAACAAGTTGTTAGTGGATTTTTCTGCACAGTGATTATACAGAGCAGTGAGTGCATAGAGTTTTATGTTTGTAAGCCATTTTCAACTAAGTCCCTTTTCACTGAGATTTGAAAATTTATGAGGGAACTATGAGGAAGGTGATTTGTACTTGATGCTGAAATGTGGAGAAACCGTACTTCAACTAACAGGTTAGAGTTATGTTAGAGTTACGTTAGAGTTACGTTTGTTATGTTTTCATGCAATGTTCTGTTACAGGTATTTGAAAACCTTATGCGGGGGCTGTGTATAAACTGCCATATACTCAACTCTGGGAAGTAACACTATGCGGAAAAGATCTTTCAACTAACATCTTATTTCACTACATTAGAAGATTTGGAAAACCCTGTGGGCCTGAAACGAATAATGCCATGTACTCAACCTTGTGAAACAACTCTGTGGTGAAACTTTCATCTTAGTGGCGCCACTAATTTACACCCATGAGGACCCATGCAAGGACAACACCGAAAGTGCCAATATACACAACTGTATGAAGAAACACTGGGGAAATATCTTGCCACTAAAATCTTGTTTCACTCAGATCTGTGTTTGAAAACATATGCTGAGCTTACAATGAAAGTGGCACACACTCATCTCTGTGAAACAACACCTTCTTTGAAACATTCAACTAACCTCTCCTTTCACAAAGTTTGAAGAGATTGAAAACCTATGCAGGACCTACAGAGAAAGAAAAGGTCGTTTTCATCTCTATGAAACAAGACTGTGGGGAAATCTTTCACCTAACCTGTTGTTTCACGAAGTTAGATTTGTGTGAAAACCAGGTTGAGACCTATGCAGAAAGTGCTTTATGCTCAAATGTGTGAAACCACAGTGTGCGGAACCATCTTTCAAAAAATATTCGGTTTCACTAATTTGGAAGTGATTGAAAACTTATGGGAGGAACTATGAGAGAAGTGCCATAAACTCAGTGAAAAACACTGTTGAAAACATCACTCAAAGACCGTCAGTCTTCACTAATTTAGAAGTGATTGAAGACCCATGCGGTCTACTATAAGGAATGTACGATTTCTCAACTCTGTGCCTCAACAGTGTGGTGAAACCATCTTTCATAACTTCTTGCTTCCATGTTAGAAGGTTTTGTCAAAATTTTCAAGGAATTATGACTAGAGTGACGTATACTCTATTGTGTAAAAAATATTGTGGAGAAATGGTCTTTCAACTAAATCTTGTTTCACTAACGAAGTGTTTGAAAACCTACGATAAGCCCAAGGAAAGAGCTATATTGTTACTCTGTGGGGAATCCATTTCCAACTAATCTCGTTTCCCTAACAAAATTGTCTGAAAACCATAAAGGGCTTACACTGAAACTGCCACATGACTGTGAAATTGCACTGTCGGGAATAATCTTTCTCTTAACATCTGGTTTCACTCAGGCGCAAATATTTGAAAAAAAAAAGCGGGGCCTATGTGGAAGGATAGTGCCATACCTTCAACGCTGTGAAAGAAATACTGTGGGGAAACCCCTTTTCAACTACCATTTCGTTCCTCTGTTAGAAGTGAAGTGTTTGAAAATCTATGAGAAGCCTACCTGGTAACGGCCATATACTAAACTGGGTGAAACTACGTGGTGACTCGATCTTTCAACTAACATCTGGTTTCACGAATTGAAAATTGAAGACGTTCGGGGTCTATGCAGAAAAAGGGCCTATACTCAAATCTGTGACACATGTGAGGAAAAGATCTTTCAATCAACATCTTGCGTAACTAAACTAGAAGCGTTAGAAAACCTATGGGGAGCCTATGCCGAAAGTGCCATATACTCACCTCTGTCCAACTGCACTTCGTGGAAACCATCTTTAAAGTAACATCTTGTAGCCCAAAGTTATGAGTGTTTGAAAACTCATGAGGGTACGATGCTGGAAGTGCCAGATACTGAAAACTGTGGAACAACACTGTCAGAAACCGTCTTTCAACTAAAATCTTCTTTCATTTAAGTTAGAAGTGTATGAAAACATATGCACGGCGTATGAGGAAAGTGCCATTCATTCAACTAACATCGGATTTCACCCAGGGAGAGCTCTTTTGAAAACCAATGCCCGGCCTACACGGTATGTGCCATATACTGAACTCTGTGGGGGAAACCGTCTTTCAACTAATATTTTGTTTCCCTAAGTTAGGTGTGTTTAAAAAGCTATGCGTGACCTATGCAAAAGTGCCATATACTCAATTTTCAAACTGCATTCTTAGGAAAGCATCTTTCAGCTAAAATTTTAATGTAACTACATTAGAAACTTTGGAAAACATATGTGGGGAACAATGTTGAAAGTGTAATATACCAGACACAATGAGAAAATAGAGTGGACAATCCATCTTTCAACTATTTTTTTCATTGTTTTAAGTGTTTGAAAACGTACGCGCGGCTTATGGGCACACTGCCGTAAACTAAACTCTGTGAACAAATTTGTGTGGGCAAAGACTTTAACTAACATCTTGTATCGCTAAGTTTGAAATGTTTGAAACCACACGCGGAGCCTGTTGCAAACACCACTGTGGGGAAACTCCTTCAACTAACATCTTGTTCACTAAGTTAGAAGGGTTTGAAAAACCATGCAGAGCTTTGCCAAAAGTTCCATATACAGAAGTCTGTGGAAACAACACTGTGGTGAAACGGTCTTTCAACTAACATCTCGTTTCAAGCGAAAACTTTTTGAAAAACTTTGCGGGGCATCTGTTGACAGTGCCAGATACTAAACTCTGTGATACTGCACTTTGTGGGAATCATTTTTCAACTAACATCTCCTATCACTAAGAAGTGTTTGAAAACTTATTTGGAGAATGATGAGGAAAGTAACACATACTGGATACTGTGGGAAAATACAGTGGATAATCCGTCTTTCAACTAGCTCGTGTCACTAAGTTAGAAGTGTTGGTAAACCTAGGCGCGGCTTATGTGGAAAGTGCCGTATACTCGACGTTTTGAAAAAAGGACTGTGGACAAAGACACTGAATATCTGGTTTCACAAAATTAAAGCAGTGTGACCGTGCTTGACCTACATGGAAAGTGCTATATACGCAACTCTGTGAAAAAAATTTCTGCGGAAACGATCCTTCACCTAATATCTGTTTAAGTTGTGTTTGCAAACGCCGGCCTAGAAGAATAATACATGTACTCAATTCTGTGAAAAAAAATGTGGTGATTCAATCTTCCGACCACCATCTGCTTTCACTATGTTAGATGTGTTTGAAACAACTTACAAGGAGGAAAACAAAATGCCATATATCCACTATGTCGAACACCACTGTGGTGAAACATTCTTTCAACCAACCTCCGGTTCATTAAGTGGGAATGGTTTGAAAAGCTATGCGGGGCCTACAGGGCAAGTGCTTTATACTCAAATCTGTGAAACACTGTGGAGAAACCATCTTTCAACTAACATCTCGTATCACTAAGTTACAAGTGTCTGAAAATCTCTGCGCGGCTTACGGGGAAAGTGCCGGATAGTCAACTCTTTCAAAAACCACTGGGGAGAAAACATCTTTCACCGAACATCTGCTTTCACATAGTTAAACAGTTTGAAAACCTCTGCATGACATACAAGGAAAATGCCATATACGCAACTCTGTGCAACTAGGCTCTGGGGGAGCCATCGTACACCTCAAATGTAGTTTCACTAACTCAGGGGTTTGAATACACGTGCCGAACCTAGGAAGATAGTGCAATACACGTATCTCTGTGAAACGGGGTGAAACAATCTTTCATCCACCATCTGGATTCACTGTTAGATTTATTTGAAAACCCTTAAAAGACCCACACATAAAGTGCCATAGACTGAAACAGTCTTCCAACGATCATCTCCTTTCACTGAGAAGTGTTTGCAAAACTATGCATGTTCTTTGCTGAAAGTGCCATGTACACAACTCTGTCAAACTGCCCTTTGCGGAAATCATCTTTCAACTAAAATCTTGTATCAACTTAGAAGATTTTGAAAACGTAGGCAGCAAACCATGTGGAAAATGATTTATTCTCGACACTGAGAGAGAATACTGTGGACAAAACGTGTCTCAACTGTCTTGCATCACGAAGAACTGAAAGGCTATGCGGGACCTATGACGAAAATGCCATATACACAACTCTGAGAAACCACTCTGGTGAAATTATCCTTCGATTAACATCTGGTTGCAATAACTAGCAGCTCTGGAAGTCTATCTGGAGCCAACATGGTAAGTGCCACATACTCACTTGTGGTCACCGTGTGTGAAAACCTATGCGGTCCTTAGGTGGAAAGACCAATATACTTCACTGTGCGGAACAAAACTATGGGGAGATCATCTTTGATCTAACAACTCCTTTCACTAAGTTAGAGCTTTTCCAAAACCATGGCGGGCCCTAAGCAGGAAACGCCATATACGCAATTCTGTCAAAAAACACTGGGGAATCCATCTTTTCACTAGCATCTGGTTTCACTAAGTTACCAGTGTTTGAACAGCCCGGCAGGGAACTATGCAGAATGTGCCATATACTAAACTCTCTGAAACAACATTGTGCTGAAACTATCTTTCAAAATTTGGTTTCAGAAACTTAGTTTCAAAACCTAAGCATGACCTACATGGAAAGTGCCATATGTGCAACTCTTGAAACAACACTGTGGTGAAACCACTTTTCACTTAAAACCTGCTTCCATTAAAGCTGCCATCAATGTTTGAATACACGTGCGGGGCCTAGGAGGATAGTGCCATATACTACATTCTGTGAAATATAGAATGTGAGACATTTTCTCAACTAACATCTTGATTTCACCCAGTGAGAACTATTGGAAAACTTAGAGATTGCAGTAGACGCAACTCTATGAAAGGCCGGGGAAGTTATCTTTCTTCTGTCACCTAGTTATATTGTGAGAGAAGTGTTTGAAACGTCATGCGAACCCTATGAGGAAAGTGCTTTGTACTCAACCTTGTGAAACAGCGCAGTGGCGAAACCGTCTTTTTTCTAGCATCTGATCTCAGAGAGAACTGGTTGAAAAGGTATGGCGGGTCTACAGGCAAGGTGCCATATGTTCAACTCTGTGAAACGGCACTGTGGGGAAATCATCTTTCACTTAAACTTCCTTTCACCAAGCTAGAAGTGTTGGAATGCACATGCGGGGCTTAGGCAGATAGTGCCATAAGCTCCATTCTCTGAAACGAACTGTGGGTGGAACATTCCTTCAAGTAATATCTGATTTCACTGAGAACTCATTTGAAAACTTATGCAGGGCCTACAGGGCAAGTGTCGTATACTCAGCTCTGTGAAACAACACTGTGGAGAAAGCATCTTTCAACTAGTGTCTCGTTTCACTAAGTTAGAAGTCTTTGAATAGCTACCCGGAGCCTAGGCCAATAGTGCCAACTACTCAAATGTGTCAACCTGCAGTTTGCAGCAACCAACTTGCAACTTACATCTTCCTTCACTAAGGTAGAAGTGTTTGAAAACATATGCGGGGGATGATGTGAAAAGTGGCCTTTAATCGACCCTGTGAGAGAGTACTGTGGACAAACCATCTTTCAACTGACATCTTGTGTCACTAAGGTAGAAGCGTTTGAAAAACCATGCGCGGCTTAGGCGGACAGTGCCATCCATATACACAACTCCGTGAACCAACAGCGTGGAGAAGGAATCTTTCACTTACCATCTGGTTTCACAAGTCAAAATGTTTGAAAACCTCTGCACGATCTACGTGGCAAGTTCCATATAATCGACTCTGGGAAAAAACACTCTGGGGAAATATTCTTTCACCTTTACTGGCTTTCACCAAGTGTGAAATGTTTGAATACACATGCGGTGCCTAGGAGGATACTGCCATACACTCCACTCTGTGAAACAACGTTGTGGTGCAACAGTCTTCCAATCTGGTTTCACCGAGTGAGAACTCATTGAAAACCTATGCAGGGCTTATACTGTCAAACTGCACTTTGTGGCAACCATCTTTCAACTAACAGCTTCTATCACTACATTAGACGTGTTTCAAAACCTAGGCGGGAACGGTGTGGAAAAGTGACCCATAGTCGACACTGTGAGAGAAATACTCTGGACAGATCATCTTGCAAGTAACATCTTGTTCCACCATGATAGAAGGGTCTGAAAACCTAAGCACAGACTAGACGGAAAGTGCCAGATCCTCAACTCTGGGAAAACACTCTGTGGTGAAAGAGTTTTTCAGCTGGCACCTGATTTCAGTCACAACTCTTTGAAAACTTATGCTGGGCCTACACGGCAAGTGACACAGAATCTGTGAAGCAACAAGGCGGGGACACTTGCTTTCAACTAACATATCGCTTCACTAAATTAGAAGTGTTTGACAAACTATGCGGGGAATGTGCCGACAGGGTCATACACTCAACTCTGTCGAGCTGCACTTGGCGAAAACCATCTTTCAACTAACATCTTGTATCACTAAGAAGTGTTTGACAACTCAAGTAGGGAACGATGCGGAAAGTGACATATACACGACCCTTTGAGAGAATACTGTGGACAAACCTTCTCTTAACTGACATCTTGTATCACTAAGTCAAAATTGCGTGAAAAAACAAGCAGGGCCTATGGTGACAGGGCCGTATACTCAACTCTGCCAATAAACCTCAGGAGAAAGATTTTCCAAGATAGACTTGTGTCACAGAGGTGAGTATGTGGCCCTTGCGGTGTAGGCCCCGCCTGTTTTTCTAACACCTCTAACTTAGGGAAGCAAGAGATGAGTCGGAAGGTGCGGTTCCCCACAGTGGTCTATCTCAGAGTTGCCTATATGGAACTTTCCTCATAGATCCCGCATAGATGTGAAACCATTTTAACTTAGTGAAACTAGATAATATTTGAAACAACATTTCACCACACGCTTTTCACAAAGATAAGGACTTTCCCTGTAGGCTTCGCATAGCTTTTCCACTTTTCACTTAGTGAGACGCGTGGGTTGGTTGAATGACGATTTCCTCACAGTGTTGTTTCCCAGAACGGAGTGTATGGCACTAGCCATTTAAGCCCCGCCTGGGTTTTCAAACGCTTGTAATTTAGTGTAACCAGATAAGTGAAAGTTTTCCCAAAGTGTTTCATTGAGGTGAGTATATAGCGCTTTCCCTCTAGCCCCCACATAGGTTTTCAAACTCTTTTTGTGAAACGAGATGTCCCTTAACGACGGTTTCGCCACACTGATTTCTCACAGAGTTACAGATATGGAACTTTCCGCATAAGCTTTGCATGGGTTTTCCAACATTTATAACTTAGTGAACAAGATTTTAGCTGAAAGAATGAAACACTTTTAACTTAGTGACACGTGATGATAGTTGAAAAACTGTTTCTCCACAGGATTCTTTTACAGACGCTGGTATATGTCACCTCCCACGTCGTTTCCCGCATAGATTTTCAAATATTTCTACGTCAAACAAGATGTTAGTTTGAGGATGGTTTCCTCACTTTGTTTATTGGCAGAGTTGAGTATACGGCCCTGTCACCATAGGCCCTGCTTGTTTTTTCACGCAATTTTGACTTAGTGATACAAGATGTCAGTTAAGAGAAGGTTTGTCCACAGTATTCTCTCAAAGGGTCGTGTATATGTCACTTTCCGCATCGTTCCCTACTTGAGTTGTCAAACACTTCTTAGTGATACAAGATGTTAGTTGAAAGATGGTTTTCGCCAAGTGCAGCTCGACAGAGTTGAGTGTATGACCCTGTCGGCACATTCCCCGCATAGTTTGTCAAACACTTCTAATTTAGTGAAGCGATATGTTAGTTGAAAGCAAGTGTCCCCGCCTTGTTGCTTCACAGATTCTGTGTCACTTGCCGTGTAGGCCCAGCATAAGTTTTCAAAGAGTTGTGACTGAAATCAGGTGCCAGCTGAAAAACTCTTTCACCACAGAGTGTTTTCCCAGAGTTGAGGATCTGGCACTTTCCGTCTAGTCTGTGCTTAGGTTTTCAGACCCTTCTATCATGGTGGAACAAGATGTTACTTGCAAGATGATCTGTCCAGAGTATTTCTCTCACAGTGTCGACTATGGGTCACTTTTCCACACCGTTCCCGCCTAGGTTTTGAAACACGTCTAATGTAGTGATAGAAGCTGTTAGTTGAAAGATGGTTGCCACAAAGTGCAGTTTGACAGTATAAGCCCTGCATAGGTTTTCAATGAGTTCTCACTCGGTGAAACCAGATTGGAAGACTGTTGCACCACAACGTTGTTTCACAGAGTGGAGTGTATGGCAGTATCCTCCTAGGCACCGCATGTGTATTCAAACATTTCACACTTGGTGAAAGCCAGTAAAGGTGAAAGAATATTTCCCCAGAGTGTTTTTTCCCAGAGTCGATTATATGGAACTTGCCACGTAGATCGTGCAGAGGTTTTCAAACATTTTGACTTGTGAAACCAGATGGTAAGTGAAAGATTCCTTCTCCACGCTGTTGGTTCACGGAGTTGTGTATATGGATGGCACTGTCCGCCTAAGCCGCGCATGGTTTTTCAAACGCTTCTACCTTAGTGACACAAGATGTCAGTTGAAAGATGGTTTGTCCACAGTACTCTCTCACAGGGTCGATTAAAGGCCACTTTTCACATCATCCCCCGCATATGTTTTCAAACACTTCTACCTTAGTGAAGGAAGATGTAAGTTGCAAGTTGGTTGCTGCAAACTGCAGGTTGACACATTTGAGTAGTTGGCACTATTGGCCTAGGCTCCGGGTAGCTATTCAAAGACTTCTAACTTAGTGAAACGAGACACTAGTTGAAAGATGCTTTCTCCACAGTGTTGTTTCACAGAGCTGAGTATACGACACTTGCCCTGTAGGCCCTGCATAAGTTTTCAAATGAGTTCTCAGTGAAATCAGATATTACTTGAAGGAATGTTCCACCCACAGTTCGTTTCAGAGAATGGAGCTTATGGCACTATCTGCCTAAGCCCCGCATGTGCATTCCAACACTTCTAGCTTGGTGAAAGGAAGTTTAAGTGAAAGATGATTTCCCCACAGTGCCGTTTCACAGAGTTGAACATATGGCACCTTGCCTGTAGACCCGCCATACCTTTTCAACCAGTTCTCTCTGAGATCAGATGCTAGAAAAAAGACGGTTTCGCCACTGCGCTGTTTCACAAGGTTGAGTACAAAGCACTTTCCTCATAGGGTTCGCATGACGTTTCAAACACTTCTCTCACAATATAACTAGGTGACAGAAGAAAGATAACTTCCCCGGCCTTTCATAGAGTTGCGTCTACTGCAATCTCTAAGTTTTCCAATAGTTCTCACTGGGTGAAATCAAGATGTTAGTTGAGAAAATGTCTCACATTCTATATTTCACAGAATGTAGTATATGGCACTATCCTCCTAGGCCCCGCACGTGTATTCAAACATTGATGGCAGCTTTAATGGAAGCAGGTTTTAAGTGAAAAGTGGTTTCACCACAGTGTTGTTTCAAGAGTTGCACATATGGCACTTTCCATGTAGGTCATGCTTAGGTTTTGAAACTAAGTTTCTGAAACCAAATTTTGAAAGATAGTTTCAGCACAATGTTGTTTCAGAGAGTTTAGTATATGGCACATTCTGCATAGTTCCCTGCCGGGCTGTTCAAACACTGGTAACTTAGTGAAACCAGATGCTAGTGAAAAGATGGATTCCCCAGTGTTTTTTGACAGAATTGCGTATATGGCGTTTCCTGCTTAGGGCCCGCCATGGTTTTGGAAAAGCTCTAACTTAGTGAAAGGAGTTGTTAGATCAAAGATGATCTCCCCATAGTTTTGTTCCGCACAGTGAAGTATATTGGTCTTTCCACCTAAGGACCGCATAGGTTTTCACACACGGTGACCACAAGTGAGTATGTGGCACTTACCATGTTGGCTCCAGATAGACTTCCAGAGCTGCTAGTTATTGCAACCAGATGTTAATCGAAGGATAATTTCACCAGAGTGGTTTCTCAGAGTTGTGTATATGGCATTTTCGTCATAGGTCCCGCATAGCCTTTCAGTTCTTCGTGATGCAAGACAGTTGAGACACGTTTTGTCCACAGTATTCTCTCTCAGTGTCGAGAATAAATCATTTTCCACATGGTTTGCTGCCTACGTTTTCAAAATCTTCTAAGTTGATACAAGATTTTAGTTGAAAGATGATTTCCGCAAAGGGCAGTTTGACAGAGTTGTGTACATGGCACTTTCAGCATAGAACATGCATAGTTTTGCAAACACTTCTCAGTGAAAGGAGATGATCGTTGGAAGACTGTTTCAGTCTATGGCACTTTATGTGTGGGTCTTTTAAGGGTTTTCAAATAAATCTAACAGTGAATCCAGATGGTGGATGAAAGATTGTTTCACCCCGTTTCACAGAGATACGTGTATTGCACTATCTTCCTAGGTTCGGCACGTGTATTCAAACCCCTGAGTTAGTGAAACTACATTTGAGGTGTACGATGGCTCCCCCAGAGCCTAGTTGCACAGAGTTGCGTATATGGCATTTTCCTTGTATGTCATGCAGAGGTTTTCAAACTGTTTAACTATGTGAAAGCAGATGTTCGGTGAAAGATGTTTTCTCCCCAGTGGTTTTTGAAAGAGTTGACTATCCGGCACTTTCCCCGTAAGCCGCGCAGAGATTTTCAGACACTTGTAACTTAGTGATACGAGATGTTAGTTGAAAGATGGTTTCTCCACAGTGTTTCACAGATTTGAGTATAAAGCACTTGCCCTGTAGGCCCCGCATAGCTTTTCAAACCATTCCCACTTAATGAACCGGAGGTTGGTTGAAAGAATGTTTCACCACAGTGGTGTTCGACATAGTGGATATATGGCATTTTGTTTTCCTCCTTGTAAGTTGTTTCAAACACATCTAACATAGTGAAAGCAGATGGTGGTCGGAAGATTGAATCACCACATTTTTTTTCACAGAATTGAGTACATGTATTATTCTTCTAGGCCGGCGTTTGCAAACACAACTTAAACAGATATTAGGTGAAGGATCGTTTCCGCAGAAATTTTTTTCACAGAGTTGCGTATATAGCACTTTCCATGTAGGTCAAGCACGGTCACACTGCTTTAATTTTGTGAAACCAGATATTCAGTGTCTTTGTCCACAGTCCTTTTTTCAAAACGTCGAGTATACGGCACTTTCCACATAAGCCGCGCCTAGGTTTACCAACACTTCTAACTTAGTGACACGAGCTAGTTGAAAGACGGATTATCCACTGTATTTTCCCACAGTATCCAGTATGTGTTACTTTCCTCATCATTCTCCAAATAAGTTTTCAAACACTTCTTAGTGATAGGAGATGTTAGTTGAAAAATGATTCCCACAAAGTGCAGTATCACAGAGTTTAGTATCTGGCACTGTCAACAGATGCCCCGCAAAGTTTTTCAAAAAGTTTTCGCTTGAAACGAGATGTTAGTTGAAAGACCGTTTCACCACAGTGTTGTTTCCACAGACTTCTGTATATGGAACTTTTGGCAAAGCTCTGCATGGTTTTTCAAACCCTTCTAACTTAGTGAACAAGATGTTAGTTGAAGGAGTTTCCCCACAGTGGTGTTTGCAACAGGCTCCGCGTGTGGTTTCAAACATTTCAAACTTAGCGATACAAGATGTTAGTTAAAGTCTTTGCCCACACAAATTTGTTCACAGAGTTTAGTTTACGGCAGTGTGCCCATAAGCCGCGCGTACGTTTTCAAACACTTAAAACAATGAAAAAAATAGTTGAAAGATGGATTGTCCACTCTATTTTCTCATTGTGTCTGGTATATTACACTTTCAACATTGTTCCCCACATATGTTTTCCAAAGTTTCTAATGTAGTTACATTAAAATTTTAGCTGAAAGATGCTTTCCTAAGAATGCAGTTTGAAAATTGAGTATATGGCACTTTTGCATAGGTCACGCATAGCTTTTTAAACACACCTAACTTAGGGAAACAAAATAGTTGAAAGACGGTTTCCCCCACAGAGTTCAGTATATGGCACATACCGTGTAGGCCGGGCATTGGTTTTCAAAAGAGCTCTCCCTGGGTGAAATCCGATGTTAGTTGAATGAATGGCACTTTCCTCATACGCCGTGCATATGTTTTCATACACTTCTAACTTAAATGAAAGAAGATTTTAGTTGAAAGACGGTTTCTGACAGTGTTGTTCCACAGTTTTCAGTATCTGGCACTTCCAGCATCGTACCCTCATGAGTTTTCAAACACTCATAACTTTGGGCTACAAGATGTTACTTTAAAGATGGTTTCCACGAAGTGCAGTTGGACAGAGGTGAGTATATGGCACTTTCGGCATAGGCTCCCCATAGGTTTTCTAACGCTTCTAGTTTAGTTACGCAAGATGTTGATTGAAAGATCTTTTCCTCACATGTGTCACAGATTTGAGTATAGGCCCTTTTTCTGCATAGACCCCGAACGTCTTCAATTTTCAATTCGTGAAACCAGATGTTAGTTGAAAGATCGAGTCACCACGTAGTTTCACCCAGTTTAGTATATGGCCGTTACCAGGTAGGCTTCTCATAGATTTTCAAACACTTCACTTCTAACAGAGGAACGAAATGGTAGTTGAAAAGGGGTTTCCCCACAGTATTTCTTTCACAGCGTTGAAGGTATGGCACTATCCTTCCACATAGGCCCCGCTTTTTTTTTTCAAATATTTGCGCCTGAGTGAAACCAGATGTTAAGAGAAAGATTATTCCCGACAGTGCAATTTCACAGTCATGTGGCAGTTTCAGTGTAAGCCCTTTATGGTTTTCAGACAATTTTGTTAGGGAAACGAGATTAGTTGGAAATGGATTCCCCACAGAGTAACAATATAGCTCTTTCCTTGGGCTTATCGTAGGTTTTCAAACACTTCGTTAGTGAAACAAGATTTAGTTGAAAGACCATTTCTCCACAATATTTTTTACACAATAGAGTATACGTCACTCTAGTCATAATTCCTTGAAAATTTTGACAAAACCTTCTAACATGGAAGCAAGAAGTTATGAAAGATGGTTTCACCACACTGTTGAGGCACAGAGTTGAGAAATCGTACATTCCTTATAGTAGACCGCATGGGTCTTCAATCACTTCTAAATTAGTGAAGACTGACGGTCTTTGAGTGATGTTTTCAACAGTGTTTTTCACTGAGTTTATGGCACTTCTCTCATAGTTCCTCCCATAAGTTTTCAATCACTTCCAAATTAGTGAAACCGAATATTTTTTGAAAGATGGTTCCGCACACTGTGGTTTCACACATTTGAGCATAAAGCACTTTCTGCATAGGTCTCAACCTGGTTTTCACACAAATCTAACTTCGTGAAACAACAGGTTAGGTGAAAGATTTCCCCACAGTCTTGTTTCATAGAGATGAAAACGACCTTTTCTTTCTCTGTAGGTCCTGCATAGGTTTTCAATCTCTTCAAACTTTGTGAAAGGAGAGGTTAGTTGAATGTTTCAAAGAAGGTGTTGTTTCACAGAGATGAGTGTGTGCCACTTTCATTGTAAGCTCAGCATATGTTTTCAAACAGATCTGAGTGAAACAAGATTTTAGTGGCAAGATATTTCCCCAGTGTTTCTTCATACAGTTGTGTATATTGGCACTTTCGGTGTTGTCCTTGCATGGGTCCTCATGGGTGTAAATTAGTGGCGCCACTAAGATGAAAGTTTCACCACAGAGTTGTTTCACAAGGTTGAGTACATGGCATTATTCGTTTCAGGCCCACAGGGTTTTCCAAATCTTCTAATGTAGTGAAATAAGATGTTAGTTGAAAGATCTTTTCCGCATAGTGTTACTTCCCAGAGTTGAGTATATGGCAGTTTATACACAGCCCCCGCATAAGGTTTTCAAATACCTGTAACAGAACATTGCATGAAAACATAACAAACGTAACTCTAACGTAACTCTAACATAACTCTAACCTGTTAGTTGAAGTACGGTTTCTCCACATTTCAGCATCAAGTACAAATCACCTTCCTCATAGTTCCCTCATAAATTTTCAAATCTCAGTGAAAAGGGACTTAGTTGAAAATGGCTTACAAACATAAAACTCTATGCACTCACTGCTCTGTATAATCACTGTGCAGAAAAATCCACTAACAACTTGTTTCACAGGGTTACAAGAGTTGAAATCCTAGACACAGAAGTATAACAATAGAGCCCTTTACTCACTTTGTCAAACATGATTGTAGACAAACCACTTTTCAAATAACATTGGTTCAGCTAAGTTAGAATTGTTTGAAAACGCTTGCGGGGCCAACAACAAAATTGCGATCTACTCAACCTTGTGAAACACCAGAGTGGTGATGCCTTCTAACAACAAAAATCTTGTATCACTGTTAGAAGTGTTTGAAATCCCATGCGGGGACTAAACCAAAAGTAACATACAATGAAGCATACGAAACCCTGCGGGGAAACCACCTTTCAAGTAACATGTTCTTCCAGTAAGTGAGAAGTGTTTGGAAAGCTACGCGAGGCTTAAGAGGAAAAGCATTCAACTCTGTGAAAACCCGGTGGTGATGATATCTTTCAGCTGACATCTCGTCTCACAAAGTTAAAAGAGTTTACAAAACTATGCAGGACCTACAGGGAAACTGCTGCATACTCAACTTTGTGAACCAATACAGTAGGGACTCTCTTGCAACTAACATCTTATTCCACAAAGTTTGAAGTTGTTGAAAACTTATGAGGGTGCTATGAGGAAAGGGCCATATACTCTACTATGTGAAACATTGTGATAAAACCACCTTTCAGCAAATATCTGGTTTCAGGAAGTGATAAGTGCGAATTGTTAGAAAACCCATGCAGGGCCTACACACAAAGTGCCATAGGTCCAACTTTGTGAAAAATTGGGCGTAAGCCATCTCTGAAATAACAAGTCATTTACAAACAGATCATAACGAGAGATGGTGGCAGAAACTCTGGTAAACACCACTTTGGGAATCCATTTTTCAATTAACAGTCTTCACTTAGAAGTTTTTGATAACATATACGAGGAACTATGAATGGGACTCAATGAAACATTACTGTAAGGAAACATTTCAAGTAACAACTTGTTTCACCAAGTAAAATTTGAAAGACTATGTGAGTCCTACAGGGTAGGGCCTTGCACTCAACTCTGTGAAAACTGAGGGGGGTGGAACTCAACTTTCAACTATCTTGTTTCTCCAAGTTAGAAATGTTTGAAAACCGTTTGGTGTCCTGTGTAGATAAGGCCGTATACTCCACTCTGTGAAACATCACTGTGGGGAAACTATCTTTGGAGTCACCTCTGGTTACAGTAAGTTAGAACTTTTCAAAAACTTTGGCCGGGACTACAAAGTGTCATAAACTTAGCTCTAGAAACACATAGGCCACAACATATTCAACACAGATCGTACAAGCCCCAAACACCCAGTTATAACCACATTCAACATATACACACAATTTCCAAACAAACCACCTTTCTTATATCACACAAACGCACTCCACATACACACCACAGACACCAAACCTACACCACATATCCAGAAGACATGCCACCTCCTCTACACAAAACCTACACATACGCCACACACACATTACCCATATCGCTACAAATGTGACTCATATACCATAGAGCTAGCTACACCACTCTTACACCGAACACACAGCAACACATCCTACAAACACATCCCTCTCATGACACGAATACCACACAAACACCTCTCCCGTTCACCACATACACATCGTATACACGCCACACAGATATCTTCCACACACCATTTACTACATGCAATACACATTCCACACATACCCCCCACACAGACACACACAACCTACACCCATAAAACACACAAAAACACTCCCTATATACACCACACACATGCCAGACGTATACCACACGCAACACAGGTACACTGCACAGATACCACTTCTACTATACACACCATGATAATCCATACATGTATGACATACAGACACCACAAACACCGCACACACCCCACATCTATATTACACATTCTCCACCTGTCTGCCACACGCCAACACCACACCAGGCAGCACGTACAAACACACACGCCATACGTTGGCGGCACGCAAACATACATCATAGGTGGAGCATACACGCATGACATATATAGTACAATCCCAACACATATACCACACCTAGAGCACACAGAAAGACACATCCACCACTTATAACCACCCACACCATGCACACACCACACTCACCACAAAAATGCCATAGACAGACAGAAACCACATATAGAACATACATACAATCCATACAGAACAGGATCATGCACTCAACCACAACCACCCCAATGTACACCACACACACCACACACGTACCCCACGCGCACCCACCAGACGCCACCCACGCCTTGTGATTTACTGCCCGAAATGTCACTGCTCAAGTGTCTTTCATGTAAGCTTTCACATACATCTCAGAGGCAGTTTGTTGAAACCTTCCTTATTAGTGTGTGTTGGGAGAGGTAGCATGGCGGGCGTGTCGTCTCATCCCTTGAACATAGCGAGATGACCAGCAATTCATTCTGAATACCCCAGAAAGCAACCTGAAGATGGACAGAACCAAGTCCACAGCTACAGGGAGAGAAGAAGCCACATCAAAGAAAGGGAGGAAGTACAGACGGGGCGTTAGGGGGAGAAATATATCAAGGGTGCTGCAGAGGAGAGGAAGCCCTCATTGAGGAAAGTGTGGGAGGGAGAGGAGCACACAGGGGAACACACAAGGTGAACCTTTCCTCAAAGACACATGAAAAGAGTCTTCACATCACTCATCATCAGGGAAATACAAATCAATACTACAGTGAGATGCCACCACACGTCTGTCAAAAGGGCTAAATTTCGCAACACAAGGAACAACGGGTGTTGGCAAGGATGTGGAGAACGGGAAACCCTCTGTCACAGTGGGTGGGAATGGAAACTGGTGTGGCCACTCTGGCAAACAGTACAAAGTTTTGTCAAATGTCACCAATAAGATGGACTGGAACACCTGGATGGCACAGTCAGGTGACTGACAATATCCACTCAAGTCTGGATCTCACAGTCATGGGACTGAGCCCTCGTTGGGCTCGTCACTGGCAGCAGGGAGTTTGCATCGGATTCTCTGTCTCTGCCCCTCCCCATATCTCCCTCTCTCCCTCTCCCACTCAAATCAATTAACTAATGAAAACAATTACCTTTTAAAACAGGGAGTTGTCCTATGATCCAACATTTGCACTCCGAGGTATTTATCCAAAGGATACAAAAATACCAGTTCAAACGCCAGTTTTTTTAGCAGCACAATGAAAACTAGCCAAAGATGGAAAGGGCTCAAATGTCCACTGGCGGAGGAATGGATGGAGATGTGGTATACACACACACACACACACACACACACACACACACAACACACACACAAAGGAATATTACGCAGCCAGGAAAGATAATGTAAGTTTCCCTTGCAAAGATTTGGCTGGAACTCGAGATTGTAACGCTCTGTGAAATAAGTGTCAGAGAAAGGCCGATACCGTATGATTTCACTCCTTTGTGGAAGGGAAGAAACAAAAAATATATATATAATCATGGTGGAAAGAGAGATTGGCGAAACCAGAAAAAAACTGTTAACTATAGACAACAAAATGATAGTTGCCAGAGGAAAGATGGGTGTGGGGATTGGGTTATATCCTGGTTATACGTCTGGTTATGCCAGACTGGTCTGGTTATGGAGATGGGAATGAAAGAGTACACTTTGCGATGTGCACCAGGTGTTGTGGGGAAGGGTGGAACAACTGAAATCTTCACCTGAAACTATTATTACACTGTGTGTTAACTATCTGGAACTTCCATTAAAGGCTTTAAAAAGCATTCTGTATTAGCGTAGGCAAAGGCCCCGTGCTGAAGTGCTCAGAGTATTAGTGTGCTTCAAGTGCCTTTTTTTGTGACTGATAGAGAAATAGTCTTTCTTCACTACCCCAGTAGACCCTCGTGCTTTACTGCTGAAACGTACAACTTGCTGCCAGAGGGTTTTAGAAATCTTCTTGGGGATATGTAGTCAGAAGTATTCTTAAACCCTTGTGTAGAAGCACCAGGAAATGACCTAGCGCCAGGTGCCTAAAAGTACAGTGTGGCACTCTGTATCTTCCCCTACACCATCGAGATCCCTGGTTTCTAGGTGAGTTTCCAAGCCATTCTTGACCCAATGCAGGGCTCTCAGGGTCTGATGTCCCAGAGCAGGGCTAGCCCCCATGTCCCTGCGTCCCTGGTACTGGGCAGGCAACAGTATTGTAGGAATGGGAGCCACGTGAACCTCTGCCTTAATGGATGCAGCTACCCTCATTCGGAAGAACAGCCTGAGAAAATGTACAATGCTCCATGACGTGATCAGGGAACTAAAAGCCTTTTGCATAAATAGCGCACCAAGGTTCATTCCAACATCTTGATTATATGGAGGCACATTCTTCATATCGCAGAACCACTGCTGACCCTCTCTACCAATACGACAGGCTGAAACACACCAGAATTCAAAGTTCTGCTCAATGTCTTAGGGGAGAAGGTGGGCCTCTGGCTCACAGGGCTCCAAAGGGCATCCTGTGGAACACTCCTGTAGCCAGAGACCCCAAAAGTTCTTTCGATACCTGGGCTAGCCAGATCGTGAATATATTGTGCTCTTCTACACATGAAGAGCACTCGCCCTCGGTGTATCCAGTTTCAGAAAATTTCTTGATCAACTGTCAAGGTCGGTCTTGGAGTCCATAAAAAGTGGGTCCTAAAAGACTCTAAAAAGTTCTCTATCCAGCAGCAGATGTCCCATGGGGACCAGCCGTTGTGATTGCGTGACAGGTGGAGCCAGAGTCATCCAGAGCCCTAGGGCATCAGAACGGGTCCAGCCGAGAACTGTGCACGGGGAGGATCCAGCACCCGTAGAGGCCGGGACCTGGCTCCCTTGCTGGGCCCCGGGGAAACGAAGATAAACATCGTCATTCCACACTGATCGCCTTCCCATTGAATGGAAATATTGAGTGGCTTTTGGTCTTGGCTGCAGCCATCTCCTCTGTCTCCCTGCGTTTGTGACTGCCTCTTGATTCACCCTTAGGAGCCATGGAGCTGACACTCACACAGCAGGCGCCCAGGGACAGACATCGGGTTCCCACTCCATCCTGAGCTGTTATTGCCACCAGCATCGCATTTTCCAAAGGAGAACACTCCTCGTAAACTGTGAACTTGGTGTTTGGCTCTTTGCAGCAAGGGGTGGGGGGAAAGGAGCCAGGTCGTCTCCTTGCTCTGCCTGACTGAGGTGCCTTCCTCCTGAAAAGCAGACAGTTCACACAGGACCAGTAGGCTCCAGGTCAGCAGAGAAAGAGCCCTTTACAGGAAGAGGGCACCAATGTCCCTCTCTACCCTTTGGAGCCACCACTGGCGGCACCTCCCAGCTACAGCACTGTCACTGCTCACTCCATTCAGTGATGCAAAAACCAACAAACGCCGACCCAGTCCCAGGGCTCTCTAGGTCCTTCTGTAGGAAGAAGGCAGGTCTGGTGCTGACAGGGCTCCCAGATGGAGACTCTACAGAGTGCTTTTGTTTAAGCCCTCTGTTGTGTCTTCTTCTCACAGACAGCCCGGTTGCCAGGAGTTGGTGCTGGGCACTGCCCTTTCCATAGAATTCCCCTTCCAAGCTCTGAAGATCTGTGGTCCGCCTTATCGACCTTAACATATCTTTGCTCTCTTGTGGAAACAAGGCTCTTCCCGCAATCCCTTCAGAATCAGCGTCCCAAGAGTCGATTATCCTCCGTCTTCCACCTGGGAGTCGGATCCAGACCTTAGGGCTATAAGAGAGACGTTGCCACAGGGCTACTTCTTCGTTAGTTCACTGGGTTTCAGAAGCATGCAGCCATTCAGGGCTCAGGGATGTGAAGGGGACCAGCGGAGGATGTCTTGTGTTTAAGCTAAGCTGGAGATTTGGTCAGAGAGCAGGCCTCCTTCTGGCCAGGGGCAAATGAAGGAAGCCAATTTTCCAAGTGAATCCACGTTCCCACCATAAATGTGGATCACAACTCACCTGGCGCCCATTTCCTTTCCCTTGCTGTGTGTCTGACAATGGTTTTTTTTTTTTTTTTTTTTTTCTCCCTTAGGCGCCAAGGAGCCATCACTAGCTCAGCTGGCAAACATGGCTAGGCTGCAAACTCCCACTCTGTTCTTGTGTTCAGTCAGAACTATCAGGTTCTGCTCTACCAAAGGAAAGCAGGCCTTGAGTGCCTGGGTGCATGGTGCCTGGCCTCCTGTGCTATGGAGGGTGAATGGGGGGCCAGCTTGCCTCACTGACCTCCATGACTGAGTTGCCTTTATTCTGAGAAGCAGTTTGCACATGGACAGTGGCAATGAGGATGAGGATGGGGTCAACGTTGGAAGAGCCTTTGCCAGGAATGAGGGAACCAAGTTCTTGTTGCAGATTCCTGAGCAAGAGCCCTCAGAGCCTCATAGCTACAGCTCAAAGGCTGGTGCCTCCCTCGAGTGATGGGAAATGTGGCAGCGATAGACCAAGCCAGAAATCCCTGGCTCCTGAAGAAAGAAAGCAGGCTTCTTGCTCACAGGGCTCCCTCCCTTCAGAGGGCCCTGTGGTCTAATCCCACGAGCCTTTCTTACTCTGGATACAACCTGGTTGATAGGAGATTGCGTTGGGTTCTTCACTGTCAACTTTCTCCAAATCTCATGTGTGGTGAAGAACCCTGGCAGTGTGTGTCTCCATTGCCACTCCTGGATTTTGCTGATGAAAGAGGGTTTCGGTGGACACTATTCCGGGACAGTGTTCCAGAGTAACATCCTTTTGTTTCAGCTTGGGTGTTTGGTGGTGTGCTTGTGTTGGTGATAGCGTTATTGAATCGGGCCCTTCTCAGTTTGGTTTCAGAATGATATGGGCCTGCTTATACCAAGTGTGTGTGAAGATGCCCAGGGAGAATGAATGCTCGTGGGTCGGCTAAGCCTGAAGTTGGGGGTGAATCCCACCTGCTTGCTGTGTGGGTCAAGGGGAAGGGAAGGTCCTGGTCTCTTTCCTCGGTTCTTCCCGTGCCCGCTTGAATGCACAGCTTTGACTCACCCTGGAATCAGTCCTCTCTAATTGTTGAATTGTTGTCAGTTCACAGATGGAGACCTTGTGTCTGTCCTCTACATCAACCCAGGTCCCCGATTTGCGGGTGAGTTTCCAAGGCTTTCCTGACCTGACATGTGGCTCTCAGAGTCTGATGTCCAGAGGACATCTATTACCCTTGTCCCTGAGCCTTAGGTGGTGGGCAGGTTATAGTATCATGGGAATGGGTACCAACCGGGACCCCTTCCTTAATGGATAGAATTACCCTCAATCAAAAGAACAGAGCGTCTGGCAAGGGCAGCATGCTCCACAACCTGATCAGCTCACATAAAAAGCCCTTTGAATAAACAGTCGACCAAGGCCTCGTTCCCCCCTCTTGATCCTTGCATGGAAGCACAATTTTCATTTCTCACATCCAGTGCTGACCCTCTCGATGGATATGATGGGCAGAAACGCACTAGAAGCCAAAGTTCCCCTCTATTTCTTAAGGGAGAATGTGGGCCTCGTGCCCACAGGGCTCCAACGGGTATCCTTGGCAGAACCTCTGGAGCCAAAGCCCACCAAAGGTGTTTGTGATTCCTGAGAAAGCCAGCCTGCGACTACATTGGGCTACTCAGGTTCTTCTAAACATGAAGTACTCTAGCCCTCGTTGTGTCCAGTTTCATGACGTTGCTTTATCATCCATCCAGGTTCGTCTTGGGGTCCATACAAATTCAGTTTTTCAGAGCATTCTCTCCGGCTTGCGCTTGTCCCATGGGAAACAGTCCTTGTGACTGTGGGATAGGTGGAGCTAAAGTGGCTATGGCCTTTTGGTTTCGGGTCTACACGGACATCGGAAGGGCATCGGAAGGGGTCCAGCCGAGAGCTATGTGTGGGAATGGCTCTGCCAGATGTATTAGCGGGGAACTGTCCCCCTTGTTGGGCCGAGTGGAAATGAAGAGAAACATCTCCATTCCACATTGATTGCATTCCCACTGGATGGAAACATCGAATGCCCTTTGGTCCTGGCTGTTAGCCATATCTTCTCCCTTCCTGTGTTTCTGACTGCCGCTTCATTCACACTTAGGAGCCTCAGAGCTGGTACTCACTCAGCAGGCATCCTTGGATGGGCATCGGGTTCCCACTCGGTTCCACGTTCACTTATAGCCATCGGCATCTGATACGTATCCCAAAGGAGAATGGGGCTCCATACCCTGACCTTGGGGCTTGGCTGTTTGTAGCAAGGGTTACAAGAGTTGTAAAGCAGAGTTCACACAGGAGCCAAAGGCTCCAGAAGCTGGTCCGCACAGAAAGGGCCTCTTACAGTTAGAGGGCACCAATGCCCCTCTCCACACTTTGGAACCACAGCAGGGAACGTCGCAGCTAGAGCACAGTCACTGCTCACTCCAATCAATGTTGCAAAAACAATAAAAGCTGACCAAGACCCAAGGTGTCCTAGGTCCTTCTGGAGGAAGAAGGCGGGACTGGTGCTGACACGGCCCCCAGATGGAGACACTAGATGGCGCTTTTGCATAAGCTGCCTGGGGTTTCTTCTTCTTATAGCCAGGTTGCCAGGAGCTGGTGCAGGGCACTGCCTTCTCCATAGAATTCCCCTTCCAAGCTCTGAAGAGCTTTTTGGCCCTCCTCATCCAGCTTGATGCATTGTTGCTGTCTTGTAGAAACAAGGTTCTTCTCACAATCTCGTCAGAACCAGTGTCTCCAAAGTCCTATCCTCTGTCTTCGACCTGAGAGTCTGGTCCAGTGTTTGTGACTGTGGGGGAGTTTTTGCCACAGGACTCCTTCCTCATTAAATCACTGGGTTTCAGAAGTGTGCATGCATTCAGAGGCCCCGGGCGTTTGGAGGGACCCAGCTAGAGGATGTTTGGTGTGTATGCTGTCCAGAGATTTGGGAAGGGAGCTGGCCTCCTTCTGGGCCGAAGGCAAATGAAACAAAACATCTCTGCAAGGGGAACCCCATTCCCTTTTGAAAGGTTGAGCTTTGGCCCACCTGGTGCCCATTTCTATTGCCTTGCTGTGTTTTAGAGAATGTATTTTTTTCTCCGTTAGGCGCCATGGAGGCATCCCTCAGTCACTTGGCACCCCTGGACAGGCCACAAATTCTCACTCTGCTCCTGTGTTCAGTGAGAGCAATCAGACTCTGCTCTACCAAAGGAAAACGGGCCTTGAGTGGCTGGGTGCTTGGTGCTTGGCCTGCGGTGCTACGGAGGGTGAAGGGGAGCCGGCTTTCCTCACTCTCCTGGATGACTGAGGTACCTTCATTCTGAGAAGCCGACATTTGGCACGCGGGCACTAAGAATCAAGAGGGGGACATCACTGGAAGAGCCCTTGCCAGGAATGAGGGAACCAAGTCCTTGCTGCAGATTCCTGAGCAAGAGCCTTCAGAACCCCATAGTTACAGCTCAAGCACTGCTACCTCCCTCAACTGATGGGAAACGTGACGGGCATAGACCAAGCCAGAAATCCCTGGCTCCTGAAGAAAGATGGCAAGCATCTTGCTGACAGGGCTCCCCGGTATAGTCCTTCAGAGGACCCTTTTGGTCAAAGCCCATAGGCCTTTCTTATTCTGTGTACAACCTGGTTGAAAGGAGACTGTGCTGGACCCTTCGTTCTCTAGTTTCTCTAAATCTTGTGTGATGAAGAACTCTAGCAGTGTATGTCCCCCTTGCCACCCCTGAGCCTTTTGGATGAAAGCCTGTTTGCAGGGAAACTATTCTGAGACAGTATCTCAGAGTACTATCGTATTCTTTCGGCTTGGGGGTCTGGTGGTGTTTTAGTGGTGGTGATGGAGATGGTGTTTAGTAGATGGCTTCATTGGGCAATTCTCAATATGGTTTCAGAATGATGAGGCCCTCCCCAAACCCAGGGTGTGTGCAGGTGTCCAGAGAGACTGCCTTTTGGGTAGGCTGTGGCGGAGGTTGGGGGTGGATCCCGCCTCCTTTGTGGGACAAGGGGGAAGAAAAGGTCGTGGTCTCTTTTCTCGGTTTCCTCCATGCCAATTTGAATGTTCAAAACTCAAGAGGAGGGTGAGATAAGGAAAGTGTTTTCTTTTTTTTTTAAACGTTTATTTATTTTTGAGACAGAGAGAGACAGAGCATGAACGGGGGAGGGCCAGAGAGAGAGGGAGACACAGAATCCGAAACAGGCTCCAGGCTCCGAGCTGTCTTCTGCATAGGATATTCTTTCCTTTTTTGTCAAGATTATTTGACTTAGGGGCAGATTCATTCCTGGGTTTTCTATTCTGTTCTATTGGTCTGTGTGTCTATTTTTATGACAGTATTATACTGTTTTGATTACTCCAGGTTTTATTTATTTATTTATTTACTCCAATACAGTGGAGTGTTGACATCAGGAGTAGAACCCAATGATTCCTCACTTGCATATAACACCCAGAGCTCAACCGATCAAGTGTCCTTCTTAATGCCTACAACTAATTAGCCCATCCCACCCCTCACTTTCCCTCTGTCAACCCCCTGTCGGTTCTGTGTATTTAATAGTCTTTTATGGTTTACATTGCTCTCTGTTTTTATCTTACCTTTCCTTCCCTTCCCCAGTAAATCTGTTGTGCTTCTTAAATTGTACATATGAGTGAAATAATATGATACCTGTTTGTCTCTGGCTGACTTAATTTCCCTAGCTTAATACACTATTTCCATACACGTTGTTCAAAGAGCAAGGTTTCATTTCTTTTCCTTGCTAAAGAGTATTCCATTGTATATATATGCCACATCTTCTTTATCCATTCATCAGTTGATGGACATTTAGGCTCTTTCCCTAATTTGTCTGTTTTTGATACTGCTGCTATAAATATTGGGGAGCATATGGCCTTCAAATCAACATGTTTGTATCCTTTGTATAAATCCCTAGTAGTGAAATTGCTGGCTCATAGCCTAGTTCTATTTTTAATTTCTTCGGAAACCTCTGTACTGTTTTCCAGAGTGGCTGCACCAAGAAGACCTAACAATTATAAATATTTATGATCCCAGCATTGGAGCGCCCAAATATATAAATCAATTAATCACAACCACAACCACATTTACTAAAAACAATGCTGTAATACTAGGTGACTTTACTACCTCACTTACAACATTGGGTCACCCACCTTTGTAATATAATTTGAAGTCTGGTATTGTGATACCTCCAGCTTTGCTTTTCTTTTTCAAGGTTGCTTTGGTCTTTTGTGTTTCCATATTCATTTTAGGATTGTTTAATCTATCTGTGTCAAAAATGCTGCTGGTATTTTGACAGGGATTGCATTAAAAATGTAGACTCTTGGGGCGCCTGAGTGGCTCAGTCGGTTGAGCGGGCGACTTTGGCTCCGGTCATGATCTCACGGTCTGTGAGTTTGAGTCCCGTGTCAGGCTCTGTGCTGAAAGTTCAGAGCCTGGTGCCTGTTTCAGATTCTGTGTCTCCCTCTCTCTGACCCTCCCCTGTTCATGCTCTGTCTCTCCCTGTTTCAAAAATAAATGAGTGTTAAAAAAAAATTAAAAAAAATAGTGTAGACTCTTTTGGACAATATAGCCTTTTAAACAATATATGCTTTTTAATCCATGAACATGGGACATTTTCCCATTTCTCTGTGTCATCTCCCATTACTTTTCAGAGCACAGGTGTTTCACCTCTGTCCTTTTTAAATTTTGGTTTATTTTTAAATATCTGATGCAATTGTAAAGGGAATCGATTGCTTATTTTCTTCCTGCTGCTTCATTACCATTGTATAGAAATGTAATGGATTTCTGTACATTGAGTTTGTGTTCTGCAGGGTTACCGAATTTGTGTAACAGTTCTAGCAGTGTTTCCGTAGAGTCTTTTAGGTTTAGTATAGAGATTATCCTGTTATCTGCAAAAAGAGAACCTACTTAGTATTCTTCTGTGTCATTTGCATATCCTTTATTTTTATTTAATTTCAATTTTTATTTTTGTCTGATTGCTGTGGGTATGACTTCCTGTACTATCTTAAATAACAGTGGTGAGAACACATATCCCTATCATCTTCTTCAACATAGAGGAAAAGCTCTCAGTTTTCCCCATTGAGGATAATATTAGCTGTGCGGTTTTCATAGATTGTTTTTATTATATTGAGGTATGATCCCTCTACACATGCTTTAATGAGGGTTTTTTAAATAAATGGATGCTTGTCAATTATTTTTGTGTGTGTCTATTGAATAGATTAGATTGTTCTTATTCTTTCTCTTATTGATATGGTGTATCACATTGATTAATTTGTGAATATTGAACCACCCTTGCAGCCCAGGAATAAATCTCACTTGATCATGGTGAATAATTTTTTAAATGTATTGTTTGGATGACTACTATTCATTGAGAATTTTGCATCTCTGCTCATCAGGGATATTGGTAGTTATCTTTCTTAGTGGAGTATTGATCTGGTTTAGGTATCTGTATAATGCTGGACTCATAGAGTGAATTTGCAAGTGTCACTTCCTTTTCTATATTTTAGGAAAATTTGAGAAGAATGGGTATTAATTCTTGTCTAAATGTTCGACAGAAGGTTCCTGTGAAGGCATCTGGCCCTAGATTTGTGTTGTTTGGGAGATCTTTGATTATTTACTCTCTTTCTTTGCTGGGTATCAGTCTGTTAATGTTTTCTATTACTTCCTCTTTCAGTTTTGGTAAACCACATTTCTCTACATTGTCCAATTTCTTGGCATATAGTTTTTCTTTACATTATTATATAATTGGTGGCAGTTTTGTGGTGTTGACTGTTATTTCTCCTCTCTCATTTTTTGTTTTATTTATTTGGGTCATTTCTCTTTTCTTTCTGATATTACGACTAGATGTTTATATTTTTTTCAACAATACAAGCTCCAGGTTTCATTGATCTGTTCTCTTTATTCTTTGTTTGATTGTTTGTTTGTATTTCCTATATTATTTATTTCTACTCTCTATATTATTTCCTTCCTTTGGCTGGTTTCATTTCTTGTTTGCTTTCTATCTCCTTTAGGTGTAAAATTGGGTTGTTTGCGCTTTTTCTAGTTTCTTGAGGTAGATCTGTATTGCTATATACTTCTGTCTCATGCTCACATTTCTTGCATACCAAAAGTTTGTACCGTTGCATTTTCCTTTTCATTTGCTTCCATACATTTCTAAAATTTCTTCTTTGATTTCCTCATTTCCTCATTATTGTTTAGCAGCATGTTGTTTAACCTCCATGTATTTGCAGACTTTAGAATTATTTTCTAGTGATTGACTTCTAGTTTCTAGTGTTGTGACCAGAAAATATGCATAGTATGATTTTAGCATTTTGTATTTGTTCAGGCATGTTGTGTTACCTAGTATGCAATGCATTCTAGAGAATGTTCCGTGTGTGCACTTTATGAGAATGTGTATGATGCTGTTTTAGGATGAAATGTTCTGAATATATCTGTTATCCAGTGTATCATTCAAATCCACTGTCTCCTTGTTGATTTTCTGTTTATATGATCTTTCCATTGAAGTAGGTGGGGTTTTAAATCCCCTGACTTATTTTAGTACAATGGGTTATTTCCTTTATGTTTGTTAGTAATAATTTTATATATTTGTGTGATACCATGTTGGCTGCATAAACATTTGCAATTACTATGTCTTCTTCTTGCATTGACACTTTTAGTATTTTGTACTGCCATTCTTCATCTCTTGTTTCAATGTCTTTGTTTTAATGTCCAGGTTCTCCATGTAAACTTTGATGCTCTAGCTTTCTTTTGACATTCATTTACATAATTCACACTTCTCCATCCCCTCACTTTCAATATGTAGGTGATTTGAGCTCTAAAATACATCTCTTCTAGGTCGCTTTCAGCTGGATCTTGTTTCCTTATCCATTCTGAAACCCTTTACCTTTTGACTGGAGCATTGAATCCATTTTCATTCAAGCAAATTATTGATAGATGTTTGTTGGCAGTTTATATTTTTTGTTAGATATTTATTTTACAAAAAATTTTTAATGTTTATTTATTTTTGAGACAGAGAGAGACAGAGCATGAACGGGGGAGGGTCAGGGAGAGAGGGAGACACAGCATGTGAAACAGGCTCCAGGCTCTGAGCAGTCAGCACAGAGCCCGACGCGGGGCTCGAACTCAAGGACCGCGAGATCGTGACCTGAGCCAAAGCCGGACGCTCAACCGACTGAGCCACCCAGGCGCCCCGTGTTGTTAGATATTTATTGATAGTTATTGTTTCTGGAGTTTTTCTCTGATACTTTCTTGTCATTGTCACTTCTATCTCTTTTGTTCACTCAAACAGTCCTTTATATTATGTCTTTCAGGACTGGTTTAGTGGTCAGAAACTCATTCAGTTTTCATTTCTCTGGGAAAATCTTCATCTCTCCTTTTTCTCTGAATGAAACCCATTCCGTATACTGTACACTTGGCAGCAGATTTTTCCCAATCAGCACCTTGAATAGATCATCCCATCATTACTTCTGACTTGTCAAGATTTTGTTGAGAAATCTACAGCTAGCCTATGGACCTTGTCTTCTTTTGTCTTACTGATTTTAAGATGTTGTTTTTATCAGTATAAGTTGTAAATCTATTGACCACATACCTTGATTTGGGTCTGCTCTTGTTGATTAGGTTTGGCCTTTCTGTGCCTCCTGGGTCTGGATATCTGTTTCCTTTTCCAAATTAGAAAATTTTACAGCTATCATTTCTTAGAGGAAATTTTCCACTTCTTTCTCTTCAATCACTCCTATAATACGTGTTATTATATTGGATGGAGTCACCGAGGTCCCGAAGTCTATTGCCACTTTGCATAATACTTTTTCCTTTTTGTTCAGCTTGATTACCTTCCAGAACTGTGTCTTCTAGGTCATTAATTCATTCCTCTGTTTCTTCCATCCCACTTTTTACTCCTTCAAGCATGTTTCTCATTTTAGGCACACCACTGAGTTTCAAAACTCAAATTTTAGGGATTCTCTCAGAATAGACCTCTGCTGCTTCTTGGGGGAGGGTCTGGCCATGCTTTTGCTGGCCTTTGCAAAACAAACAAATGAACAAACAAAGCAAAAAAAAAGCAATTGCATGACTAAGCGAGTGTTCAGTTTCACTCATAACAGAGCAGAAAGCAGGCACCCCTGCTCTTAGCCTTCGGCTGGAGCCAGTCCCCTCTCTTATGCCTGGAAATAGCACAGCACATTGGCAGGACCTATCTTTCTTGTGACCCAAGGGATCCTCAGAACACACTGTCACTCCTGGGATTCTATTGTGTTTCACCACTTGAGCCGCTTAACCAGGCACTTCTCCTACTTTGGAAAACTGCTGAAAGGTTGAGATTTTGCACGATGTTCCTTATACTACTTTGCTGTAGCTTCTATAAGCAGGCTCTGTCCTGGTGGTTGGACCCAGAGCAATTTCTCCCCAGGTAAACTCTGCATCTCCTACCTTCCAAACAGTATCCCTTTTCTACATAAAGTTTTGCAGTTTTTGTTCATTACAGATTCTGATTTATTTCTTTGGATTTCAGAATGATTTGATAACTTTCTAGCTGTGTTCAAAGCATGAGACAAGCTTAGGGTCTCCCTACTCCTCAACCGTCTTAACTCCTGCCTCCATCACCATACATAGTTATATTTTTTTCTAGTGATAAGAATTGTTAAGAGGTACTTCTAGCAACTTTCAAGTATGCAATACACTATTAACTATATTAAATATCCTTATGGCATTATTTTATAACTGGGCGTTAGTACCTTTTTACCCCATTAACCGATTTTGATCATTTTTCTATCCCTACGTCTGGAAACCACCAGTCCATTCTCTATACTTTTGAGCTCTATTTTTTAAGCTTCCACATATAGGTATTTCTCATGGTATTTGTCTTTCACTGTCTGACTTATTGTACTTAGAATAATTCCCATAAGACCCATCCATCCATTTTCTAAAAGGCAGGATTTTTTTTGACTCAATAATAGTCCCTTCATATTTGTCCCACATTTTCTTTGTCCATGTATCTATTTGATGGACCCAAGGTGTTTTCATATTTTGGCTACTGTAAATAATGCTGCAATGCACATGTAGATACATATATATTTTTTAGTGTTTATATAATTTCTCGATATATACTCAGAAATGAAATTGCTAGATCATGTCTTAGTTGTATTTTTAGTTTTTTAAAGAAACCTTTACACTGTTTCCCATAGTGGCTGCATGAATTTACATTCCCACCAATAGTACACTAGTGTTTCCTTTTTTTTCTATACACATGCAAACTCTTTTTTTTATTATTTCTTGGTTTATAATAATAGCCATTCTAATCCATATGAGATAATGGCTCCTTGTTTTCATTTGCATTTCTTTGATAATTCCTGGGGTTGGCCACCTTGATATTTACCTCTTTTGCCATCTGCAGGTCTTCTCTTTATAGCTATCTATTCAGATTTTCTGCTCATATTTTATTTGAAATTTTTGAGATTTAATTTTTAGAAGGACAACATGCAAGCAGGGGAGGGGGCAGTGGAAGGGAGATAGACAATTCCAAGAAGGCTCCACACTCACCCCGGAGCCTGATGCAGGGCTTGACCCCACAACCCTGGATCATGACCTGAGCCAAAAATCAAAAGTTGGATACTCAAATGACTGAACCACCCAGGTGCCCCAATCAGCCCATATTTTAAAGAAATTGTTTTTTTCTTTGTTATGAAGGTATATACATTAAAGAGTAAACCCCAATCAAATAAATAATTTATGACTATTTTCTCACATTCAGTAAGTTGCCTTTTCACTTTGTTTTTGGTAAATAGATACGTTTCAATCATAATATCAGAGTTATGTGTACCATTTTAATAACCGCAACTTCCTATAAAGATAGCACTAAAAACAAAGAATAGAAGCTTGAATTTCTCTAGAGCACCGCCAATCCACTAAAGATGTATGGCTTATAAAACAATGTCCACAGCTCCCCCCCCAAAATTTCCATACTTTATCCACTTCTTGTGGATTAAGGTATTTTGACTGAAGGTCAATCAAATATGACTAGGCAATATGTTATTGAGAAGAACAACCTGGGCACTATGTTGAGCAGGGATTCACTCATACAGAAAGTGTAGTAATGATTATGAATATCAGTGACACTCAGAACCACCTGAAGGAAGCTGAACTTACCATGGCCAAAATAATATCTGATCAAACCTGATGGAGAAAATTTCTCATTCATTAGATTGGATGAAATTATTTCAATGTAGTCAGTACACTGAGATGATATAACTCAGGTCAAATGACAGTTTCTAACATATAATTAATAATTGTATCATTCAAATATCCTCCACCAATTTAAACCCATATTTGCCATGCAGCTACCACATCATTTCTTTCTTTCTTTTCCTTACAGCACCATTCCTGAAACTCACTGCACTTCTTGTCTCCATTTTTGCTCTATTTATTCTCTTAAAGGTAGGGTGAGTTTGGTTTCCTCCCAAACTCCACTCTAGCTTCTAAATTTAATATCAGATCCCAGATCCAGCTTTCTACCCCACTTAAACCACACACCTGATGCTTCTTCTCTGGATGATTCTCATCACAAGCTGTCTGGGACCCCACTCTCAGCCGTCTTCATTCCCTGGAAGACACTTCAAATTTAACAAGTCCAGAATTTACAATCTGAATTACTTTGTTCCAAATTTCTCCCATTGTCCTCTCCATCTCTGCTAATTAAAAATTCACCTCTAGTTTCCAAGATCAAACTCCTTGGAACTTTTTTGGCTCCTCTCTTTTGCTTACAGCTTGTCCTTTGTTAACATAATTGTCCGATCTACCAGAGAAGACCATAACTAAAACACTTTCACTGACTTCCTAGCAACATCCCAGACCCTGTGACCACCATTTCCATTTAATTTTTCATTAGCATCTTTTTCCCCCGTGTTGTTTTTTAAATATTTATTTTTGAGAGAGAGAGAGAGAGAGAGAGAGAGACAGAATGTGAGCAGGGGAGGAGCAGAAAGAGAGGGAATCCGAAACAGGCTCCAGGCTCTGATTTGTCAGCACAGAGCCCTACGGGGGGCTGAACTCACAAACAGTGAGATCATGACGTGAGCCAAAGCCGGACGCTCAACTGACTGAGCCACCCAGGCGCCCCCAAAGTACTATCTGTGTATGTTTTGTTTGTTTTAGTTTATTTTGTTTTATATACAAGTTAGTTAACATACACTGCAGTCTTGGCTTCAGGAGTAGAACCCAGTGATTCATCTCTTATTTATGACACCCAATCGTAATCCCGAAAAAATGCCCTCCTTAATGCCCATCAACCATTTAACTTACCCTGTGCCCCCTTCCAGCAATCCTCCATTTGTTGTCTGGATTTAAGAGTCTCTTAGGGTTTACCTCCCTCTCTGCCTTTATCTTGTTTTCCTGTTCCTGCCCTTATGTTCACCTGTTGAGTCTCTCAAGTTCCACATATGAGGAAATCATATGATATCTGTGTTTCTCTGACTGACTTATTTGGCTTGTTGCAAATGGCAAGATTTCATTCTTTTTCATCATGGAGTATATACCCACTGTGTATATGTACCACATATTTTTTATCCATTCATAAGTTGATGGACATTTGGTTTCTTTTCATAATTTGGTTATTGTTGATAATGCTGCCATAAACTTTGGGATATATGTGCTCCTTCAAATCAGCACTTTTTTATTCTTTGGATCACTTCTTAGTAGTGCAATTGACAGTGTTGCAGAGTTCTATTTTTTATTTTTTGAGGAACTCCCACCCTGTTTTCCATAAGGGCTACACCGGTTTGCATTCACACCAACAGTGCAAGATAGTTCCCCTTTCTACGTCCTTGCCCACATCTGTTATTGTCTGAATTGTTAATTTTAGCCATTCTGAGAGGTGTGACATGGTATCTCATCATGGTTTTGATTAATATTTTCCTGATGATGAGTGTTGTTGAGCATCTTTTCACGTGTTTGTAAGCCATATGATGTCTTCTTTGGAAGTGTATATACATGACTTCTGCCCATTTCTGCACTGGATTATTTACTATTGTGTGTGTGTGTGTGTGTGTGTGTGTGTGTGTGTTGAGTTTTGTAGGCTCTTTATGGATGTTGGATACCAACCCTTTATCTGATATGTCATTTTCAAATATCTTCTCCCATTCTATTGGTTGCATTTTAATTTTGCTGATTTTTTAAATTTTTTGTGAGAAGTTTTTAACTTGATGAGGCCCCAATTGTTCACTTTTGCTTTAATTTCTCTGGCCTCTGGAGACATGTTAGTTAACAAGTTTCTGTGGCCTAGGTGAAAGACGTTGCTGCCTGTTTTCTCCTATAGGATTTTGAAGGTTTCCTGTCTCACATTTAAGTCTTCCTCCATTCTGAAGGTATTTTTGTATATGGTGTAAGAAGGTAGTCCAGCTTCATTGTACAGCATGTTGCTTTCCAGTTCACCCAGCACCATTTGATAAAGAAAGTATATTATTTTTTTCCATTGGATGATCTTTCCTGCTTTGTTGAAGATTCACTAGCTATATGTGTGTGTGTCAATTTCTGGGTTCTCTAGTCTATTTCATTGATCTATGTGTGTGTTTTGTGCCAATATCATACTGTCGTTATTATTGCAGCTTTGTTATATAGGTTAAAGGTCAGGATTGTGATGCGCCCAGGCTTCGTTTTCTTTTTAAACATTACTTTGCAAATTCAGGGTCTTTTGTGTCTCTACACAAATTTTAGAACTGTTGCTCTAGCTCTGTGAAGAATGCTGGTGTTATTTTGATAGGAATTTCACTGAATGTGTAGATTGCTTTCGGTAGTATCTACATTTGAACAATATTCCTTGTTCCAATCCATAATCATGGAATGTTTTCCCGTTTTTTGTGTGTCTTCTTCAATTTATTTCATAAGCTTTCTATACTGTTTAGCATACAGATCTTTTAACTCTTTGCTTAGGTTTATTCCTGGGTATTCTACGGGTTTGGGTGCCATTGTAAATAGTATTGATTTCTCAATATTTCTTTCTGTTGCTTCACTATTGGTATATAGAAATTCAACTGATTTCTATACATTGATTTTATATCTTGCGACTTTGCTGAATTCATGTATCAGCTCTAGCAGTTTTTTGGTGGAGTCTTTTAACTTTTTATGTTATCTGCGAGGAATGGAAGTTTGACTCACTAACATCGTTTACTGAACTTCCAGATTCCACCCCACTCTGCATTCTGATCTTTCAACCCAGCAGCCACAGTGACACTGTCACAATGTCAGGTTGCCTAAGTCATTCCTTTGGTCAAGACCCTCCACTGGCTTCTAATCTCATAGTAAATTTTTTTCATCCTTTTTTCCCACCTGCAAGTCCCTAAGGGCCCTGATCTTTTCTTCAGCTGATGCTTATTTCATGAGCATTCTGTACTACACTACATGTGAGGACTTAAAAATTACTTCTCCCTTCCAGGTGCAATTGACACTGCAGGTGTTTGCACCTTTTCCACCTGCCTGAGATTTTTCTTCCAGATTCCCACAGCACTCATGCCCTTACTTCTTGAGGTTGTTCCCTCCAAAGTCTCCTTCCTATCGAGAACTTCCTTAGTCCTGTCTTCTCAACTGTTTTACCTGCCTTATACTTCATTCTCTCTTTTTTATGTATGTTGCCCTCTTTTAATTATCTCTCTAAGAATGACATAGGTTTTTACATGTTTACTTAATGTCTTACTTAGTGTTCATATGTTACAGTGGTAGCATAAGCATCATTACATTAGTAAATGTTGTCTTTTTTATTCCAAGTTGCATTATCAGCTTATACAACTGTCCCTTGAGGTCTGGATGAGAAGGAAGTTCTTAATTGTCATCTGAAAATAGAAGCTAATGGGGAACATGTGTGCAGACCACTAGAAAGTACTTGAACCTATGGGGTGCATTAAGGAAATGTGACACACTATTCTATTCATCTGGAGTAAGAGTTATTGTTTAAAATTTTGTTGACAAGAACTGAGACAATATAACCTACCAGGGCAAGGTGACATAGGAAAACAAATTCATCCATTGGAAAGTTTGGAACCCAGAAGCTTCTCCTTCTTTGTTATACTCCTAAAAATAAGTTCAGTTTTTCTTTTGGTGGCTATGTCTAACCATCCAAACACCAGGTCTTGTTTAGCTTCTATAGATGACATGATAATTATGGAGATGAGCTACTGAATCCCGCCTTAAAACTATCTTAAATAGGCCTCTGCTTATATACACGAATGCACTGCAATGACAGTCAAGTAAGTATGCATTTCTCAGTTTTATTAAATTTGAATGTTCAAAACTCAAGAGGAGGGTGAGATAAGGAAAGTGTTTTCTTTTTTTTTAAACGTTTATTTATTTTTGAGACAGAGAGAGACAGAGCATGAACGGGGGAGGGCCAGAGAGAGAGGGAGACACAGAATCCGAAACAGGCTCCAGGCTCCGAGCTGTCAGCACAGAGCCCGACGCGGGGCTCGAACTCACAGACCGTGAGATCATGACCTGAGTCGAAGTCAGATGCTTAACCGACTGAGCCACCCAGGTGCCCCAAGGAAAGTGTTTTCAATAAGATGTTAAAGGAATCTAATTCACATATTCAAACTCTTAGTAAGTCATAACAAATGCAGTAGATGTTTCAGAGAAAAAAGACAATTTTTGTAAATCTTATGAGACAATAAATTTATAGATTTTTGAAAACACCTTTCAAAAATTTGTGGTATTTTATTTGAATTCAAATTACACTTCTCTTTTTATTATTTTACTATTTTTCACGATGTCACTACTATATGCTTTTAGTAAAACATCTTTGATCTTAAAAAAATATAGTGTTTATTTTTGGGAGAGAGACAGAGAGTGAGCAGGGGGTGGGCAGGGAGAGGAAGAAACAGCATCCAAATCAGGCTCCAGGCTCTGTACGGTCCACACAGAGCCTGACGCGAGGCTCAATCCCATGAATCATAAGATTATGACCTGAGCCAAAGTCAGACACCCAACCGACTGAGCGACGCAGGCACCCCAGTACTTTTATCTTCAAAAGAGAAGTTGTTTGAACTAATTTAGAATATTTTAATTATATGTCTTTCCTCTTTTAAGCTTGTGGTTACTTTGGTGTGTGTGTGTGTGTGTGTGTGTGTGTGTGTGATATATATATATATATATACACACATATATATATAATTTTTTAATGTTTATCCATTGGAGAGAGAGTGTAAGTGGGGAAGAGGCATAGAGAGAGGGGCACACAGAATTGGATGCAGTCTACAGGCTGTCAACTAGCAACACAGGGCCTGACCTAGGGCTCGAACTCACGTACTGCAAGATCATGACCTGAGCTGAAGCCAGATGCTTAACCAACTGAGCCAACCTGATGCCCCAAGAATGGACCACTTTCTTTGGCCACATACACAAATATAAACTCATAAGATATTAAATATCAAAAGTAGTTAAAATGGCAGAGTAGTAGGGTCCCTGGACTTCCTTTCTCCCTTGTACATAGTACACAGTTATATCAGCTACAAATCATTTTGAACATCTAGGAAATCGATCTGAGAATTAAGAAAACATTATACATAATCTGAGGGAGAGAAGTGGCAGGTATTCTGTGTGGAGACATAAATTGAGGGAGAGAAAGCCTCAGTGTCAGAGAGGGGAGAGAACTCTTTGTAGAAAGGAGAAAGACAGAGGGGGAGAGAGAGTACTGCATTGGGTTCACATAAGAAAAGGACTCCTCCCAAATCATTTAACTGGGGAATCGGGAGGAATTTTCTATTGCAAATTTTTGCAAACAGTGGAGCTCCAATTATGAGCTTTTGTAAGTGCGTGTCACTTTCCAGAGTCAAACCTGGTGGGATGTGATGCTACTGGGGATTGGGCAGAGGCCCAGAGCAGAAAGCATGGCATGGGGAAATCCTGGTTCATACTGGCTGAGAATATTCCCCTTCCTGGAGTACGGTTGGAAGAGGCTATATAGCTTCTTAAGAACAAAAGACGCTCTGGTACCTTTGAGCAACTGTTCAACAACAAAGACTGAGTCCCACACATTGGGTGCATAACCTGGTCACAGATTTCTCTGTGGTTCACCATAAACTCCAGGCCCTTGTTCGGGGATGCGATTGTTTTTCCGGCACAGAAGGGCACCAGGTGTAGTGCTGAGAGGCTCTCCTCCAGAGGAGGGGATTGGGTCCACAGCTTGCTGAGTCCTGTAAGATTTGGAGTTTTTTTTTTTTTTTAATTTTTTTTCAACGTTTTTTATTTATTTTTGGGACAGAGAGAGACAGAGCATGAACGGGGGAGGGGCAGAGAGAGAGGGAGACACAGAATCGGAAACAGGCTCCAGGCTCCGAGCCATCAGCCCAGAGCCTGACGCGGGGCTCGAACTCACGGACCGCGAGATCGTGACCTGGCTGAAGTTGGACGCTTAACCAACTGCGCCACCCAGGCGCCCCAAGATTTGGAGTTTTTAATACCAGCTATGCACCAGAGATAAAACACAGGAGAGCTGTGATGCTGAGCATGTCAATGTCGAGGCAGAGATGAGTTGAGGGCAGATATATGATGGAAGCCTGAGGCACAGAAGAGGAGATTGCTTTTCTGTTAGGGCTCCCTCAACAACAGCAGGTGTGAGATCTCCCACCTGGGACAGACGACCAGGGCAATGCCATCTTCCCTCTTCACCCACTGCCCAGTTGCAAGGTCAGAATACCCCTAGTGGAGGCTGGGGCTGCTCATATCAGCCACCCTCTACTCACCCACCACCCCCACGCCCTGTGGGGCCTCTTTACCAGGACAGTTCTGCCAGCAGACATTTCCCACAGAGAACCAACACAGCCCTCCCTGCCTTGGATACACCAAGTCTACTGCTCACAGAATGCTCCAAATTATCAGCTCTAGTGTGGTGGAAATAGCACCAGCGGTTTTTTTTTTCTTTTCTTTTCTTTTCTCGTTTGTTTTTTTTTTTTCTTTTCTTTTCCCTTTCTCCTTTCCTTTCTTTTCCTTTCCTTTCCTTTCCTTTCCTTTCCTTTCCCTTCCTTTAATTTCCCTTCCTTTCCTTTCTGTTCCCTTCCCATCCGTTCCCTTCGTTTCCCTTCCCTACCTTCCCTTCCCTTCCTTTCCATTTCTTTCCTTCCTTTCCTTTCCTTTCCTTTTCTTTCCTTTCCTTTCCCTTCCCTTCCCTTCCGGTTCTGTTCCATTCCATTCCTTTCCTTTCCATTCCTTTCCTTTCCTTTCCTTTTTTCCTTTTCCTTTGAGATGCTGCAAAGTTAGTCCTAAGAAGAAAATACATTGTAATCGACTCCTATCTCAAGGAACAAGAAAAATCAGTAGAACAGATCAATGAACCAAAGAGTTGTTTTTTTTTCTTTTTGAAAAAATGAACAAAATTGATAATACTATACCTAGACTTCTCAAAAAGAATAGAGAGGGTCCCAAATAGACCCACAATCAACATCATAGAAATATATTCAATTATTGTAGAACAGTATGAAAAATGATATGCCAACAATCTGGACAACTTAGAGGAAGTGGACAAATTCCTAGACACCCACAACTTACAACAACTCAAAATGGGAAGGAATAGAAAGTTTGAACAGACCCATAACTAGCTAAGAAATTGAATCAGTTATAAAAAATCTCCCCCAATAATAAGAGTCCTGGTCCAGTTGGATTCTGAGGGGAAATCTACCAGAAATTTAAAGCAGAGTTAATATTGCTTCTTTGAGAAGGGTAGGTTCCTAAAAGTAGAAAAAGAAGGAAAGCTTCTGGAATCATTCTATAAAGTGAGTATTACCTTGATTCTTAAACCAGACAGAGACCTCACAAAAAAGGAGAATAACAGGCCAATATCCATGACTAACATGGATGCTAAAATTCCCAACAATATAGTATCAAATTGATATCAATAGTACACTAAAAGTATTCATTCTGATCGAGTGGGATTCATTCCTAGGCTGCAGGTCTGGTTCACTATTACAAAATCAATCAATGCGAAACAGCACATTAATAAAAGAAAGGGTTAGGAACCGTATGACTCTGTCAGTAGATGCACAAATGGCATTTGGCAAAATACAGCATCTTTGTTTTTAATTTTTAAATTTAAAATTTTATTTTTAATATACTTTATTATAAGTTGGTTTCCTTTCGACACCCAGTGTTCATCCCAACAGGTGCCCTCTTCAATGCCCATCACCCACTTTCTCCTCTCCCCAGGCCCATAAATCCTTAGTTTGTTCTCTGTATTTAAGAGTCTCTTAAGGTTTGTCTCCCTCTCTCTCTGTTTATAATTTTCCCCATTCCCCTACCCCATGGTCTTCTGTTAAGTTTCTCAGGATCCACATAGGAGTGAAAACATATGGTATCTGTCTTTTTCTGACTGACTTATTTCACTTAGCATCATTTCTTACCAAAAATCCTCAAGAAATTTGGGGTAGAAGGAACACACCTTAACATGAGAAAAGCCATATATGAAAAGCCCACAACTAATATGATCCTGAATAGGGGGACAGTGAGAGCTTTCCCCCTGAGATCAGGAACACTACAGGGATGTCCACTCTCACCACTGTTATTTAACATAGTGTAGGTAGTCCTAGGCTCCCTCAGCAATCAGACAACAAAACGAAATAAAAGACATCCATATTGGCAAACAAGAGTTCAAACTTTCATTTTTCTCAGACGACATGATACTCTACATAGAAAACCTGAAAGACTCCACCAAAAAAGCTTCTAGAACTAATACATGAATTCAGCCAAGTGGCAGGGTACAAAATCAATGTACAACAATCGGTTGCATTTCAATACACCAATAATGAAACAACAGAAAGAGAACTCAAGAAATTGATCCCACTTACAATTGTACCAAGAAACGTAAAGGACCTAAGAATAAATGTAACAAAGATGTAAAGACCTGTGTGCTGAAAACTATAGAAAACTTATGGAGGAAATTGAAGAAGATCCAAAGAAATGGAAAAACATCCCATGCTCATGGGTGGAAGAACAAATATTGTTAAAACATCACTACTACTCAAGGCAATCTACAAATTCAATGCAATCCTAATTAAAATTGCACCAGAATTCTTCTCAAAGCTAGAACAACCCTAAATTTTGTATGGCACTACACATGAATCCAAATACCCAAGGTAACATTGAAAAAGGAAACCAAAGCATGAGACATCACAATTCTGGACTTGAGCTTCTACTAAAAGCTGTAATCAACACCACAGTATTGTACTGGCACAGAAACAGACATATAGACCAATTCAATAGAATAGATAATCCAGAATTGGACCCACAAATGTATGGCCAAGTAATCTTTGACAAAGTAGTAAACAGTGTCCAATAGATAAAAGACAGTCTCTTTAGCAAATGGTGCTAGGAGAGCGAGGCAGCAACATGCAGAATAAAACTGGATCACTTTCTTACACCATATACAAAAATAAACTCAAAATGAATGAAAGACCTAAAAGGGAGGCAGGAAACCATCAAAACTGTAGAGGAGAAAACAGGCAACAACCTCTTTGACGTCAGTCAAAGAAACTTCTTACTTGACATGTCTCTGAAGGCAAGGGAAATAAAAGCAGAAATGAACTATTGGGACCTTATCCAGATAAAAAGCTTCTTCACTGCAAAGGAAACAATCAACAAAACTAAAAGGCAACCGACGGAATGGGAGAATTTATTTGCAAATGACATATTAGCCAATGGGTTATACACAAAATCTATACAGAACTTACCAAACTCAACACCCAAAAACAAATAATCCAGTGAAGAGTTGGGCAGAATTAACGAATAGAAACTTTTCAAAGGAAGACATCCACATGGCCTACAGACACATGAAAAGATGCTCAACATCAGTCATCATCAGGGAAATACAAATCAAAACCACACTGAGCTATGATCTCATACCAGCCAGGGTGGCTACAATTAAAATCTCAGGAAACAGCAGATGTTGGTGAGGATGTGGAGAAATAGGAACCCTCTTGCACTGTTCGTGGGAATGCAGACTGGTGTAGCTGCTCTGGAAAACAGCGTGGAATTTCCTCAAAAATTTAAAAATAGAACTACCTATGACCCGGCAATAGCACTACTAGGAATTTATCCAAAGGACACAGGAGTGCTGATTCAAGGGGAACATGTACCCTAATGTTTATAGCAGCACTTTCAACAATAGTCAAATTATGGAAAGAGCCCAAATCCTTACAAACTGATGAATGGATAAAGAAAAGGTGGTTTGTATATACGATCGAATACTACTTGGCAATGAGAAAGAATGAAATCCTGCCATTTGCAACAATGTGGATGAAATTAGGGGGTATTATGATAAGTGAAATAAGACAAGCAGACAAAGACAGATATCATATGTTTTCACTTATATGTGGAATTTGAGAAATTTAACAGAAGACCATGGGACAAGGGAAGAGGAACATAGAGTTTCAAACAGAGAGGGAAGCAAACCATAAAATATTCTAAAATATAGAGTAAAAACTGAGGCTTGATGGGGAGGAGAGTCCCCTTGATGTGTACTCTCCTTGATGGGGAGGAGAGTCAGGCAGAGGGGGAAAATACGTGATGGGCATTGAGGAGGGCACTTATTGCCATGAGCCTTGGGTGCCGTATGTAAACAATGAGTCACAGGAATATATCCCCAAAACTAGGAGGACACAATACATTGTATGTTAGCTAAACTGACAATACATTTAATAAAAATATAAAAAATAGAATAAAATGAAATTATAAGTCTCCTAAAATAAATAAAGAACAGGAGTATTCTCCTAGACTTTGACATTAACAATGTATTAATAAATAACTCTTAGAATGCAATGAAAATAAAAACAAAGATGAACAATTGTGACTGAATCAAAATAAAATTGTGCACAACTAAACAACATGCACACACACACACACACACACACACAACAGAGAAACCCAGAAATTTAACAAAAGGACCACATCCAAATGGGAGAAGATATTCGCAAAAATTATTTCAAAAACACGGGTTAATAATCAAAATATACAAAGATCTTAACTCAACTCTAACACACACACACACACACACACACACACGTGCACACACACACACACACACACACACACAGAGTGATTTAAACAATGGGCAGATGACCTGAATATTTTACAAAGAAGACATCCACTACCAAAAACTAAAATGAAAAGATTGAAATGAAATGAAATGAAATGAAATGAAATGAAATGAAAAATTGCTCAGCATGATTGTCCAGAAAATGCAAGTGCAAAGCACAATGAGATATCACCTCAGGCCTGTTTTAATGACTAAAATAATTGTAAGAAATAATAAATATTGACAAGGGTATGGAAAAAAGTGTATAAATTATCATACACTGTTGGCAGCAATGTAAATTTGTTCCACCACAATAAAAAACAGTATGGAGTTTTCAATAAAAGAAGAGTAGAAATACAAAGTGATCTAGTCATTCCACCATGAGTAGTTACACAATAAAATGAAAACCTAATTCTAATATATGTGAATATTTTGTTTATTGCAGAATTATTTATAGTAGCCAAGACATGGAAGCAAGCCAAGTGCCCATCCAAATATGAATGAATAAAAATTTGGTTAATATGTACAGTGGAATATTAGTCAACTATAAAAAATAATGATACCCTGCCATGTGCAAGAACATGAATGGACCTTCGGGGTATCATGTATTGTGAATACATCAGAGAAAGGCAAATACCATATTCATTATATTAAATTTAACACAAAATGTACAAATAAAAAACAAACATCAAATAATTAACCAAATAGGAGCACCTGGGTGGCTCAGTCTGAATGTCCAAATGTCTGAATGTCCGACTTAGGCTCAGGTCATGATCTTATTGCTCATGGGTTGGAGCCCTGCATCTGGCTCTGTGCTGACAGCTCAGAGCCTGGAGCCTGCTTCAGATTCTATGTCTCCTCTCTCTGCTCCTCCACTGCTCATGCTCTGTCTCTCTCTTTCAAAAGTAAATAAACTAAAAAAAAAAATTAAACCAAATGGACTTATAAATCGACAGAACAAACTGGTGGCTGTCACATAAGCGGTGATGGTGGGATTGGTGAAAGAGACAAAGGGGATTAAGAGATACAGACTTCAAGTTATACTATAAATGTCACGGGATTTGAAAAGTACAGCATAGGGAATATAATTAATGATATTGTAATAAAACTGTATGATTAAAGATGGTGACTACATTTACATTAGTGAGAATCAAACATTGAAAATAATTTTTAAATCAATGTGTTGTAAACCTGAAACTAATATACCATTGTATGTAATATAATTCAATAATAATAATAAAATTACTGTCTAACAAGCCCTTATAAGTGAGACAGCAGATTTTACATTAGAAACTTTAATACAAGAGGAGAATGGAATAATAAGCGGAAAATCCTAGAGGAAAGAAAACTACCAAACAAGAATATTATTACCAGAATAACTGTCCATCAAACATAGGACAAAATTGTCCTTTAAACAAGGAGATATCACAATTGCCCTCGTTAAACAGAATTTGATGCAACGTACCACCACTAGACCTGGTTTAAAGATGGGATAAAAGCAACAGCTTTAATTGAAATAAATGGACAGGAAAAACAACAAAAGATCTTATGAAAGTAAAAATATCACTGGTTATAGTAAATATATAGATAAATAGAATATTGGAATAGTTTTATGGTGCTGGGTAAATCAATTATAATACTAGTACACGAGAAAATGAGCAACTGTATTGGGAATAATAATAACTACAAAGTCTTTAGAATATACACAACGTAAGAAATAAATTCTGGTATCAGAACTTAAATGAGTGGACTAATAGTAGTGCACAGCATTTTAAGGGCATTGATGTCATCTTGTTACCTGTTTAAAGAGACATTTATGTCTATAATAGTTTTCTATCATGTTTCAACACAGTAATAGTAGATACACAAAGGTTAAAGAGAAAAGAATCAAATTGTATCACCAAAAGATGATCAAACCACTAAGAAAGATAGGAGGAACATAGTTAGGAACAAGAGAACTACAAAATATAAAGAAAATTGTTAATAAAATGGAAATAATAAGTTCTTACATTTGAGTACTTTCTTTAAATGTAAATGGAGAATTATGCCAATCAATGCAGACATATATATTGTTCAATGAAAAAGAAACAAAAGCAAACTAAAAAATATGTTATTTGCAGAAACATCTTTGATTTATAAACACATAAATCTGAAAGTGAAGGTACAGAAATAGATATTTTATGCAAATGTTGACAACAGGGGTAGTAAAAAACAGGGGGAGTCAGTTATGCTTAAAATACACATGAAGTCAATATTTGCCACAAGAGAAAACAAGTTCATTACATAATGATTAAAGGTTTGAGTCAATAGCATGATACAACAGTTATAAGTACATATGTCCCCAACATCTGAATATTTAAAGCCAATATTGATACAGCTTCAGGGAGAAATAGACAGCAACAGAATATATAATAGTAGACTTCAAGAAACCACTTGTTATAATTGGTATATCATCCAGAGAGAATATATATAATAATCGTTTTAAAAATCAGACTTGAAAGAAGTGTCTATTCATGTTTTCTGCCCATTTCTTCACTGGGTTGTTGTTCGGGTGTGGAGTTTGGTGAGCTCTTTATAGATTTTGGATACTAGCCTTTTGTCCGATATGTCATTTGCAAATATATTTTCCCATTCCGTTGGTTGCCTTTTAGTTTTGTTGGTTGTTTCCTTTGCTGTGCAGAAGCTTTTCATCCTCATAAGGTCCCAGTAATTCATTTTTGCTTTTAATTCCCTTGCCTTTGGAGATGTGTCGAGTAAGAGATTGCTACGGCTGAGGTCAGAGAGGTCTTTTCCTGCTTTCTCCTCTAGGGTTTTGATGGTTTCCTGTCTCACATTCAGCCAAAATGAAGAAATCAGGAGACTATAGATGCTGGAGAGGATGTGGAGAAACGGGAACCCTCTTGCACTGTTGGTGGGAATGCAAATTGGTGCAGCCGCTCTGGAAAGCAGTGTGGAGGTTCCTCAGAAAATTAAAAATAGACCTACCATATGACCCAGCAATAGCACTGCTAGGAATTTACCCAAGGAATACAGGAGTACTGATGCATAGGGGCACTTGTACCCCAATGTTTATAGCAGCACTCTCAATAATAGCCAAATTATGGAAAGAGCCAAAATGTCCATCAAGTGATGAATGGATAAAGAAGTTGTGGTTTATATACACAATGGAATACTACGTGGCAATGAGAAAGAATGAAATATGGCCTTTTGTAGCAACGTGGATGGAACTGCAGAGTGTGATGCTAAGTGAAATAAGCCATACAGAGAAAGACAGATACCATATGGTTTCACTCTTATGTGGATCCTGAGAGACTTAACAGAAACCCATGGGGGAGGGGAAGGAAAAAAAAAAGGTTAGAGTGGGAGAGAGCCAAAGCATAAGAGACTGTTAAAAACTGAGAACAAACTGAGAGTTGATGGGGGGTGGGAGGGAGGGGAGGATGGGTGTTGGGTATTGAGGAAGGCACCTTTTGGGATGAGCACTGGGTGTTGTATGGAAACCAGTTTGACAATAAACTTCATATATTGAAAAAAAAATCAGACTTGAAAAAGGTATAAACCAAATGTGCGAATCAATCCCATACAGAACATTCTACCCAACAACAGCAAAATACATCTTCTTATCAAGCACACTTAAATATATCATTGTCTAAATTGGATCACATACTAGGTCACAAAGCAAATATAAAGTGATTTAAAGAAATGGGGTTATCCCAAGGATCTTTTCTGAGAAAAACGAAATGAAAAATGATATCAATAACTTAAGGAAAAGAGAAAATTCAAAATTATATAAAAATTAAGCAGCAAACTGTCGAACAAACATGAGGTTAAAACAAAACAACAAAAGAAAATTTGTCTCCAGACCACGAAAAAAAAAGTTAAAACACAGCATACTGAAGCCTATGGGATCCAACATGAAAAAAGTAGTAAAGATGGAAAATGCCTACATTAAAAAATCATTTTAATAAACAAGATACCTACATCTCACAACATTTGCAAAAGGGGAAACTGAGCTCTAAGTTGGCAGAAGGAATTAACATGGTGTATATCAGAAATAAATCAAATAGAGAACAACAAATTTAAAAAGTAAAATCAATCAAGTTAAGATATATGTTTTTTTTCTTGGAAATATAAGCAGATTCAGGTTTTTTTTTTCCCGGACTGAGACAGAGAGTGAAAGAAAAGATAAATGGAAGGAGGAAGGTAAGGAAGGAGAGATATAATAAGAGATTATTATAAATGTCATGTCAAAAACTTATACAACATAGATAAAGAAAATAATTCCTATAAACACAAAATCTACCAATATTGAATTGCAAGGAAGTTGAAAGTTTGAACAACCCAATAATAATCATTGAAACAGTACCAGTATCAAATATCTTTCAATAAACCAACCCAGAACTGGATATATTCCAAGATAATTCTATTAAATACTTTTAAAAATACTTAAAATACTTAAAATATTTAAAAATACTTAATTCCTGTGTAAAATCCTTAATTCCTGTATAATTTTAATAAGGAAAGAAATTCCCCATTCTCATTCCTCCTATTCAATATCATATGGTTATTGCTAGTCAAATTAATTGTGTCAAAAAAATAAAAGGCATCCAAGTCTGAAAGGAAATTTTAAAATATTTGTTTGCAGCCAGCTTAAACCACAATTAGAATCAATAAACAAACTTAGTAAGTTTTCTGGATTCAAAGTCAACACATTAAAACCTTTATACTACCTATTAAATATCTGAAAAGTAGATCACAAAAACAATCCCATTTTCAACAGCATCAACAAGAGTAAAATAATTGTAAATACGCCTATTCAGGGAGGAAAATAATTGTATGTACCCTGAAAAGTGTAAAACATTGCAAAATTTGAAAAAGACAGAAATAGTTAGAAATATATTCTGGGTTTATAAATTGGATTAATCAATATTGTCAAAATGTCCATACTGACACTGTAAATTACACATTCAGCAGAGACCCTATCAATATCCCAATGACTGTTTTTTACAGACATAAGAAAATACACCTAAAAGTTTTTTGGAACCATAAATTACAATCAAAATGAAAATCAGTCTTGAACAAAGAGAAACAAATTGGGGGAATAACACTTCCTCTTTTCAATATATATTACAGGCTAAAGTGTAGCACTGGCATATGTACATACACAATAGACAAAAGAGGATTTTGAAATTAATGCACGCATATAGAGACAATTGATCTTTGACAGTAGGTTAAAGAGCGTATCATGGCCAAGCTAAAGCTCCACAACAAATATATTTTTGGAAATTTAATAATGACATGTAAATGAATTAAATCCCACTATTTCCTTATACTATACAGAAATACAACTATATGCTGATTAAGATTTACATGAAATCCCTAAAAATGTAAATCTACTAGAAAAAAAAACATAGAGGAAAAACTTCTTGATTTTATCCTTGGGAATTATTTCATACATGACACCAAGAGCATGTAAACACAAACTTTCATTTAAGCAAGATACTAAGTTCTAGAAAGCTGCTGTACAACATTCTACTTATATTCAACAATAATACATTGTACACATAAAACTATGTTAAGAGGATCCGTTTAATGTTAAGAATTCATTTCAGGGGCACCTGGGTGGCTCAGTCGGTTGAGCGGCCGACTTCGGCTCAGGTCATGATCTCGCGGTCCGTGGGTTCGAGCCCCGCGTTGGGCTCTGTGCTGACAGCTTAGAGCCTGGAGCCTGTTTCAGATTCTGTGTCTCCCTCTCTCTGACCCTCCCCCGATCATGCTCTGTCTCTCTCTGTCTCAAAAATAAATAAACGTTAAAAAAAATAAAAAAAAAGAATTCATTTCAAAATAAACTGAATCTAAAAAAAGCATAACATAAAAAGTTCAATGCTTTAAGTGTATTTATAGATTCATTTTATTAGATTTATTAATCCATAATTTAAATACAATCACAGATATTAAAAACACAATTCAATGTTTTTGAAATGTGTAGTGACTCATAGAAGCAAGATTACAAACTTAGAATATTTTGACCTAAATCACTGGACAAGCCTACATTCTTTTTTGAAGGATTATTTTAATGTATAACTTTTGTCAGGGAAATCATACATTATACGGTCTTTTCTATATGGTTTATTTCATTTAATATGATGTACTTTTGAGGTTCATACGTGCCATGTGAGATATTATCTCTTTTCATTGTGGAACACTACCCAATTGTATGGATGCACCACCTTGCTCTTTGGCTTATATATTTTATTATTATTAGAGACCAGAGACCACAGGGGACAGTGAACTAATAGAAATGAAAAGCTTGCAAGCAGGTGCCATAAGCCCCTGGAAGGAGTAGAATAGAAGCTCAAAGAGACCACAAGTAAGGAGACAAGAAATGAGAATGTGGCCATGAAGGTACCTCTTTAGAAAAGCCTGGGTGGATGATTACCCACCAGCAGAGGGAGCCTACAGGTAACATCTTTCCCCTCCCTTTCCTCTGGCTATGTCCAAATGCCCTTTTGAGTTTCCTGTTGTCTGGGAAGTTGTCTTTGACAGCCAGGCCCACGTGTGTTCTGAGAGTACCCTGGGTTCTCTTCTGCCAGAACACTTATTCCACAGCACAGCAACTGCCTGTTAGCTATCTGATTCTTCCACTGTTCTGTCAGGAGCTCCTAAAAGACAGACTATTTTCTCTGTATTGTCCATAACAAAGGCAGGTTCTGACACACAACTGGCTCCTTCTCTGTTTGGCAAACACTCATCAAACACTTGCTATCTGCTACCATTGTATTAACAGTATAGATATATTAGGAGCAGGGGTGACACATTTGGTCTCTGCCTTCATGGAGCCTGTTTAACTGGTAAGTGCTACAAAGGGCACCAGGGACATGTCTACAGCGGAAGTGATACATGAGTTGGGGGAGGTGCTTGGAAGCCCAAAGGGAAAAAAGTCTCATTGGCCAGAGGAGGAGGGATTGGGTCTGGAGCAGGGAGTGGAACAGAGAGAGCCAAGGAGACCACCTTTTGACCTTATCTCAGAACAACACATAGCCATTAAAGGTTTTTATGCATTAGGGCCCTGGTGGTAGCTTTGGCCATGACTTTACAGGGCCCATCTTTCATCAAACACTCATGAGTGAGAGCCACCTCACCTCAAAGCTAGGTTCCACTCTAAATACCTCCCACCCCTTTTCTTTATGGCTTAGCACACCCCAAATGTACCCCATCCTCCCCCCAGACAGAACAGATCCCTCTGGGCTTTAAATAAGTTATCTCAAACTTTATGAATGTACACTCCACCAGAAAATGCTTTTTGCCCATGCAGCCTGAACCACACATTCATTTTTAAACTGTATTCATGCTCAAATGTGTTTTTATACACAGTATAAAACCCACATGACCAGGATTTAGGATGTGGGGAAGGTGGCTTCAGTTAGAAGTGACTCTTCGTACACAGGAATGGCTCTTCTTCCGTGAGAGTATCTCCCATTTGTGAGCCAGACAAAGGATTCACTAAGGAGACAACCTGCCCCTGTGCCCCTTACTAAATTTCACCTTATGCTTATAAAATAACTCCTATAAAAATCACAAAAGCAGCTCCAATTACAGAGATAGTACACAAAACAGCAAGGTACTGGCATAAAAATAAACACATGGATCAGTGGAACAGAATGGAGAGAACAGAAATGATCCCATAGAGTTCATTAATTTACAACAAAGAAGCCAAGGACACACAATGGTGAAAGAACAGTCTCTTCAATAAATGGTGCTGGGATAATAGACAGCCACATGCAGAAACATGAACCTAGACCCTATCTTCAATCACAACCAAAAGTCTCTTCAAAATATGTTAAAGAGTGAAACATAAGACCTGAAACCAGGGGCGCCTGGGTGGCGCAGTTGGTTAAGCGACCGACTTCAGCCAGGTCACGATCTCGCGGTCCGTGAGTTCAAGCCCCGCATCAGGCTCTGGGCTGATGGCTCAGAGCCTGGAGCCTGTTTCCGATTCTGTGTCTCCCTCTCTCTCTGCCCCTCCCCCGTTCATGCTCTGTCTCTCTCTGTCCCAAAAATAAATAAACGTTGAAAAAAAAAAAAAAAAAAGACCTGAAACCATAAAACTGCTAGAAGAGAATGTAAGTGGTAAGCATCGTGTCATCAGTCTTTGTGATGAATTTTTTGGAGGGATTTCACACCACAAGTAAATAAATGTAAAAATAAACAAGTGGGACTACATCAGATTAAAGAGTTCTGCACATCGAAAGAAACCATCAATAAAAATGAAAAGGCAACCTAACCAATTGGTAAAATACTCTCAAATTGTAATCTGAAAAAAGATCTAGTATCCAAAATATAAAAATAAAATAATTCCTACAACTCAATAGCAAAACAACCATTCCTCCAATGAAAACATGGAAAGTGCTGACCAGTAGGAAAATCATAATCAAAATCACAAAGTGCTATCACCTCACACCTATCCCAATGGCTTTCACTAAAAAGACAAAAGCTAACAAGTGTTGGCATACTGTGGAGAATAGGGAATCCTGTGCACAGTTGGTGGAAATGTAACTGGGTAAAGTCCCTCTGGATAACAGCATGGTGTTTCCTCAAAAATTAAAACTGAAACTACCATATATTCCAGAAATTCACTTCTGGGTATTAATCTGAAGGAAAAAAAAAAAAACCACTAATCCTAAAATATATACCCACACCCACAATCACTGCGGTATTATTTACAATAGCCAACATCTGGAAACAGCCTATACGATCACAGATGGATGTATGGGTACAGGAAATATCACAGGCACACACACACACACACACACTGGAGTACTATTTAGCCATAAAAATAATTAAATCTGACCATTTGTGTCAACATGGATTGACCTTGAGTGCATTGTGCTAACTGAAATAAGTCAGAAAAAAATACACATGATCATTTATACGTGGAATTAAAAAAACAAACAATAAAACTCCTAGATACAAAGAAGAGATTGGTAGTTCCTGAAGTGGGGTCAGAAGGTGGGTAAAATGGGTGAAAGTGGGCCAAAAGTAGAAAATTCCAGTTTCAAGACACACAAGTCCTGAGCATATAACTAACGTGCAGCATGGTGACTATAGCTAATGATCTTGTCTATTTGAAAGATATTAATAGAGTTGATTTTCACTAGAAGAAAAAATGTAAATACACATGGCGATGAATATTAAGTACATTTTCTGTTGATATTTTCACACTATATACAAATATCAAATCATTATGTTGTGTGCCTAATACTGTTATATATCAATTATCTCAAAAACAAACAAAACTATGTAATGTGTAAGAAGATACATTGTGAGAACATGAATATTTAGTGACATTAAAGGTTATAATAATGGTGATCCTGATTGGGCACATTCTAAGGATAGACACTGTGCACAGTGTTTCGTATGCATGATCTCATTAAACTACACACAACCCTAACAAGATATGCACATGATGTCATTTTATAGAGAATGAATCTCAGGCTTACTGAAATTAAGAAACTTTCCTGGGGCGCGTGGGTGGCTCAGTCGGTTGAGCGGCCAACTTCGGCTCAGGTCATGATCTCTCGGTCCGTGAGTTCGAGCCCCGCGTTGGGCTCTGTGCTGAGAGCTCAGAGCCTGGAGCCTGTTTCAGATTCTGTGTCTCTCTCTGTCTGACTCTCCCCTGTTCATGCTCTCTCTCTCCCTGTCTCAAAAATAAACAAAACGTTAAAAAAAATTAAAAAAAAGAAAAAAAAAAAGAAATTTTCCTAAGACAGCAAATGGTAGGGCAAAGATTCAATCCCAGGTATTTCAAGTAAAACTAATTCAGAGAACAAGTTATGGGCATTCCCTAAAAAGGAATATACCTGAAGCAGGTAACTGCAAACTCAGGTGGCAGGATCCATGCAGGGAGGTGGGAGGGAGGGATTCAAGTGGTAGAACCAAAGTAGCTATGCCAGCATCCCTGCTGTGGGGAGAGTCCTGAGCCTGTGACCGTGGGAACCCTGGGGTGGACGGTCTCCTGCTTCAACCTCTGTCCTCACCCCCAAGGATCATTGCCCATCTGAGAGCCCCAGGTTGGGGGAATTCTGATTGGCTGGTCTTCTATGACATCATATGTTCCCTGGACATCCGCCTGGGATGCTGCCATGATGGTATTTGTGGTGCAATCCTCCTTTATTCTAATGAGTGTCCATGAGCACACACTAGCACACACAAACTGGCACACGCTAGTATAAACATTGGTGTAATTTACTACACATTATACACACTAGATCACATTAGCATGTCTAGCACACTCTACTACTCACTAGAACACAAAAGCACACAAGCTAGTACTCATATTAGGACAAATACAAGTACACGCCTAGTACATGCACTAGTACACAATAGTATACAACTGGTGTATGTCAGTACACATAGTAGTATGTTCAGTAAATGCTACTACACATTAATACACAATAGCACACATGTTATACTCAACCTAGCACGAATGCTAGCACACAGACTTGCAATCATATTACACATTAGCACATATGCTAGTACTAGTGCACACTAGTAAACACACTGGCATCGACTAGTTTACACACTAGTACATACTAGCATACATTAGCACATCACATACACACTAACACACACTACTACACATACTAGTTCCCAAATATTAGTTCACATGAGTACACCTATGAGCACACACACTATCATATGCAAGTACACATGCTAGTATACACATGAGCACACACAAGCAATAGTTGTACACTCACTGTCACACCTAGGATGCATGCTGTCACACACACCAGCAGGCACAAGTACACATGCTAGTGTACACAAGTCTCCACACTAGCACTGGCTGTAGGCTCACTAACACACCCAGGACACATTAGCACACACAACAGCAGACGTAAGCACACATGCTGGCATATACACTAATGTGCACTAACAGTACATCCTTACACACACTAAAACACAGAACACATCAGGTGGGAAGTCCGACACAAAACTTGTGACACGTGTGTCTAAATGCCCAATTTACCGCTCTCAGTACTGAAAATATGCACTGCAAGGGGCGCCTTGGTTGCTCAGTCAGTTAAGCGCCTAGGTCTTTCTTTTGGCTCAGGTCATGATCTCACATTTCCTGTGTTTGAGCCCCAAATCAGGATCTGCTCTGACAGTGTGGAGCCTGCTTGGATTCTCTTGCTCCTTCTCTCTCTCTCTGTCGTTCCCCTGCTCTATCTCTCTATCTCAAATAAATAAATAATTTTGGATTCTAATTAAAAGTAGCTGGCAATTGAAGAGTGTAATTTGTGACTTTTCAATTGAATTTACTTTCTTGGAGGTGTCTTATGTATAAGTTCAAGTCTGCAAAAAGAAGCAGGCAGGTACAAAATATCAATTTGTGGCTTTCAGCAAGAATTCAGTAATTTATCATAATTAACAATAATAATTTCCAAAATGATCTTTTTGGCTTGTTATTGACCACCATAAACAAAGAAATGAGATGGTTTTCTTTTTTAGGTACAACTGGTTTTTGGTAAAAACATAATTTAGGGGTGCCTGGGTGGTTTGGCCGGTTAAGCGTCCGACTTCGCCTCAGGTCACCATCTCATGGTCCATGAGTTCAAGCCCCGCATCGGGCTCTGTGCTGACAGCTCAGAGCCTGGAGCTTGTTTCAGATTCTGTGTCTCCCTCTCTCTCTGCCCTCCCCTGTTCATGCTCTGTCTCTCTCTGTCTCAAAAATAGACGTTAAAAAACATAATTTAATGTTTTTATGAAAGAGAAATATAAAACACTTTTTTACAGCAGTTTTTCAGTTAGGAGCCATGATCGTAGAAATGTATAAATACTAACACTCACACACACCACCTGTGTCAGATGCTTTGATCAGCTAGGAACACAGATATAGGGTAAAGTTAAAAAGAAAGGGAAGGAAAAGGCATCCACAGAGAGGATATTTACACACATCTGATGAAATGGAGCACTGATTTTCAATCCATTTTAAAATGTTTATACTAAAGTCCTCACAGTGGGGTGGTGTATTTTTGGACTACAGCATGCTTCAGGGTTCCCTTTGTCATTACTGCGCCTGGAATATATGGAATCAGAGTGGGAGGCAGTGAGTGGATGAGAACTCCCCTCCCTGTACGTACGTGAGCACAGAGTGTTTCGGATGGACAAGTGCTTGGATCACTGTAGTGTAAACCCAGTCCTTCCAGTGCCGTTATCATTAAATATCCTCACTGTTAGCTACATAAACTTCAAAGTGTTCCCAACATAGAAAAAATGAAGGGCATTTCTGTTTTCTCCAGGCTGCTCATACACACACACACACACACACACACACACCAGAATTAATAGTGTTCAAAATCAAGGAACGCTAAATTGAAATCCAGAGTAAAATTATATCACCTTTTCTTCAGTCTTGGAAGAAAGTCTTTGGAAACAGAAACATTATTGTAACATGTCTATTGAATATATTTGGCTGACGTCTATGAAAACATACAAACAAACAAAGAAAACAAACAAACAAAAACTGCAAACACTGTTTTCCTGGGGTAGGTTTAAATAAAAGAAGGGAGGTACAAATAAACTAGGTGACCTTGGTGGATAACCTCATCGTGGTTTACATAAATGTCAATCTACGGGTATCTAGCATTGACAACAACATAGGATTATATGCAAAGAAGCTGGCATGTCTTTACACAATACCGGTTATTTGAATTATATGGGAATGTAGGCATTGGAACCCTTATAACAAAATTTTGGAAATGGTTGTAAACTCCTTTTATCTGAATGACTGCAGATTGAAATGAAAGAGCCATTTTGTTGAGTATCTTAACATTACCAATTGTCTATTGTGAACAATGGGCTTCAGAACATTGGTGATTACTAGGCATTTTCTATTCATAATTCAACTGAATCTAACAAGGCCTAGTACCAAAGTTGATATTGACGAGACATGTAAGGAACCACATGAAATGGCATGAAAGACACAGAAGAATCCCTTTCTGAAGATCATCAAAACATAAGAGTCATGACAATTGTATACTGTGTCTGTGTATTGTGGGTAGACATGTGGGTAGGCCAGGTGTCGGATAGAAGCAGAATCCAGGCTGCTTTCCTCTGAGTTGAAATTTTCCCGTTAGAAAGAAAGAGCCAGGATCAAAGTGGACCTTCCACTTTTCCTCCAACCATTGGACACCATCTCTCCTGTGCTCTGTGGATCCCCTCCACAAACTTGCCCTCTCCTGGCTCTTATTCATACAATCACCTCCCACCCTAGTTGTCCACATTCTACACATGAAGGAATGGGGATTCAGGGGGTGAGAATCTCTGGGGTCTCAGCTCAATCAGGAGTCTGATGTTTCTGGAAACCCAGGGTGTGATGAGCAGGGTCTGAGCAGCCATGCACAGGATGTTCCAACTGTTGGGATCACATAAGTAACACACATCCCCCTTACATCTAAGTGACCTGGACTCCACCAGCCTCCCCACAGGCTCTTAAAAGCAGCAGCTATCATGTCAACTCAGACACCATCCATCTTAAAGACAGAATCCTCCACTTCCTATGTCCTCCTGAAGTTCGTGTTCCACCCCCACAGCTAGTTTCCTCATGGCTCCCATCAATTTGTGCCCAGTGGCTAGGAGAACAATGTCTTGAGCTGAGCTGAGAACCAACTGGACTAGGAACTTTCCTTGAATCTCAGGTGGAGCCACAGGTGGGCCCCACCTCACTGGTTCTGCACCTCACTTGAGCTTCCAGCCCACATCCCTGCAACTAAGAGGGACCATTTCCAAGGAGGGTTTGAGACTGGAACCTTGACCTCGAAATCCCTTCTAAACCCAGTGCCCAATTCATCATGGAATCTTAGCTATCCCTCTTGAGAGTGACTACTTCCTTCATGCTCATGCACAGTCTACAATTGCCAAGGTGCATCTGTTTCCTCCTCTCTCACACACTGCCTTACTCTGTTGAGACCTCTGAATCTAAAGCACCCAATTTGAATCCCACATGTGTCCCCCCAAGTCTGCAGTGCTTCCCTTGTCAGAACAGAACCCACCATCATGGCCCCTGACACCACTTTTTGCTTACTGCACCTCCTCAAGCAGAGGCAGGGAATGATCCAGTGCCCCTGGCCTCCTTCCTCTCTGGTTACCTGGTATTCTTGTGACATTAGCTCTTCAAAGGCCTGCATGAGAAAAGACACTGAAGTGTAGATACACCTGTTGCTATGGCCTGAGTTTGAAGCCATAGCATCAGGGTCCAAACTCAAGTTTAGGAACAACCTGGCTGGGACATCTCAGGACAGAAATGCTTTATGCATAAATACCTGTGTGGAGACATATTGCTTCTCTTATTCTTTCTAACAGAATAGAGCTGATTTGATCAACTGACCTTGGGTTCGAGCAGTCAGTGTGTGCGAAAGTGCTCATGGGGACAGGCAAGTTGATATCAAGGTCATCTCCCTGTAGTTCACTTACACTTTCTCAGAGCCATGTAGACACTGCCCACCATCATAACGATGTGATGAGTCATAAAGCACAGTATTGACTGAGCCAGTCTGCACATCACAATCACCCAGGGATTGTATCTCATAATTTTTCTTATAATATCATCGTAAATTTTTAATTTAAAATTCATTTAAATTGTACACTTATGCCATGCCCCCACTCCTGGAGATGACCACTTTTCCAAGCTCTCCTTTTATGCCATCTTTGTGGGTGGGGGACATCACTCCTTGAACATTTCTTGGAAGTCAAAAGCATCCAGTAAGTCCTCCATGTGCACAAAGAATCTCTCTATCTCATGGAGCTGAGCCAGTCCCCTTCCCCACTACTTAGCCTGTTCTTCTATGGCCTCCATCTCTCCAGTTGGGAGCAACTTTACTTTATCTGGAGGATTTCTTTCAATGACTAATCTGGGTTCAGGGCCTGGGTCTCCTCTAAAACTTCCTCCCAGCTCCCCTGCTCATGTTCTGCCATGAGTTTCAGTAAAAAGTCTTCAAACAAATGGTCTGTCTTTTCTTTTATTGCATGACGTTGGTTTCTTCTGAAGAGGAGGACTCCCCCAAAAGAGGAAGGCTGCACAGGCTAAAGGCCACAAGGACTTAAGGTTGAAGTCATTCCCAGGTGATAAGGATTCAGTTTTCCTGTGCTTTGCTGGGATGTGGAGATTTTGGTTGAAGGTCCCCAGTTAGCTCAGTGTCCAGGGTAATCATTGGTCAAGTTTCAAGCTAGAATAGAGGGCTTGGAGTGGCAGGGCTCCCATTGGGACTGATGTCCTGGGAAGTCAATTGCCCACTCCTCTGCTGTGTTGGAGGGCTCCCAGTCAGACTGGATTGTGTCAGGCCAGTGTTCCAGTGACTTTTTTTGACCAATGCTAAGCAGAGATGGAAGGCTTATGATTTGAAGGCTCCCATTTGGCCACAGTTCCAGTGAACATGTGGCTCCAGTGTTGAGCTGGGTATGGCGGTCTCATAGAATGAAGCCAACTGGCCAGCCCTGTGTTCAGTTGCCCTGAGATCTTATTGATTAGAACAGTTCTATGTTCTCTTGTAGAGCCCCATGTCCAAGGGCACATAGTGAGCCCACTCTCCCAGTGACTGCATGATGTTGTGTAGAGCTTTGGTGGATCACTCCAGCTACAAGGTCACATGGTGAGCCTGTTGTTCACATGACTCCTTGAGAAGAGCAGAGCTGATTTGGATGGCATGTAGTCAAGGTTTTGCAAACCCAGTGTTCTGGAGATTTGATTGTCTTGTGCTTTGCTCTTTTGGAGTGCTCCAGATCCAAGGGCACATGATAAGCCAACTGACCATGACACACCTTGGCCTAGTCCTACATGTTTGGAGGCCTCCAAGTCCACAGGAAAGAGTGAGCCCAATGTCCAGGTCACCGCTTGGCCTAGTGCAGAGCTAGGTGGGATGGCTGATGGTCTGAAGTCTCCTGGCAAGCCCAGTGTTTTGAAGACTTGATTGCCCTGGCAGTCTGTTTGGAAGGCTCGTGTTCCAAGGGCATATGGTCAGCTCACTGACCAGATGACTCCATGGCCTAGTGCAGAACTAGGTTTTAAGGCTGCATGTTCCAGGGCATGTGTTGACCATGTTGTCCAGGTGACTCCTTGGCCTAGTTCAGAGCTGGGTTATAGGAATCACGTTCTGATTGCTCTTGGAAAGCCTGGTGTTCTGGAGAATTGATTTTCCTGTGCTCTGCTCAATTGTATGCCTCCAGATCCAAGGGCATGTGGTGATCCCAGTGTCTAAGACAGTACTTGGCCTAGTACTGAGCTGCTTTGGAGCCCTCCAGGTCCAAGGGAAAGTAGTGAGTCCACTGTCCAGGTCACAACTTGGCTTCATGCAGAGCTGAATTGGATGGCTCATAGTCTGAAGGCTCCTGGAAATCCTGGTATTCTGGAGACATGATTGTCCAGTACTCTGCTCTGTTGGAGGGATCCAGGCCCAAGGGCACTTGGTGAACTCACTGTCCAGGTGTGTACGTAGCCCAGTGCAGAGGTGGCTTTTTGGGCTCCAAGTACCATGACATGTGGTGAGCTCACTGTCCAGATGACTCCTTGGTCTAGTATATAGCTGGGTTGGGGTAATCATGGTCTTCCGGGTCTTGGCAAGACCAGTATTCTGGAGACTTGATTGCAGTCTTCTCTTCTCAATTGGAATGCTTGTTTTCTGAAAGCACCTGGAAAGTCTAGTGTCCAGGCCATGCAATTGCCCCCTCTCCTGGGTTGAAGTTCTCATAGTTCAGTGGCCTCTTGTCAGATCGGTTTCCAGGTGACTCTGTTGCCCAATCATGAGCTGGTATGCAGGGCTCATCAGAGAGTGGCTCCCACAAACCCAGTGTTCTGGGGACTCAATTGTACTGTGCTATTCTGGGTTGGAATGGTTGTGCTCTGTTGGCTTCTGGACACTCCAGTGTCTTTGGGATTTGTTTTTCCACCACTGAGCTCGATCAGACAGCTCATGCTCTGTGTTCCAAAGACCTCACTGTGTCCAGTGTTGTGGTGACTCCTCCCAGTACTTACTTGTGTCAAAAACTCCCCTCTTTGCCAGGTGTCTGTGGGCACTGTCCACATTGTGGACATCTGGGTCAGCCTGATGTGCAGAGCATTTATGTGTCCTGTGCTGAGCTGAGTTGGAGGACCCCAGGGGGAGCAGGGTGTTCAGGGTTCCCTCAGGTCATGGCCTTGGGTTTCCTGTGCTGACCCTTGTTGTGATCACAGAGGTTTGGGGATGGAATCTCCCCAGGTGGCTGAGAATCCACTGTACTCTCATTACTAGTGCCCAAACCCACTTGCCAAATGGGAATGCATAGGTGACTGGCCCAGCCAACCTTACAGTGGGAAGTGGGTCCTGGAGTTACCAGGTGTCGGTATGCAGACCATCAGAACTACAGAGGGGCAGAAAGGTAAGCACAGACATGAATGTGGAGCACAGAATGTCAACAAGAGGCCTCAGGCAGGAGTGAGCACACTTCTTGCCATTAGCAATGGAAGGGAACAGGGCAGATAATGTGAGGAACAGCAGGAAGAGCTGTGGTGGAATTGCCATCTCTTTCCTCAGTATGTCCTGAGCTGTTGCCTGCCTTTATTAACAGCCCTGGTTCATCACATTGCTTTGTTGTGACGTCAAAACCATATCTGGCCAATCATCAGGTTTCTCTCAGGTTGGCCTTGATCATGTGGCCAATCACCTGGCAGCTCAGCTGGCCAATCACAGACGGCTTTCTCACTAGCCCTCCTGACATCATTGCCTGGACACCATGTTTTAAAAGAAAACATGTTAACTTTTCTTCAAGACGGAAAATTACTATTTGGGATATATTCATAGTACAGTCATGGTGGTGCTAAAAGAGTCAACTGGAACAAAGCCAAATGTGTCACTCAGAGTCACCACTCACTATAACACACCAATATGAATCAATACGTGGGTCATGAAACCCCATCAAAGGTCACACGTCAGTGGTACATCTAACAACACGGCTCTAGAGCAAATGCTAATCACAACTTGTCCATCAGGGCTTAAAAATATTTCTAGACAATGGTAAATACATCTTAACCCAACAAAAACAGTAAACCTGGAGAAAATGAAGCTGACTCACAAGTTATTAACTGCTTTCCAAAATGACATTCAGCCTTCATAAGAGGGGCATACCAAAACCAAGACTTTCAACACATTCATAGTCTCATGCCCAGCCTCTTATGAAAACTTACGCAATATGCAAAGCAGGGAACTGGGTCTCATAACTAGGAAAAAATCAGTCCACAGCAAAAGACCACCCGATGACAGTTGATAATGTGAAAGAGACATTAAAAATATGCTCAGGAATTAAAGCAAAACATATATGTAATGTGGGGAGAAAGAGAAACCATAAAGGAGAATCAATGGAATTTCTACAGCTGATATTAGGATATGTGAAATGAAAAACTATACCTGTAGGAATGATGGGGTGATGCGGAGGAGGAGCCAAGATGCGGAATAGCATGGAAGACTTTTGTGTTTCTTGCATCTATGACATACATCCAGACTAACACTAAACCATCCTACACACCTAGAAAACTGATTGGAAGATTGACACAACAATCTTCACAACCTGAACCACAGAATTCAGCAGGTACGCAACACGAAGAGCTGAACTTGGGGAGGAAGAAGCCATGAAAGGGAGGGAACCCATTTTGCCAGCAGAGAGAGGATAGAGACTGGGGAGGAGGGAAGCATACGTAAAAAGCACCCTTTCCCAAATGCAGTTGGGGAGAAAGTGGAAAATTGGAAACAGCTGCAGGGACTAAACTAAAAAGGGAGAAAGGAGAAAGGCGAAAGGAGAAAGGAGAGGGTTTAAATTCCTTTAAGACTGTAAACAAGGGGAGCCCAAAGGCTGCAACTCTCCAGTTCGAGATCTGGCCTTGCTGTGGTGGGAAAGGTGAATCCCCAGGAAGAGACTGGGATCCGGGAGGTTCTTGGGCCACATGGGAAAAAGCGGTTCCACTGCTGGAAGGGCATTTGGTAGAGACTGTTGAAGCCACCTGGTCTCGGCAGACCCCAGAAAGCAGCTACATTCGCTGGTGCTGGGGCAAGGTCTTTGAGGGTGAAGCCTGGTGCCAGATGTGTGTTGCAATTTTCCATAATACCTGAAACACTGATGCTACACTGTCTCATGATCTTTTTTGGGGGCAGGCTGGCACCTGGCCACAGTCTCAGGGCACCGGCAATAGCAGGGTCCAGCGGGCATTCCTGGGTGCAGTCGACATTCGGCCATTGCTCTTTCGGCCATTGCTAGGTGAGACCCTCCAGCAGAGGGGCAGAAAGGGTCAAAGCCGCAGTCCTTCCGAAGTAAGGGGCAGGGGAAAACAGCCGCATCTGAGACAAAACATGGGAGAAAGGTACGGCCTGGGCCTGGTCACAGAGAGTGGAAAAGCGGGGAGTAGATGAGAGCTGAAGACAGAGGACTGGTGCACAATTACTGATCAGGGAGAAGGGACTGGTCCCTGGTCCAGCGCATGCACATGTGCACTTACCAGCACCACAGCAGTCCACTCCAGTAGGCTAGCAGTGCCATCCAGTGGAGAGCGGAGCTGTTACACTGAGCCCCGCCCCACTGGGACATCTTTGCTCTTCAAGAACACAGACCTCACCTCCTGCTAAATTTATGGACTATGAAGAGCTACATGGACTGACCTCTAGGGGAAAACGAAGCAATTCCAGTCCTACTTCAATCTGTTAGCAGCTTCATCTATTCAATTTTTTGTCTTCTTTTTCTCTTTTCCTTTTTCTCATTTACAGTTCATTTTCTTGAATACAGAAAGAGAAAAAAAACTCATTTTTATTCTCAATTCTTATTAAAAATACCTGTCTTTATTTTGTATTACTATATTTTTTACTTTTGTGTAATTTTTTTCAACTTCTACTTTACTTCCATCATTTTATTTTAGTCTATCTCAGTGAACTCATCTTTCAAATTTTCAAACAATTTCCTTTTTTTCTTTCTTTTTTTCTCTTTTTCATTTCTTTTCTTTACTTGAATGCAAAAGAGAAAAACTTCATTTTTACTTTCAATTTCTTTTAAAATATTTTTATTTAATTTTTACTATATTTTTTGCTTTTATGTAAAATTCTTTTTTAAATTCAATCTTACTCCCATTACTTCATTTCAGTCTACTATAATATATTCACTTTTTTTCAAGTTTGTAAATGATTTCTTTTTTTCTTTTCTTTTTTCTTTTTTATCTTTTTTTCTTTTTTATTTCTTTTCTTTTTTCTTAAATACAGGAAATGAAAAAATTCATATTTCTTTTTAATTTTTATTAAAAATATTTTTCTTTAACTTTTTTTACTATATTCTCTACTTTTTTGTATATTTTTCAAATTCTACTTTACCCACATCATCTCATTTTAGTCTACTTTATGGTTTCAAATTCTCAAATGATTTCCTTTTTTTTCCCCCTGTCCCCCCCCCCCCCTTTTCTTTTTCGTTTCTCTAATCTGTCAAACAACTTTCAACACCCAGACCAAAACACAGCTAGGATCCAGCATCATCTATTCAATTTTTGTGTGTGTGTTTGATTTTTAATTTTAATATATATTTTTTTAATTTTATCTTTTCAATTTCAATTTTTCTACTTCAGTAATTACTTTTATCCCTTCAAAATGAAAAAAATGAAGGAATTCACCCCAAAAGAAAGAGTATGAAGAAACGACAGCCAGGGATTTAACCAACACAGATACAAGCAAGATATTTAAACCAGAATTTAGAATCACGATAAGAATATTAGCTGGAGTTGAAAATATATTTGAATCCCTTTTTGCAGAGATAAAATAAGTAAAAAATAGCCAGACAGCACCCCTCCCTACAGAGCAGCTGATGCCAGTGATGGTGTTGCCTCAATTTCTGGAGACACAGTGGCCTCTGCTCCTGCACCTGACACTTCAGAGTACAACAGAGTGATATTTGGAGAAAGTCTAAGTCCTCAGCAGTGAGAGGAGAAAGGTCTCCCAGATGCCTGCCTCTCCAGGTCACTTTGCAGGAACAGAACACACCCCTGAACCTCCCAGATAAGCTACAGCCAGGAACACACACCAGGACCCCTTCTCTCCTGCAATCCACAGCTTGGTACTCTGAGGCCAGTCTTTGCTCCTGTCCCCACAACACGCCCTGGGGGCTCCTCACTGGGTAACTAATAACTGACTGGCCCCATACATCCACATCACCCACCCTCAACCTTATCACCCACTGGCTCTGCCTCCGTGGACTCTAGATCCTGGACCAGCAACTGGTGGACCACTGTCCTGTGCAATAGTCTGGACTGTGACCTCTCCAGGCAATCTCTAGGCGCTGCTTCTGGAGAGGTCCCATTGGTCAATTTCTCCACCTGTCCAGGGAGACCCTCCAGGGTGTTTGGACACATTGCCACCTCAACAGGGTAGACAGAACATGGGTCTGCCAACACTCCCCGATCTCATCTGTAGTCTTCTGTAAAGGCATTGAATAGCAGCTGGCCAAGAGGTACCTCAGCCCTGCCTGAACATCCTCAGGGTCCTTCTGCCTTCTCCCCCTGCTGCTCCCAGATTGGAAACTAACCTGTCTACAGCCTTACACTCAGGACGCAGTGACATACTGCTTCAGGTCTCAGGATGAACCTTGGGGACAAGAGGGAAGACCCAGAACACCCTGTCCCACTCAGCCAGCCTTGACCTGAGTTGTGAGCATGACGGCCCACCGGGCATCTGACCCCTCTTCAGACTGCACCTGCCCAGGTGGGTCCTCCACACATGACCCTTCCTTCCACACATAGACACATACACATGGGGAGGGCATGTGGGGCTGCAAAGGTCAGTAAGAGAGGTATCGGGGTTGACTGGTTAGATCTAGGACTCCCTATGTAACCTTTGGGTCTTTCCAAGCTAGAATCCAGAGGCGCCCAGTGTGAGACATGACACACTGTCTCCAGGACTGGGAAACAGTGTCACTGTTGGCTCTCCTGAGCCAATAGCCTCGTAACATGGGCACACAGCAAGAGAGCATATTGCTTATGTGCAGGTTTCCAAACAAATAAGCCCAGAAAGACACTGTCTCCAGAATGTGGGTGCCTGGTTACTGGGTTCTGAATTCTGTTGTGCTCTGTTGTCGAGGAAGTGAGGTCACTGCCTGGGGTCCCCTAGCCGGGCTTCCTCCTCAATCAAGAGCCACTCACTCATGCTGCAGAAGGGCTCCACTCCACCCCATACCCTGTCCATACAGGGACACAAAAACACCTCACCCAAAGCCCCCAGGAGGTGTGGGTGCAGCCAGTGCCACAGCTTTGAGGACACAGAGCTGGGTTGAGGCCACGCTCCAGACCTCCTGATCAGGAGTGTGACCCTGCACAAATCGTGGGCCTCTCAGGGCCTCCCCAGTCTCCCCATCTGCAGCTGTCCCATCAGTCATTCTGGCATCTGGTTCTAGGGACACCATCAGTGGAGCAGCTTGTAGAAATGCCCCACACCTGCTATCACATGAGGCTCACGCACACACTTAGCCATGGAAAAGTGAGAAATGGGTGGTCATGGCATAAACACACTCAAAAGGGCCTGGGTTTGCCTTGGGGTCCAGGCACAGCCACCCCTTCCTGCCTGGTTCCCAGGCCCGGTGGGAAAGTGGAAATGAACTCATTCAGATCTTGTCCCCACCTGACACAAACTTACATGGTCTTCCATGATATTTTGGTTCAGGTCCCAGTGCATCCTCTGGGCTGATGATGCTATGGGGCAGTCCCCACAGTGTCTCCCAGTGTTCCTGAATCCTGGGCACACATCCCTGTCATGCCCTCCCTTCCCGGATGGGTGGCCCATTTGACTTTGCTCTAAGGGATTGAAGAGAATGATGGGGTGTCATTTCCAAGCTGCTTTATGCAAGTCTGTGGTTTTTCCTGGTTTCCTCTCTCCTGTGTCCATGCTCTGTCTCTGCCTCAGTCTGTCTCTGTGTCTCCACATGAACAGAGCTTGTGGAATTCATGTGCTAGGTGAGAATCCTCAGAATCCTCCCTGGTGCACTGTCTCCAACCCTTGTCCTGGTGTTCACGTCACTCATGAGGCATCCTCCCACATCCAGGAGTGCCTCTGGAACCAGTTCCTAAAGCAGTACCTGAGACTCCAGCAAGGAGGCTCCTGACCTTGGTCTCCACACTGACATGCATTACTCTGCTGCAATCTGCAAAACCAAGGTCCTCAGTCCTCCAAGTCCCAGGCTGTCCTCTGCTCATGACCTAGAGGGAGTAGATAGCATTTTCATAGGATGGGATGTATGCACTATATTCTCTAGATCTATCCTGTTATTGTAAATGGAAACATTTCCTTAATCTTTAAACCGTATAATGCTAAGAGAAATAACCCAGAAAACCCAAAATCCATTTTATTTCACTCATATGCACGATTTAAGAAACTAAGCAAATCGATAAAAGGAGGAAAAGAGAAACAGTCCAACAAACAGACTTAACTCTTGAAAACACTGTTGGGCACCAGAGAGAAGAGGTGGGTGGGAGATTGGGTGAAATGGGTGATGGGGATTAAGACTATATATATCTTGAACACTTTTGGAATCTGAAATATTTTGTAATTAATGTTGAAAATGTAAAAATAAAATGTATATTTCCTTCACTTCTAATTGCATAGGGAAAAAAATGTCTAGAAACAGCAAATAATGGATGATAGAAGCTTAATATTAGAGAGCAGAGATTTACAACCACAGTGACTGAAATTGTATATTTATATTTATTTTCAAATGAGAATACCTTCCTATAATCTCCCTAAGATTATTTCTTTTTCATTGTAACTTAACTGTAAAAATCATTCACCATCATGTGTCTTGAACCTGTGAGGGTGTGAGAAGCCCAACTGAAATTTTTAAAATTGTGTTCAATGAAAATTTCCTTTTAGATAGTAACAAAATTCCATTTAAAAAAACAAACAAACAAAAGACAACAAAATAATGAAAAATGACAAACATATGGGAAGATATACAATCCTCATGAATGGGAAGAATTAATATTGATAAAATATATATACTACCAGAGTAACCTAGAGATGTAATGGACTCCCTATCAAAATGTTAATAGCGTTTTTTTTCACAAAAGTAGAATAAAGAATCCTAATGTTTGAATGGAACCACAAACAAATCCACATAGAAAGCAATTTTGAAACAAAACAAAACAAAACAAAGCTGGTGGCATCACAATCTCAGCTTTCAAGATACACTGCAATGATAAAAAACACAAAACATCATGGTATTGGCACAAACATAGTTACATACATCAATGAAACTGAATACAGACCCACACTTATATTGTCGATATATTTACTCCATTAGAAAATTGAACAGGCATATGCAAAAGAAAGAATCTGGATCATTTCTTAATGATATATAAAATACCATCAAACTGTACTAAAGACCTAAATGTGAGATCTGAGTTGTATTTAGGAAGATGGCGGCGTAGGAGGATGCTGAGCTCACCGCGTCCTGTGGATCACTTAGATTCCACCCACACCTGCCTAAATAACCCAAAAAATCACCAGAAGACTAGCAGAACGGATTCTCCGGAGCCAAGCCTAGAGGAGAGGTCCACGGAAGACGGTAGGAAGGGCAGAGAGGCGGTGTGTGCTACACGCACTGGAGGGAGGGAGCCGGGACGGAGGGACAGCCCCCCAACAAAGCAGAGGCCCTGAGTCTGGTTTGCAAAAGCGGAGGGGCCAGACGGAGTGTGTTCGGACAGCAAGTGGGACTTAACACCTGGAAGGTTATAAGTTAGCAGCTCTGCTCAGAGAGCGCGAGGGCTGGAGGACAACGGGAGGGAGATTTGTTGAGCCCCGGATGACAGACCGCAGCTTGGCGGGGAACAAAGGCACTCGCCAGCGCCATCTCCCTTGCCCACCCCTCAGCCAAAATCCCAAAGGGAACCAGTTCCTGCCAGGGAAATGGCTTGCACCGCGCAAACACCGAACACTGTGCTTCTGCGGATCCATCCCTCTGGCAGGTCTGACTCCCTCCTGGTGCCACAGGGCCCTTCCTAAAGCGGATCACCGAAGGATAAGTGAACTAAGCCTGCCCCTCCTGCTCCCTTTCACCTTGCTGATCCACCCCATCTAATATGCCAGATCCCCAGCACCACAAGCCTGGCAATGTGCAAGTAGCCCAGAAGGGCCATGTCACCCCACAGTGAAAGCCGCACCTAGGAGAGGGGAAGAGAAAATACACATCAGTCTGACTGTGGCCCCAGCGGTGGGTTGGAGGCAGACATCAGGTCTGACTGCGACACCGGCCACCAATGCAAGTTATTCAAGACAGCACAGGGGAAGTGCCCCCCAGTTCCGCACCATTCCAGGGACTATCCAAAATGACAAAACGAAAGAATTCCCCTCAAAAAAACCTCCAGGAAATAACGGACTGATCAAAAACGATTTAAACAATATATCAGAAAGTGAATTTAGAATAATAGTCATCAAATTAATCGCTGGGCTTGAAAACAGTATAAAGGACAGCAGAAAATCTATTGCTACAGAGATCAAGGGACTAAGGAACAGCCAGGAGGAGCTAAAAAATGCTATTAACGAGCTGCAAAATGAAATGGAGACGATCACAGCTCAGATGGAAGAGGCAGAGGAGAGAATAGGTGAACTAGAAGATAAAGTTATGGAAAAAGAAGAAGCTGAGAAAAAGAGAGATAAAAAAAATCCAAGAGTATGAGGGGAAAATTAGACAACAAAGTGATGCACTCAAGAGAAATAATCTATGCATAATTGGTATTCCAGAGGAGGAAGAGAGAGGGAAAGGTCCTGAAGGTGTACTTGAAGAAATATAGCTGAGAACTTCCCTGATCTGGGGAAGGAAAAAGGCATGGAAATCTAAGAGGCATAGAGAACTCCCTTCAGACATAACTTGAATCAATCTTCTGCACGACATATCATAGTGAAACTGGCAAAATACAAGGATAAAGAGAAAATTAAGAAAGCAGCTAGGGATAAACATGCTCTAACATAAAGGGAGACCTATAAGACTCGTGACCGATCTCTCTACTGAAACTGGGCAGGCCAGAAAGGAATGGCAGGAAATCTTCAATGTGATGAACAGAAAAACCATGCAGCCGAGAATCCTTTATCCAGCAAGTCTGTCATTTAGAATAGAAGGAGAGATAAAAGTCTTCCCAAACAAACAAAAACTGAAGGAATTTGTCACCACTAAACCAGCCCTACAAGAGATCCTAAGGGGGATCCTGTGAGACAAAGTACCAGAGACATTGCTACAAGCAGGAAACCTACAGATATCACAATGACTCTAAACCCATATATTTCTATGATACCGCTGAACGTAAATGGACTAAATGCACCAACCAGAAGACATAGGGTGTCAGAATGGATAAAAAAACAAGACCCATCTATTTGCTGTCTACAAGAGACTCATTTTACACCTGAGGACACATTCAGATTGAAAGTGAGGGGATGGAGAAATATTCATCATGCTACTGGAAGTCAAAAGTAAGATGGAATAGCCATACTTATATCAGACAAACTAGAGTTTCAATTAAAGGCTGTAACAAGAGATGAAGAAGGGCATTATATAATAATTACAGGGTCTATCTATCAAGAAGAACTAACAATTATAAATGTCTATGCGCTGAATACGGGAGCCCCCAAATGTATAAAACAATTATTCACAAACATGAGCAACCTTATTGATAAGAATGTGGTAATTGCAGGGGACTTTAACAACCCACTCACAGCAATGGATAGATCATCTAGACACACGGTCAATAAAGAAACAAGGGCTCTGAATGATATTTTGGATCCGATGGACTTGACAGATATATTTTGAACTCTGCATCCCAACAACAGAAGATACTTTCTTCTCGAGTGCACATGGAACATTCTCCAAGATAGATCACATACTGGGTCAGAAAACAGCCCTTCATAAGTATACAAGAATTGAATCATACCATGCATACTTTCAGACCACAATGCTATGAAGCTTGAAATCAACCACAGGAAAAAGTCTGGAAAACCTCCAAAAGCATGGAGGTTAAAGAACACCCTACTAAAGAATGAATGGGTCCACCAGGCAATTAGAGAAGAAATTTAAAAATATATGGAAACAAACGAAAATGAAAATACAACAATCCAAACGGTTTGGGACGCAGTGAAGGCAGTCCTGAGAGGAAAATCCATTGCAATCCAGGCCTATCTCAAGAAACAAGAAAAATCCCACATACAAAATCTAACAGCACACCTAAAGAAAATAGAATCAGACCAGCAAAGACACCCCAAACCCAGCAGAAGAAGAGAAATAATAAAGATCAGATTAGAAATAAACAATATAGAATCTTAAAAAACTGTAGAGCAAATCAATGAAACCAAGAGTTGTTTTTTTAAGAAAATAAACAAAATTGATAAACCTCTAGCCAGGCTTCTCAAAAAGAAAAGGGAGATGACCCAAATAGATAAAATCATGAATGAAAATGGAATTATTACAACCAATCTCTCAGAGATACAAGCAATTATCAGGGAATACTATGTAAATTATATGCCAACAAACTGGACAACCTGGAAGAAATGGACAAATTCCTCAACACCCACACACTTCCAAAACTCAATCAGGAGGAAATAGAAAGCTTGAACAGACCCATAACCAGCGAAGAAATGGAATCAGTCATCAAAAATCTCCCAATAAATAAGAGTCCAGGACCAGGTGACTTCCCTGGGGAATTCTACCAGACATTTAAAGGAGAGATAATACCCATCCTTTTCAAGCGATTCCAAAAAATAGAAAGGGAAGGAAAACTTCCAGACTCATTCTATGAAGCCAGCATTACTTTGATTCCTAAACCAGAGACCCAGAAAAAAACAGACAACTACAGGCCAATATCCCTGATGAATATGGATGCAAAATTGTCAATAAGATACTAGCAAATTGAATTCGACAGCATATAAAAAGAATTATTCACCATGATCAAGTGGGATTCATTCCTGGGCTGTAGGGCTGGTTCGAAATTTGCAAACCAATCAATGTGATACATCACATTAATAAAAGAAAAGATACGGACCATATGGTCCTGTCAATCGATGCAGAAAAAGCATTTGACAAAACTCAGCAACCTTTCTTAATAAAAACCCTTGAGAAACTTGGAATAGAAGGAACATACTTAAACATCATAAAAGCCATTTATGAAAAGCCCACAGCTAACATCATCTTCAATGGGGAAAAACTGAGAGCTTTCCCCATGAGATCAGGAACACGACAAGGGTGTCCACTCTCACCGCTGTTGTTTAACATAGTGTTGGAAGTGCTAGTATCAGCAATTAGACAACAAAAGGAAATCAAAGCTTCAAAATTGGCAAAGATGAAGTCAAACTTTCACTCTTTGCAGATGACATGAAAAATCCGATAGACTCCAACAAAAGTCTGCTAGAACTGATACATAAATTCAGCAAAGTCGCAGGATACAAAATCAATGTACAGAAATCAGCTGCATTCTTATACACTAATAATGAAGCAACAGAAAGACAAAGAAACTGATCCCATTCACAACTGCACCAAGAAGCATAAAATACCTAGGGATAAATCTAACCAAAGATGTACAAGATCTGTATGCTGAAAACTATAGAAAGCTTATGAAGGAAATTGAAGAAGATATAAAGAAATGGAAAAACAGTTTGTGCTCATGGGTTGGAAGAATAAATATTGTTAAAATGTCAATACTCACAAAGCTATCTACACATTCAATGCAATCCCAATCAAAATTGCACCACCATTGTTCCCGAAGCTAGAGCAAGCAATCCTAAAATTCATATGGAACCACAAAAGGCCCCGAATAGCCAAAGTAATTTTGAAGAAGAAGACCAAAGCAGGAGGCATCACAATCCCAGACTTTAGCCTCGACTACAAAGCTGTCATCATCAAGACAGCATGGTATTGGCATAAAAACAGACACATAGACCAATGGAATAGAATAGAAACCCCAGAACTAGACCCACAAAAGTATGGCCAAATAATCTTTGACAAAGCAGGAAAGAATATCCAATGGAAAAAAGACAGTCTCTTTAAGAAATGTTGCTGGGAGAACTGGACAGCAACATGCAGAAAGTTGAAACTAGACAACTTTCTCACAGCATTCACAAAAATAAACAAAAAATGGATAACGGACCTGAATGTGAGACAGGAAACCATCAAAACACTAGAGGAGCAAACAGGAAAGGCCTCTCCGACCTCAGCCGCAGCAATTTCTTCCTTGACACATCCCCAAAGGCAAGGGAATTAAAAGCAAAAATGAACTATTGGGACCTCATGAAGATAAAGAGCTTCTGCACAGCAAAGGAAACAATCAACAAAACTAAAAGGCAACCAATGGAATGGGAAAAGATATTTGCAAATGACATATCAGACAAAGGGTTAGTATCCAAAATCTATAAAGAGCACGCCAAACTCCACACCCCAAAAACAAATAATCCAGTGAAGAAATGGGCAGAAAACGTGAATAGACACTACTCTAAAGAAGACATCCGGATGACCAACAGGCACATGAAAAGATGCTCAACATCGCTCCTTATCAGGGAAGTACAAATCAAAACCACTCTCAGATATCACCTCACGCCAGTCAGAGTGGCCAAAATGAACAAATCAGGAGACTATAGATGCTGGCGAGGATGTGGAGAAATGGGGACCCTTTTGCACTGTTGGTGGGAATGCAAATAGGTGCAGCCACTCTGGAAAACAGTGTGGAGTTCCTCAGAAAATTAAAAATAGACCTACCCTATGACCCAGCAATAGCACTGCTAGGAATTTACCCAAGGGATACAGGAATACTGATGCATAGGGGCACTTGTACCCCAATGTTTATAGCAGCACTCTCAACAATAGCCAAATTGTGGAAAAAGCCAAATTGTACATCAACTGATGAATGGATAAAGAAATGTTGGTTTATATACACAATGGAGTACTACGTGGCAATGAGAAAGAAATATGGCCCTTTGTAGCAACGTGGATGGAATTGGAGAGTCTGATGCTATGTGAAATAGGCCATACAGAGAAAGACAGATACCATATGTTTTCACTCTTATGTGGATCCTGAGAAACTTAACAGAAACCCAATGGGGAGTGGAAGAAAAAAAAAGAAAAAAAAGAGGTTAGAGTGGGAGAGAGAGCTAAAACATAAGAGACTCTTAAAAACTGAGAACAAACTGAGGGTTGATGGGGGGTGGGAGGGAGGGGAGCGTAGGTGATGGGCATTGAAGAGGGCATCTTTTGGGATGAGCACTGGTTGTTGTATGGAAACTAATTTGACAAAAACTTAATATAATAAAAAATAAATAAATAAATGTGAGACCTGAACACCATATATTTATTTTTTTAATTTTTATTTAAATTCCCGTTAGTTTACATATAGTGAAATATAGTTTCATATATACCATATAGTGACTCAAAATTTCCCTACATCACAGGGTGATCATTACAAGTTCACTCCTTAATCCCCATCACCTATTTACTCCATTCCCCACTGACCTCCCTCTTGGTAACCATCAGATTGTTATCAATACTTAAAAGTCTGTGTGTGGATTCGCCCCTTTCTCTTTTTCGTCATTTTTCATTGGTTTTCTTTCCTGAATTCCACATATGAGTGAAATCACATGATGTTTGTCTTTTTTTCTCACTGGTTTATTTCGCTTAGCCTCATACCCTCTAGCTCAGTCACATGACTTTGCTAATAGCAAGAATCCATTGTTGTTGTTTTTGGTTTTGTTTTTGCTTGTTTTCTTTTTATGGCATAGTAATATTCCATTATATATGATACCTATATATACATTTCTTGGTCCAATCATTGGTCAATGGACACTTAAGCTGTTTGCAAATTTGACTACTGTAGGTAATGCAGCTATAAACATCTGGGTGCACATATTCCTCTGAAATACTATTTTTGTGTTCTTTGGGTAAATACCTAGGAATGCAATCGTTGACTCATGGGGTACTTTATTTTTAACTTTTTGAAGAAACTCCATACTGTTTTCCAGAGTGGCTGCACCAGTTTGCATTCCCACCAGCAGTGTAAGAGGGCTACTCCTTCTCTAAATCCACGCAGGCATGTGTTATTTCCGGTGTTGTTGATTTTAGCCATTCTGACGGGTGAGGTTCATTGTAGTTTGAGTATGCATTTCCCTGATGATCATCATATTAAGCATCTTTTAAAAGGTCTGTTGGCCATCTGTATGTCTTCTTTGAAAAAAATGTCTTAAATATTTTCTGCCCATTTTTAATTATATTAATCAATTTTGGGCTATTGAGTTTTATAAGTTATTTACATATTTTGGATATAAACCCTTGCTAGATATGTCATTTGAAACTATCTTCTCCCATTCTGTAAATTGCTTTTGAGTTTTGTCGATTGTTTCTTTCACTGTGCAGCAGCTTTTCCTTTGATGAATTCCCAAAAAATTATTTGTGCTTCTGATTCCCTTGCTTCAACACACATATCAACAAAGAAGTTGCTACAGTTCAACTCAAAGAAGTTATTGCCTTTGTTCTCTTCTAGGATTTTTATGGTTTCAAGTCCCACATTTACATTTTTAATCAATTTTTATTTTAATCTTGTGTATGGTGTAAGAAAGTGGTGCAGGTTCATTCTTTCTCATGTCTCTAACCACTTTTACCAGCACTATTTGTTGAAGAGACTGTCTTCTGCATAGGATATTCTTTGCTTTTTTGGTCAAAGATTATTTGACTTAGGTGTGGGCCCATTCCTGGGTTTTCTATTCTGTTCTCCTGGTCTGTGTGTCTATTTTTATGCAAGTAGAATATTATTTTGATTACTCCAGCCTGTTTATTGATTTTTTTAATTTACTTTTTCATTCAAGTTAGTTAACATACAGTGGAGTATTGACATCAGGAGTAGAACCCAGTGACTCATCACTTGCATATAACACCCAGAGATCAACCTATCAAGTGTCCTTCTTAATGCCTACAACTATTTAGCCCTTCCCACCTCTCAATTTCCCTCTATCAACCTCCTGTCGGTTCTCTATATTTAATAGTTCTCTATGGTTTGCCTTGATCTCTGTTTTTATCTTATTTTTCCCTCCCTTCCCCATTTCATCTGTCGTGCTTCTTAAATTCCATATATGAGTGAAATCATATGATACCTGTTTGTCTCTGGTGACTTATTTTGCTTAGCTTAATACACTCTATTTCCATACACGTTCTTCAAATATCAAGATTTCATTCCTTTTCCTTGCCAAGGAGTATTCCATTGTATCTATAAGCCACATCTTCTTTATCTGTTCATTAGTTGATGGACATTTAGGCTCTTTCCCTAATTTGTCTGCTCCTAATACAGCTAATATAAATGATGGGGGTGCGTGTGGCCTTCAAATCAGCATGTTGGTATCCTTTGTATAAATACCTAGTAGTGCTATTGCTGGCTCATAGCATAGTTCAATTTTTGGTTTCTTCAAAAACCTCTGTACTGTTTTCCAGAGTGGCTGCACCAAGAAGACCTATAAATTATAAACATTTATGATCCCAGCATCGGAGCACCCAAAAATAAAAATCAACTAATCACAACCACAGAGAAATTTACTGAAAACTATGCTGTAATAGTATGTGATTTTAATACCCCACTTACAACATTGGGTCACTCCACCTTTGTAATATAACTTGAAGTCTGGTTTTGTGATACCTCCAGCTTTGCTTTTTTTACAAGGTTGCTTTGGCTATTCAGTGTCTTTGGTGTTTCCATATTCATTTAAGGATTGTTTAATCTATCTGTGTCAAAAATGCTGTTGGTATTTTGAGAGGGATTGCATTAAATGTATAGACTGTTTTGGATAGTATAGCCTTTTTAACAATATATGCTCTTTAATCCATGAACATGGCTTATTTTTCCCATCTCTCTGTGTCATCTTCCATTACTTTTATCAGTGGCGTATAGTTTTCAGAGTACAGGTGTTTTATTTCTGTGCTTTTGAAATTTTGGTTCAGTTTTAAATATCTTGTGCAATTGCAAATGGAATTGATCGCTTATTTTCTCTTCCTGCTGCTTCATTACATTGTGTAGAAATGTGATGGAGTTCTGCACATTGGTTTTGTGTTCTGCAAGGCTACTGAATTTGTGTATCAGTTCTAGCAGTGTTTTGGTAGAGTCATTTAGGTTTAGTACAGAGATTATCCTGTTATCTGCAAAAGGAGAACCTAGTATTCTTCCATGCAATTTGGATTTTTTTTTTAACTTTTATTTAATTTTAATTTTTATTTCTGTCTGATTGCTATAGGTATGACTTCCCGTACTATGTTAAATAGCAGTGGTGAGAATGCACATCCCTATCTTCTTCCTGAACATAGAGGAAATGCTCTCAGTTTTTTCCCATTGAGGACAATATTAGCTATGGGGTTTTTATAGATGGTTTTTATTATGTCGAGGTATGATCCCTCTACACATGCTTTAATGAGGGTTTTTTTTTAAATAAATGGATGCTTGTCAATTAATTTTTGTGTGTCTATTGAATTGATTAGATTGTGCTTATCCTTTTTCATTTTCATATGATGTATCATGTTGATTGATTTTTTAATATTGACCCACCCTTGCAGCCCAGGAATAAATCTCAGTTGATCACGGTGAATATTTTTTTAATGTATTGTTTGGATTACTACTATTTCGTTGAGGATTTTTCATCTCTGCTCATCAGGGATATTGGTCTGTAATTCTCTTTCTTAGTGGAGTATTGATCTGGTTTTGGTATCTGTGTAATGCTAGACTCATAGAGTGAATTTGCAAGTGTTCTTTCCTTTTCTATACTTAGGAAAATTTGAGAAGAATGTGTATTAATTGTGGTCTAAATGTTGATAGAATGTTCCTGTGAAGGCATCTGGCCCTAGATTTGTGTTTTTAGGAGATTTTTCATTACTTACTCATTTTCTTTGCTGGGCATCAGTCTGTTAAAGCTTTCTATTACTTCTTTCTGTTTTGGTAGTGTATGTGTTTCTAGGAATTTATCAATTTCTCCAGTTGTCCCGTTTGTTGGCATATATTTTATCTTTATATTATCATATAATTGGTGGTGGTTTTGTGGTGTTGGCTGTTATTAATCCTCTCTCATTTGTGGTTTTATTTATTTGAGTTATTTCTATTTTCTTTGTGGTATTATGACTAGAAGTTTATCAGTATTATTTTTTTCAACAAAACCTGCTCCAGATTTCATCAATGTGTTCTCTTTTTTTATTGTTTTTTTTTTTGTTTTTTTTTTTTTTTTTTTTTTTACTTTTATATTATTTCTGCTCTCCTCTATATTACTTCCTTCCTTTGGCTGGATTCATTTGTTGTTTGCCTTCTAGCTCCTTTAGGTGTAAAGTTGGGTTGTTTATTTGACCTTTTTCTAGCTTCTTGAGGTAGATATGTATTGCTATATACTTCTCTCTTATGCCCATTCTTCTTGGATACCAAAGGTTTGTACCATTGTATTTTCCTTTTCATTTGCTTCCATTCATTTCTAAAATTCCTCCTTTGATTTCCTGGTTTACTCACTATTGTTTAGTAGCATGTTGTTTAACCTCCAGGGATTTGTGGACTTTAGCATTATTTTCTAGTGATTGACTTCTAGTTTCATAGTGTTGCGGTCAGAAAATATGCATAGTATGATTTCAATCTTTTGTATTTGTTCAGGCATGTTTTGTTACCTAGTATGTAATGTATTCTGAAGAATATTCCCTGTGTGCCCTTTATAAGAACGCGTATCATTCTGTTTTAGGATGAAATGTTCTGAATATATTTATTAACCGGTGTACCATTCAAATCCATTGTTTCTTTTTTGATATTCTGTTTAGATGATCTTTCCATTGAAGAAAGTGGGGTTTTAAATCCCCTAAGCTTATTGTAGTACAATGGATTAGTTTCTTTATGTTTGTTATTAATAATTTGATATATTTGTGTGGTACCATGTTGGTTGCGTAAACATTTACAATTCCTTTGTCTTCTTCTTCCATTGATACTTTTATTATTTTCTACTGCAATTCTTTATTCTTTTTATTTTTATTTTTTATTTTTTATAATTTATATCCAAATTGGTTAGCATATAGTGAAACAATGATTTCAAGAGTAGATCCCTTAATGCCCCTTAGCCATTTAGCCCATCCCCTTCCCACAACCCCCCTAGTAACCCTCATTCTTCTTATCTTGTCACAGTCTTTGTTTTAATGTCTAGTTTGTATAAGTAAGCTTTGATACTCTAGGTTTCTTTTGACATCCATTTACATGATTCACACTTCTCCACCCCTGACTTTCAATATGCAGGTGAATTTAGGAATAAAATACACCTTTCTAGGTCACTTGTAGGTGGAGCTTGTTTCCTTATCCATTCTTAGACTCTTTAACTTTTGACTGGAGCATTAAATCCACTTTCATTCAAACTAATTATTGATAGATTTGTTTAGATAGTGTCATTTCATCACTTGTTTTGTTATTGTTGCTGCAGTTTTTCTCTGATACTTTCTTGTCATTGTCACTCCTGTCTCTTTTGTTCACTCAAACAGTCCCTTCTATTATGCCTTGCAGGACTGGTTTAGTGGTCACAAACTCATTCAGGTTTCATTTGCTGTGTGCTGTGTGTGTTGGCTGTGTACATGCCAACTCTTTAATTTCTTGGTTTTTGATAATAGCCATTCTAATAGGTATGAGGTAATAACTCCTCATTTTCATTTGCATTTATTTGATGATTCGTGGGGTTTACCTTGTTGTCATTTACCTCTTTTGCCATCTACAGGTCTTCTTTTTATAGATATCTATTCAGATTACCTGCCCATATCCTATTTTAATTTTTCTAAGATTTATTTCATTTTTAGAGAGACAGCATGCAAGCAGGGGAGAGGGGCAGAGGAAGAAAGATAGATAATACCAAGCACGCTCCACACTTACCCTGGAGCCTGATGCAGTTCTTGTTCCCACAACCCTGGATCATGACCTGAGCCAAAATCTAAAGTTGGATACTCAAACGACTGAGCCATCCAGGTGCCTCAATCTGCCCATATTTTAATGAAAATTTTTTTCTTTGTTATTGAGGTATATACTTTAAAGGGTAAACCTCAACCAAATAAATAATTTGTAACTATTTTCTCACATTCAGTAAGTTGCCTTTTCACATTGTTTTTTGATATATAGATCAGTTTCAATCATAATATCAGTTATCTATTTTAATAACAATAACTTCCTGTAAATATATAACTAAAAGAAAAGAATAGAGGCTTGAATTTCTCTAAAGCACATCCAGTCCACTAAAGATGAAAGGCTTATAGAACAATTTCCACAGCCCCCCCAAATTTCCATACTTTATCCACTTCTTGTGACTTAAGGTATTTTGACTCAAGTTCAACCAAATATGACTAGCCGATGTGCTATTGAGAAGAACAACCTGAGCACTATGTTGAACAGGGATTCACTCATGCAGAAAGTGTATTGGTAATGATCATGAATATCAGTGACACTCAGAACCACCTGAGGGAAGCTGAACTTACTATGGTGAAAATATGTACCTAATCAAGCCTGATGGAGAAAATTTCTCATTCATTAAATTGGATAAACTTATTTCAATGTAGTCAGTACACTGGGATGATATAACTCAGGTCAAATGACTGTTTCTAATATATAATAAATAATTGTATCATTCAAATATCCTCCGTAAATTTAAACCCATTTTTGCCATGCAGCTACCACATCATTTCTTTCTTTCCCTTTACAGCAAAATTCCTGATGCTGCGCTCCTTTTCTCCGTTTTTGTTCTATTCATTCTCTTTTAAAGGCAGTCCCTAGCTTCTAAATTTAAGATCAGATCCCAGGTTTAGCTTTCTTCCCCATCTGAACCACACACCTGATGCTTCTTCTCTGGATGCTTCTCATCAACATGCTGTCTGGGACCCCACTCTCAGCTGTCTTCATTTCCTGGAAGACGCTTCAAATTTAACAAGTCCAGAATTTACAATCTGAATTCCCTCCCTCCAAATTTCTCCCATTGTCATTTCCATCTCTGCTAATTACAAATTCACCTTCTAATTTCCAAGATCAAAACCTTTTAACTTTTTGGCTCCTCTCTTTTGCTTACAGCTTATCCTTAGTTAGCATAATTGTCCAATCTACAAAAGAAGACCATAATTAAAACACACTGACCAACTTTCTACAAGCATCCAGGACCCTGTGACCACCATTTCCATTTAATTTCTCATTAGCATCATTTTCCCCCATGTTTTAAGTGATATCTGTTTATGTCTTGCTAATTTCATTTTGTTTTATATGCAAGTTAGTTAATATACACTGTGATCTCGGCTTCAGGAGTAGAACCCAGGGATTCATCTCTTACATATGACACCCAGTGCTAATCCTGAAAAATGCCCTCCTTAATTCCCATTACCCATGTAACTCATCCTGTACCCCTTCCAGTTAACCCTCAGTTTGTTGTCTGGATTTAAGAGTCTCTTATGGTTTGCATTCCTCTCTGCCTTTATCTTGTTTTTCTATTCCTGCCCTTATGTTCACCTATTGAGTCTCTTAAATTCCACATATGAGTGAAATCATATGATATCTGTGTTTCTCTGACTGACTTATTTGGCTTGTTGCAAATGGAAAGATTTCATTCTTTTCATCATGGAATATGTACCCATTGTATCTATGTACCACATCCTTTATCCATTCATAAGTTGATGGACATTTGGGGTCTTTTCATAATTTGGTTATTGTTGCTGATGCTGCCATAAACATTGGGATACATGTGCTCCTCCAAATCAGCACTTTTATATTCTTTGGATAACTTCTTACTAGTGCAATTGTCATTGTCTCGGGGTATCTCTATTTTTAATTTTTTTTAAGAACCACACTGTTTTCCAGAATGGCTTCAATGGTTTGCATTCCCTCCAACAGTGCAACAGGGTTCCCCTTTCTCCACATCCTTGCCCACATCTGTTATTGCCTGAGTTGTTAATTTTAGCCATTCTGACAGGCGTGACATGGTATCTCATCATGGTTTTGAATAGTATTTTCCTGATGATGAGTGTTGTTGAGCATCTTTTCATGTGTCTGTTAACCATCTGATGTCTTCTTTGGAAAAGTGTCTACATATGACTTCCACCCATTTCTTCACTGGAATATTTGGGTTTTTTATGTGTTGAGTTTGGTAAGTTCTTTTTGGATGTTGGGTACTAACCCTTTATCTGATATGTCATTTGCAAATATCTTCTCCCATTCCATCGGTTACATTTTAGTTTTGCTGATTTTTTTCTTTGTTGTGCAGAAACTTTTAACTTGATGAGGTCCCAATAGTTCACTTTTGCTTTAATTTCCCTGGATTCTGGAGACATGTCAATTAAGAAGTTGTTGTGACCAAGGTCAAAAAAGTTGCTGCCTGCTTTCTCCTGTAGGGTTTTGAAGGTTCCCAGTCTCACATTTAGGTCTTTCATCCATTTTGAATTTATGTGTATAGTGTAAGAAATTGGTCCAGCTTCATTATTCTGCATGTTGCTGTCCAATTCACGCAGCACCATTTGATAAAGAGAGTGTCTTTTTTTCCATTGCATACTCTTTCCGGATTGTCCATGATTAGTTGGCCATATATTTGTGTGTCCATTTCTGGGTTCTCTATTCTATTCCATTGATCTATGTGTCTGTTTTTGTGACAATATCATACTGTCCTTATTACTACACCTTTGTTCTATAGGTTAAAGGTCAGGATTGTGAATGCTTCCAGCCTTGGTTTTCTTTTTAAATATTATTTGCAAATTCAGCGTCTTTTGTAGCTGCACACAAGTTTTAGAATTGTTGCTCTAGCTCTGTGAAGAATGCTGCTGTTATTTGGATAGGGATTTCACTGAATTTGTAGATTTCCTCGGGTAGTATCTACAGTTTAATAATATTTGTTCTTCCAATCCATAGGCATTGAATGTTTTCCCATTTTTTTGTGTGTCTTCCTCAATTTATTTCATAAGGTTTCTATACTGTTCATCATATAGATCTTTTAGCTGTTTGCTTAGGTTTATTCCTAGGTATTTTATGGGTTTTGGTGTCATTGGGAATGGTATTGATTCCTTGATATTTATTTCTGCTGCTCCATTATTGGTGTATAGAAATGCAACTGATTTCTACACATTGATTTTATATCCTGCGACGTTGCTGAATTCATGTATCAGCTCTAGCAGTTACTTGGTGGAGTCTTTTGACTTTTCCATGTACAGTATCATGTTATCTGCGAAGACTGGAAGTTTGACTTCACTAACATCTTTTACTGAATTTCCAGATTCCACCCCACTCTGCACTCTGATCTTTCAACCAAGCAGCCACAGTGACACTGTCACAATATCAGGTTGCATATGTCATTCCTTTGGTCAAAACCCTCCACTGGCTTCTAATCTCAAAGTAAATTTTTCATCCTGTTTTTCCACCTCTAAGTTACTAAGGAGCCCTGATCTTTTCTTCAGCTGATGCTTATTTTATGAGCCTTCTGTACTACACTACACTTGAGGACGTGAAATTACTTCTCCATTCCAGGCGCAATTTCCACTGCAGTTGTTTGCACCTTTTCCTTCTGACTGCGATTTTTTTCTTTCTGGTTCCAACAGCACTCATGCCCTTACTTCTTGAGGTTGTTCCCTCCAAAGTCTCCTTCCCCCTAAGAACTTCCTTAGTCCTGTCTTCTCAACTGTTTTTTCCTGCCCTCAACTTCATTCTCTCTTTTCTAGGTACATTGTCCTTTTTTAGTTAGCTCTCTAAGAATGACATAGATTTTTATATGTTTACATAATTTCTTACTCAGTGTTCACTGTAACATAACCACCATTAAAATAATGAATGGTGTCTGTTTTATTCCAAAGCTGTTTTCTCAGCTTATACAACTGTACTTTGAGGTCTGGATGAGAAGGCAGGTTCTTAATTCTCATCTGAAAATAGAGATTAATGGGGAACATGTGTGCAGACCACTAGAAAGTATTTGAACCTGTAGGGTGCATTAAGGAAATGTGACATGCTATTCTATTAATCAGAAGTAAGAGTTACTGGTTTAAATTTTGTTGACAAGAATTGAGACAATATAATCTACCAGGGCAAGGTGACATAGGAAAACAAGTTCACCCATGGGAAAGCTTGGAACCCAGATGCTCTTCCTTCTTTGTTGTTCTCCAGAAATAAGCTCAGTTTTTCCCTTTGGTGGCTCCTATGTCTAACCATCCAAACACCAGGTCTTCTTTAGCTTCTATGGATGACACGATAATTATGGAGATGAGCAACTGAAATCCCTTCCTTAAAACTATCTTGAACCGGCCTCTTCTTATAAACATGAATGCACTGTAATGACAGTCAAGTAAGTCTGTATTTCTCAGTTTTATTAAAATGAATGTTCAAAACTCAAGACGGGAGGTGAGATAAGGAAAATTCTTTCAAAAAGATGTTAAGGGAATCCAATTCACATATTCAACCTCTTAGTGAGTTATAACACATACAGTAGAGGTTTCAGAGTAGAAAGACCACTTTTTTAAATCTTATGAGACAATAAATTTATAGATTTTTGAAAACACCTTTATAAATTTGTGATTGTTTTGAATTGCAAATACACTTGTCTTTTTCTTATTTTACTTGTTTTTCCCAAGGTCACTTCTATATGTTTTTAATAAGACATCTTTTATCTCTTTTCAAAAAAAATTCTTTATTTATTTTTGAGAGAGAGGCAGAGAGTGAGCCAGGGGTGGGCAGGGAGAGGGAGAAACAGCATCCAAAGCAGGCTTCAGGTTTTGAACTGTCAGCACAGAGCGCGATGGGGGTCTCAAACCCAGGTATTGTGACATCATGACCTGAACCAAACCCAGACGCCCAACCGATTTAGCCACCCAGGCACCCCAGATCTTTTATCTTTAAAACAGAATTCCTTTGAACTGATTTAGAATACTTTAATCATGTGCCTTTACTCTTTTAACCTTGTAGTTATATAAGGTTCTGGAAAATGAAGATCCTTTAATATAAATATGTAGGGATTTTACCTACTAAGGTATGGAAAAACATGAGATGTGGTGGTCAGAAAAAAACACCGCTAGTCAGGAGTCTTGTAGTTTACTGATTATTTAATACGATTGTAATCAAAGCCTTCTGGAAGTTTTTGTCTCTTACTTGTTCAGTGAACACTTTCCCTTCTTTTATTTTTCATACGGGAACTGAGAAATTAATGTCTGGAAATTATAAATACCGTCTCAGGAAACAATGTGTTTCTAGCTTCACCCCACACTAAATAAATTGCTACACAATCATAGATGAATTTATTTATTCAATTTTATATGGGTATCTGATTTCTTCTTTGGCATTTGTACACTCAACAAAGTTCTTCTTATGACTAACCTTGGTGAGGAAAATGATTTCCTTTCCTGGCATTCTTAGCTCCGTTTTCCATGTTACTAAATAATGTCATTGTTTCCATTACCAGAAACCCTCAAAATTACATAATTCTGTCAGTGTCCACTCACAAGTCTCACAATGATATTCATAGAATATGGTAAATATAATGAAAACGAAAGTCTTTATTAGTGTAATCATAAGCAGAACACAGTATGTTATTTTGTCATGTGGATCATATATTTAAATAAATATACAACAGACTGAACGCAAATATCTGTAAAAATAATTGTAATCCTTATATAACATAATTCTAACAATCCCATATTATTGTCAATATAAGGGAACAGATTTTATCAAACTTTCCTTTTTTCAAAAGAACATATTCATCCTATGAAAAATAGCACATGCTTTTTTGTAAAAATCTTCTTCATTTTATTACATCTCTAGTTCAATGAACTGATCTAAGTCCAAACTTTATGGTTAGTGTCTTGTTTCATCCATTCAGTGCCATTTTTTCCTAGAAATATTCAAAATTATGCATATATTTGGGGACTTGTAATATTGAGAATTTCCTAAAATGAAAGCCAGTGGAATGAAGATAAACTTGACTTTTATTATCTGTCTTCTACGAATGTTCAGGAACATCACTTCTTCAACAGCAAATTTATCACTGTTCATAGTGAGTGCTCCTATATGCATTTAGATGTAAAAGTTGTTAATGTATCTAATAGGACCCCATTTTCCTTCACACTCTGGTCTATCTCTAGGTGACCTCTATGCATTTTTTCTTTATTTCATTTTTTCCCATATCATCACTATATTATTGCAAATTCCACAATTTGTTCATGTTGGAGTTTCCAAATTCATCAAAGAAAAATGCAAGACACAGAGTTAAGCATTTAGATAAATTTTAAAAATTGAGGTGTACAAGTATGTTCGTTCCTGGGAACTATTAGTTACTCAGTTCCCGCGGTAGATATAAATTTCCAAATATACACTAAACTTCATTATAATTTAGCTGCCCGCCCAAATGAGTGGGAACCACGTTACTTTCCAGTCCATGCTGTCCTCAAGAGTCTCATAGCAAAAACAATGCATATGATGGTCAAGAAGATAAACTCTTTTTCAGGATTTAATCATCATTTACAGAATAAGGGGCATGAATTACAGTAGATGAGCTGAATATCCCTTGGAACTTAAATATAATGGATTTAAATTCTTTTGAATGTTATTTTATCTAATCATTTTGTTGTTGAAGGACTTCTGATGTATGTGGTATATCCACATATCAGTTATGTACTCCTCATATATGGAGTTAATCAATAATTATACTTATATTGATGGTTAGATTATGCCTAAACATTCTCTGGCTACATGTCCAAGGACACTGTTCCTTGGAAAATGAATATCCTTATTCCTTTAAGTCAACATCCTATAGTGCTTCCCCTGAGTCCACCAGGACAATAAAAAAAAATGTACTGAGGTTTCAAATGTATGTTGGTGGGAATTATCAGTTGTCTTGTTCTATCACATACAACATATGTGTCCATCTATTAGATTAGGCTTGGTAAAAAATAGTATCAATCATAATCAACTATACATTTTAAAATAAATTTACACCATACTAGGTTACCTTAGATTTTTTAGACCAATGTTCTATCTCAAGCATGGGATTCTGAGCATGTGCTAAGAGAAAAAAATGTCAACATTTCTGCATCCGATTATGTATTTATATTTATTGGTCATCTAGTTATAAGTGATTTTGAAGATATAATTGAACACTATTCCATAACAAAAAACCAAAACTGGAGTGAATGTGGCTTTTTGTTCTATTTTATTTGCAGCATTCAACTCATCACTGGACTAAAATAAATACAGAAATGATTGTGCACGTATCAAGGAAAAATAAAGTGAAAAGTGATGGAGAGTTATTTGGTGAATTTTAACAGGATGTCTTGATACTGCAGATATCTTGATAACATCCTGAGTGGAAATTTCTTCATTTTTGAGGACCTAAATATTTTTCAACTTATGGGAGGATATCCATGTGGTACATGAGGACTTCAGTACATGATCCCCCATGATAATGTTTTAAATATGAAATTTATTGTCAAATTGGTTTCCATACAACACCCAGTGCTCATCCCAGCAGGTGCCCTCCTCAATGCCCATCACACACTTTCCCCTCCCTCCTCCCCCATCAACCCTCAGTTTATTTTCCATGATAATTTTGATGCAACCTCACTGATGTCACTCTTGCTCCTTCACCCAATGTGCAGCATGATTTGACTTTCCCATACCGAATCTTGTACTCATTTTGATTTTCAGACTTTCATATAGAAAAAAAAGTCTTCCTTAAGTGGACTTTTAGGGATCTCCTATTGAGAATAAAGACTTTTAAAATATTTTAATTTTCTCTTATTCAATATATATATATATATATATATATATATACTTTGCCTCTGTGGTCAATTCCAACTTAAATAATTTCTACAATGGTTTTAATATATATTTCCCTGTGTACTGGCTTTAAACAGATTTTTTTTCAACCCTGTAGGTCATCTCTCTTTCCCTATCACTGCTTTATTTATTTATTTATTTATTTAATTTTTTAAAATTCTCTTGGTGTGTCATTTGTGTGAACACCTAGTAGTACAATTGGTGGGTTGTAGAGAAGTTCTATTTTTAACTTTTTGAGTAACCTCCATAATGTGCTGCACCAATTTACATTCCCACCAATATGTATGAGGGTTCTCCTTTCTCCACATCCTCGCTAATCTGTGCTCCTCTTGTGTTGTTGATTTTAACCATTCGACAGGTGTAAAGTGATATCTCATTGTACTGTTCATTGGAGCTTGTACATGATAAGTGATGTTGAGCATCTTTTCATTTGGCTATTGGCTGTTGGCATGTCTTCTTAGGGAAAATGTGTATGCATGTCTTCTACACTCTTAGGGTTTTTTAGTGTTCATTTATTTTTGAGAGAGAGACAGAGCACAAATGGGGTAGGGGAAGAGAGAAAGAGAGGGAAACACAGAATCTGAAGCAGGCTCCAGGCTCTGAACTGTTAACATGGAGCCCAGCATGGCGCTTGAACTCGTGAACTATGACATCATGACCTGAGCCGGATGATTAAAAAAGGAGCCACCCAGACGCCCCTATTTTTGTGTATGGTGTAAAAAAGTGGTCCAATTTCACTCTTTTGCATGTTACTATCCAGTGTTCCCAACACAATATGTTGAAAAACCTGTCTTTTTCCCACTGGCCATTCTTTCCTGCATTCTTGAAGATTGATTGACCATATATTTGTCAGTTCATTTCTGGGTTTTCCATTCCATTCAATTGATGTATGTGTCTATGTTTGTTCCACTACCATACTGTATTAATCCCTACAGCTTTGTAATCATATAACTTGAAGTCCAGGATTGTTCTGCCTCCAAATTTGCTTTGTTTTTTCAAGCAAAGGCTATTCGAAATTTTTGTGGTTGCATACACATTTCAGGATTTCACAGTTTTAGCTCTATAAAAATGCTGTGGTATTTACGGGGCTCCCAGGTAGCTCAGTCGGTTGAGCTTCCGACTTCAGCTCAGGTCATGATCTCACATTCTGTCAGTTCGAGCCCCAAGTCAGGCTCTGTGCTGTTAGTTCGGAGCCTGGAGCCTGCTTCAGATTCTGTGTCTCCCTCTCTCCCTGCTCCTCCCCCACTCATGCTCTGTCTCTCTATCAAAAAAATAAATAAACGTTAGAAAAAAAGGTAGTGGTATTTTGATAGGGATTACATTAAATATGTAGATTGCTTTGGGTAGTATAGCTATTTTAGCCATATTTGTTGTTCTGTCCTTGATCACAGAATGTCTTTCTGTTTCTTTGTGCCATCTTCAATTTATTTCATCTGTGTGTCATAGCTTTCAGAGTACAGATCTTTCACTCTCTGGTTAAGTATATTCCCAGGGATATCACTGTTTTCAGCGCAATTGTAAATCAGATCGCTTCCTCAATTTCACTTTCTGTTGCTTCATTACTTTGTATACGTTAATTTTGTATCCTTGGACCTTACCGAATTTGTGTATCAGTTCTAGCGGATTTTTATAGTCTTTGAAGTTTTCTGTATAGAATATCACTCATCTGCCATTAGTGAAATATTGACTGCATCCTTACTGATTGTATGTCTTTATTTTTGTCTTATTGCTGAAGCTAAGACTTCCATTCCTATGTTGAATATTAATGTTGGAATTGGACATCTCTGTCTTGCTCCTGACTCTAGAGGAAGAGCTGTCAGTTTTTCAGCATTGAGGATGATATTAACTGTGGGTCTTTCATATATGGACTTTATGATGGTGATGTATGTTCCTTCTATCCCTATGTTGTTGAGAGGTTTTTTTTTTTTAATAAAAAAAGGATGCTATATTTGATCAATTGCTTTTTGTGCATTTATTGAGAGGTTTCTTATCCTTTCTATATTGATGTGGGGGATCACTTTGATTAACTATGAATATTGAACCACCCCTGCAGCCCAGGAATAAATCCCACTTGACACTGGTGAACAATTCTTTTAATATATTGTTGGATTCAACTTGACAGATCTTGTTCAAATTTTTGCATCTATTTTCATCAAAGACACTGGCTTGTAATTCTGCTTTTAAGTCAGGTCATTGTCTGGTTTTGGATTGAAGGTAATTCTAGCATCATAGAAGGAGTGTAGAAGTTTTCCTTCCATTTCGATTGTGTAGAAAAGTTTGAAAAGAATGGCTATTATTTCTTCTTTAAATAGCTGGCAAAAATCCCATGGGAAGAAATCTGGCCCTGGAATTTTGGGGAGATTTTTTAATTATTATTATTGATTCTATTTCCTTGCTATGAATTTTTCTATTAAGAAATTTTCTATATCTTTCTGTTTCACTATTCTTAGTGTGTGTTTCTAGATATTTAAATTTTTTTTACAGATTTCCTAGTTTGTTGGCATCCATTTTTATCATATACCATTAAAATTGTTTGTATTTCTGTGGTACAAACAGATTGTACCACAGATTTTACCACAGATTGTACCACAGATTGTAATGTTGGTTGTGATTTCTCCTCTTTCATTTGTCATTTGTATTATTTGGGTCCTTTTATTTTTCTTTTGATAAGTCTGGCTAGGAGTTAATAAATTTCATTAATTCATTCAAAGAAACACCTCTTAGTGTCATTGATCTGTTATGCTGGATTTGCATTTGTTTCTCCATCATTTATTCCTGCATTAATATTTATTGTTTTCTTTGCCCTACTGGCTTTAGGCTTTATTTCCTGTTCCTTTTCTAGCTTCCTTAGGTGTAAGGTTAGGTTTTGTATTTGAGATTTTTCTTGCTTCTAGAGGTAGGCCTGTATTGCAATATACTTCTGCCTTTTTTTAAATATGAAATTTATTATCAAATTGGTTTCCACACAACACTCAGTGCTCATCCCAAAAGGTGCCGTCCTCAATGACCATCACCCACTTTCCCCTCCCTCCCACCCCCATCAACCCTCAGTTTATTCTCAGTTTCTAAGAGCCTCTTTTGGTTTGCCTCCCTCCCTCTCTTTTTTTTTCCTTCCCCTCCCTCATGGTCTTCTGTTAAGTTTCTAAGGATCCACATATGAGTGAAACGTATGGTGTCTGTCTTTCTCTTCCTGGCTTCTTACACTTAGCATGATACCCTCCAGTTCCATACACGTTGCTACAAAAGGTCATATTTCATTCTTTCTCATTGCCAAGTAGTATTCCATTGTGTATATAAACCACAATTTCTTTATCCATTCACCACTTGATGGACATTTAGGCTCTTTCCATAATTTGGCTATTTTTGCAAGTGCTGCTATAAACATTTGGGTTCATGTCCCCCTATGAATATGCACTCATTTATCCTTTGGGTAAATTCCTAGAAGTGCTATTGCTGAGTCATAGGGTAGATCTATTTTTAATTTCTTGTGGAACCTCCACACTGTCTTCCAGAGTGGCTGCACCCGTTTGCATTCCTACCAACAATGCAAGAGGGTTCCCGTTTCTCCACTTCCTCTCCAGCATCTATAGTCTCCTGATTAAACACATTTTTAAAATATGCATTGCATTCTTGGTCCTATAAGAATAGAAATACATATTTTAAACATGTTTTTCTTGAAGTAAATTAAGAAAAGACAAAACATATACATTCTTACTGTGTTTTTTTTTTATAATTCTTGCAATGTTTACTTAGTTTGAAAGAAACAGACTATATGATGGGGAAGGGCAGAGGGAGACACAGAATCCAAGGCAGGCTCCAGGCTCTGAGATGTAAGCAAAGGGCCTGATGTGGGACTTGCACTCAGGAGCCATAAGATCATGACCTGAGCCAAACTAGGACACTTAACTGAGTCACCCAGATGCTCCCCTACCATCTTTTATAATTATAAAAGCATTTATACTGGTACTATGTGTGTGTGTGTGTGTGTGTGCATGCACACATACACACACAAGTATGTGTATTCTGTTTGTGGTCATATGTTTTCTAACTGAATAACTTCCTCTAGTGTATAAGGTGGCTAGCAACAATTTAACTTAAGTTTTCTTTTTCTGGGATATCTTCATTTTTATTTTTCATAGTTTCCTGGGTACAGGATTCTTAGTTGAAAAAGTTTTTGTTTCTTTGTTCATTTGTTATTGTTGTTTTTTTGTTATTTACTTTGGAGTGCTTGTTGCAGGCAGTCATAAAGAGGACAGGACTGTTGGTTGGCCTGTGAGCTACAATTGGACATTTAGAGAATCCTCACCCTTTCCCCTGTCTTTGTATGGTATATGCTACACCAATCCTATGGTGGGAGCTATTTCAAGGACCATAGCCTTGGAGAGTAAAGTGTATTTGAGACCATCTGGATGGTGTTCATGAGTGAGCCCAGTCATGTGCTATGTAAACTTTAAGATTTTGGTGAGAGGATCCTGAGATCTACTCATCTACTCATCTTGCAGCCAACCTAACTGAACTTTGTATGTGCTACTGCTTATTAAATCTTCCACCTACCAATCTGGACTGTTCTGCCTATATTTTTTCTTTTTCTTATCTCTTGTCCTCTGTGAGTACAGGGTCCAGTTTACAACCCAAAAGGTCTATACAAAAAATTTAAAAGAAGGAGTTTAAAGAGATTTAAAGATGTTAACAAATACTAGACCTAAGAAATTGTCCTGGATTCGCAATGTCATAGTGATAGTGGCGAATAATAGATTGAGCTTGATTTTCATGCCAGAAATAATTGTAATTTTAGACTGTAGAATACTGTAAAACAGGTATTTCTCATGCCAAATGAATATTTTTTTTTGGAGAAGCACAAAATGATTTGTGAGAAGTATACTATGTTGAGTTCAAACAGGCTAAGAACTGGTATCCTATTCATATATTCATAACTTTAGAAATACAAAAGTCACCAATTTAAGAAAAATTATGTTTTGAAAAGAAAGGGAACAGAAACGTGTCAGTCATAACTATGGTTAGTGTTAAGGTTAAAGTTAGTTATAATAAAGATGGAGTTGATCCGTGTCACAGACAAAAAAATAGAAATGGCAGTTGCTAAGGAGTGTTTGGTCTAATACGGAGTGTGTGACATAAAACAACCTGTTGGGTACAAGCATCAGAACGGACTAAGTTATGGGCCAGGCATAACACACCACCACGAGATCCTGACACTTCATATCAAAGTTAGATACCTTTGCACAGACATTTCATATTCCAACCGCCATCTCTGCTTGGATGGAGCTGTCCTTTCTGCCACCTATAAGTTCCCCTGGAAAAATGGATGGAGGAGTGAAAAACAGCCCGAATTTTTCTCCCCATGCCAGATTGCTTTTTCCTCCCAGAGCTGTGTTCTTAGGAGGACAAGATTTTACCCAGTACAGGTCAGGACGAGAGGACATTTTCCTAACTCCTCAAATGAGCTTGTAGTTTAGTTTTGACCTAAATAGAGACCAGTTGGGAAACATGTAAAAGACACTTGGAATCACTTAAATTAATGTGGTGCCCTGGAGAATCTTCCATGGTATTCTATTTCTTTTGAAATTAGGATGGTTGATTATTATTTGTTGACAGTAACCAAAACAATACAATCCACCGGGACAAGGTGGCCATGCAAAATGAGATCATACATTGAAAATTTGGGAAAGCAACTGCTCCTTGTCCGTTCTTGCCCAGGAGTTAAATAAGTTTAGTTTCCCTTTCGTGGCTCCAACTATAGCATTTCCAAGCCAGGGTTTGTCCTAGTTCTACAGGTGACATGATAATTATGGACCTGAAGGGAGAAGATCTAATGGAGTCTTTCTCTTTTAACAGTATAATGTGGGACACATCTCACAAACAGACTCACCCCAAAGACAGTCTGGTGAGGGTCTATTCCTCAGGCTCATTAACCGAGACTGCTCAAGAAGCAGGTGGGTGATGGGATTAGATAGGATGTTCTTAACAAAGAATTATAACTTCTTTATAATTCCAGGCATTTTCCAGCAAAGCATAGATACAGCAGACGTTATAAGACTAAAAGACCAATTTTATGAATCATGGGAGGTTAAAAACGTTTAGATTTTTGGAATAATTTTTATAATTTTTGATATATTTTGACTGGAATTGATTTTCTTTTTTTCTTATTATACGATTTTTTTCTCAGTTTATGTGTTTGGGTGTTATTATGTGTTTTAATATGTAAGGAATCTGAAATAACTCAAAATGACAATTATACTTCGTTCCTTTAAATCATTTTTAACATTTTGGGACTCATTACAATTATTAGGTCATAAAAATGATGTTTTAAACATTTTTACATGAATTCTATATTAGCATATTAATGTAAATATTTTATTTTATTCCTTTATAGTGGGTTCTAACATAGCAAAATTTTCCTGTTTACAAAAATTTGATCTGGGAATTCCACTTTCTGGCACTTATATAATATTTGCAGAAATAATGAAGATAGTACATGATATGATGAATATTCATACATGAGTAATACAAGAATGCTTAGTCTGCATGGTTTCAAATTCCATTATTTCCTAAAATAAATTCTGTTCACATATTTTAAATATAGTAAGTCATAAGATGTCCTTTACATTAATTTTGTTGAGATAGATTAAGAACAGAGCAACAGTTTGGCAAAATGGAAAGACAAAGCATTATCTTATGATAAAATTTATTTTCTAAATATTGTGACCATGCTGTTTCTTCTGAACACTTCAAATTGTTATTTGTTCATTGGAACTTTTACTGACAAATGTGCAGGTAAACTATAATTTTATTATTAAAATCCATAACTACAGCAAGTGAATTCATTTGGCATAGTGTCTTCCAGTGTGTATGCTCTAAAAGTATGAGAAAGAATTGGTGTAGGATAGAGAAAGATATGATGATAAGTGTCATTGCCTATTTGCATGAGGACATCAAGCTCTCTTGGATTTCAAACAGTAAAAACCCTCTATGCCTCTGGATATAAGAAAATGTTAAGATTTCAAGAGAGAACTCATGTAAAAAAAAAAGTCTACCCTTCATGCAATTAGGGAGGATTGTGTCAAGAAAGAGACAGCTTGACTGATTCTAATTAACATACTTAGAAAACAGAATATACTCCTCCAAATTCCAGTTTCAAAATTGGTGATATCCCTACTTGTTAATTTTTGTATACACTTGATGTGACTCCCTTTGATTACTTTGTGGAACAGAGTCACAATGATAAAATACTTTGCAAGATCTTGGAATAAAAAAGTGTTATGCTTTTCTGTCATCCGCTGTTGTGCTGGCCAGAAAGGCACACCACCAAGATTTTTACATTTTTCCAAAACTTATTGCATGATATTTCTGATAAATCTCTTCCAGCATTTTTTCTGTCTCCTAATTCTGCAGTGATATTTCCTTCTTATGATTTTCCCCAGGGAAACTAAGAATTAAATATCTAGAAGTTACAAATCTCCTTGTCAGCAAACATAGTGGTTTCAGCTTTACCCTACTCTAAGATCCATTGCCAGACTACTACATGCATTTCAGTTATTCAATGACTTCCGATTCTTATATTTATTAATTTGGGACTTGTACCTTTTTTAAAAATAAATTATTATGGAACTAATTTTAATGAGAATGGTGTTTTCTTTTCCTGAAATTGGCAGCTGTACTTCTCAGGTAGAAACCTATTGCCACTGAACCAAAAAATATCCCCTCATTTAGTTACATACAATTCCAACAATCACTTTATGTGTTACGATGTCCAGTCATAGAATATACAATGCTGTTCATATAATATGAGATTGATCGCTAAAATGATACTTTTTATTTGTATAGTAATAAAACAAACATAATATATTTTTTAATTTTTTAACGTTTATTTATTTTTTAGACAGAGAGAAACAGAGCATGAATGGGGAGGGGCAGAGAGAGAGGGAGACACAGAATTGGAAGCAGGTTCAAGGCTCTGAGCCATCGACCAGAGCCCGACGCGGGGCTCGAACTCACGGACTGCAAGATCCTGACCTGAGATGAAGTCTGATGCTTAACCAACTGAACCACCCAGGCACCCCAAACAAACGTAATATTTTATTGTAGAGATAATATTCTGAAAACTATAATGGGAAGTGAGTGTGCCAACATCTTGTACTTCATAAAATAATGCAAATTTAAAATTGGATTATTAAAAATTTGGTAAAACAGATGTTACAAAATTCTGTTACTTCAAAAAGCATTTTCATCTACACAAAATAGTCCTTAAGTTCTTGAAATTTATGTATTTTTTTTCTTTATTATTGTCCTCTTTACTCCAGACAGCTGATGTAAACCCATAGACTTTATGATCGGTCTTCTGTCTGGTACATGTAACAGTGTTATTTCCCACACCATTTTCTGGTATTGTGTACATACTTTGGGACTTCCAATATTTATTATAGGCTGGGTAAAATTCAATGCAAGAGCATAAATTTGACCTGCATTTTGCCTTCTGTGAGGGATCAGATGCAAGTCACTTAGCTCGTCCAGCCCATTATTGTCACATAGTAAATTATCACATGCACGTCTGATTTTAAGTTCTCAATGTATCACTTTGGATCCAATTATACTTCGCACTCAAGCCATCTATAGATGACAGTCATGGATTAATTTTGTTCGAATTCTTCTGGGTCATTACTATATTATTGCAAATCCTAACATCCTTCCATCGTGGAGCTATAGGCTATTTTTTAAAAACAGAAAACACATCATTAAGTTTAAAGTGAAACAAAGATGACCTTCTGATATCTTGATGACAACTATCAGTTGTTTGGTTCTAGAAGTTATTAAATTTTCACAATTTGTACTGAATGAAGTTACAGTTTACACCCTAATCCATGGGAACCATAATTAGTTTGCTGTCCAGACTCAGCCTTATTGAGCTGAAGAGCCTCCCTGGAGAAACATAACATTTGATGATCCAGAAGATCAAAGATTTTGTGAGTGACATAGTCATTTACAAAATGAAAGATATGAATTAGAAAGCAAAAACTGGAGACAGCTTGGTGTGAGATTTAAAAAAAAAAAAAACTATTATCAGTATTTCAGAGTCTCTTATAGTTTGCCTCTAGGATTGATGGGAGTGGTGGAAGAGAGGGGAAAGTGGGTGATGGGCATTAAGGAGGGTACCTGTTGGGATGAGCACTAGGTGCTGTATGGAAACCAATTTAACAATAAATCATATATACAAAAATTAATTAATTAGAAATTTTAAAAAAGTATTAGAATTCTTATTTATGTTACTTTATTTATCTCTCTACATGATGTGCCATAAGCTTTGTGTGGTATATTAATAAAATGATTCAGATATATTGTTAACAAGTAAATTTATCTGTAAGAAGTCTCTTATGCCCATATATTCTGTTATGGTACTGGAGCATGATCCTTTTAATGTGGAAAGCATTGTGCCATTAAATGAATGTTTTCCTCTTGCTTTTCCTGTATACCACGTAAAAATAGAACCCATCAATGCTGAGGTTGCAGATGTATTTTGGTGGTCTTTATCAGTTGTTTAGTTCTTACAGATATGGTAAATGTGTCCCTTTTTAGGTCAGGCTTATGAAGAAAATGTAAAATCCATTAAATCCACTACAAAATGTGTCCTTTATAAACTCCTGCTTGGGAGGCAATTTTAGAAAATGTTCAACCTCAGACATTAATTTCCAAGCATGAGCCAATAACATTAATAGCAAACATTTCTGTATCGTCTCTTATATTTTTATGTATTGACCAGTATAGTTATAAATGCCCTGAATATATAATTGAACAAAATTGTCTGAAAACCATAAAGGGCTTACACTGAAACTGCCACATGACTGTGAAATTGCACTGTCGGGAATAATCTTTCTCTTAACATCTGGTTTCACTCAGGCGCAAATATTTGAAAAAAAAAAGCGGGGCCTATGTGGAAGGATAGTGCCATACCTTCAACGCTGTGAAAGAAATACTGTGGGGAAACCCCTTTTCAACTACCATTTCGTTCCTCTGTTAGAAGTGAAGTGTTTGAAAATCTATGAGAAGCCTACCTGGTAACGGCCATATACTAAACTGGGTGAAACTACGTGGTGACTCGATCTTTCAACTAACATCTGGTTTCACGAATTGAAAATTGAAGACGTTCGGGGTCTATGCAGAAAAAGGGCCTATACTCAAATCTGTGACACATGTGAGGAAAAGATCTTTCAATCAACATCTTGCGTAACTAAACTAGAAGCGTTAGAAAACCTATGGGGAGCCTATGCCGAAAGTGCCATATACTCACCTCTGTCCAACTGCACTTCGTGGAAACCATCTTTAAAGTAACATCTTGTAGCCCAAAGTTATGAGTGTTTGAAAACTCATGAGGGTACGATGCTGGAAGTGCCAGATACTGAAAACTGTGGAACAACACTGTCAGAAACCGTCTTTCAACTAAAATCTTCTTTCATTTAAGTTAGAAGTGTATGAAAACATATGCACGGCGTATGAGGAAAGTGCCATTCATTCAACTAACATCGGATTTCACCCAGGGAGAGCTCTTTTGAAAACCAATGCCCGGCCTACACGGTATGTGCCATATACTGAACTCTGTGGGGGAAACCGTCTTTCAACTAATATTTTGTTTCCCTAAGTTAGGTGTGTTTAAAAAGCTATGCGTGACCTATGCAAAAGTGCCATATACTCAATTTTCAAACTGCATTCTTAGGAAAGCATCTTTCAGCTAAAATTTTAATGTAACTACATTAGAAACTTTGGAAAACATATGTGGGGAACAATGTTGAAAGTGTAATATACCAGACACAATGAGAAAATAGAGTGGACAATCCATCTTTCAACTATTTTTTTCATTGTTTTAAGTGTTTGAAAACGTACGCGCGACTTATGGGCACACTGCCGTAAACTAAACTCTGTGAACAAATTTGTGTGGGCAAAGACTTTAACTAACATCTTGTATCGCTAAGTTTGAAATGTTTGAAACCACACGCGGAGCCTGTTGCAAACACCACTGTGGGGAAACTCCTTCAACTAACATCTTGTTCACTAAGTTAGAAGGGTTTGAAAAACCATGCAGAGCTTTGCCAAAAGTTCCATATACAGAAGTCTGTGGAAACAACACTGTGGTGAAACGGTCTTTCAACTAACATCTCGTTTCAAGCGAAAACTTTTTGAAAAACTTTGCGGGGCATCTGTTGACAGTGCCAGATACTAAACTCTGTGATACTGCACTTTGTGGGAATCATTTTTCAACTAACATCTCCTATCACTAAGAAGTGTTTGAAAACTTATTTGGAGAATGATGAGGAAAGTAACACATACTGGATACTGTGGGAAAATACAGTGGATAATCCGTCTTTCAACTAGCTCGTGTCACTAAGTTAGAAGTGTTGGTAAACCTAGGCGCGGCTTATGTGGAAAGTGCCGTATACTCGACGTTTTGAAAAAAGGACTGTGGACAAAGACACTGAATATCTGGTTTCACAAAATTAAAGCAGTGTGACCGTGCTTGACCTACATGGAAAGTGCTATATACGCAACTCTGTGAAAAAAATTTCTGCGGAAACGATCCTTCACCTAATATCTGTTTAAGTTGTGTTTGCAAACGCCGGCCTAGAAGAATAATACATGTACTCAATTCTGTGAAAAAAAATGTGGTGATTCAATCTTCCGACCACCATCTGCTTTCACTATGTTAGATGTGTTTGAAACAACTTACAAGGAGGAAAACAAAATGCCATATATCCACTATGTCGAACACCACTGTGGTGAAACATTCTTTCAACCAACCTCCGGTTCATTAAGTGGGAATGGTTTGAAAAGCTATGCGGGGCCTACAGGGCAAGTGCTTTATACTCAAATCTGTGAAACACTGTGGAGAAACCATCTTTCAACTAACATCTCGTATCACTAAGTTACAAGTGTCTGAAAATCTCTGCGCGGCTTACGGGGAAAGTGCCGGATAGTCAACTCTTTCAAAAACCACTGGGGAGAAAACATCTTTCACCGAACATCTGCTTTCACATAGTTAAACAGTTTGAAAACCTCTGCATGACATACAAGGAAAATGCCATATACGCAACTCTGTGCAACTAGGCTCTGGGGGAGCCATCGTACACCTCAAATGTAGTTTCACTAACTCAGGGGTTTGAATACACGTGCCGAACCTAGGAAGATAGTGCAATACACGTATCTCTGTGAAACGGGGTGAAACAATCTTTCATCCACCATCTGGATTCACTGTTAGATTTATTTGAAAACCCTTAAAAGACCCACACATAAAGTGCCATAGACTGAAACAGTCTTCCAACGATCATCTCCTTTCACTGAGAAGTGTTTGCAAAACTATGCATGTTCTTTGCTGAAAGTGCCATGTACACAACTCTGTCAAACTGCCCTTTGCGGAAATCATCTTTCAACTAAAATCTTGTATCAACTTAGAAGATTTTGAAAACGTAGGCAGCAAACCATGTGGAAAATGATTTATTCTCGACACTGAGAGAGAATACTGTGGACAAAACGTGTCTCAACTGTCTTGCATCACGAAGAACTGAAAGGCTATGCGGGACCTATGACGAAAATGCCATATACACAACTCTGAGAAACCACTCTGGTGAAATTATCCTTCGATTAACATCTGGTTGCAATAACTAGCAGCTCTGGAAGTCTATCTGGAGCCAACATGGTAAGTGCCACATACTCACTTGTGGTCACCGTGTGTGAAAACCTATGCGGTCCTTAGGTGGAAAGACCAATATACTTCACTGTGCGGAACAAAACTATGGGGAGATCATCTTTGATCTAACAACTCCTTTCACTAAGTTAGAGCTTTTCCAAAACCATGGCGGGCCCTAAGCAGGAAACGCCATATACGCAATTCTGTCAAAAAACACTGGGGAATCCATCTTTTCACTAGCATCTGGTTTCACTAAGTTACCAGTGTTTGAACAGCCCGGCAGGGAACTATGCAGAATGTGCCATATACTAAACTCTCTGAAACAACATTGTGCTGAAACTATCTTTCAAAATTTGGTTTCAGAAACTTAGTTTCAAAACCTAAGCATGACCTACATGGAAAGTGCCATATGTGCAACTCTTGAAACAACACTGTGGTGAAACCACTTTTCACTTAAAACCTGCTTCCATTAAAGCTGCCATCAATGTTTGAATACACGTGCGGGGCCTAGGAGGATAGTGCCATATACTACATTCTGTGAAATATAGAATGTGAGACATTTTCTCAACTAACATCTTGATTTCACCCAGTGAGAACTATTGGAAAACTTAGAGATTGCAGTAGACGCAACTCTATGAAAGGCCGGGGAAGTTATCTTTCTTCTGTCACCTAGTTATATTGTGAGAGAAGTGTTTGAAACGTCATGCGAACCCTATGAGGAAAGTGCTTTGTACTCAACCTTGTGAAACAGCGCAGTGGCGAAACCGTCTTTTTTCTAGCATCTGATCTCAGAGAGAACTGGTTGAAAAGGTATGGCGGGTCTACAGGCAAGGTGCCATATGTTCAACTCTGTGAAACGGCACTGTGGGGAAATCATCTTTCACTTAAACTTCCTTTCACCAAGCTAGAAGTGTTGGAATGCACATGCGGGGCTTAGGCAGATAGTGCCATAAGCTCCATTCTCTGAAACGAACTGTGGGTGGAACATTCCTTCAAGTAATATCTGATTTCACTGAGAACTCATTTGAAAACTTATGCAGGGCCTACAGGGCAAGTGTCGTATACTCAGCTCTGTGAAACAACACTGTGGAGAAAGCATCTTTCAACTAGTGTCTCGTTTCACTAAGTTAGAAGTCTTTGAATAGCTACCCGGAGCCTAGGCCAATAGTGCCAACTACTCAAATGTGTCAACCTGCAGTTTGCAGCAACCAACTTGCAACTTACATCTTCCTTCACTAAGGTAGAAGTGTTTGAAAACATATGCGGGGGATGATGTGAAAAGTGGCCTTTAATCGACCCTGTGAGAGAGTACTGTGGACAAACCATCTTTCAACTGACATCTTGTGTCACTAAGGTAGAAGCGTTTGAAAAACCATGCGCGGCTTAGGCGGACAGTGCCATCCATATACACAACTCCGTGAACCAACAGCGTGGAGAAGGAATCTTTCACTTACCATCTGGTTTCACAAGTCAAAATGTTTGAAAACCTCTGCACGATCTACGTGGCAAGTTCCATATAATCGACTCTGGGAAAAAACACTCTGGGGAAATATTCTTTCACCTTTACTGGCTTTCACCAAGTGTGAAATGTTTGAATACACATGCGGTGCCTAGGAGGATACTGCCATACACTCCACTCTGTGAAACAACGTTGTGGTGCAACAGTCTTCCAATCTGGTTTCACCGAGTGAGAACTCATTGAAAACCTATGCAGGGCTTATACTGTCAAACTGCACTTTGTGGCAACCATCTTTCAACTAACAGCTTCTATCACTACATTAGACGTGTTTCAAAACCTAGGCGGGAACGGTGTGGAAAAGTGACCCATAGTCGACACTGTGAGAGAAATACTCTGGACAGATCATCTTGCAAGTAACATCTTGTTCCACCATGATAGAAGGGTCTGAAAACCTAAGCACAGACTAGACGGAAAGTGCCAGATCCTCAACTCTGGGAAAACACTCTGTGGTGAAAGAGTTTTTCAGCTGGCACCTGATTTCAGTCACAACTCTTTGAAAACTTATGCTGGGCCTACACGGCAAGTGACACAGAATCTGTGAAGCAACAAGGCGGGGACACTTGCTTTCAACTAACATATCGCTTCACTAAATTAGAAGTGTTTGACAAACTATGCGGGGAATGTGCCGACAGGGTCATACACTCAACTCTGTCGAGCTGCACTTGGCGAAAACCATCTTTCAACTAACATCTTGTATCACTAAGAAGTGTTTGACAACTCAAGTAGGGAACGATGCGGAAAGTGACATATACACGACCCTTTGAGAGAATACTGTGGACAAACCTTCTCTTAACTGACATCTTGTATCACTAAGTCAAAATTGCGTGAAAAAACAAGCAGGGCCTATGGTGACAGGGCCGTATACTCAACTCTGCCAATAAACAAAGTGAGGAAACCATCCTCAAACTAACATCTTGTTTGACGTAGAAATATTTGAAAATCTATGCGGGAAACGACGTGGGAGGTGACATATACCAGCGTCTGTAAAAGAATCCTGTGGAGAAACAGTTTTTCAACTATCATCACGTGTCACTAAGTTAAAAGTGTTTCATTCTTTCAGCTAAAATCTTGTTCACTAAGTTATAAATGTTGGAAAACCCATGCAAAGCTTATGCGGAAAGTTCCATATCTGTAACTCTGTGAGAAATCAGTGTGGCGAAACCGTCGTTAAGGGACATCTCGTTTCACAAAAAGAGTTTGAAAACCTATGTGGGGGCTAGAGGGAAAGCGCTATATACTCACCTCAATGAAACACTTTGGGAAAACTTTCACTTATCTGGTTACACTAAATTACAAGCGTTTGAAAACCCAGGCGGGGCTTAAATGGCTAGTGCCATACACTCCGTTCTGGGAAACAACACTGTGAGGAAATCGTCATTCAACCAACCCACGCGTCTCACTAAGTGAAAAGTGGAAAAGCTATGCGAAGCCTACAGGGAAAGTCCTTATCTTTGTGAAAAGCGTGTGGTGAAATGTTGTTTCAAATATTATCTAGTTTCACTAAGTTAAAATGGTTTCACATCTATGCGGGATCTATGAGGAAAGTTCCATATAGGCAACTCTGAGATAGACCACTGTGGGGAACCGCACCTTCCGACTCATCTCTTGCTTCCCTAAGTTAGAGGTGTTAGAAAAACAGGCGGGGCCTACACCGCAAGGGCCACATACTCACCTCTGTGACACAAGTCTATCTTGGAAAATCTTTCTCCTGAGGTTTATTGGCAGAGTTGAGTATACGGCCCTGTCACCATAGGCCCTGCTTGTTTTTTCACGCAATTTTGACTTAGTGATACAAGATGTCAGTTAAGAGAAGGTTTGTCCACAGTATTCTCTCAAAGGGTCGTGTATATGTCACTTTCCGCATCGTTCCCTACTTGAGTTGTCAAACACTTCTTAGTGATACAAGATGTTAGTTGAAAGATGGTTTTCGCCAAGTGCAGCTCGACAGAGTTGAGTGTATGACCCTGTCGGCACATTCCCCGCATAGTTTGTCAAACACTTCTAATTTAGTGAAGCGATATGTTAGTTGAAAGCAAGTGTCCCCGCCTTGTTGCTTCACAGATTCTGTGTCACTTGCCGTGTAGGCCCAGCATAAGTTTTCAAAGAGTTGTGACTGAAATCAGGTGCCAGCTGAAAAACTCTTTCACCACAGAGTGTTTTCCCAGAGTTGAGGATCTGGCACTTTCCGTCTAGTCTGTGCTTAGGTTTTCAGACCCTTCTATCATGGTGGAACAAGATGTTACTTGCAAGATGATCTGTCCAGAGTATTTCTCTCACAGTGTCGACTATGGGTCACTTTTCCACACCGTTCCCGCCTAGGTTTTGAAACACGTCTAATGTAGTGATAGAAGCTGTTAGTTGAAAGATGGTTGCCACAAAGTGCAGTTTGACAGTATAAGCCCTGCATAGGTTTTCAATGAGTTCTCACTCGGTGAAACCAGATTGGAAGACTGTTGCACCACAACGTTGTTTCACAGAGTGGAGTGTATGGCAGTATCCTCCTAGGCACCGCATGTGTATTCAAACATTTCACACTTGGTGAAAGCCAGTAAAGGTGAAAGAATATTTCCCCAGAGTGTTTTTTCCCAGAGTCGATTATATGGAACTTGCCACGTAGATCGTGCAGAGGTTTTCAAACATTTTGACTTGTGAAACCAGATGGTAAGTGAAAGATTCCTTCTCCACGCTGTTGGTTCACGGAGTTGTGTATATGGATGGCACTGTCCGCCTAAGCCGCGCATGGTTTTTCAAACGCTTCTACCTTAGTGACACAAGATGTCAGTTGAAAGATGGTTTGTCCACAGTACTCTCTCACAGGGTCGATTAAAGGCCACTTTTCACATCATCCCCCGCATATGTTTTCAAACACTTCTACCTTAGTGAAGGAAGATGTAAGTTGCAAGTTGGTTGCTGCAAACTGCAGGTTGACACATTTGAGTAGTTGGCACTATTGGCCTAGGCTCCGGGTAGCTATTCAAAGACTTCTAACTTAGTGAAACGAGACACTAGTTGAAAGATGCTTTCTCCACAGTGTTGTTTCACAGAGCTGAGTATACGACACTTGCCCTGTAGGCCCTGCATAAGTTTTCAAATGAGTTCTCAGTGAAATCAGATATTACTTGAAGGAATGTTCCACCCACAGTTCGTTTCAGAGAATGGAGCTTATGGCACTATCTGCCTAAGCCCCGCATGTGCATTCCAACACTTCTAGCTTGGTGAAAGGAAGTTTAAGTGAAAGATGATTTCCCCACAGTGCCGTTTCACAGAGTTGAACATATGGCACCTTGCCTGTAGACCCGCCATACCTTTTCAACCAGTTCTCTCTGAGATCAGATGCTAGAAAAAAGACGGTTTCGCCACTGCGCTGTTTCACAAGGTTGAGTACAAAGCACTTTCCTCATAGGGTTCGCATGACGTTTCAAACACTTCTCTCACAATATAACTAGGTGACAGAAGAAAGATAACTTCCCCGGCCTTTCATAGAGTTGCGTCTACTGCAATCTCTAAGTTTTCCAATAGTTCTCACTGGGTGAAATCAAGATGTTAGTTGAGAAAATGTCTCACATTCTATATTTCACAGAATGTAGTATATGGCACTATCCTCCTAGGCCCCGCACGTGTATTCAAACATTGATGGCAGCTTTAATGGAAGCAGGTTTTAAGTGAAAAGTGGTTTCACCACAGTGTTGTTTCAAGAGTTGCACATATGGCACTTTCCATGTAGGTCATGCTTAGGTTTTGAAACTAAGTTTCTGAAACCAAATTTTGAAAGATAGTTTCAGCACAATGTTGTTTCAGAGAGTTTAGTATATGGCACATTCTGCATAGTTCCCTGCCGGGCTGTTCAAACACTGGTAACTTAGTGAAACCAGATGCTAGTGAAAAGATGGATTCCCCAGTGTTTTTTGACAGAATTGCGTATATGGCGTTTCCTGCTTAGGGCCCGCCATGGTTTTGGAAAAGCTCTAACTTAGTGAAAGGAGTTGTTAGATCAAAGATGATCTCCCCATAGTTTTGTTCCGCACAGTGAAGTATATTGGTCTTTCCACCTAAGGACCGCATAGGTTTTCACACACGGTGACCACAAGTGAGTATGTGGCACTTACCATGTTGGCTCCAGATAGACTTCCAGAGCTGCTAGTTATTGCAACCAGATGTTAATCGAAGGATAATTTCACCAGAGTGGTTTCTCAGAGTTGTGTATATGGCATTTTCGTCATAGGTCCCGCATAGCCTTTCAGTTCTTCGTGATGCAAGACAGTTGAGACACGTTTTGTCCACAGTATTCTCTCTCAGTGTCGAGAATAAATCATTTTCCACATGGTTTGCTGCCTACGTTTTCAAAATCTTCTAAGTTGATACAAGATTTTAGTTGAAAGATGATTTCCGCAAAGGGCAGTTTGACAGAGTTGTGTACATGGCACTTTCAGCATAGAACATGCATAGTTTTGCAAACACTTCTCAGTGAAAGGAGATGATCGTTGGAAGACTGTTTCAGTCTATGGCACTTTATGTGTGGGTCTTTTAAGGGTTTTCAAATAAATCTAACAGTGAATCCAGATGGTGGATGAAAGATTGTTTCACCCCGTTTCACAGAGATACGTGTATTGCACTATCTTCCTAGGTTCGGCACGTGTATTCAAACCCCTGAGTTAGTGAAACTACATTTGAGGTGTACGATGGCTCCCCCAGAGCCTAGTTGCACAGAGTTGCGTATATGGCATTTTCCTTGTATGTCATGCAGAGGTTTTCAAACTGTTTAACTATGTGAAAGCAGATGTTCGGTGAAAGATGTTTTCTCCCCAGTGGTTTTTGAAAGAGTTGACTATCCGGCACTTTCCCCGTAAGCCGCGCAGAGATTTTCAGACACTTGTAACTTAGTGATACGAGATGTTAGTTGAAAGATGGTTTCTCCACAGTGTTTCACAGATTTGAGTATAAAGCACTTGCCCTGTAGGCCCCGCATAGCTTTTCAAACCATTCCCACTTAATGAACCGGAGGTTGGTTGAAAGAATGTTTCACCACAGTGGTGTTCGACATAGTGGATATATGGCATTTTGTTTTCCTCCTTGTAAGTTGTTTCAAACACATCTAACATAGTGAAAGCAGATGGTGGTCGGAAGATTGAATCACCACATTTTTTTTCACAGAATTGAGTACATGTATTATTCTTCTAGGCCGGCGTTTGCAAACACAACTTAAACAGATATTAGGTGAAGGATCGTTTCCGCAGAAATTTTTTTCACAGAGTTGCGTATATAGCACTTTCCATGTAGGTCAAGCACGGTCACACTGCTTTAATTTTGTGAAACCAGATATTCAGTGTCTTTGTCCACAGTCCTTTTTTCAAAACGTCGAGTATACGGCACTTTCCACATAAGCCGCGCCTAGGTTTACCAACACTTCTAACTTAGTGACACGAGCTAGTTGAAAGACGGATTATCCACTGTATTTTCCCACAGTATCCAGTATGTGTTACTTTCCTCATCATTCTCCAAATAAGTTTTCAAACACTTCTTAGTGATAGGAGATGTTAGTTGAAAAATGATTCCCACAAAGTGCAGTATCACAGAGTTTAGTATCTGGCACTGTCAACAGATGCCCCGCAAAGTTTTTCAAAAAGTTTTCGCTTGAAACGAGATGTTAGTTGAAAGACCGTTTCACCACAGTGTTGTTTCCACAGACTTCTGTATATGGAACTTTTGGCAAAGCTCTGCATGGTTTTTCAAACCCTTCTAACTTAGTGAACAAGATGTTAGTTGAAGGAGTTTCCCCACAGTGGTGTTTGCAACAGGCTCCGCGTGTGGTTTCAAACATTTCAAACTTAGCGATACAAGATGTTAGTTAAAGTCTTTGCCCACACAAATTTGTTCACAGAGTTTAGTTTACGGCAGTGTGCCCATAAGCCGCGCGTACGTTTTCAAACACTTAAAACAATGAAAAAAATAGTTGAAAGATGGATTGTCCACTCTATTTTCTCATTGTGTCTGGTATATTACACTTTCAACATTGTTCCCCACATATGTTTTCCAAAGTTTCTAATGTAGTTACATTAAAATTTTAGCTGAAAGATGCTTTCCTAAGAATGCAGTTTGAAAATTGAGTATATGGCACTTTTGCATAGGTCACGCATAGCTTTTTAAACACACCTAACTTAGGGAAACAAAATATTAGTTGAAAGACGGTTTCCCCCACAGAGTTCAGTATATGGCACATACCGTGTAGGCCGGGCATTGGTTTTCAAAAGAGCTCTCCCTGGGTGAAATCCGATGTTAGTTGAATGAATGGCACTTTCCTCATACGCCGTGCATATGTTTTCATACACTTCTAACTTAAATGAAAGAAGATTTTAGTTGAAAGACGGTTTCTGACAGTGTTGTTCCACAGTTTTCAGTATCTGGCACTTCCAGCATCGTACCCTCATGAGTTTTCAAACACTCATAACTTTGGGCTACAAGATGTTACTTTAAAGATGGTTTCCACGAAGTGCAGTTGGACAGAGGTGAGTATATGGCACTTTCGGCATAGGCTCCCCATAGGTTTTCTAACGCTTCTAGTTTAGTTACGCAAGATGTTGATTGAAAGATCTTTTCCTCACATGTGTCACAGATTTGAGTATAGGCCCTTTTTCTGCATAGACCCCGAACGTCTTCAATTTTCAATTCGTGAAACCAGATGTTAGTTGAAAGATCGAGTCACCACGTAGTTTCACCCAGTTTAGTATATGGCCGTTACCAGGTAGGCTTCTCATAGATTTTCAAACACTTCACTTCTAACAGAGGAACGAAATGGTAGTTGAAAAGGGGTTTCCCCACAGTATTTCTTTCACAGCGTTGAAGGTATGGCACTATCCTTCCACATAGGCCCCGCTTTTTTTTTTCAAATATTTGCGCCTGAGTGAAACCAGATGTTAAGAGAAAGATTATTCCCGACAGTGCAATTTCACAGTCATGTGGCAGTTTCAGTGTAAGCCCTTTATGGTTTTCAGACAATTTTGTTCAATTATATATTCAGGGCATTTATAACTATACTGGTCAATACATAAAAATATAAGAGACGATACAGAAATGTTTGCTATTAATGTTATTGGCTCATGCTTGGAAATTAATGTCTGAGGTTGAACATTTTCTAAAATTGCCTCCCAAGCAGGAGTTTATAAAGGACACATTTTGTAGTGGATTTAATGGATTTTACATTTTCTTCATAAGCCTGACCTAAAAAGGGACACATTTACCATATCTGTAAGAACTAAACAACTGATAAAGACCACCAAAATACATCTGCAACCTCAGCATTGATGGGTTCTATTTTTACGTGGTATACAGGAAAAGCAAGAGGAAAACATTCATTTAATGGCACAATGCTTTCCACATTAAAAGGATCATGCTCCAGTACCATAACAGAATATATGGGCATAAGAGACTTCTTACAGATAAATTTACTTGTTAACAATATATCTGAATCATTTTATTAATATACCACACAAAGCTTATGGCACATCATGTAGAGAGATAAATAAAGTAACATAAATAAGAATTCTAATACTTTTTTAAAATTTCTAATTAATTAATTTTTGTATATATGATTTATTGTTAAATTGGTTTCCATACAGCACCTAGTGCTCATCCCAACAGGTACCCTCCTTAATGCCCATCACCCACTTTCCCCTCTCTTCCACCACTCCCATCAATCCTAGAGGCAAACTATAAGAGACTCTTAAATACTGATAATAGTTTTTTTTTTTTTTAAATCTCACACCAAGCTGTCTCCAGTTTTTGCTTTCTAATTCATATCTTTCATTTTGTAAATGACTATGTCACTCACAAAATCTTTGATCTTCTGGATCATCAAATGTTATGTTTCTCCAGGGAGGCTCTTCAGCTCAATAAGGCTGAGTCTGGACAGCAAACTAATTATGGTTCCCATGGATTAGGGTGTAAACTGTAACTTCATTCAGTACAAATTGTGAAAATTTAATAACTTCTAGAACCAAACAACTGATAGTTGTCATCAAGATATCAGAAGGTCATCTTTGTTTCACTTTAAACTTAATGATGTGTTTTCTGTTTTTAAAAAATAGCCTATAGCTCCACGATGGAAGGATGTTAGGATTTGCAATAATATAGTAATGACCCAGAAGAATTCGAACAAAATTAATCCATGACTGTCATCTATAGATGGCTTGAGTGCGAAGTATAATTGGATCCAAAGTGATACATTGAGAACTTAAAATCAGACGTGCATGTGATAATTTACTATGTGACAATAATGGGCTGGACGAGCTAAGTGACTTGCATCTGATCCCTCACAGAAGGCAAAATGCAGGTCAAATTTATGCTCTTGCATTGAATTTTACCCAGCCTATAATAAATATTGGAAGTCCCAAAGTATGTACACAATACCAGAAAATGGTGTGGGAAATAACACTGTTACATGTACCAGACAGAAGACCGATCATAAAGTCTATGGGTTTACATCAGCTGTCTGGAGTAAAGAGGACAATAATAAAGAAAAAAAATACATAAATTTCAAGAACTTAAGGACTATTTTGTGTAGATGAAAATGCTTTTTGAAGTAACAGAATTTTGTAACATCTGTTTTACCAAATTTTTAATAATCCAATTTTAAATTTGCATTATTTTATGAAGTACAAGATGTTGGCACACTCACTTCCCATTATAGTTTTCAGAATATTATCTCTACAATAAAATATTACGTTTGTTTGGGGTGCCTGGGTGGTTCAGTTGGTTAAGCATCAGACTTCATCTCAGGTCAGGATCTTGCAGTCCGTGAGTTCGAGCCCCGCGTCGGGCTCTGGTCGATGGCTCAGAGCCTTGAACCTGCTTCCAATTCTGTGTCTCCCTCTCTCTCTGCCCCTCCCCATTCATGCTCTGTTTCTCTCTGTCTAAAAAATAAATAAACGTTAAAAAATTAAAAAATATATTATGTTTGTTTTATTACTATACAAATAAAAAGTATCATTTTAGCGATCAATCTCATATTATATGAACAGCATTGTATATTCTATGACTGGACATCGTAACACATAAAGTGATTGTTGGAATTGTATGTAACTAAATGAGGGGATATTTTTTGGTTCAGTGGCAATAGGTTTCTACCTGAGAAGTACAGCTGCCAATTTCAGGAAAAGAAAACACCATTCTCATTAAAATTAGTTCCATAATAATTTATTTTTAAAAAAGGTACAAGTCCCAAATTAATAAATATAAGAATCGGAAGTCATTGAATAACTGAAATGCATGTAGTAGTCTGGCAATGGATCTTAGAGTAGGGTAAAGCTGAAACCACTATGTTTGCTGACAAGGAGATTTGTAACTTCTAGATATTTAATTCTTAGTTTCCCTGGGGAAAATCATAAGAAGGAAATATCACTGCAGAATTAGGAGACAGAAAAAATGCTGGAAGAGATTTATCAGAAATATCATGCAATAAGTTTTGGAAAAATGTAAAAATCTTGGTGGTGTGCCTTTCTGGCCAGCACAACAGCGGATGACAGAAAAGCATAACACTTTTTTATTCCAAGATCTTGCAAAGTATTTTATCATTGTGACTCTGTTCCACAAAGTAATCAAAGGGAGTCACATCAAGTGTATACAAAAATTAACAAGTAGGGATATCACCAATTTTGAAACTGGAATTTGGAGGAGTATATTCTGTTTTCTAAGTATGTTAATTAGAATCAGTCAAGCTGTCTCTTTCTTGACACAATCCTCCCTAATTGCATGAAGGGTAGACTTTTTTTTTTACATGAGTTCTCTCTTGAAATCTTAACATTTTCTTATATCCAGAGGCATAGAGGGTTTTTACTGTTTGAAATCCAAGAGAGCTTGATGTCCTCATGCAAATAGGCAATGACACTTATCATCATATCTTTCTCTATCCTACACCAATTCTTTCTCATACTTTTAGAGCATACACACTGGAAGACACTATGCCAAATGAATTCACTTGCTGTAGTTATGGATTTTAATAATAAAATTATAGTTTACCTGCACATTTGTCAGTAAAAGTTCCAATGAACAAATAACAATTTGAAGTGTTCAGAAGAAACAGCATGGTCACAATATTTAGAAAATAAATTTTATCATAAGATAATGCTTTGTCTTTCCATTTTGCCAAACTGTTGCTCTGTTCTTAATCTATCTCAACAAAATTAATGTAAAGGACATCTTATGACTTACTATATTTAAAATATGTGAACAGAATTTATTTTAGGAAATAATGGAATTTGAAACCATGCAGACTAAGCATTCTTGTATTACTCATGTATGAATATTCATCATATCATGTACTATCTTCATTATTTCTGCAAATATTATATAAGTGCCAGAAAGTGGAATTCCCAGATCAAATTTTTGTAAACAGGAAAATTTTGCTATGTTAGAACCCACTATAAAGGAATAAAATAAAATATTTACATTAATATGCTAATATAGAATTCATGTAAAAATGTTTAAAACATCATTTTTATGACCTAATAATTGTAATGAGTCCCAAAATGTTAAAAATGATTTAAAGGAACGAAGTATAATTGTCATTTTGAGTTATTTCAGATTCCTTACATATTAAAACACATAATAACACCCAAACACATAAACTGAGAAAAAAATCGTATAATAAGAAAAAAAGAAAATCAATTCCAGTCAAAATATATCAAAAATTATAAAAATTATTCCAAAAATCTAAACGTTTTTAACCTCCCATGATTCATAAAATTGGTCTTTTAGTCTTATAACGTCTGCTGTATCTATGCTTTGCTGGAAAATGCCTGGAATTATAAAGAAGTTATAATTCTTTGTTAAGAACATCCTATCTAATCCCATCACCCACCTGCTTCTTGAGCAGTCTCGGTTAATGAGCCTGAGGAATAGACCCTCACCAGACTGTCTTTGGGGTGAGTCTGTTTGTGAGATGTGTCCCACATTATACTGTTAAAAGAGAAAGACTCCATTAGATCTTCTCCCTTCAGGTCCATAATTATCATGTCACCTGTAGAACTAGGACAAACCCTGGCTTGGAAATGCTATAGTTGGAGCCACGAAAGGGAAACTAAACTTATTTAACTCCTGGGCAAGAACGGACAAGGAGCAGTTGCTTTCCCAAATTTTCAATGTATGATCTCATTTTGCATGGCCACCTTGTCCCGGTGGATTGTATTGTTTTGGTTACTGTCAACAAATAATAATCAACCATCCTAATTTCAAAAGAAATAGAATACCATGGAAGATTCTCCAGGGCACCACATTAATTTAAGTGATTCCAAGTGTCTTTTACATGTTTCCCAACTGGTCTCTATTTAGGTCAAAACTAAACTACAAGCTCATTTGAGGAGTTAGGAAAATGTCCTCTCGTCCTGACCTGTACTGGGTAAAATCTTGTCCTCCTAAGAACACAGCTCTGGGAGGAAAAAGCAATCTGGCATGGGGAGAAAAATTCGGGCTGTTTTTCACTCCTCCATCCATTTTTCCAGGGGAACTTATAGGTGGCAGAAAGGACAGCTCCATCCAAGCAGAGATGGCGGTTGGAATATGAAATGTCTGTGCAAAGGTATCTAACTTTGATATGAAGTGTCAGGATCTCGTGGTGGTGTGTTATGCCTGGCCCATAACTTAGTCCGTTCTGATGCTTGTACCCAACAGGTTGTTTTATGTCACACACTCCGTATTAGACCAAACACTCCTTAGCAACTGCCATTTCTATTTTTTTGTCTGTGACACGGATCAACTCCATCTTTATTATAACTAACTTTAACCTTAACACTAACCATAGTTATGACTGACACGTTTCTGTTCCCTTTCTTTTCAAAACATAATTTTTCTTAAATTGGTGACTTTTGTATTTCTAAAGTTATGAATATATGAATAGGATACCAGTTCTTAGCCTGTTTGAACTCAACATAGTATACTTCTCACAAATCATTTTGTGCTTCTCCAAAAAAAAATATTCATTTGGCATGAGAAATACCTGTTTTACAGTATTCTACAGTCTAAAATTACAATTATTTCTGGCATGAAAATCAAGCTCAATCTATTATTCGCCACTATCACTATGACATTGCGAATCCAGGACAATTTCTTAGGTCTAGTATTTGTTAACATCTTTAAATCTCTTTAAACTCCTTCTTTTAAATTTTTTGTATAGACCTTTTGGGTTGTAAACTGGACCCTGTACTCACAGAGGACAAGAGATAAGAAAAAGAAAAAATATAGGCAGAACAGTCCAGATTGGTAGGTGGAAGATTTAATAAGCAGTAGCACATACAAAGTTCAGTTAGGTTGGCTGCAAGATGAGTAGATGAGTAGATCTCAGGATCCTCTCACCAAAATCTTAAAGTTTACATAGCACATGACTGGGCTCACTCATGAACACCATCCAGATGGTCTCAAATACACTTTACTCTCCAAGGCTATGGTCCTTGAAATAGCTCCCACCATAGGATTGGTGTAGCATATACCATACAAAGACAGGGGAAAGGGTGAGGATTCTCTAAATGTCCAATTGTAGCTCACAGGCCAACCAACAGTCCTGTCCTCTTTATGACTGCCTGCAACAAGCACTCCAAAGTAAATAACAAAAAAACAACAATAACAAATGAACAAAGAAACAAAAACTTTTTCAACTAAGAATCCTGTACCCAGGAAACTATGAAAAATAAAAATGAAGATATCCCAGAAAAAGAAAACTTAAGTTAAATTGTTGCTAGCCACCTTATACACTAGAGGAAGTTATTCAGTTAGAAAACATATGACCACAAACAGAATACACATACTTGTGTGTGTATGTGTGCATGCACACACACACACACACACACATAGTACCAGTATAAATGCTTTTATAATTATAAAAGATGGTAGGGGAGCATCTGGGTGACTCAGTTAAGTGTCCAAGTTTGGCTCAGGTCATGATCTTATGGCTCCTGAGTGCAAGTCCCACATCAGGCCCTTTGCTTACATCTCAGAGCCTGGAGCCTGCCTTGGATTCTGTGTCTCCCTCTGCCCTTCCCCATCATATAGTCTGTTTCTTTCAAACTAAGTAAACATTGCAAGAATTATAAAAAAAAAACACAGTAAGAATGTATATGTTTTGTCTTTTCTTAATTTACTTCAAGAAAAACATGTTTAAAATATGTATTTCTATTCTTATAGGACCAAGAATGCAATGCATATTTTAAAAATGTGTTTAATCAGGAGACTATAGATGCTGGAGAGGAAGTGGAGAAACGGGAACCCTCTTGCATTGTTGGTAGGAATGCAAACGGGTGCAGCCACTCTGGAAGACAGTGTGGAGGTTCCACAAGAAATTAAAAATAGATCTACCCTATGACTCAGCAATAGCACTTCTAGGAATTTACCCAAAGGATAAATGAGTGCATATTCATAGGGGGACATGAACCCAAATGTTTATAGCAGCACTTGCAAAAATAGCCAAATTATGGAAAGAGCCTAAATGTCCATCAAGTGGTGAATGGATAAAGAAATTGTGGTTTATATACACAATGGAATACTACTTGGCAATGAGAAAGAATGAAATATGACCTTTTGTAGCAACGTGTATGGAACTGGAGGGTATCATGCTAAGTGTAAGAAGCCAGGAAGAGAAAGACAGACACCATACGTTTCACTCATATGTGGATCCTTAGAAACTTAACAGAAGACCATGAGGGAGGGGAAGGAAAAAAAAAGAGAGGGAGGGAGGCAAACCAAAAGAGGCTCTTAGAAACTGAGAATAAACTGAGGGTTGATGGGGGTGGGAGGGAGGGGAAAGTGGGTGATGGTCATTGAGGACGGCACCTTTTGGGATGAGCACTGAGTGTTGTGTGGAAACCAATTTGATAATAAATTTCATATTTAAAAAAAGGCAGAAGTATATTGCAATACAGGCCTACCTCTAGAAGCAAGAAAAATCTCAAATACAAAACCTAACCTTACACCTAAGGAAGCTAGAAAAGGAACAGGAAATAAAGCCTAAAGCCAGTAGGGCAAAGAAAACAATAAATATTAATGCAGGAATAAATGATGGAGAAACAAATGCAAATCCAGCATAACAGATCAATGACACTAAGAGGTGTTTCTTTGAATGAATTAATGAAATTTATTAACTCCTAGCCAGACTTATCAAAAGAAAAATAAAAGGACCCAAATAATACAAATGACAAATGAAAGAGGAGAAATCACAACCAACATTACAATCTGTGGTACAATCTGTGGTAAAATCTGTGGTACAATCTGTTTGTACCACAGAAATACAAACAATTTTAATGGTATATGATAAAAATGGATGCCAACAAACTAGGAAATCTGTAAAAAAAATTTAAATATCTAGAAACACACACTAAGAATAGTGAAACAGAAAGATATAGAAAATTTCTTAATAGAAAAATTCATAGCAAGGAAATAGAATCAATAATAATAATTAAAAAATCTCCCCAAAATTCCAGGGCCAGATTTCTTCCCATGGGATTTTTGCCAGCTATTTAAAGAAGAAATAATAGCCATTCTTTTCAAACTTTTCTACACAATCGAAATGGAAGGAAAACTTCTACACTCCTTCTATGATGCTAGAATTACCTTCAATCCAAAACCAGACAATGACCTGACTTAAAAGCAGAATTACAAGCCAGTGTCTTTGATGAAAATAGATGCAAAAATTTGAACAAGATCTGTCAAGTTGAATCCAACAATATATTAAAAGAATTGTTCACCAGTGTCAAGTGGGATTTATTCCTGGGCTGCAGGGGTGGTTCAATATTCATAGTTAATCAAAGTGATCCCCCACATCAATATAGAAAGGATAAGAAACCTCTCAATAAATGCACAAAAAGCAATTGATCAAATATAGCATCCTTTTTTTATTAAAAAAAAAAAACCTCTCAACAACATAGGGATAGAAGGAACATACATCACCATCATAAAGTCCATATATGAAAGACCCACAGTTAATATCATCCTCAATGCTGAAAAACTGACAGCTCTTCCTCTAGAGTCAGGAGCAAGACAGAGATGTCCAATTCCAACATTAATATTCAACATAGGAATGGAAGTCTTAGCTTCAGCAATAAGACAAAAATAAAGACATACAATCAGTAAGGATGCAGTCAATATTTCACTAATGGCAGATGAGTGATATTCTATACAGAAAACTTCAAAGACTATAAAAATCCGCTAGAACTGATACACAAATTCGGTAAGGTCCAAGGATACAAAATTAACGTATACAAAGTAATGAAGCAACAGAAAGTGAAATTGAGGAAGCGATCTGATTTACAATTGCGCTGAAAACAGTGATATCCCTGGGAATATACTTAACCAGAGAGTGAAAGATCTGTACTCTGAAAGCTATGACACACAGATGAAATAAATTGAAGATGGCACAAAGAAACAGAAAGACATTCTGTGATCAAGGACAGAACAACAAATATGGCTAAAATAGCTATACTACCCAAAGCAATCTACATATTTAATGTAATCCCTATCAAAATACCACTACCTTTTTTTCTAACGTTTATTTATTTTTTTGATAGAGAGACAGAGCATGAGTGGGGGAGGAGCAGGGAGAGAGGGAGACACAGAATCTGAAGCAGGCTCCAGGCTCCGAACTAACAGCACAGAGCCTGACTTGGGGCTCGAACTGACAGAATGTGAGATCATGACCTGAGCTGAAGTCGGAAGCTCAACCGACTGAGCTACCTGGGAGCCCCGTAAATACCACAGCATTTTTATAGAGCTAAAACTGTGAAATCCTGAAATGTGTATGCAACCACAAAAATTTCGAATAGCCTTTGCTTGAAAAAACAAAGCAAATTTGGAGGCAGAACAATCCTGGACTTCAAGTTATATGATTACAAAGCTGTAGGGATTAATACAGTATGGTAGTGGAACAAACATAGACACATACATCAATTGAATGGAATGGAAAACCCAGAAATGAACTGACAAATATATGGTCAATCAATCTTCAAGAATGCAGGAAAGAATGGCCAGTGGGAAAAAGACAGGTTTTTCAACATATTGTGTTGGGAACACTGGATAGTAACATGCAAAAGAGTGAAATTGGACCACTTTTTTACACCATACACAAAAATAGGGGCGTCTGGGTGGCTCCTTTTTTAATCATCCGGCTCAGGTCATGATGTCATAGTTCACGAGTTCAAGCGCCATGCTGGGCTCCATGTTAACAGTTCAGAGCCTGGAGCCTGCTTCAGATTCTGTGTTTCCCTCTCTTTCTCTCTTCCCCTACCCCATTTGTGCTCTGTCTCTCTCTCAAAAATAAATGAACACTAAAAAACCCTAAGAGTGTAGAAGACATGCATACACATTTTCCCTAAGAAGACATGCCAACAGCCAATAGCCAAATGAAAAGATGCTCAACATCACTTATCATGTACAAGCTCCAATGAACAGTACAATGAGATATCACTTTACACCTGTCGAATGGTTAAAATCAACAACACAAGAGGAGCACAGATTAGCGAGGATGTGGAGAAAGGAGAACCCTCATACATATTGGTGGGAATGTAAATTGGTGCAGCACATTATGGAGGTTACTCAAAAAGTTAAAAATAGAACTTCTCTACAACCCACCAATTGTACTACTAGGTGTTCACACAAATGACACACCAAGAGAATTTTAAAAAATTAAATAAATAAATAAATAAATAAAGCAGTGATAGGGAAAGAGAGATGACCTACAGGGTTGAAAAAAAATCTGTTTAAAGCCAGTACACAGGGAAATATATATTAAAACCATTGTAGAAATTATTTAAGTTGGAATTGACCACAGAGGCAAAGTATATATATATATATATATATATATATATATTGAATAAGAGAAAATTAAAATATTTTAAAAGTCTTTATTCTCAATAGGAGATCCCTAAAAGTCCACTTAAGGAAGACTTTTTTTTCTATATGAAAGTCTGAAAATCAAAATGAGTACAAGATTCGGTATGGGAAAGTCAAATCATGCTGCACATTGGGTGAAGGAGCAAGAGTGACATCAGTGAGGTTGCATCAAAATTATCATGGAAAATAAACTGAGGGTTGATGGGGGAGGAGGGAGGGGAAAGTGTGTGATGGGCATTGAGGAGGGCACCTGCTGGGATGAGCACTGGGTGTTGTATGGAAACCAATTTGACAATAAATTTCATATTTAAAACATTATCATGGGGGATCATGTACTGAAGTCCTCATGTACCACATGGATATCCTCCCATAAGTTGAAAAATATTTAGGTCCTCAAAAATGAAGAAATTTCCACTCAGGATGTTATCAAGATATCTGCAGTATCAAGACATCCTGTTAAAATTCACCAAATAACTCTCCATCACTTTTCACTTTATTTTTCCTTGATACGTGCACAATCATTTCTGTATTTATTTTAGTCCAGTGATGAGTTGAATGCTGCAAATAAAATAGAACAAAAAGCCACATTCACTCCAGTTTTGGTTTTTTGTTATGGAATAGTGTTCAATTATATCTTCAAAATCACTTATAACTAGATGACCAATAAATATAAATACATAATCGGATGCAGAAATGTTGACATTTTTTTCTCTTAGCACATGCTCAGAATCCCATGCTTGAGATAGAACATTGGTCTAAAAAATCTAAGGTAACCTAGTATGGTGTAAATTTATTTTAAAATGTATAGTTGATTATGATTGATACTATTTTTTACCAAGCCTAATCTAATAGATGGACACATATGTTGTATGTGATAGAACAAGACAACTGATAATTCCCACCAACATACATTTGAAACCTCAGTACATTTTTTTTTATTGTCCTGGTGGACTCAGGGGAAGCACTATAGGATGTTGACTTAAAGGAATAAGGATATTCATTTTCCAAGGAACAGTGTCCTTGGACATGTAGCCAGAGAATGTTTAGGCATAATCTAACCATCAATATAAGTATAATTATTGATTAACTCCATATATGAGGAGTACATAACTGATATGTGGATATACCACATACATCAGAAGTCCTTCAACAACAAAATGATTAGATAAAATAACATTCAAAAGAATTTAAATCCATTATATTTAAGTTCCAAGGGATATTCAGCTCATCTACTGTAATTCATGCCCCTTATTCTGTAAATGATGATTAAATCCTGAAAAAGAGTTTATCTTCTTGACCATCATATGCATTGTTTTTGCTATGAGACTCTTGAGGACAGCATGGACTGGAAAGTAACGTGGTTCCCACTCATTTGGGCGGGCAGCTAAATTATAATGAAGTTTAGTGTATATTTGGAAATTTATATCTACCGCGGGAACTGAGTAACTAATAGTTCCCAGGAACGAACATACTTGTACACCTCAATTTTTAAAATTTATCTAAATGCTTAACTCTGTGTCTTGCATTTTTCTTTGATGAATTTGGAAACTCCAACATGAACAAATTGTGGAATTTGCAATAATATAGTGATGATATGGGAAAAAATGAAATAAAGAAAAAATGCATAGAGGTCACCTAGAGATAGACCAGAGTGTGAAGGAAAATGGGGTCCTATTAGATACATTAACAACTTTTACATCTAAATGCATATAGGAGCACTCACTATGAACAGTGATAAATTTGCTGTTGAAGAAGTGATGTTCCTGAACATTCGTAGAAGACAGATAATAAAAGTCAAGTTTATCTTCATTCCACTGGCTTTCATTTTAGGAAATTCTCAATATTACAAGTCCCCAAATATATGCATAATTTTGAATATTTCTAGGAAAAAATGGCACTGAATGGATGAAACAAGACACTAACCATAAAGTTTGGACTTAGATCAGTTCATTGAACTAGAGATGTAATAAAATGAAGAAGATTTTTACAAAAAAGCATGTGCTATTTTTCATAGGATGAATATGTTCTTTTGAAAAAAGGAAAGTTTGATAAAATCTGTTCCCTTATATTGACAATAATATGGGATTGTTAGAATTATGTTATATAAGGATTACAATTATTTTTACAGATATTTGCGTTCAGTCTGTTGTATATTTATTTAAATATATGATCCACATGACAAAATAACATACTGTGTTCTGCTTATGATTACACTAATAAAGACTTTCGTTTTCATTATATTTACCATATTCTATGAATATCATTGTGAGACTTGTGAGTGGACACTGACAGAATTATGTAATTTTGAGGGTTTCTGGTAATGGAAACAATGACATTATTTAGTAACATGGAAAACGGAGCTAAGAATGCCAGGAAAGGAAATCATTTTCCTCACCAAGGTTAGTCATAAGAAGAACTTTGTTGAGTGTACAAATGCCAAAGAAGAAATCAGATACCCATATAAAATTGAATAAATAAATTCATCTATGATTGTGTAGCAATTTATTTAGTGTGGGGTGAAGCTAGAAACACATTGTTTCCTGAGACGGTATTTATAATTTCCAGACATTAATTTCTCAGTTCCCGTATGAAAAATAAAAGAAGGGAAAGTGTTCACTGAACAAGTAAGAGACAAAAACTTCCAGAAGGCTTTGATTACAATCGTATTAAATAATCAGTAAACTACAAGACTCCTGACTAGCGGTGTTTTTTTCTGACCACCACATCTCATGTTTTTCCATACCTTAGTAGGTAAAATCCCTACATATTTATATTAAAGGATCTTCATTTTCCAGAACCTTATATAACTACAAGGTTAAAAGAGTAAAGGCACATGATTAAAGTATTCTAAATCAGTTCAAAGGAATTCTGTTTTAAAGATAAAAGATCTGGGGTGCCTGGGTGGCTAAATCGGTTGGGCGTCTGGGTTTGGTTCAGGTCATGATGTCACAATACCTGGGTTTGAGACCCCCATCGCGCTCTGTGCTGACAGTTCAAAACCTGAAGCCTGCTTTGGATGCTGTTTCTCCCTCTCCCTGCCCACCCCTGGCTCACTCTCTGCCTCTCTCTCAAAAATAAAGAATTTTTTTTGAAAAGAGATAAAAGATGTCTTATTAAAAACATATAGAAGTGACCTTGGGAAAAACAAGTAAAATAAGAAAAAGACAAGTGTATTTGCAATTCAAAACAATCACAAATTTATAAAGGTGTTTTCAAAAATCTATAAATTTATTGTCTCATAAGATTTAAAAAAGTGGTCTTTCTACTCTGAAACCTCTACTGTATGTGTTATAACTCACTAAGAGGTTGAATATGTGAATTGGATTCCCTTAACATCTTTTTGAAAGAATTTTCCTTATCTCACCTCCCGTCTTGAGTTTTGAACATTCATTTTAATAAAACTGAGAAATACAGACTTACTTGACTGTCATTACAGTGCATTCATGTTTATAAGAAGAGGCCGGTTCAAGATAGTTTTAAGGAAGGGATTTCAGTTGCTCATCTCCATAATTATCGTGTCATCCATAGAAGCTAAAGAAGACCTGGTGTTTGGATGGTTAGACATAGGAGCCACCAAAGGGAAAAACTGAGCTTATTTCTGGAGAACAACAAAGAAGGAAGAGCATCTGGGTTCCAAGCTTTCCCATGGGTGAACTTGTTTTCCTATGTCACCTTGCCCTGGTAGATTATATTGTCTCAATTCTTGTCAACAAAATTTAAACCAGTAACTCTTACTTCTGATTAATAGAATAGCATGTCACATTTCCTTAATGCACCCTACAGGTTCAAATACTTTCTAGTGGTCTGCACACATGTTCCCCATTAATCTCTATTTTCAGATGAGAATTAAGAACCTGCCTTCTCATCCAGACCTCAAAGTACAGTTGTATAAGCTGAGAAAACAGCTTTGGAATAAAACAGACACCATTCATTATTTTAATGGTGGTTATGTTACAGTGAACACTGAGTAAGAAATTATGTAAACATATAAAAATCTATGTCATTCTTAGAGAGCTAACTAAAAAAGGACAATGTACCTAGAAAAGAGAGAATGAAGTTGAGGGCAGGAAAAAACAGTTGAGAAGACAGGACTAAGGAAGTTCTTAGGGGGAAGGAGACTTTGGAGGGAACAACCTCAAGAAGTAAGGGCATGAGTGCTGTTGGAACCAGAAAGAAAAAAATCGCAGTCAGAAGGAAAAGGTGCAAACAACTGCAGTGGAAATTGCGCCTGGAATGGAGAAGTAATTTCACGTCCTCAAGTGTAGTGTAGTACAGAAGGCTCATAAAATAAGCATCAGCTGAAGAAAAGATCAGGGCTCCTTAGTAACTTAGAGGTGGAAAAACAGGATGAAAAATTTACTTTGAGATTAGAAGCCAGTGGAGGGTTTTGACCAAAGGAATGACATATGCAACCTGATATTGTGACAGTGTCACTGTGGCTGCTTGGTTGAAAGATCAGAGTGCAGAGTGGGGTGGAATCTGGAAATTCAGTAAAAGATGTTAGTGAAGTCAAACTTCCAGTCTTCGCAGATAACATGATACTGTACATGGAAAAGTCAAAAGACTCCACCAAGTAACTGCTAGAGCTGATACATGAATTCAGCAACGTCGCAGGATATAAAATCAATGTGTAGAAATCAGTTGCATTTCTATACACCAATAATGGAGCAGCAGAAATAAATATCAAGGAATCAATACCATTCCCAATGACACCAAAACCCATAAAATACCTAGGAATAAACCTAAGCAAATAGCTAAAAGATCTATATGATGAACAGTATAGAAACCTTATGAAATAAATTGAGGAAGACACACAAAAAAATGGGAAAACATTCAATGCCTATGGATTGGAAGAACAAATATTATTAAACTGTAGATACTACCCGAGGAAATCTACAAATTCAGTGAAATCCCTATCCAAATAACAGCAGCATTCTTCACAGAGCTAGAGCAACAATTCTAAAACTTGTGTGCAGCTACAAAAGACGCTGAATTTGCAAATAATATTTAAAAAGAAAACCAAGGCTGGAAGCATTCACAATCCTGACCTTTAACCTATAGAACAAAGGTGTAGTAATAAGGACAGTATGATATTGTCACAAAAACAGACACATAGATCAATGGAATAGAATAGAGAACCCAGAAATGGACACACAAATATATGGCCAACTAATCATGGACAATCCGGAAAGAGTATGCAATGGAAAAAAAGACACTCTCTTTATCAAATGGTGCTGCGTGAATTGGACAGCAACATGCAGAATAATGAAGCTGGACCAATTTCTTACACTATACACATAAATTCAAAATGGATGAAAGACCTAAATGTGAGACTGGGAACCTTCAAAACCCTACAGGAGAAAGCAGGCAGCAACTTTTTTGACCTTGGTCACAACAACTTCTTAATTGACATGTCTCCAGAATCCAGGGAAATTAAAGCAAAAGTGAACTATTGGGACCTCATCAAGTTAAAAGTTTCTGCACAACAAAGAAAAAAATCAGCAAAACTAAAATGTAACCGATGGAATGGGAGAAGATATTTGCAAATGACATATCAGATAAAGGGTTAGTACCCAACATCCAAAAAGAACTTACCAAACTCAACACATAAAAAACCCAAATATTCCAGTGAAGAAATGGGTGGAAGTCATATGTAGACACTTTTCCAAAGAAGACATCAGATGGTTAACAGACACATGAAAAGATGCTCAACAACACTCATCATCAGGAAAATACTATTCAAAACCATGATGAGATACCATGTCACGCCTGTCAGAATGGCTAAAATTAACAACTCAGGCAATAACAGATGTGGGCAAGGATGTGGAGAAAGGGGAACCCTGTTGCACTGTTGGAGGGAATGCAAACCATTGAAGCCATTCTGGAAAACAGTGTGGTTCTTAAAAAAAATTAAAAATAGAGATACCCCGAGACAATGACAATTGCACTAGTAAGAAGTTATCCAAAGAATATAAAAGTGCTGATTTGGAGGAGCACATGTATCCCAATGTTTATGGCAGCATCAGCAACAATAACCAAATTATGAAAAGACCCCAAATGTCCATCAACTTATGAATGGATAAAGGATGTGGTACATAGATACAATGGGTACATATTCCATGATGAAAAGAATGAAATCTTTCCATTTGCAACAAGCCAAATAAGTCAGTCAGAGAAACACAGATATCATATGATTTCACTCATATGTGGAATTTAAGAGACTCAATAGGTGAACATAAGGGCAGGAATAGAAAAACAAGATAAAGGCAGAGAGGAATGCAAACCATAAGAGACTCTTAAATCCAGACAACAAACTGAGGGTTAACTGGAAGGGGTACAGGATGAGTTACATGGGTAATGGGAATTAAGGAGGGCATTTTTCAGGATTAGCACTGGGTGTCATATGTAAGAGATGAATCCCTGGGTTCTACTCCTGAAGCCGAGATCACAGTGTATATTAACTAACTTGCATATAAAACAAAATGAAATTAGCAAGACATAAACAGATATCACTTAAAACATGGGGGAAAATGATGCTAATGAGAAATTAAATGGAAATGGTGGTCACAGGGTCCTGGATGCTTGTAGAAAGTTGGTCAGTGTGTTTTAATTATGGTCTTCTTTTGTAGATTGGACAATTATGCTAACTAAGGATAAGCTGTAAGCAAAAGAGAGGAGCCAAAAAGTTAAAAGGTTTTGATCTTGGAAATTAGAAGGTGAATTTGTAATTAGCAGAGATGGAAATGACAATGGGAGAAATTTGGAGGGAGGGAATTCAGATTGTAAATTCTGGACTTGTTAAATTTGAAGCGTCTTCCAGGAAATGAAGACAGCTGAGAGTGGGGTCCCAGACAGCATGTTGATGAGAAGCATCCAGAGAAGAAGCATCAGGTGTGTGGTTCAGATGGGGAAGAAAGCTAAACCTGGGATCTGATCTTAAATTTAGAAGCTAGGGACTGCCTTTAAAAGAGAATGAATAGAACAAAAACGGAGAAAAGGAGCGCAGCATCAGGAATTTTGCTGTAAAGGGAAAGAAAGAAATGATGTGGTAGCTGCATGGCAAAAATGGGTTTAAATTTACGGAGGATATTTGAATGATACAATTATTTATTATATATTAGAAACAGTCATTTGACCTGAGTTATATCATCCCAGTGTACTGACTACATTGAAATAAGTTTATCCAATTTAATGAATGAGAAATTTTCTCCATCAGGCTTGATTAGGTACATATTTTCACCATAGTAAGTTCAGCTTCCCTCAGGTGGTTCTGAGTGTCACTGATATTCATGATCATTACCAATACACTTTCTGCATGAGTGAATCCCTGTTCAACATAGTGCTCAGGTTGTTCTTCTCAATAGCACATCGGCTAGTCATATTTGGTTGAACTTGAGTCAAAATACCTTAAGTCACAAGAAGTGGATAAAGTATGGAAATTTGGGGGGGCTGTGGAAATTGTTCTATAAGCCTTTCATCTTTAGTGGACTGGATGTGCTTTAGAGAAATTCAAGCCTCTATTCTTTTCTTTTAGTTATATATTTACAGGAAGTTATTGTTATTAAAATAGATAACTGATATTATGATTGAAACTGATCTATATATCAAAAAACAATGTGAAAAGGCAACTTACTGAATGTGAGAAAATAGTTACAAATTATTTATTTGGTTGAGGTTTACCCTTTAAAGTATATACCTCAATAACAAAGAAAAAAATTTTCATTAAAATATGGGCAGATTGAGGCACCTGGATGGCTCAGTCGTTTGAGTATCCAACTTTAGATTTTGGCTCAGGTCATGATCCAGGGTTGTGGGAACAAGAACTGCATCAGGCTCCAGGGTAAGTGTGGAGCGTGCTTGGTATTATCTATCTTTCTTCCTCTGCCCCTCTCCCCTGCTTGCATGCTGTCTCTCTAAAAATGAAATAAATCTTAGAAAAATTAAAATAGGATATGGGCAGGTAATCTGAATAGATATCTATAAAAAGAAGACCTGTAGATGGCAAAAGAGGTAAATGACAACAAGGTAAACCCCACGAATCATCAAATAAATGCAAATGAAAATGAGGAGTTATTACCTCATACCTATTAGAATGGCTATTATCAAAAACCAAGAAATTAAAGAGTTGGCATGTACACAGCCAACACACACAGCACACAGCAAATGAAACCTGAATGAGTTTGTGACCACTAAACCAGTCCTGCAAGGCATAATAGAAGGGACTGTTTGAGTGAACAAAAGAGACAGGAGTGACAATGACAAGAAAGTATCAGAGAAAAACTGCAGCAACAATAACAAAACAAGTGATGAAATGACACTATCTAAACAAATCTATCAATAATTAGTTTGAATGAAAGTGGATTTAATGCTCCAGTCAAAAGTTAAAGAGTCTAAGAATGGATAAGGAAACAAGCTCCACCTACAAGTGACCTAGAAAGGTGTATTTTATTCCTAAATTCACCTGCATATTGAAAGTCAGGGGTGGAGAAGTGTGAATCATGTAAATGGATGTCAAAAGAAACCTAGAGTATCAAAGCTTACTTATACAAACTAGACATTAAAACAAAGACTGTGACAAGATAAGAAGAATGAGGGTTACTAGGGGGGTTGTGGGAAGGGGATGGGCTAAATGGCTAAGGGGCATTAAGGGATCTACTCTTGAAATCATTGTTTCACTATATGCTAACCAATTTGGATATAAATTATAAAAAATAAAAAATAAAAATAAAAAGAATAAAGAATTGCAGTAGAAAATAATAAAAGTATCAATGGAAGAAGAAGACAAAGGAATTGTAAATGTTTACGCAACCAACATGGTACCACACAAATATATCAAATTATTAATAACAAACATAAAGAAACTAATCCATTGTACTACAATAAGCTTAGGGGATTTAAAACCCCACTTTCTTCAATGGAAAGATCATCTAAACAGAATATCAAAAAAGAAACAATGGATTTGAATGGTACACCGGTTAATAAATATATTCAGAACATTTCATCCTAAAACAGAATGATACGCGTTCTTATAAAGGGCACACAGGGAATATTCTTCAGAATACATTACATACTAGGTAACAAAACATGCCTGAACAAATACAAAAGATTGAAATCATACTATGCATATTTTCTGACCGCAACACTATGAAACTAGAAGTCAATCACTAGAAAATAATGCTAAAGTCCACAAATCCCTGGAGGTTAAACAACATGCTACTAAACAATAGTGAGTAAACCAGGAAATCAAAGGAGGAATTTTAGAAATGAATGGAAGCAAATGAAAAGGAAAATACAATGGTACAAACCTTTGGTATCCAAGAAGAATGGGCATAAGAGAGAAGTATATAGCAATACATATCTACCTCAAGAAGCTAGAAAAAGGTCAAATAAACAACCCAACTTTACACCTAAAGGAGCTAGAAGGCAAACAACAAATGAATCCAGCCAAAGGAAGGAAGTAATATAGAGGAGAGCAGAAATAATATAAAAGTAAAAAAAAAAAAAAACAAAAAAACAAAAAAAAAAAAACAATAAAAAAAGAGAACACATTGATGAAATCTGGAGCAGGTTTTGTTGAAAAAAATAATACTGATAAACTTCTAGTCATAATACCACAAAGAAAATAGAAATAACTCAAATAAATAAAACCACAAATGAGAGAGGATTAATAACAGCCAACACCACAAAACCACCACCAATTATATGATAATATAAAGATAAAATATATGCCAACAAACGGGACAACTGGAGAAATTGATAAATTCCTAGAAACACATACACTACCAAAACAGAAAGAAGTAATAGAAAGCTTTAACAGACTGATGCCCAGCAAAGAAAATGAGTAAGTAATGAAAAATCTCCTAAAAACACAAATCTAGGGCCAGATGCCTTCACAGGAACATTCTATCAACATTTAGACCACAATTAATACACATTCTTCTCAAATTTTCCTAAGTATAGAAAAGGAAAGAACACTTGCAAATTCACTCTATGAGTCTAGCATTACACAGATACCAAAACCAGATCAATACTCCACTAAGAAAGAGAATTACAGACCAATATCCCTGATGAGCAGAGATGAAAAATCCTCAACGAAATAGTAGTAATCCAAACAATACATTAAAAAAATATTCACCGTGATCAACTGAGATTTATTCCTGGGCTGCAAGGGTGGGTCAATATTAAAAAATCAATCAACATGATACATCATATGAAAATGAAAAAGGATAAGCACAATCTAATCAATTCAATAGACACACAAAAATTAATTGACAAGCATCCATTTATTTAAAAAAAAACCCTCATTAAAGCATGTGTAGAGGGATCATACCTCGACATAATAAAAACCATCTATAAAAACCCCATAGCTAATATTGTCCTCAATGGGAAAAAACTGAGAGCATTTCCTCTATGTTCAGGAAGAAGATAGGGATGTGCATTCTCACCACTGCTATTTAACATAGTACGGGAAGTCATACCTATAGCAATCAGACAGAAATAAAAATTAAAATTAAATAAAAGTTAAAAAAAAAATCCAAATTGCATGGAAGAATACTAGGTTCTCCTTTTGCAGATAACAGGATAATCTCTGTACTAAACCTAAATGACTCTACCAAAACACTGCTAGAACTGATACACAAATTCAGTAGCCTTGCAGAACACAAAACCAATGTGCAGAACTCCATCACATTTCTACACAATGTAATGAAGCAGCAGGAAGAGAAAATAAGCGATCAATTCCATTTGCAATTGCACAAGATATTTAAAACTGAACCAAAATTTCAAAAGCACAGAAATAAAACACCTGTACTCTGAAAACTATACGCCACTGATAAAAGTAATGGAAGATGACACAGAGAGATGGGAAAAATAAGCCATGTTCATGGATTAAAGAGCATATATTGTTAAAAAGGCTATACTATCCAAAACAGTCTATACATTTAATGCAATCCCTCTCAAAATACCAACAGCATTTTTGACACAGATAGATTAAACAATCCTTAAATGAATATGGAAACACCAAAGACACTGAATAGCCAAAGCAACCTTGTAAAAAAAGCAAAGCTGGAGGTATCACAAAACCAGACTTCAAGTTATATTACAAAGGTGGAGTGACCCAATGTTGTAAGTGGGGTATTAAAATCACATACTATTACAGCATAGTTTTCAGTAAATTTCTCTGTGGTTGTGATTAGTTGATTTTTATTTTTGGGTGCTCCGATGCTGGGATCATAAATGTTTATAATTTATAGGTCTTCTTGGTGCAGCCACTCTGGAAAACAGTACAGAGGTTTTTGAAGAAACCAAAAATTGAACTATGCTATGAGCCAGCAATAGCACTACTAGGTATTTATACAAAGGATACCAACATGCTGATTTGAAGGCCACACGCACCCCCATCATTTATATTAGCTGTATTAGGAGCAGACAAATTAGGGAAAGAGCCTAAATGTCCATCAACTAATGAACAGATAAAGAAGATGTGGCTTATAGATACAATGGAATACTCCTTGGCAAGGAAAAGGAATGAAATCTTGATATTTGAAGAACGTGTATGGAAATAGAGTGTATTAAGCTAAGCAAAATAAGTCACCAGAGACAAACAGGTATCATATGATTTCACTCATATATGGAATTTAAGAAGCACGACAGATGAAATGGGGAAGGGAGGGAAAAATAAGATAAAAACAGAGATCAAGGCAAACCATAGAGAACTATTAAATACAGAGAACCGACAGGAGGTTGATAGAGGGAAATTGAGAGGTGGGAAGGGCTAAATAGTTGTAGGCATTAAGAAGGACACTTGATAGGTTGATCTCTGGGTGTTATATGCAAGTGATGAGTCACTGGGTTCTACTCCTGATGTCAATACTCCACTGTATGTTAACTAACTTGAATGAAAAAGTAAATTAAAAAAATCAATAAACAGGCTGGAGTAATCAAAATAATATTCTACTTGCATAAAAATAGACACACAGACCAGGAGAACAGAATAGAAAACCCAGGAATGGGCCCACACCTAAGTCAAATAATCTTTGACCAAAAAAGCAAAGAATATCCTATGCAGAAGACAGTCTCTTCAACAAATAGTGCTGGTAAAAGTGGTTAGAGACATGAGAAAGAATGAACCTGCACCACTTTCTTACACCATACACAAGATTAAAATAAAAATTGATTAAAAATGTAAATGTGGGACTTGAAACCATAAAAATCCTAGAAGAGAACAAAGGCAATAACTTCTTTGAGTTGAACTGTAGCAACTTCTTTGTTGATATGTGTGTTGAAGCAAGGGAATCAGAAGCACAAATAATTTTTTGGGAATTCATCAAAGGAAAAGCTGCTGCACAGTGAAAGAAACAATCGACAAAACTCAAAAGCAATTTACAGAATGGGAGAAGATAGTTTCAAATGACATATCTAGCAAGGGTTTATATCCAAAATATGTAAATAACTTATAAAACTCAATAGCCCAAAATTGATTAATATAATTAAAAATGGGCAGAAAATATTTAAGACATTTTTTTCAAAGAAGACATACAGATGGCCAACAGACCTTTTAAAAGATGCTTAATATGATGATCATCAGGGAAATGCATACTCAAACTACAATGAACCTCACCCGTCAGAATGGCTAAAATCAACAACACCGGAAATAACACATGCCTGCGTGGATTTAGAGAAGGAGTAGCCCTCTTACACTGCTGGTGGGAATGCAAACTGGTGCAGCCACTCTGGAAAACAGTATGGAGTTTCTTCAAAAAGTTAAAAATAAAGTACCCCATGAGTCAACGATTGCATTCCTAGGTATTTACCCAAAGAACACAAAAATAGTATTTCAGAGGAATATGTGCACCCAGATGTTTATAGCTGCATTACCTACAGTAGTCAAATTTGCAAACAGCTTAAGTGTCCATTGACCAATGAATGGACCAAGAAATGTATATATAGGTATCATATATAATGGAATATTACTATGCCATAAAAAGAAAACAAGCAAAAACAAAACCAAAAACAACAACAATGGATTCTTGCTATTAGCAAAGTCATGTGACTGAGCTAGAGGGTATGAGGCTAAGCGAAATAAACCAGTGAGAAAAAAAGACAAACATCATGTGATTTCACTCATATGTGGAATTCAGGAAAGAAAACCAATGAAAAATGACGAAAAAGAGAAAGGGGCGAATCCACACACAGACTTTTAAGTATTGATAACAATCTGATGGTTACCAAGAGGGAGGTCAGTGGGGAATGGAGTAAATAGGTGATGGGGATTAAGGAGTGAACTTGTAATGATCACCCTGTGATGTAGGGAAATTTTGAGTCACTATATGGTATATATGAAACTATATTTCACTATATGTAAACTAACGGGAATTTAAATAAAAATTAAAAAAATAAATATATGGTGTTCAGGTCTCACATTTATTTATTTATTTTTTATTATATTAAGTTTTTGTCAAATTAGTTTCCATACAACAACCAGTGCTCATCCCAAAAGATGCCCTCTTCAATGCCCATCACCTACGCTCCCCTCCCTCCCACCCCCCATCAACCCTCAGTTTGTTCTCAGTTTTTAAGAGTCTCTTATGTTTTAGCTCTCTCTCCCACTCTAACCTCTTTTTTTTCTTTTTTTTTCTTCCACTCCCCATTGGGTTTCTGTTAAGTTTCTCAGGATCCACATAAGAGTGAAAACATATGGTATCTGTCTTTCTCTGTATGGCCTATTTCACATAGCATCAGACTCTCCAATTCCATCCACGTTGCTACAAAGGGCCATATTTCTTTCTCATTGCCACGTAGTACTCCATTGTGTATATAAACCAACATTTCTTTATCCATTCATCAGTTGATGTACAATTTGGCTTTTTCCATAATTTGGCTATTGTTGAGAGTGCTGCTATAAACATTGGGGTACAAGTGCCCCTATGCATCAGTATTCCTGTATCCCTTGGGTAAATTCCTAGCAGTGCTATTGCTGGGTCATAGGGTAGGTCTATTTTTAATTTTCTGAGGAACTCCACACTGTTTTCCAGAGTGGCTGCACCTATTTGCATTCCCACCAACAGTGCAAAAGGGTCCCCATTTCTCCACATCCTCGCCAGCATCTATAGTCTCCTGATTTGTTCATTTTGGCCACTCTGACTGGCGTGAGGTGATATCTGAGAGTGGTTTTGATTTGTACTTCCCTGATAAGGAGCGATGTTGAGCATCTTTTCATGTGCCTGTTGGTCATCCGGATGTCTTCTTTAGAGTAGTGTCTATTCACGTTTTCTGCCCATTTCTTCACTGGATTATTTGTTTTTGGGGTGTGGAGTTTGGCGTGCTCTTTATAGATTTTGGATACTAACCCTTTGTCTGATATGTCATTTGCAAATATCTTTTCCCATTCCATTGGTTGCCTTTTAGTTTTGTTGATTGTTTCCTTTGCTGTGCAGAAGCTCTTTATCTTCATGAGGTCCCAATAGTTCATTTTTGCTTTTAATTCCCTTGCCTTTGGGGATGTGTCAAGGAAGAAATTGCTGCGGCTGAGGTCGGAGAGGCCTTTCCTGTTTGCTCCTCTAGTGTTTTGATGGTTTCCTGTCTCACATTCAGGTCCGTTATCCATTTTTTGTTTATTTTTGTGAATGCTGTGAGAAAGTTGTCTAGTTTCAACTTTCTGCATGTTGCTGTCCAGTTCTCCCAGCAACATTTCTTAAAGAGACTGTCTTTTTTCCATTGGATATTCTTTCCTGCTTTGTCAAAGATTATTTGGCCATACTTTTGTGGGTCTAGTTCTGGGGTTTCTATTCTATTCCATTGGTCTATGTGTCTGTTTTTATGCCAATACCATGCTGTCTTGATGATGACAGCTTTGTAGTCGAGGCTAAAGTCTGGGATTGTGATGCCTCCTGCTTTGGTCTTCTTCTTCAAAATTACTTTGGCTATTCGGGGCCTTTTGTGGTTCCATATGAATTTTAGGATTGCTTGCTCTAGCTTCGGGAACAATGGTGGTGCAATTTTGATTGGGATTGCATTGAATGTGTAGATAGCTTTGTGAGTATTGACATTTTAACAATATTTATTCTTCCAACCCATGAGCACAAACTGTTTTTCCATTTCTTTATATCTTCTTCAATTTCCTTCATAAGCTTTCTATAGTTTTCAGCATACAGATCTTGTACATCTTTGGTTAGATTTATCCCTAGGTATTTTATGCTTCTTGGTGCAGTTGTGAATGGGATCAGTTTCTTTGTCTTTCTGTTGCTTCATTATTAGTGTATAAGAATGCAGCTGATTTCTGTACATTGATTTTGTATCCTGCGACTTTGCTGAATTTATGTATCAGTTCTAGCAGACTTTTGTTGGAGTCTATCGGATTTTTCATGTCATCTGCAAAGAGTGAAAGTTTGACTTCATCTTTGCCAATTTTGAAGCTTTGATTTCCTTTTGTTGTCTAATTGCTGATACTAGCACTTCCAACACTATGTTAAACAACAGCGGTGAGAGTGGACACCCTTGTCGTGTTCCTGATCTCATGGGGAAAGCTCTCAGTTTTTCCCCATTGAAGATGATGTTAGCTGTGGGCTTTTCATAAATGGCTTTTATGATGTTTAAGTATGTTCCTTCTATTCCAAGTTTCTCAAGGGTTTTTATTAAGAAAGGTTGCTGAGTTTTGTCAAATGCTTTTTCTGCATCGATTGACAGGACCATATGGTCCGTATCTTTTCTTTTATTAATGTGATGTATCACATTGATTGGTTTGCAAATTTCGAACCAGCCCTACAGCCCAGGAATGAATCCCACTTGATCATGGTGAATAATTCTTTTTATATGCTGTCGAATTCAATTTGCTAGTATCTTATTGACAATTTTGCATCCATATTCATCAGGGATATTGGCCTGTAGTTGTCTGTTTTTTTCTGGGTCTCTGGTTTAGGAATCAAAGTAATGCTGGCTTCATAGAATGAGTCTGGAAGTTTTCCTTCCCTTTCTATTTTTTGGAATCGCTTGAAAAGGATGGGTATTATCTCTCCTTTAAATGTCTGGTAGAATTCCCCAGGGAAGTCACCTGGTCCTGGACTCTTATTTATTGGGAGATTTTTGATGACTGATTCCATTTCTTCGCTGGTTATGGGTCTGTTCAAGCTTTCTATTTCCTCCTGATTGAGTTTTGGAAGTGTGTGGGTGTTGAGGAATTTGTCCATTTCTTCCAGGTTGTCCAGTTTGTTGGCATATAATTTACATAGTATTCCCTGATAATTGCTTGTATCTCTGAGAGATTGGTTGTAATAATTCCATTTTCATTCATGATTTTATCTATTTGGGTCATCTCCCTTTTCTTTTTGAGAAGCCTGGCTAGAGGTTTATCAATTTTGTTTATTTTCTTAAAAAAACAACTCTTGGTTTCATTGATTTGCTCTACAGTTTTTTAAGATTCTATATTGTTTATTTCTAATCTGATCTTTATTATTTCTCTTCTTCTGCTGGGTTTGGGGTGTCTTTGCTGGTCTGATTCTATTTTCTTTAGGTGTGCTGTTAGATTTTGTATGTGGGATTTTTCTTGTTTCTTGAGATAGGCCTGGATTGCAATGGATTTTCCTCTCAGGACTGCCTTCACTGCGTCCCAAACCGTTTGGATTGTTGTATTTTCATTTTCGTTTGTTTCCATATATTTTTAAATTTCTTCTCTAATTGCCTGGTGGACCCATTCATTCTTTAGTAGGGTGTTCTTTAACCTCCATGCTTTTGGAGGTTTTCCAGACTTTTTCCTGTGGTTGATTTCAAGCTTCATAGCATTGTGGTCTGAAAGTATGCATGGTATGATTCAATTCTTGTATACTTATGAAGGGCTGTTTTCTGACCCAGTATGTGATCTATCTTGGAGAATGTTCCATGTGCACTCGAGAAGAAAGTATCTTCTGTTGTTGGGATGCAGAGTTCAAAATATATCTGTCAAGTCCATCGGATCCAAAATATCATTCAGAGCCCTTGTTTCTTTATTGACCGTGTGTCTAGATGATCTATCCATTGCTGTGAGTGGGTTGTTAAAGTCCCCTGCAATTACCACATTCTTATCAATAAGGTTGCTCATGTTTGTGAATAATTGTTTTATACATTTGGGGGCTCCCGTATTCAGCGCATAGACATTTATAATTGTTAGTTCTTCTTGATAGATAGACCCTGTAATTATTATATAATGCCCTTCTTCATCTCTTGTTACAGCCTTTAATTGAAACTCTAGTTTGTCTGATATAAGTATGGCTATTCCATCTTACTTTTGACTTCCAGTAGCATGATGAATATTTCTCCATCCCCTCACTTTCAATCTGAATGTGTCCTCAGGTGTAAAATGAGTCTCTTGTAGACAGCAAATAGATGGGTCTTGTTTTTTTATCCATTCTGACACCCTATGTCTTCTGGTTGGTGCATTTAGTCCATTTACGTTCAGCGGTATCATAGAAATATATGGGTTTAGAGTCATTGTGATATCTGTAGGTTTCCTGCTTGTAGCAATGTCTCTGGTACTTTGTCTCACAGGATCCCCCTTAGGATCTCTTGTAGGGCTGGTTTAGTGGTGACAAATTCCTTCAGTTTTTGTTTGTTTGGGAAGACTTTTATCTCTCCTTCTATTCTAAATGACAGACTTGCTGGATAAAGGATTCTCGGCTGCATGGTTTTTCTGTTCATCACATTGAAGATTTCCTGCCATTCCTTTCTGGCCTGCCCAGTTTCAGTAGAGAGATCGGTCACGAGTCTTATAGGTCTCCCTTTATGTTAGAGCATGTTTATCCCTAGCTGCTTTCTTAATTTTCTCTTTATCCTTGTATTTTGCCAGTTTCACTATGATATGTCGTGCAGAAGATTGATTCAAGTTATGTCTGAAGGGAGTTCTCTATGCCTCTTAGATTTCCATGCCTTTTTCCTTCCCCAGATCAGGGAAGTTCTCAGCTATATTTCTTCAAGTACACCTTCAGGACCTTTCCCTCTCTCTTCCTCCTCTGGAATACCAATTATGCATAGATTATTTCTCTTGAGTGCATCACTTTGTTGTCTAATTTTCCCCTCATACTCTTGGATTTTTTTTATCTCTCTTTTTCTCAGCTTCTTCTTTTTCCATAACTTTATCTTCTAGTTCACCTATTCTCTCCTCTGCCTCTTCCATCTGAGCTGTGATCGTCTCCATTTCATTTTGCAGCTCGTTAATAGCATTTTTTAGCTCCTCCTGGCTGTTCCTTAGTCCCTTGATCTCTGTAGCAATAGATTTTCTGCTGTCCTTTATACTGTTTTCAAGCCCAGCGATTAATTTGATGACTATTATTCTAAATTCACTTTCTGATATATTGTTTAAATCGTTTTTGATCAGTCCGTTATTTCCTGGAGGTTTTTTTGAGGGGAATTCTTTCGTTTTGTCATTTTGGATAGTCCCTGGAATGGTGCGGAACTGGGGGGCACTTCCCCTGTGCTGTCTTGAATAACTTGCATTGGTGGCCGGTGTCGCAGTCAGACCTGATGTCTGCCTCCAACCCACCGCTGGGGCCACAGTCAGACTGATGTGTATTTTCTCTTCCCCTCTCCTAGGTGCGGCTTTCACTGTGGGGTGACATGGCCCTTCTGGGCTACTTGCACATTGCCAGGCTTGTGGTGCTGGGGATCTGGCATATTAGATGGGGTGGATCAGCAAGGTGAAAGGGAGCAGGAGGGGCAGGCTTAGTTCACTTATCCTTCGGTGATCCGCTTTAGGAAGGGCCCTGTGGCACCAGGAGGGAGTCAGACCTGCCAGAGGGATGGATCCGCAGAAGCACAGTGTTCGGTGTTTGCGCGGTGCAAGCCATTTCCCTGGCAGGAACTGGTTCCCTTTGGGATTTTGGCTGAGGGGTGGGCAAGGGAGATGGCGCTGGCGAGTGCCTTTGTTCCCCGCCAAGCTGCGGTCTGTCATCCGGGGCTCAACAAATCTCCCTCCCGTTGTCCTCCAGCCCTCGCGCTCTCTGAGCAGAGCTGCTAACTTATAACCTTCCAGGTGTTAAGTCCCACTTGCTGTCCGAACACACTCCGTCTGGCCCCTCCGCTTTTGCAAACCAGACTCAGGGCCTCTGCTTTGTTGGGGGGCTGTCCCTCCGTCCCGGCTCCCTCCCTCCAGTGCGTGTAGCACACACCGCCTCTCTGCCCTTCCTACCGTCTTCCGTGGACCTCTCCTCTAGGCTTGGCTCCGGAGAATCCGTTCTGCTAGTCTTCTGGTGATTTTTTGGGTTATTTAGGCAGGTGTGGGTGGAATCTAAGTGATCCACAGGACGCGGTGAGCTCAGCATCCTCCTACGCCGCCATCTTCCTAAATACAACTCAGATCTCACATTTAGGTCTTTAGTACAGTTTGATGGTATTTTATATATCATTAAGAAATGATCCAGATTCTTTCTTTTGCATATGCCTGTTCAATTTTCTAATGGAGTAAATATATCGACAATATAAGTGTGGGTCTGTATTCAGTTTCATTGATGTATGTAACTATGTTTGTGCCAATACCATGATGTTTTGTGTTTTTTATCATTGCAGTGTATCTTGAAAGCTGAGATTGTGATGCCACCAGCTTTGTTTTGTTTTGTTTTGTTTCAAAATTGCTTTCTATGTGGATTTGTTTGTGGTTCCATTCAAACATTAGGATTCTTTATTCTACTTTTGTGAAAAAAAACGCTATTAACATTTTGATAGGGAGTCCATTACATCTCTAGGTTACTCTGGTAGTATATATATTTTATCAATATTAATTCTTCCCATTCATGAGGATTGTATATCTTCCCATATGTTTGTCATTTTTCATTATTTTGTTGTCTTTTGTTTGTTTGTTTTTTTAAATGGAATTTTGTTACTATCTAAAAGGAAATTTTCATTGAACACAATTTTAAAAATTTCAGTTGGGCTTCTCACACCCTCACAGGTTCAAGACACATGATGGTGAATGATTTTTACAGTTAAGTTACAATGAAAAAGAAATAATCTTAGGGAGATTATAGGAAGGTATTCTCATTTGAAAATAAATATAAATATACAATTTCAGTCACTGTGGTTGTAAATCTCTGCTCTCTAATATTAAGCTTCTATCATCCATTATTTGCTGTTTCTAGACATTTTTTTCCCTATGCAATTAGAAGTGAAGGAAATATACATTTTATTTTTACATTTTCAACATTAATTACAAAATATTTCAGATTCCAAAAGTGTTCAAGATATATATAGTCTTAATCCCCATCACCCATTTCACCCAATCTCCCACCCACCTCTTCTCTCTGGTGCCCAACAGTGTTTTCAAGAGTTAAGTCTGTTTGTTGGACTGTTTCTCTTTTCCTCCTTTTATCGATTTGCTTAGTTTCTTAAATCGTGCATATGAGTGAAATAAAATGGATTTTGGGTTTTCTGGGTTATTTCTCTTAGCATTATACGGTTTAAAGATTAAGGAAATGTTTCCATTTACAATAACAGGATAGATCTAGAGAATATAGTGCATACATCCCATCCTATGAAAATGCTATCTACTCCCTCTAGGTCATGAGCAGAGGACAGCCTGGGACTTGGAGGACTGAGGACCTTGGTTTTGCAGATTGCAGCAGAGTAATGCATGTCAGTGTGGAGACCAAGGTCAGGAGCCTCCTTGCTGGAGTCTCAGGTACTGCTTAGGAACTGGTTCCAGAGGCACTCCTGGATGTGGGAGGATGCCTCATGAGTGACGTGAACACCAGGACAAGGGTTGGAGACAGTGCACCAGGGAGGATTCTGAGGATTCTCACCTAGCACATGAATTCCACAAGCTCTGTTCATGTGGAGACACAGAGACAGACTGAGGCAGAGACAGAGCATGGACACAGGAGAGAGGAAACCAGGAAAAACCACAGACTTGCATAAAGCAGCTTGGAAATGACACCCCATCATTCTCTTCAATCCCTTAGAGCAAAGTCAAATGGGCCACCCATCCGGGAAGGGAGGGCATGACAGGGATGTGTGCCCAGGATTCAGGAACACTGGGAGACACTGTGGGGACTGCCCCATAGCATCATCAGCCCAGAGGATGCACTGGGACCTGAACCAAAATATCATGGAAGACCATGTAAGTTTGTGTCAGGTGGGGACAAGATCTGAATGAGTTCATTTCCACTTTCCCACCGGGCCTGGGAACCAGGCAGGAAGGGGTGGCTGTGCCTGGACCCCAAGGCAAACCCAGGCCCTTTTGAGTGTGTTTATGCCATGACCACCCATTTCTCACTTTTCCATGGCTAAGTGTGTGCGTGAGCCTCATGTGATAGCAGGTGTGGGGCATTTCTACAAGCTGCTCCACTGATGGTGTCCCTAGAACCAGATGCCAGAATGACTGATGGGACAGCTGCAGATGGGGAGACTGGGGAGGCCCTGAGAGGCCCACGATTTGTGCAGGGTCACACTCCTGATCAGGAGGTCTGGAGCGTGGCCTCAACCCAGCTCTGTGTCCTCAAAGCTGTGGCACTGGCTGCACCCACACCTCCTGGGGGCTTTGGGTGAGGTGTTTTTGTGTCCCTGTATGGACAGGGTATGGGGTGGAGTGGAGCCCTTCTGCAGCATGAGTGAGTGGCTCTTGATTGAGGAGGAAGCCCGGCTAGGGGACCCCAGGCAGTGACCTCACTTCCTCGACAACAGAGCACAACAGAATTCAGAACCCAGTAACCAGGCACCCACATTCTGGAGACAGTGTCTTTCTGGGCTTATTTGTTTGGAAACCTGCACATAAGCAATATGCTCTCTTGCTGTGTGCCCATGTTACGAGGCTATTGGCTCAGGAGAGCCAACAGTGACACTGTTTCCCAGTCCTGGAGACAGTGTGTCATGTCTCACACTGGGCGCCTCTGGATTCTAGCTTGGAAAGACCCAAAGGTTACATAGGGAGTCCTAGATCTAACCAGTCAACCCCGATACCTCTCTTACTGACCTTTGCAGCCCCACATGCCCTCCCCATGTGTATGTGTCTATGTGTGGAAGGAAGGGTCATGTGTGGAGGACCCACCTGGGCAGGTGCAGTCTGAAGAGGGGTCAGATGCCCGGTGGGCCGTCATGCTCACAACTCAGGTCAAGGCTGGCTGAGTGGGACAGGGTGTTCTGGGTCTTCCCTCTTGTCCCCAAGGTTCATCCTGAGACCTGAAGCAGTATGTCACTGCGTCCTGAGTGTAAGGCTGTAGACAGGTTAGTTTCCAATCTGGGAGCAGCAGGGGGAGAAGGCAGAAGGACCCTGAGGATGTTCAGGCAGGGCTGAGGTACCTCTTGGCCAGCTGCTATTCAATGCCTTTACAGAAGACTACAGATGAGATCGGGGAGTGTTGGCAGACCCATGTTCTGTCTACCCTGTTGAGGTGGCAATGTGTCCAAACACCCTGGAGGGTCTCCCTGGACAGGTGGAGAAATTGACCAATGGGACCTCTCCAGAAGCAGCGCCTAGAGATTGCCTGGAGAGGTCACAGTCCAGACTATTGCACAGGACAGTGGTCCACCAGTTGCTGGTCCAGGATCTAGAGTCCACGGAGGCAGAGCCAGTGGGTGATAAGGTTGAGGGTGGGTGATGTGGATGTATGGGGCCAGTCAGTTATTAGTTACCCAGTGAGGAGCCCCCAGGGCGTGTTGTGGGGACAGGAGCAAAGACTGGCCTCAGAGTACCAAGCTGTGGATTGCAGGAGAGAAGGGGTCCTGGTGTGTGTTCCTGGCTGTAGCTTATCTGGGAGGTTCAGGGGTGTGTTCTGTTCCTGCAAAGTGACCTGGAGAGGCAGGCATCTGGGAGACCTTTCTCCTCTCACTGCTGAGGACTTAGACTTTCTCCAAATATCACTCTGTTGTACTCTGAAGTGTCAGGTGCAGGAGCAGAGGCCACTGTGTCTCCAGAAATTGAGGCAACACCATCACTGGCATCAGCTGCTCTGTAGGGAGGGGTGCTGTCTGGCTATTTTTTACTTATTTTATCTCTGCAAAAAGGGATTCAAATATATTTTCAACTCCAGCTAATATTCTTATCGTGATTCTAAATTCTGGTTTAAATATCTTGCTTGTATCTGTGTTGGTTAAATCCCTGGCTGTCGTTTCTTCATACTCTTTCTTTTGGGGTGAATTCCTTCATTTTTTTCATTTTGAAGGGATAAAAGTAATTACTGAAGTAGAAAAATTGAAATTGAAAAGATAAAATTAAAAAAATATATATTAAAATTAAAAATCAAACACACACACAAAAATTGAATAGATGATGCTGGATCCTAGCTGTGTTTTGGTCTGGGTGTTGAAAGTTGTTTGACAGATTAGAGAAACGAAAAAGAAAAGGGGGGGGGGGACAGGGGGAAAAAAAAGGAAATCATTTGAGAATTTGAAACCATAAAGTAGACTAAAATGAGATGATGTGGGTAAAGTAGAATTTGAAAAATATACAAAAAAGTAGAGAATATAGTAAAAAAAGTTAAAGAAAAATATTTTTAATAAAAATTAAAAAGAAATATGAATTTTTTCATTTCCTGTATTTAAGAAAAAAGAAAAGAAATAAAAAAGAAAAAAAGATAAAAAAGAAAAAAGAAAAGAAAAAAAGAAATCATTTACAAACTTGAAAAAAAGTGAATATATTATAGTAGACTGAAATGAAGTAATGGGAGTAAGATTGAATTTAAAAAAGAATTTTACATAAAAGCAAAAAATATAGTAAAAATTAAATAAAAATATTTTAAAAGAAATTGAAAGTAAAAATGAAGTTTTTCTCTTTTGCATTCAAGTAAAGAAAAGAAATGAAAAAGAGAAAAAAAGAAAGAAAAAAAGGAAATTGTTTGAAAATTTGAAAGATGAGTTCACTGAGATAGACTAAAATAAAATGATGGAAGTAAAGTAGAAGTTGAAAAAAATTACACAAAAGTAAAAAATATAGTAATACAAAATAAAGACAGGTATTTTTAATAAGAATTGAGAATAAAAATGAGTTTTTTTTCTCTTTCTGTATTCAAGAAAATGAACTGTAAATGAGAAAAAGGAAAAGAGAAAAAGAAGACAAAAAATTGAATAGATGAAGCTGCTAACAGATTGAAGTAGGACTGGAATTGCTTCGTTTTCCCCTAGAGGTCAGTCCATGTAGCTCTTCATAGTCCATAAATTTAGCAGGAGGTGAGGTCTGTGTTCTTGAAGAGCAAAGATGTCCCAGTGGGGCGGGGCTCAGTGTAACAGCTCCGCTCTCCACTGGATGGCACTGCTAGCCTACTGGAGTGGACTGCTGTGGTGCTGGTAAGTGCACATGTGCATGCGCTGGACCAGGGACCAGTCCCTTCTCCCTGATCAGTAATTGTGCACCAGTCCTCTGTCTTCAGCTCTCATCTACTCCCCGCTTTTCCACTCTCTGTGACCAGGCCCAGGCCGTACCTTTCTCCCATGTTTTGTCTCAGATGCGGCTGTTTTCCCCTGCCCCTTACTTCGGAAGGACTGCGGCTTTGACCCTTTCTGCCCCTCTGCTGGAGGGTCTCACCTAGCAATGGCCGAAAGAGCAATGGCCGAATGTCGACTGCACCCAGGAATGCCCGCTGGACCCTGCTATTGCCGGTGCCCTGAGACTGTGGCCAGGTGCCAGCCTGCCCCCAAAAAAGATCATGAGACAGTGTAGCATCAGTGTTTCAGGTATTATGGAAAATTGCAACACACATCTGGCACCAGGCTTCACCCTCAAAGACCTTGCCCCAGCACCAGCGAATGTAGCTGCTTTCTGGGGTCTGCCGAGACCAGGTGGCTTCAACAGTCTCTACCAAATGCCCTTCCAGCAGTGGAACCGCTTTTTCCCATGTGGCCCAAGAACCTCCCGGATCCCAGTCTCTTCCTGGGGATTCACCTTTCCCACCACAGCAAGGCCAGATCTCGAACTGGAGAGTTGCAGCCTTTGGGCTCCCCTTGTTTACAGTCTTAAAGGAATTTAAACCCTCTCCTTTCTCCTTTCGCCTTTCTCCTTTCTCCCTTTTTAGTTTAGTCCCTGCAGCTGTTTCCAATTTTCCACTTTCTCCCCAACTGCATTTGGGAAAGGGTGCTTTTTACGTATGCTTCCCTCCTCCCCAGTCTCTATCCTCTCTCTGCTGGCAAAATGGGTTCCCTCCCTTTCATGGCTTCTTCCTCCCCAAGTTCAGCTCTTCGTGTTGCGTACCTGCTGAATTCTGTGGTTCAGGTTGTGAAGATTGTTGTGTCAATCTTCCAATCAGTTTTCTAGGTGTGTAGGATGGTTTAGTGTTAGTCTGGATGTATGTCATAGATGCAAGAAACACAAAAGTCTTCCATGCTATTCCGCATCTTGGCTCCTCCTCCGCATCACCCCATCATTCCTACAGGTATAGTTTTTCATTTCACATATCCTAATATCAGCTGTAGAAATTCCATTGATTCTCCTTTATGGTTTCTCTTTCTCCCCACATTACATATATGTTTTGCTTTAATTCCTGAGCATATTTTTAATGTCTCTTTCACATTATCAACTGTCATCGGGTGGTCTTTTGCTGTGGACTGATTTTTTCCTAGTTATGAGACCCAGTTCCCTGCTTTGCATATTGCGTAAGTTTTCATAAGAGGCTGGGCATGAGACTATGAATGTGTTGAAAGTCTTGGTTTTGGTATGCCCCTCTTATGAAGGCTGAATGTCATTTTGGAAAGCAGTTAATAACTTGTGAGTCAGCTTCATTTTCTCCAGGTTTACTGTTTTTGTTGGGTTAAGATGTATTTACCATTGTCTAGAAATATTTTTAAGCCCTGATGGACAAGTTGTGATTAGCATTTGCTCTAGAGCCGTGTTGTTAGATGTACCACTGACGTGTGACCTTTGATGGGGTTTCATGACCCACGTATTGATTCATATTGGTGTGTTATAGTGAGTGGTGACTCTGAGTGACACATTTGGCTTTGTTCCAGTTGACTCTTTTAGCACCACCATGACTGTACTATGAATATATCCCAAATAGTAATTTTCCGTCTTGAAGAAAAGTTAACAGGTTTTCTTTTAAAACATGGTATCCAGGCAATGATGTCAGGAGGGCTAGTGAGAAAGCCGTCTGTGATTGGCCAGCTGAGCTGCCAGGTGATTGGCCACATGATCAAGGCCAACCTGAGAGAAACCTGATGATTGGCCAGATATGGTTTTGACGTCACAACAAAGCAATGTGATGAACCAGGGCTGTTAATAAAGGCAGGCAACAGCTCAGGACATACTGAGGAAAGAGATGGCAATTCCACCACAGCTCTTCCTGCTGTTCCTCACATTATCTGCCCTGTTCCCTTCCATTGCTAATGGCAAGAAGTGTGCTCACTCCTGCCTGAGGCCTCTTGTTGACATTCCGTGCTCCACATTCATGTCTGTGCTTACCTTTCTGCCCCTCTGTAGTTCTGATGGTCTGCATACCGACACCTGGTAACTCCAGGACCCACTTCCCACTGTAAGGTTGGCTGGGCCAGTCACCTATGCATTCCCATTTGGCAAGTGGGTTTGGGCACTAGTAATGAGAGTACAGTGGATTCTCAGCCACCTGGGGAGATTCCATCCCCAAACCTCTGTGATCACAACAAGGGTCAGCACAGGAAACCCAAGGCCATGACCTGAGGGAACCCTGAACACCCTGCTCCCCCTGGGGTCCTCCAACTCAGCTCAGCACAGGACACATAAATGCTCTGCACATCAGGCTGACCCAGATGTCCACAATGTGGACAGTGCCCACAGACACCTGGCAAAGAGGGGAGTTTTTGACACAAGTAAGTACTGGGAGGAGTCACCACAACACTGGACACAGTGAGGTCTTTGGAACACAGAGCATGAGCTGTCTGATCGAGCTCAGTGGTGGAAAAACAAATCCCAAAGACACTGGAGTGTCCAGAAGCCAACAGAGCACAACCATTCCAACCCAGAATAGCACAGTACAATTGAGTCCCCAGAACACTGGGTTTGTGGGAGCCACTCTCTGATGAGCCCTGCATACCAGCTCATGATTGGGCAACAGAGTCACCTGGAAACCGATCTGACAAGAGGCCACTGAACTATGAGAACTTCAACCCAGGAGAGGGGGCAATTGCATGGCCTGGACACTAGACTTTCCAGGTGCTTTCAGAAAACAAGCATTCCAATTGAGAAGAGAAGACTGCAATCAAGTCTCCAGAATACTGGTCTTGCCAAGACCCGGAAGACCATGATTACCCCAACCCAGCTATATACTAGACCAAGGAGTCATCTGGACAGTGAGCTCACCACATGTCATGGTACTTGGAGCCCAAAAAGCCACCTCTGCACTGGGCTACGTACACACCTGGACAGTGAGTTCACCAAGTGCCCTTGGGCCTGGATCCCTCCAACAGAGCAGAGTACTGGACAATCATGTCTCCAGAATACCAGGATTTCCAGGAGCCTTCAGACTATGAGCCATCCAATTCAGCTCTGCATGAAGCCAAGTTGTGACCTGGACAGTGGACTCACTACTTTCCCTTGGACCTGGAGGGCTCCAAAGCAGCTCAGTACTAGGCCAAGTACTGTCTTAGACACTGGGATCACCACATGCCCTTGGATCTGGAGGCATACAATTGAGCAGAGCACAGGAAAATCAATTCTCCAGAACACCAGGCTTTCCAAGAGCAATCAGAACGTGATTCCTATAACCCAGCTCTGAACTAGGCCAAGGAGTCACCTGGACAACATGGTCAACACATGCCCTGGAACATGCAGCCTTAAAACCTAGTTCTGCACTAGGCCATGGAGTCATCTGGTCAGTGAGCTGACCATATGCCCTTGGAACACGAGCCTTCCAAACAGACTGCCAGGGCAATCAAGTCTTCAAAACACTGGGCTTGCCAGGAGACTTCAGACCATCAGCCATCCCACCTAGCTCTGCACTAGGCCAAGCGGTGACCTGGACATTGGGCTCACTCTTTCCTGTGGACTTGGAGGCCTCCAAACATGTAGGACTAGGCCAAGGTGTGTCATGGTCAGTTGGCTTATCATGTGCCCTTGGATCTGGAGCACTCCAAAAGAGCAAAGCACAAGACAATCAAATCTCCAGAACACTGGGTTTGCAAAACCTTGACTACATGCCATCCAAATCAGCTCTGCTCTTCTCAAGGAGTCATGTGAACAACAGGCTCACCATGTGACCTTGTAGCTGGAGTGATCCACCAAAGCTCTACACAACATCATGCAGTCACTGGGAGAGTGGGCTCACTATGTGCCCTTGGACATGGGGCTCTACAAGAGAACATAGAACTGTTCTAATCAATAAGATCTCAGGGCAACTGAACACAGGGCTGGCCAGTTGGCTTCATTCTATGAGACCGCCATACCCAGCTCAACACTGGAGCCACATGTTCACTGGAACTGTGGCCAAATGGGAGCCTTCAAATCATAAGCCTTCCATCTCTGCTTAGCATTGGTCAAAAAAAGTCACTGGAACACTGGCCTGACACAATCCAGTCTGACTGGGAGCCCTCCAACACAGCAGAGGAGTGGGCAATTGACTTCCCAGGACATCAGTCCCAATGGGAGCCCTGCCACTCCAAGCCCTCTATTCTAGCTTGAAACTTGACCAATGATTACCCTGGACACTGAGCTAACTGGGGACCTTCAACCAAAATCTCCACATCCCAGCAAAGCACAGGAAAACTGAATCCTTATCACCTGGGAATGACTTCAACCTTAAGTCCTTGTGGCCTTTAGCCTGTGCAGCCTTCCTCTTTTGGGGGAGTCCTCCTCTTCAGAAGAAACCAACGTCATGCAATAAAAGAAAAGACAGACCATTTGTTTGAAGACTTTTTACTGAAACTCATGGCAGAACATGAGCAGGGGAGCTGGGAGGAAGTTTTAGAGGAGACCCAGGCCCTGAACCCAGATTAGTCATTGAAAGAAATCCTCCAGATAAAGTAAAGTTGCTCCCAACTGGAGAGATGGAGGCCATAGAAGAACAGGCTAAGTAGTGGGGAAGGGGACTGGCTCAGCTCCATGAGATAGAGAGATTCTTTGTGCACATGGAGGACTTACTGGATGCTTTTGACTTCCAAGAAATGTTCAAGGAGTGATGTCCCCCACCCACAAAGATGGCATAAAAGGAGAGCTTGGAAAAGTGGTCATCTCCAGGAGTGGGGGCATGGCATAAGTGTACAATTTAAATGAATTTTAAATTAAAAATTTACGATGATATTATAAGAAAAATTATGAGATACAATCCCTGGGTGATTGTGATGTGCAGACTGGCTCAGTCAATACTGTGCTTTATGACTCATCACATCGTTATGATGGTGGGCAGTGTCTACATGGCTCTGAGAAAGTGTAAGTGAACTACAGGGAGATGACCTTGATATCAACTTGCCTGTCCCCATGAGCACTTTCGCACACACTGACTGCTCGAACCCAAGGTCAGTTGATCAAATCAGCTCTATTCTGTTAGAAAGAATAAGAGAAGCAATATGTCTCCACACAGGTATTTATGCATAAAGCATTTCTGTCCTGAGATGTCCCAGCCAGGTTGTTCCTAAACTTGAGTTTGGACCCTGATGCTATGGCTTCAAACTCAGGCCATAGCAACAGGTGTATCTACACTTCAGTGTCTTTTCTCATGCAGGCCTTTGAAGAGCAAATGTCACAAGAATACCAGGTAACCAGAGAGGAAGGAGGCCAGGGGCACTGGATCATTCCCTGCCTCTGCTTGAGGAGGTGCAGTAAGCAAAAAGTGGTGTCAGGGGCCATGATGGTGGGTTCTGTTCTGACAAGGGAAGCACTGCAGACTTGGGGGGACACATGTGGGATTCAAATTGGGTGCTTTAGATTCAGAGGTCTCAACAGAGTAAGGCAGTGTGTGAGAGAGGAGGAAACAGATGCACCTTGGCAATTGTAGACTGTGCATGAGCATGAAGGAAGTAGTCACTCTCAAGAGGGATAGCTAAGATTCCATGATGAATTGGGCACTGGGTTTAGAAGGGATTTCGAGGTCAAGGTTCCAGTCTCAAACCCTCCTTGGAAATGGTCCCTCTTAGTTGCAGGGATGTGGGCTGGAAGCTCAAGTGAGGTGCAGAACCAGTGAGGTGGGGCCCACCTGTGGCTCCACCTGAGATTCAAGGAAAGTTCCTAGTCCAGTTGGTTCTCAGCTCAGCTCAAGACATTGTTCTCCTAGCCACTGGGCACAAATTGATGGGAGCCATGAGGAAACTAGCTGTGGGGGTGGAACACGAACTTCAGGAGGACATAGGAAGTGGAGGATTCTGTCTTTAAGATGGATGGTGTCTGAGTTGACATGATAGCTGCTGCTTTTAAGAGCCTGTGGGGAGGCTGGTGGAGTCCAGGTCACTTAGATGTAAGGGGGATGTGTGTTACTTATGTGATCCCAACAGTTGGAACATCCTGTGCATGGCTGCTCAGACCCTGCTCATCACACCCTGGGTTTCCAGAAACATCAGACTCCTGATTGAGCTGAGACCCCAGAGATTCTCACCCCCTGAATCCCCATTCCTTCATGTGTAGAATGTGGACAACTAGGGTGGGAGGTGATTGTATGAATAAGAGCCAGGAGAGGGCAAGTTTGTGGAGGGGATCCACAGAGCACAGGAGAGATGGTGTCCAATGGTTGGAGGAAAAGTGGAAGGTCCACTTTGATCCTGGCTCTTTCTTTCTAACGGGAAAATTTCAACTCAGAGGAAAGCAGCCTGGATTCTGCTTCTATCCGACACCTGGCCTACCCACATGTCTACCCACAATACACAGACACAGTATACAATTGTCATGACTCTTATGTTTTGATGATCTTCAGAAAGGGATTCTTCTGTGTCTTTCATGCCATTTCATGTGGTTCCTTACATGTCTCGTCAATATCAACTTTGGTACTAGGCCTTGTTAGATTCAGTTGAATTATGAATAGAAAATGCCTAGTAATCACCAATGTTCTGAAGCCCATTGTTCACAATAGACAATTGGTAATGTTAAGATACTCAACAAAATGGCTCTTTCATTTCAATCTGCAGTCATTCAGATAAAAGGAGTTTACAACCATTTCCAAAATTTTGTTATAAGGGTTCCAATGCCTACATTCCCATATAATTCAAATAACCGGTATTGTGTAAAGACATGCCAGCTTCTTTGCATATAATCCTATGTTGTTGTCAATGCTAGATACCCGTAGATTGACATTTATGTAAACCACGATGAGGTTATCCACCAAGGTCACCTAGTTTATTTGTACCTCCCTTCTTTTATTTAAACCTACCCCAGGAAAACAGTGTTTGCAGTTTTTGTTTGTTTTCTTTGTTTGTTTGTATGTTTTCATAGACGTCAGCCAAATATATTCAATAGACATGTTACAATAATGTTTCTGTTTCCAAAGACTTTCTTCCAAGACTGAAGAAAAGGTGATATAATTTTACTCTGGATTTCAATTTAGCGTTCCTTGATTTTGAACACTATTAATTCTGGTGTGTGTGTGTGTGTGTGTGTGTGTGTGTATGAGCAGCCTGGAGAAAACAGAAATGCCCTTCATTTTTTCTATGTTGGGAACACTTTGAAGTTTATGTAGCTAACAGTGAGGATATTTAATGATAACGGCACTGGAAGGACTGGGTTTACACTACAGTGATCCAAGCACTTGTCCATCCGAAACACTCTGTGCTCACGTACGTACAGGGAGGGGAGTTCTCATCCACTCACTGCCTCCCACTCTGATTCCATATATTCCAGGCGCAGTAATGACAAAGGGAACCCTGAAGCATGCTGTAGTCCAAAAATACACCACCCCACTGTGAGGACTTTAGTATAAACATTTTAAAATGGATTGAAAATCAGTGCTCCATTTCATCAGATGTGTGTAAATATCCTCTCTGTGGATGCCTTTTCCTTCCCTTTCTTTTTAACTTTACCCTATATCTGTGTTCCTAGCTGATCAAAGCATCTGACACAGGTGGTGTGTGTGAGTGTTAGTATTTATACATTTCTACGATCATGGCTCCTAACTGAAAAACTGCTGTAAAAAAGTGTTTTATATTTCTCTTTCATAAAAACATTAAATTATGTTTTTTAACGTCTATTTTTGAGACAGAGAGAGACAGAGCATGAACAGGGGAGGGCAGAGAGAGAGGGAGACACAGAATCTGAAACAAGCTCCAGGCTCTGAGCTGTCAGCACAGAGCCCGATGCGGGGCTTGAACTCATGGACCATGAGATGGTGACCTGAGGCGAAGTCGGACGCTTAACCGGCCAAACCACCCAGGCACCCCTAAATTATGTTTTTACCAAAAACCAGTTGTACCTAAAAAAGAAAACCATCTCATTTCTTTGTTTATGGTGGTCAATAACAAGCCAAAAAGATCATTTTGGAAATTATTATTGTTAATTATGATAAATTACTGAATTCTTGCTGAAAGCCACAAATTGATATTTTGTACCTGCCTGCTTCTTTTTGCAGACTTGAACTTATACATAAGACACCTCCAAGAAAGTAAATTCAATTGAAAAGTCACAAATTACACTCTTCAATTGCCAGCTACTTTTAATTAGAATCCAAAATTATTTATTTATTTGAGATAGAGAGATAGAGCAGGGGAACGACAGAGAGAGAGAGAAGGAGCAAGAGAATCCAAGCAGGCTCCACACTGTCAGAGCAGATCCTGATTTGGGGCTCAAACACAGGAAATGTGAGATCATGACCTGAGCCAAAAGAAAGACCTAGGCGCTTAACTGACTGAGCAACCAAGGCGCCCCTTGCAGTGCATATTTTCAGTACTGAGAGCGGTAAATTGGGCATTTAGACACACGTGTCACAAGTTTTGTGTCGGACTTCCCACCTGATGTGTTCTGTGTTTTAGTGTGTGTAAGGATGTACTGTTAGTGCACATTAGTGTATATGCCAGCATGTGTGCTTACGTCTGCTGTTGTGTGTGCTAATGTGTCCTGGGTGTGTTAGTGAGCCTACAGCCAGTGCTAGTGTGGAGACTTGTGTACACTAGCATGTGTACTTGTGCCTGCTGGTGTGTGTGACAGCATGCATCCTAGGTGTGACAGTGAGTGTACAACTATTGCTTGTGTGTGCTCATGTGTATACTAGCATGTGTACTTGCATATGATAGTGTGTGTGCTCATAGGTGTACTCATGTGAACTAATATTTGGGAACTAGTATGTGTAGTAGTGTGTGTTAGTGTGTATGTGATGTGCTAATGTATGCTAGTATGTACTAGTGTGTAAACTAGTCGATGCCAGTGTGTTTACTAGTGTGCACTAGTACTAGCATATGTGCTAATGTGTAATATGATTGCAAGTCTGTGTGCTAGCATTCGTGCTAGGTTGAGTATAACATGTGTGCTATTGTGTATTAATGTGTAGTAGCATTTACTGAACATACTACTATGTGTACTGACATACACCAGTTGTATACTATTGTGTACTAGTGCATGTACTAGGCGTGTACTTGTATTTGTCCTAATATGAGTACTAGCTTGTGTGCTTTTGTGTTCTAGTGAGTAGTAGAGTGTGCTAGACATGCTAATGTGATCTAGTGTGTATAATGTGTAGTAAATTACACCAATGTTTATACTAGCGTGTGCCAGTTTGTGTGTGCTAGTGTGTGCTCATGGACACTCATTAGAATAAAGGAGGATTGCACCACAAATACCATCATGGCAGCATCCCAGGCGGATGTCCAGGGAACATATGATGTCATAGAAGACCAGCCAATCAGAATTCCCCCAACCTGGGGCTCTCAGATGGGCAATGATCCTTGGGGGTGAGGACAGAGGTTGAAGCAGGAGACCGTCCACCCCAGGGTTCCCACGGTCACAGGCTCAGGACTCTCCCCACAGCAGGGATGCTGGCATAGCTACTTTGGTTCTACCACTTGAATCCCTCCCTCCCACCTCCCTGCATGGATCCTGCCACCTGAGTTTGCAGTTACCTGCTTCAGGTATATTCCTTTTTAGGGAATGCCCATAACTTGTTCTCTGAATTAGTTTTACTTGAAATACCTGGGATTGAATCTTTGCCCTACCATTTGCTGTCTTAGGAAAATTTCTTTTTTTTTTTCTTTTTTTTAATTTTTTTTAACGTTTTGTTTATTTTTGAGACAGGGAGAGAGAGAGCATGAACAGGGGAGAGTCAGACAGAGAGAGACACAGAATCTGAAACAGGCTCCAGGCTCTGAGCTCTCAGCACAGAGCCCAACGCGGGGCTCGAACTCACGGACCGAGAGATCATGACCTGAGCCGAAGTTGGCCGCTCAACCGACTGAGCCACCCACGCGCCCCAGGAAAGTTTCTTAATTTCAGTAAGCCTGAGATTCATTCTCTATAAAATGACATCATGTGCATATCTTGTTAGGGTTGTGTGTAGTTTAATGAGATCATGCATACGAAACACTGTGCACAGTGTCTATCCTTAGAATGTGCCCAATCAGGATCACCATTATTATAACCTTTAATGTCACTAAATATTCATGTTCTCACAATGTATCTTCTTACACATTACATAGTTTTGTTTGTTTTTGAGATAATTGATATATAACAGTATTAGGCACACAACATAATGATTTGATATTTGTATATAGTGTGAAAATATCAACAGAAAATGTACTTAATATTCATCGCCATGTGTATTTACATTTTTTCTTCTAGTGAAAATCAACTCTATTAATATCTTTCAAATAGACAAGATCATTAGCTATAGTCACCATGCTGCACGTTAGTTATATGCTCAGGACTTGTGTGTCTTGAAACTGGAATTTTCTACTTTTGGCCCACTTTCACCCATTTTACCCACCTTCTGACCCCACTTCAGGAACTACCAATCTCTTCTTTGTATCTAGGAGTTTTATTGTTTGTTTTTTTAATTCCACGTATAAATGATCATGTGTATTTTTTTCTGACTTATTTCAGTTAGCACAATGCACTCAAGGTCAATCCATGTTGACACAAATGGTCAGATTTAATTATTTTTATGGCTAAATAGTACTCCAGTGTGTGTGTGTGTGTGTGTGCCTGTGATATTTCCTGTACCCATACATCCATCTGTGATCGTATAGGCTGTTTCCAGATGTTGGCTATTGTAAATAATACCGCAGTGATTGTGGGTGTGGGTATATATTTTAGGATTAGTGGTTTTTTTTTTTTCCCTTCAGATTAATACCCAGAAGTGAATTTCTGGAATATATGGTAGTTTCAGTTTTAATTTTTGAGGAAACACCATGCTGTTATCCAGAGGGACTTTACCCAGTTACATTTCCACCAACTGTGCACAGGATTCCCTATTCTCCACAGTATGCCAACACTTGTTAGCTTTTGTCTTTTTAGTGAAAGCCATTGGGATAGGTGTGAGGTGATAGCACTTTGTGATTTTGATTATGATTTTCCTACTGGTCAGCACTTTCCATGTTTTCATTGGAGGAATGGTTGTTTTGCTATTGAGTTGTAGGAATTATTTTATTTTTATATTTTGGATACTAGATCTTTTTTCAGATTACAATTTGAGAGTATTTTACCAATTGGTTAGGTTGCCTTTTCATTTTTATTGATGATTTCTTTCGATGTGCAGAACTCTTTAATCTGATGTAGTCCCACTTGTTTATTTTTACATTTATTTACTTGTGGTGTGAAATCCCTCCAAAAAATTCATCACAAAGACTGATGACACGATGCTTACCACTTACATTCTCTTCTAGCAGTTTTATGGTTTCAGGTCTTTTTTTTTTTTTTTTTTCAACGTTTATTTATTTTTGGGACAGAGAGAGACAGAGCATGAACGGGGGAGGGGCAGAGAGAGAGGGAGACACAGAATCGGAAACAGGCTCCAGGCTCTGAGCCATCAGCCCAGAGCCTGATGCGGGGCTTGAACTCACGGACCGCGAGATCGTGACCTGGCTGAAGTCGGTCGCTTAACCAACTGCGCCACCCAGGCGCCCCTGGTTTCAGGTCTTATGTTTCACTCTTTAACATATTTTGAAGAGACTTTTGGTTGTGATTGAAGATAGGGTCTAGGTTCATGTTTCTGCATGTGGCTGTCTATTATCCCAGCACCATTTATTGAAGAGACTGTTCTTTCACCATTGTGTGTCCTTGGCTTCTTTGTTGTAAATTAATGAACTCTATGGGATCATTTCTGTTCTCTCCATTCTGTTCCACTGATCCATGTGTTTATTTTTATGCCAGTACCTTGCTGTTTTGTGTACTATCTCTGTAATTGGAGCTGCTTTTGTGATTTTTATAGGAGTTATTTTATAAGCATAAGGTGAAATTTAGTAAGGGGCACAGGGGCAGGTTGTCTCCTTAGTGAATCCTTTGTCTGGCTCACAAATGGGAGATACTCTCACGGAAGAAGAGCCATTCCTGTGTACGAAGAGTCACTTCTAACTGAAGCCACCTTCCCCACATCCTAAATCCTGGTCATGTGGGTTTTATACTGTGTATAAAAACACATTTGAGCATGAATACAGTTTAAAAATGAATGTGTGGTTCAGGCTGCATGGGCAAAAAGCATTTTCTGGTGGAGTGTACATTCATAAAGTTTGAGATAACTTATTTAAAGCCCAGAGGGATCTGTTCTGTCTGGGGGGAGGATGGGGTACATTTGGGGTGTGCTAAGCCATAAAGAAAAGGGGTGGGAGGTATTTAGAGTGGAACCTAGCTTTGAGGTGAGGTGGCTCTCACTCATGAGTGTTTGATGAAAGATGGGCCCTGTAAAGTCATGGCCAAAGCTACCACCAGGGCCCTAATGCATAAAAACCTTTAATGGCTATGTGTTGTTCTGAGATAAGGTCAAAAGGTGGTCTCCTTGGCTCTCTCTGTTCCACTCCCTGCTCCAGACCCAATCCCTCCTCCTCTGGCCAATGAGACTTTTTTCCCTTTGGGCTTCCAAGCACCTCCCCCAACTCATGTATCACTTCCGCTGTAGACATGTCCCTGGTGCCCTTTGTAGCACTTACCAGTTAAACAGGCTCCATGAAGGCAGAGACCAAATGTGTCACCCCTGCTCCTAATATATCTATACTGTTAATACAATGGTAGCAGATAGCAAGTGTTTGATGAGTGTTTGCCAAACAGAGAAGGAGCCAGTTGTGTGTCAGAACCTGCCTTTGTTATGGACAATACAGAGAAAATAGTCTGTCTTTTAGGAGCTCCTGACAGAACAGTGGAAGAATCAGATAGCTAACAGGCAGTTGCTGTGCTGTGGAATAAGTGTTCTGGCAGAAGAGAACCCAGGGTACTCTCAGAACACACGTGGGCCTGGCTGTCAAAGACAACTTCCCAGACAACAGGAAACTCAAAAGGGCATTTGGACATAGCCAGAGGAAAGGGAGGGGAAAGATGTTACCTGTAGGCTCCCTCTGCTGGTGGGTAATCATCCACCCAGGCTTTTCTAAAGAGGTACCTTCATGGCCACATTCTCATTTCTTGTCTCCTTACTTGTGGTCTCTTTGAGCTTCTATTCTACTCCTTCCAGGGGCTTATGGCACCTGCTTGCAAGCTTTTCATTTCTATTAGTTCACTGTCCCCTGTGGTCTCTGGTCTCTAATAATAATAAAATATATAAGCCAAAGAGCAAGGTGGTGCATCCATACAATTGGGTAGTGTTCCACAATGAAAAGAGATAATATCTCACATGGCACGTATGAACCTCAAAAGTACATCATATTAAATGAAATAAACCATATAGAAAAGACCGTATAATGTATGATTTCCCTGACAAAAGTTATACATTAAAATAATCCTTCAAAAAAGAATGTAGGCTTGTCCAGTGATTTAGGTCAAAATATTCTAAGTTTGTAATCTTGCTTCTATGAGTCACTACACATTTCAAAAACATTGAATTGTGTTTTTAATATCTGTGATTGTATTTAAATTATGGATTAATAAATCTAATAAAATGAATCTATAAATACACTTAAAGCATTGAACTTTTTATGTTATGCTTTTTTTAGATTCAGTTTATTTTGAAATGAATTCTTTTTTTTTATTTTTTTTAACGTTTATTTATTTTTGAGACAGAGAGAGACAGAGCATGATCGGGGGAGGGTCAGAGAGAGGGAGACACAGAATCTGAAACAGGCTCCAGGCTCTAAGCTGTCAGCACAGAGCCCAACGCGGGGCTCGAACCCACGGACCGCGAGATCATGACCTGAGCCGAAGTCGGCCGCTCAACCGACTGAGCCACCCAGGTGCCCCTGAAATGAATTCTTAACATTAAACGGATCCTCTTAACATAGTTTTATGTGTACAATGTATTATTGTTGAATATAAGTAGAATGTTGTACAGCAGCTTTCTAGAACTTAGTATCTTGCTTAAATGAAAGTTTGTGTTTACATGCTCTTGGTGTCATGTATGAAATAATTCCCAAGGATAAAATCAAGAAGTTTTTCCTCTATGTTTTTTTTTCTAGTAGATTTACATTTTTAGGGATTTCATGTAAATCTTAATCAGCATATAGTTGTATTTCTGTATAGTATAAGGAAATAGTGGGATTTAATTCATTTACATGTCATTATTAAATTTCCAAAAATATATTTGTTGTGGAGCTTTAGCTTGGCCATGATACGCTCTTTAACCTACTGTCAAAGATCAATTGTCTCTATATGCGTGCATTAATTTCAAAATCCTCTTTTGTCTATTGTGTATGTACATATGCCAGTGCTACACTTTAGCCTGTAATATATATTGAAAAGAGGAAGTGTTATTCCCCCAATTTGTTTCTCTTTGTTCAAGACTGATTTTCATTTTGATTGTAATTTATGGTTCCAAAAAACTTTTAAGTGTATTTTCTTATGTCTGTAAAAAACAGTCATTGGGATATTGATAGGGTCTCTGCTGAATGTGTAATTTACAGTGTCAGTATGGACATTTTGACAATATTGATTAATCCAATTTATAAACCCAGAATATATTTCTAACTATTTCTGTCTTTTTCAAATTTTGCAATGTTTTACACTTTTCAGGGTACATACAATTATTTTCCTCCCTGAATAGGCGTATTTACAATTATTTTACTCTTGTTGATGCTGTTGAAAATGGGATTGTTTTTGTGATCTACTTTTCAGATATTTAATAGGTAGTATAAAGGTTTTAATGTGTTGACTTTGAATCCAGAAAACTTACTAAGTTTGTTTATTGATTCTAATTGTGGTTTAAGCTGGCTGCAAACAAATATTTTAAAATTTCCTTTCAGACTTGGATGCCTTTTATTTTTTTGACACAATTAATTTGACTAGCAATAACCATATGATATTGAATAGGAGGAATGAGAATGGGGAATTTCTTTCCTTATTAAAATTATACAGGAATTAAGGATTTTACACAGGAATTAAGTATTTTTAAATATTTTAAGTATTTTAAGTATTTTTAAAAGTATTTAATAGAATTATCTTGGAATATATCCAGTTCTGGGTTGGTTTATTGAAAGATATTTGATACTGGTACTGTTTCAATGATTATTATTGGGTTGTTCAAACTTTCAACTTCCTTGCAATTCAATATTGGTAGATTTTGTGTTTATAGGAATTATTTTCTTTATCTATGTTGTATAAGTTTTTGACATGACATTTATAATAATCTCTTATTATATCTCTCCTTCCTTACCTTCCTCCTTCCATTTATCTTTTCTTTCACTCTCTGTCTCAGTCCGGGAAAAAAAAAACCTGAATCTGCTTATATTTCCAAGAAAAAAAACATATATCTTAACTTGATTGATTTTACTTTTTAAATTTGTTGTTCTCTATTTGATTTATTTCTGATATACACCATGTTAATTCCTTCTGCCAACTTAGAGCTCAGTTTCCCCTTTTGCAAATGTTGTGAGATGTAGGTATCTTGTTTATTAAAATGATTTTTTAATGTAGGCATTTTCCATCTTTACTACTTTTTTCATGTTGGATCCCATAGGCTTCAGTATGCTGTGTTTTAACTTTTTTTTTCGTGGTCTGGAGACAAATTTTCTTTTGTTGTTTTGTTTTAACCTCATGTTTGTTCGACAGTTTGCTGCTTAATTTTTATATAATTTTGAATTTTCTCTTTTCCTTAAGTTATTGATATCATTTTTCATTTCGTTTTTCTCAGAAAAGATCCTTGGGATAACCCCATTTCTTTAAATCACTTTATATTTGCTTTGTGACCTAGTATGTGATCCAATTTAGACAATGATATATTTAAGTGTGCTTGATAAGAAGATGTATTTTGCTGTTGTTGGGTAGAATGTTCTGTATGGGATTGATTCGCACATTTGGTTTATACCTTTTTCAAGTCTGATTTTTTTTTCAATATATGAAGTTTATTGTCAAACTGGTTTCCATACAACACCCAGTGCTCATCCCAAAAGGTGCCTTCCTCAATACCCAACACCCATCCTCCCCTCCCTCCCACCCCCCATCAACTCTCAGTTTGTTCTCAGTTTTTAACAGTCTCTTATGCTTTGGCTCTCTCCCACTCTAACCTTTTTTTTTTCCTTCCCCTCCCCCATGGGTTTCTGTTAAGTCTCTCAGGATCCACATAAGAGTGAAACCATATGGTATCTGTCTTTCTCTGTATGGCTTATTTCACTTAGCATCACACTCTGCAGTTCCATCCACGTTGCTACAAAAGGCCATATTTCATTCTTTCTCATTGCCACGTAGTATTCCATTGTGTATATAAACCACAACTTCTTTATCCATTCATCACTTGATGGACATTTTGGCTCTTTCCATAATTTGGCTATTATTGAGAGTGCTGCTATAAACATTGGGGTACAAGTGCCCCTATGCATCAGTACTCCTGTATTCCTTGGGTAAATTCCTAGCAGTGCTATTGCTGGGTCATATGGTAGGTCTATTTTTAATTTTCTGAGGAACCTCCACACTGCTTTCCAGAGCGGCTGCACCAATTTGCATTCCCACCAACAGTGCAAGAGGGTTCCCGTTTCTCCACATCCTCTCCAGCATCTATAGTCTCCTGATTTCTTCATTTTGGCTGAATGTGAGACAGGAAACCATCAAAACCCTAGAGGAGAAAGCAGGAAAAGACCTCTCTGACCTCAGCCGTAGCAATCTCTTACTCGACACATCTCCAAAGGCAAGGGAATTAAAAGCAAAAATGAATTACTGGGACCTTATGAGGATGAAAAGCTTCTGCACAGCAAAGGAAACAACCAACAAAACTAAAAGGCAACCAACGGAATGGGAAAATATATTTGCAAATGACATATCGGACAAAAGGCTAGTATCCAAAATCTATAAAGAGCTCACCAAACTCCACACCCGAACAACAACCCAGTGAAGAAATGGGCAGAAAACATGAATAGACACTTCTTTCAAGTCTGATTTTTAAAACGATTATTATATATATTCTCTCTGGATGATATACCAATTATAACAAGTGGTTTCTTGAAGTCTACTATTATATATTCTGTTGCTGTCTATTTCTCCCTGAAGCTGTATCAATATTGGCTTTAAATATTCAGATGTTGGGGACATATGTACTTATAACTGTTGTATCATGCTATTGACTCAAACCTTTAATCATTATGTAATGAACTTGTTTTCTCTTGTGGCAAATATTGACTTCATGTGTATTTTAAGCATAACTGACTCCCCCTGTTTTTTACTACCCCTGTTGTCAACATTTGCATAAAATATCTATTTCTGTACCTTCACTTTCAGATTTATGTGTTTATAAATCAAAGATGTTTCTGCAAATAACATATTTTTTAGTTTGCTTTTGTTTCTTTTTCATTGAACAATATATATGTCTGCATTGATTGGCATAATTCTCCATTTACATTTAAAGAAAGTACTCAAATGTAAGAACTTATTATTTCCATTTTATTAACAATTTTCTTTATATTTTGTAGTTCTCTTGTTCCTAACTATGTTCCTCCTATCTTTCTTAGTGGTTTGATCATCTTTTGGTGATACAATTTGATTCTTTTCTCTTTAACCTTTGTGTATCTACTATTACTGTGTTGAAACATGATAGAAAACTATTATAGACATAAATGTCTCTTTAAACAGGTAACAAGATGACATCAATGCCCTTAAAATGCTGTGCACTACTATTAGTCCACTCATTTAAGTTCTGATACCAGAATTTATTTCTTACGTTGTGTATATTCTAAAGACTTTGTAGTTATTATTATTCCCAATACAGTTGCTCATTTTCTCGTGTACTAGTATTATAATTGATTTACCCAGCACCATAAAACTATTCCAATATTCTATTTATCTATATATTTACTATAACCAGTGATATTTTTACTTTCATAAGATCTTTTGTTGTTTTTCCTGTCCATTTATTTCAATTAAAGCTGTTGCTTTTATCCCATCTTTAAACCAGGTCTAGTGGTGGTACGTTGCATCAAATTCTGTTTAACGAGGGCAATTGTGATATCTCCTTGTTTAAAGGACAATTTTGTCCTATGTTTGATGGACAGTTATTCTGGTAATAATATTCTTGTTTGGTAGTTTTCTTTCCTCTAGGATTTTCCGCTTATTATTCCATTCTCCTCTTGTATTAAAGTTTCTAATGTAAAATCTGCTGTCTCACTTATAAGGGCTTGTTAGACAGTAATTTTATTATTATTATTGAATTATATTACATACAATGGTATATTAGTTTCAGGTTTACAACACATTGATTTAAAAATTATTTTCAATGTTTGATTCTCACTAATGTAAATGTAGTCACCATCTTTAATCATACAGTTTTATTACAATATCATTAATTATATTCCCTATGCTGTACTTTTCAAATCCCGTGACATTTATAGTATAACTTGAAGTCTGTATCTCTTAATCCCCTTTGTCTCTTTCACCAATCCCACCATCACCGCTTATGTGACAGCCACCAGTTTGTTCTGTCGATTTATAAGTCCATTTGGTTTAATTTTTTTTTTTAGTTTATTTACTTTTGAAAGAGAGAGACAGAGCATGAGCAGTGGAGGAGCAGAGAGAGGAGACATAGAATCTGAAGCAGGCTCCAGGCTCTGAGCTGTCAGCACAGAGCCAGATGCAGGGCTCCAACCCATGAGCAATAAGATCATGACCTGAGCCTAAGTCGGACATTCAGACATTTGGACATTCAGACTGAGCCACCCAGGTGCTCCTATTTGGTTAATTATTTGATGTTTGTTTTTTATTTGTACATTTTGTGTTAAATTTAATATAATGAATATGGTATTTGCCTTTCTCTGATGTATTCACAATACATGATACCCCGAAGGTCCATTCATGTTCTTGCACATGGCAGGGTATCATTATTTTTTATAGTTGACTAATATTCCACTGTACATATTAACCAAATTTTTATTCATTCATATTTGGATGGGCACTTGGCTTGCTTCCATGTCTTGGCTACTATAAATAATTCTGCAATAAACAAAATATTCACATATATTAGAATTAGGTTTTCATTTTATTGTGTAACTACTCATGGTGGAATGACTAGATCACTTTGTATTTCTACTCTTCTTTTATTGAAAACTCCATACTGTTTTTTATTGTGGTGGAACAAATTTACATTGCTGCCAACAGTGTATGATAATTTATACACTTTTTTCCATACCCTTGTCAATATTTATTATTTCTTACAATTATTTTAGTCATTAAAACAGGCCTGAGGTGATATCTCATTGTGCTTTTCACTTGCATTTTCTGGACAATCATGCTGAGCAATTTTTCATTTCATTTCATTTCATTTCATTTCATTTCATTTCAATCTTTTCATTTTAGTTTTTGGTAGTGGATGTCTTCTTTGTAAAATATTCAGGTCATCTGCCCATTGTTTAAATCACTCTGTGTGTGTGTGTGTGTGTGTGTGTGCACGTGTGTGTGTGTGTGTGTGTGTGTGTTAGAGTTGAGTTAAGATCTTTGTATATTTTGATTATTAACCCGTGTTTTTGAAATAATTTTTGCGAATATCTTCTCCCATTTGGATGTGGTCCTTTTGTTAAATTTCTGGGTTTCTCTGTTGTGTGTGTGTGTGTGTGTGTGTGTGCATGTTGTTTGTGCACAATTTTATTTTGATTCAGTCACAATTGTTCATCTTTGTTTTTATTTTCATTGCATTCTAAGAGTTATTTATTAATACATTGTTAATGTCAAAGTCTAGGAGAATACTCCTGTTCTTTATTTATTTTAGGAGACTTATAATTTCATTTTATTCTATTTTTTATATTTTTATTAAATGTATTGTCAGTTTAGCTAACATACAATGTATTGTGTCCTCCTAGTTTTGGGGATATATTCCTGTGACTCATTGTTTACATACGGCACCCAAGGCTCATGGCAATAAGTGCCCTCCTCAATGCCCATCACGTATTTTCCCCCTCTGCCTGACTCTCCTCCCCATCAAGGAGAGTACACATCAAGGGGACTCTCCTCCCCATCAAGCCTCAGTTTTTACTCTATATTTTAGAATATTTTATGGTTTGCTTCCCTCTCTGTTTGAAACTCTATGTTCCTCTTCCCTTGTCCCATGGTCTTCTGTTAAATTTCTCAAATTCCACATATAAGTGAAAACATATGATATCTGTCTTTGTCTGCTTGTCTTATTTCACTTATCATAATACCCCCTAATTTCATCCACATTGTTGCAAATGGCAGGATTTCATTCTTTCTCATTGCCAAGTAGTATTCGATCGTATATACAAACCACCTTTTCTTTATCCATTCATCAGTTTGTAAGGATTTGGGCTCTTTCCATAATTTGACTATTGTTGAAAGTGCTGCTATAAACATTAGGGTACATGTTCCCCTTGAATCAGCACTCCTGTGTCCTTTGGATAAATTCCTAGTAGTGCTATTGCCGGGTCATAGGTAGTTCTATTTTTAAATTTTTGAGGAAATTCCACGCTGTTTTCCAGAGCAGCTACACCAGTCTGCATTCCCACGAACAGTGCAAGAGGGTTCCTATTTCTCCACATCCTCACCAACATCTGCTGTTTCCTGAGATTTTAATTGTAGCCACCCTGGCTGGTATGAGATCATAGCTCAGTGTGGTTTTGATTTGTATTTCCCTGATGATGACTGATGTTGAGCATCTTTTCATGTGTCTGTAGGCCATGTGGATGTCTTCCTTTGAAAAGTTTCTATTCGTTAATTCTGCCCAACTCTTCACTGGATTATTTGTTTTTGGGTGTTGAGTTTGGTAAGTTCTGTATAGATTTTGTGTATAACCCATTGGCTAATATGTCATTTGCAAATAAATTCTCCCATTCCGTCGGTTGCCTTTTAGTTTTGTTGATTGTTTCCTTTGCAGTGAAGAAGCTTTTTATCTGGATAAGGTCCCAATAGTTCATTTCTGCTTTTATTTCCCTTGCCTTCAGAGACATGTCAAGTAAGAAGTTTCTTTGACTGACGTCAAAGAGGTTGTTGCCTGTTTTCTCCTCTACAGTTTTGATGGTTTCCTGCCTCCCTTTTAGGTCTTTCATTCATTTTGAGTTTATTTTTGTATATGGTGTAAGAAAGTGATCCAGTTTTATTCTGCATGTTGCTGCCTCGCTCTCCTAGCACCATTTGCTAAAGAGACTGTCTTTTATCTATTGGACACTGTTTACTACTTTGTCAAAGATTACTTGGCCATACATTTGTGGGTCCAATTCTGGATTATCTATTCTATTGAATTGGTCTATATGTCTGTTTCTGTGCCAGTACAATACTGTGGTGTTGATTACAGCTTTTAGTAGAAGCTCAAGTCCAGAATTGTGATGTCTCATGCTTTGGTTTCCTTTTTCAATGTTACCTTGGGTATTTGGATTCATGTGTAGTGCCATACAAAATTTAGGGTTGTTCTAGCTTTGAGAAGAATTCTGGTGCAATTTTAATTAGGATTGCATTGAATTTGTAGATTGCCTTGAGTAGTAGTGATGTTTTAACAATATTTGTTCTTCCACCCATGAGCATGGGATGTTTTTCCATTTCTTTGGATCTTCTTCAATTTCCTCCATAAGTTTTCTATAGTTTTCAGCACACAGGTCTTTACATCTTTGTTACATTTATTCTTAGGTCCTTTACGTTTCTTGGTACAATTGTAAGTGGGATCAATTTCTTGAGTTCTCTTTCTGTTGTTTCATTATTGGTGTATTGAAATGCAACCGATTGTTGTACATTGATTTTGTACCCTGCCACTTGGCTGAATTCATGTATTAGTTCTAGAAGCTTTTTTGGTGGAGTCTTTCAGGTTTTCTATGTAGAGTATCATGTCGTCTGAGAAAAATGAAAGTTTGAACTCTTGTTTGCCAATATGGATGTCTTTTATTTCGTTTTGTTGTCTGATTGCTGAGGGAGCCTAGGACTACCTACACTATGTTAAATAACAGTGGTGAGAGTGGACATCCCTGTAGTGTTCCTGATCTCAGGGGGAAAGCTCTCACTGTCCCCCTATTCAGGATCATATTAGTTGTGGGCTTTTCATATATGGCTTTTCTCATGTTAAGGTGTGTTCCTTCTACCCCAAATTTCTTGAGGATTTTTGGTAAGAAATGATGCTAAGTGAAATAAGTCAGTCAGAAAAAGACAGATACCATATGTTTTCACTCCTATGTGGATCCTGAGAAACTTAACAGAAGACCATGGGGTAGGGGAATGGGGAAAATTATAAACAGAGAGAGAGGGAGACAAACCTTAAGAGACTCTTAAATACAGAGAACAAACTAAGGATTTATGGGCCTGGGGAGAGGAGAAAGTGGGTGATGGGCATTGAAGAGGGCACCTGTTGGGATGAACACTGGGTGTCGAAAGGAAACCAACTTATAATAAAGTATATTAAAAATAAAATTTTAAATTTAAAAATTAAAAACAAAGATGCTGTATTTTGCCAAATGCCATTTGTGCATCTACTGACAGAGTCATACGGTTCCTAACCCTTTCTTTTATTAATGTGCTGTTTCGCATTGATTGATTTTGTAATAGTGAACCAGACCTGCAGCCTAGGAATGAATCCCACTCGATCAAAATGAATACTTTTAGTGTACTATTGATATCAATTTGATACTATATTGTTGGGAATTTTAGCATCCATGTTAGTCATGGATATTGGCCTGTTATTCTCCTTTTTTGTGAGGTCTCTGTCTGGTTTAAGAATCAAGGTAATACTCACTTTATAGAATGATTCCAGAAGCTTTCCTTCTTTTTCTACTTTTAGGAACCTACCCTTCTCAAAGAAGCAATATTAACTCTGCTTTAAATTTCTGGTAGATTTCCCCTCAGAATCCAACTGGACCAGGACTCTTATTATTGGGGGAGATTTTTTATAACTGATTCAATTTCTTAGCTAGTTATGGGTCTGTTCAAACTTTCTATTCCTTCCCATTTTGAGTTGTTGTAAGTTGTGGGTGTCTAGGAATTTGTCCACTTCCTCTAAGTTGTCCAGATTGTTGGCATATCATTTTTCATACTGTTCTACAATAATTGAATATATTTCTATGATGTTGATTGTGGGTCTATTTGGGACCCTCTCTATTCTTTTTGAGAAGTCTAGGTATAGTATTATCAATTTTGTTCATTTTTTCAAAAAGAAAAAAAAACAACTCTTTGGTTCATTGATCTGTTCTACTGATTTTTCTTGTTCCTTGAGATAGGAGTCGATTACAATGTATTTTCTTCTTAGGACTAACTTTGCAGCATCTCAAAGGAAAAGGAAAAAAGGAAAGGAAAGGAAAGGAATGGAAAGGAAAGGAATGGAATGGAACAGAACCGGAAGGGAAGGGAAGGGAAAGGAAAGGAAAGAAAAGGAAAGGAAAGGAAAGGAAGGAAAGAAATGGAAAGGAAGGGAAGGGAAGGTAGGGAAGGGAAACGAAGGGAACGGATGGGAAGGGAACAGAAAGGAAAGGAAGGGAAATTAAAGGAAGGGAAAGGAAAGGAAAGGAAAGGAAAGGAAAGGAAAAGAAAGGAAAGGAGAAAGGGAAAAGAAAAGAAAAAAAAAAAACAAACGAGAAAAGAAAAGAAAAGAAAAAAAAAACCGCTGGTGCTATTTCCACCACACTAGAGCTGATAATTTGGAGCATTCTGTGAGCAGTAGACTTGGTGTATCCAAGGCAGGGAGGGCTGTGTTGGTTCTCTGTGGGAAATGTCTGCTGGCAGAACTGTCCTGGTAAAGAGGCCCCACAGGGCGTGGGGGTGGTGGGTGAGTAGAGGGTGGCTGATATGAGCAGCCCCAGCCTCCACTAGGGGTATTCTGACCTTGCAACTGGGCAGTGGGTGAAGAGGGAAGATGGCATTGCCCTGGTCGTCTGTCCCAGGTGGGAGATCTCACACCTGCTGTTGTTGAGGGAGCCCTAACAGAAAAGCAATCTCCTCTTCTGTGCCTCAGGCTTCCATCATATATCTGCCCTCAACTCATCTCTGCCTCGACATTGACATGCTCAGCATCACAGCTCTCCTGTGTTTTATCTCTGGTGCATAGCTGGTATTAAAAACTCCAAATCTTGGGGCGCCTGGGTGGCGCAGTTGGTTAAGCGTCCAACTTCAGCCAGGTCACGATCTCGCGGTCCGTGAGTTCGAGCCCCGCGTCAGGCTCTGGGCTGATGGCTCGGAGCCTGGAGCCTGTTTCCGATTCTGTGTCTCCCTCTCTCTCTGCCCCTCCCCCGTTCATGCTCTGTCTCTCTCTGTCCCAAAAATAAATAAAAAACGTTGAAAAAAAATTAAAAAAAAAAAAAAACTCCAAATCTTACAGGACTCAGCAAGCTGTGGACCCAATCCCCTCCTCTGGAGGAGAGCCTCTCAGCACTACACCTGGTGCCCTTCTGTGCCGGAAAAACAATCGCATCCCCGAACAAGGGCCTGGAGTTTATGGTGAACCACAGAGAAATCTGTGACCAGGTTATGCACCCAATGTGTGGGACTCAGTCTTTGTTGTTGAACAGTTGCTCAAAGGTACCAGAGCGTCTTTTGTTCTTAAGAAGCTATATAGCCTCTTCCAACCGTACTCCAGGAAGGGGAATATTCTCAGCCAGTATGAACCAGGATTTCCCCATGCCATGCTTTCTGCTCTGGGCCTCTGCCCAATCCCCAGTAGCATCACATCCCACCAGGTTTGACTCTGGAAAGTGACACGCACTTACAAAAGCTCATAATTGGAGCTCCACTGTTTGCAAAAATTTGCAATAGAAAATTCCTCCCGATTCCCCAGTTAAATGATTTGGGAGGAGTCCTTTTCTTATGTGAACCCAATGCAGTACTCTCTCTCCCCCTCTGTCTTTCTCCTTTCTACAAAGAGTTCTCTCCCCTCTCTGACACTGAGGCTTTCTCTCCCTCAATTTATGTCTCCACACAGAATACCTGCCACTTCTCTCCCTCAGATTATGTATAATGTTTTCTTAATTCTCAGATCGATTTCCTAGATGTTCAAAATGATTTGTAGCTGATATAACTGTGTACTATGTACAAGGGAGAAAGGAAGTCCAGGGACCCTACTACTCTGCCATTTTAACTACTTTTGATATTTAATATCTTATGAGTTTATATTTGTGTATGTGGCCAAAGAAAGTGGTCCATTCTTGGGGCATCAGGTTGGCTCAGTTGGTTAAGCATCTGGCTTCAGCTCAGGTCATGATCTTGCAGTACGTGAGTTCGAGCCCTAGGTCAGGCCCTGTGTTGCTAGTTGACAGCCTGTAGACTGCATCCAATTCTGTGTGCCCCTCTCTCTATGCCTCTTCCCCACTTACACTCTCTCTCCAATGGATAAACATTAAAAAATTATATATATATGTGTGTATATATATATATATATATCACACACACACACACACACACACACACACCAAAGTAACCACAAGCTTAAAAGAGGAAAGACATATAATTAAAATATTCTAAATTAGTTCAAACAACTTCTCTTTTGAAGATAAAAGTACTGGGGTGCCTGCGTCGCTCAGTCGGTTGGGTGTCTGACTTTGGCTCAGGTCATAATCTTATGATTCATGGGATTGAGCCTCGCGTCAGGCTCTGTGTGGACCGTACAGAGCCTGGAGCCTGATTTGGATGCTGTTTCTTCCTCTCCCTGCCCACCCCCTGCTCACTCTCTGTCTCTCTCCCAAAAATAAACACTATATTTTTTTAAGATCAAAGATGTTTTACTAAAAGCATATAGTAGTGACATCGTGAAAAATAGTAAAATAATAAAAAGAGAAGTGTAATTTGAATTCAAATAAAATACCACAAATTTTTGAAAGGTGTTTTCAAAAATCTATAAATTTATTGTCTCATAAGATTTACAAAAATTGTCTTTTTTCTCTGAAACATCTACTGCATTTGTTATGACTTACTAAGAGTTTGAATATGTGAATTAGATTCCTTTAACATCTTATTGAAAACACTTTCCTTGGGGCACCTGGGTGGCTCAGTCGGTTAAGCATCTGACTTCGACTCAGGTCATGATCTCACGGTCTGTGAGTTCGAGCCCCGCGTCGGGCTCTGTGCTGACAGCTCGGAGCCTGGAGCCTGTTTCGGATTCTGTGTCTCCCTCTCTCTCTGGCCCTCCCCCGTTCATGCTCTGTCTCTCTCTGTCTCAAAAATAAATAAACGTTTAAAAAAAAAGAAAACACTTTCCTTATCTCACCCTCCTCTTGAGTTTTGAACATTCAAATTTAATAAAACTGAGAAATGCATACTTACTTGACTGTCATTGCAGTGCATTCGTGTATATAAGCAGAGGCCTATTTAAGATAGTTTTAAGGCGGGATTCAGTAGCTCATCTCCATAATTATCATGTCATCTATAGAAGCTAAACAAGACCTGGTGTTTGGATGGTTAGACATAGCCACCAAAAGAAAAACTGAACTTATTTTTAGGAGTATAACAAAGAAGGAGAAGCTTCTGGGTTCCAAACTTTCCAATGGATGAATTTGTTTTCCTATGTCACCTTGCCCTGGTAGGTTATATTGTCTCAGTTCTTGTCAACAAAATTTTAAACAATAACTCTTACTCCAGATGAATAGAATAGTGTGTCACATTTCCTTAATGCACCCCATAGGTTCAAGTACTTTCTAGTGGTCTGCACACATGTTCCCCATTAGCTTCTATTTTCAGATGACAATTAAGAACTTCCTTCTCATCCAGACCTCAAGGGACAGTTGTATAAGCTGATAATGCAACTTGGAATAAAAAAGACAACATTTACTAATGTAATGATGCTTATGCTACCACTGTAACATATGAACACTAAGTAAGACATTAAGTAAACATGTAAAAACCTATGTCATTCTTAGAGAGATAATTAAAAGAGGGCAACATACATAAAAAAGAGAGAATGAAGTATAAGGCAGGTAAAACAGTTGAGAAGACAGGACTAAGGAAGTTCTCGATAGGAAGGAGACTTTGGAGGGAACAACCTCAAGAAGTAAGGGCATGAGTGCTGTGGGAATCTGGAAGAAAAATCTCAGGCAGGTGGAAAAGGTGCAAACACCTGCAGTGTCAATTGCACCTGGAAGGGAGAAGTAATTTTTAAGTCCTCACATGTAGTGTAGTACAGAATGCTCATGAAATAAGCATCAGCTGAAGAAAAGATCAGGGCCCTTAGGGACTTGCAGGTGGGAAAAAAGGATGAAAAAAATTTACTATGAGATTAGAAGCCAGTGGAGGGTCTTGACCAAAGGAATGACTTAGGCAACCTGACATTGTGACAGTGTCACTGTGGCTGCTGGGTTGAAAGATCAGAATGCAGAGTGGGGTGGAATCTGGAAGTTCAGTAAACGATGTTAGTGAGTCAAACTTCCATTCCTCGCAGATAACATAAAAAGTTAAAAGACTCCACCAAAAAACTGCTAGAGCTGATACATGAATTCAGCAAAGTCGCAAGATATAAAATCAATGTATAGAAATCAGTTGAATTTCTATATACCAATAGTGAAGCAACAGAAAGAAATATTGAGAAATCAATACTATTTACAATGGCACCCAAACCCGTAGAATACCCAGGAATAAACCTAAGCAAAGAGTTAAAAGATCTGTATGCTAAACAGTATAGAAAGCTTATGAAATAAATTGAAGAAGACACACAAAAAACGGGAAAACATTCCATGATTATGGATTGGAACAAGGAATATTGTTCAAATGTAGATACTACCGAAAGCAATCTACACATTCAGTGAAATTCCTATCAAAATAACACCAGCATTCTTCACAGAGCTAGAGCAACAGTTCTAAAATTTGTGTAGAGACACAAAAGACCCTGAATTTGCAAAGTAATGTTTAAAAAGAAAACGAAGCCTGGGCGCATCACAATCCTGACCTTTAACCTATATAACAAAGCTGCAATAATAACGACAGTATGATATTGGCACAAAACACACACATAGATCAATGAAATAGACTAGAGAACCCAGAAATTGACACACACACATATAGCTAGTGAATCTTCAACAAAGCAGGAAAGATCATCCAATGGAAAAAAATAATATACTTTCTTTATCAAATGGTGCTGGGTGAACTGGAAAGCAACATGCTGTACAATGAAGCTGGACTACCTTCTTACACCATATACAAAAATACCTTCAGAATGGAGGAAGACTTAAATGTGAGACAGGAAACCTTCAAAATCCTATAGGAGAAAACAGGCAGCAACGTCTTTCACCTAGGCCACAGAAACTTGTTAACTAACATGTCTCCAGAGGCCAGAGAAATTAAAGCAAAAGTGAACAATTGGGGCCTCATCAAGTTAAAAACTTCTCACAAAAAATTTAAAAAATCAGCAAAATTAAAATGCAACCAATAGAATGGGAGAAGATATTTGAAAATGACATATCAGATAAAGGGTTGGTATCCAACATCCATAAAGAGCCTACAAAACTCAACACACACACACACACACACACACACACACACACACAATAGTAAATAATCCAGTGCAGAAATGGGCAGAAGTCATGTATATACACTTCCAAAGAAGACATCATATGGCTTACAAACACGTGAAAAGATGCTCAACAACACTCATCATCAGGAAAATATTAATCAAAACCATGATGAGATACCATGTCACACCTCTCAGAATGGCTAAAATTAACAATTCAGACAATAACAGATGTGGGCAAGGACGTAGAAAGGGGAACTATCTTGCACTGTTGGTGTGAATGCAAACCGGTGTAGCCCTTATGGAAAACAGGGTGGGAGTTCCTCAAAAAATAAAAAATAGAACTCTGCAACACTGTCAATTGCACTACTAAGAAGTGATCCAAAGAATAAAAAAGTGCTGATTTGAAGGAGCACATATATCCCAAAGTTTATGGCAGCATTATCAACAATAACCAAATTATGAAAAGAAACCAAATGTCCATCAACTTATGAATGGATAAAAAATATGTGGTACATATACACAGTGGGTATATACTCCATGATGAAAAAGAATGAAATCTTGCCATTTGCAACAAGCCAAATAAGTCAGTCAGAGAAACACAGATATCATATGATTTCCTCATATGTGGAACTTGAGAGACTCAACAGGTGAACATAAGGGCAGGAACAGGAAAACAAGATAAAGGCAGAGAGGGAGGTAAACCCTAAGAGACTCTTAAATCCAGACAACAAATGGAGGATTGCTGGAAGGGGGCACAGGGTAAGTTAAATGGTTGATGGGCATTAAGGAGGGCATTTTTTCGGGATTACGATTGGGTGTCATAAATAAGAGATGAATCACTGGGTTCTACTCCTGAAGCCAAGACTGCAGTGTATGTTAACTAACTTGTATATAAAACAAAATAAACTAAAACAAACAAAACATACACAGATAGTACTTTGGGGGCGCCTGGGTGGCTCAGTCAGTTGAGCGTCCGGCTTTGGCTCACGTCATGATCTCACTGTTTGTGAGTTCAGCCCCCCGTAGGGCTCTGTGCTGACAAATCAGAGCCTGGAGCCTGTTTCGGATTCCCTCTCTTTCTGCTCCTCCCCTGCTCACATTCTGTCTCTCTCTCTCTCTCTCTCTCTCTCTCTCAAAAATAAATATTTAAAAAACAACACGGGGGAAAAAGATGCTAATGAAAAATTAAATGGAAATGGTGGTCACAGGGTCTGGGATGTTGCTAGGAAGTCAGTGAAAGTGTTTTAGTTATGGTCTTCTCTGGTAGATCGGACAATTATGTTAACAAAGGACAAGCTGTAAGCAAAAGAGAGGAGCCAAAAAAGTTCCAAGGAGTTTGATCTTGGAAACTAGAGGTGAATTTTTAATTAGCAGAGATGGAGAGGACAATGGGAGAAATTTGGAACAAAGTAATTCAGATTGTAAATTCTGGACTTGTTAAATTTGAAGTGTCTTCCAGGGAATGAAGACGGCTGAGAGTGGGGTCCCAGACAGCTTGTGATGAGAATCATCCAGAGAAGAAGCATCAGGTGTGTGGTTTAAGTGGGGTAGAAAGCTGGATCTGGGATCTGATATTAAATTTAGAAGCTAGAGTGGAGTTTGGGAGGAAACCAAACTCACCCTACCTTTAAGAGAATAAATAGAGCAAAAATGGAGACAAGAAGTGCAGTGAGTTTCAGGAATGGTGCTGTAAGGAAAAGAAAGAAAGAAATGATGTGGTAGCTGCATGGCAAATATGGGTTTAAATTGGTGGAGGATATTTGAATGATACAATTATTAATTATATGTTAGAAACTGTCATTTGACCTGAGTTATATCATCTCAGTGTACTGACTACATTGAAATAATTTCATCCAATCTAATGAATGAGAAATTTTCTCCATCAGGTTTGATCAGATATTATTTTGGCCATGGTAAGTTCAGCTTCCTTCAGGTGGTTCTGAGTGTCACTGATATTCATAATCATTACTACACTTTCTGTATGAGTGAATCCCTGCTCAACATAGTGCCCAGGTTGTTCTTCTCAATAACATATTGCCTAGTCATATTTGATTGACCTTCAGTCAAAATACCTTAATCCACAAGAAGTGGATAAAGTATGGAAATTTTGGGGGGGGAGCTGTGGACATTGTTTTATAAGCCATACATCTTTAGTGGATTGGCGGTGCTCTAGAGAAATTCAAGCTTCTATTCTTTGTTTTTAGTGCTATCTTTATAGGAAGTTGCGGTTATTAAAATGGTACACATAACTCTGATATTATGATTGAAACGTATCTATTTACCAAAAACAAAGTGAAAAGGCAACTTACTGAATGTGAGAAAATAGTCATAAATTATTTATTTGATTGGGGTTTACTCTTTAATGTATATACCTTCATAACAAAGAAAAAAACAATTTCTTTAAAATATGGGCTGATTGGGGCACCTGGGTGGTTCAGTCATTTGAGTATCCAACTTTTGATTTTTGGCTCAGGTCATGATCCAGGGTTGTGGGGTCAAGCCCTGCATCAGGCTCCGGGGTGAGTGTGGAGCCTTCTTGGAATTGTCTATCTCCCTTCCACTGCCCCCTCCCCTGCTTGCATGTTGTCCTTCTAAAAATTAAATCTCAAAAATTTCAAATAAAATATGAGCAGAAAATCTGAATAGATAGCTATAAAGAGAAGACCTGCAGATGGCAAAAGAGGTAAATATCAAGGTGGCCAACCCCAGGAATTATCAAAGAAATGCAAATGAAAACAAGGAGCCATTATCTCATATGGATTAGAATGGCTATTATTATAAACCAAGAAATAATAAAAAAAAGAGTTTGCATGTGTATAGAAAAAAAAGGAAACACTAGTGTACTATTGGTGGGAATGTAAATTCATGCAGCCACTATGGGAAACAGTGTAAAGGTTTCTTTAAAAAACTAAAAATACAACTAAGACATGATCTAGCAATTTCATTTCTGAGTATATATCGAGAAATTATATAAACACTAAAAAATATATATGTATCTACATGTGCATTGCAGCATTATTTACAGTAGCCAAAATATGAAAACACCTTGGGTCCATCAAATAGATACATGGACAAAGAAAATGTGGGACAAATATGAAGGGACTATTATTGAGTCAAAAAAAATCCTGCCTTTTAGAAAATGGATGGATGGGTCTTATGGGAATTATTCTAAGTACAATAAGTCAGACAGTGAAAGACAAATACCATGAGAAATACCTATATGTGGAAGCTTAAAAAATAGAGCTCAAAAGTATAGAGAATGGACTGGTGGTTTCCAGACGTAGGGATAGAAAAATGATCAAAATCGGTTAATGGGGTAAAAAGGTACTAACGCCCAGTTATAAAATAATGCCATAAGGATATTTAATATAGTTAATAGTGTATTGCATACTTGAAAGTTGCTAGAAGTACCTCTTAACAATTCTTATCACTAGAAAAAAATATAACTATGTATGGTGATGGAGGCAGGAGTTAAGACGGTTGAGGAGTAGGGAGACCCTAAGCTTGTCTCATGCTTTGAACACAGCTAGAAAGTTATCAAATCATTCTGAAATCCAAAGAAATAAATCAGAATCTGTAATGAACAAAAACTGCAAAACTTTATGTAGAAAAGGGATACTGTTTGGAAGGTAGGAGATGCAGAGTTTACCTGGGGAGAAATTGCTCTGGGTCCAACCACCAGGACAGAGCCTGCTTATAGAAGCTACAGCAAAGTAGTATAAGGAACATCGTGCAAAATCTCAACCTTTCAGCAGTTTTCCAAAGTAGGAGAAGTGCCTGGTTAAGCGGCTCAAGTGGTGAAACACAATAGAATCCCAGGAGTGACAGTGTGTTCTGAGGATCCCTTGGGTCACAAGAAAGATAGGTCCTGCCAATGTGCTGTGCTATTTCCAGGCATAAGAGAGGGGACTGGCTCCAGCCGAAGGCTAAGAGCAGGGGTGCCTGCTTTCTGCTCTGTTATGAGTGAAACTGAACACTCGCTTAGTCATGCAATTGCTTTTTTTTTGCTTTGTTTGTTCATTTGTTTGTTTTGCAAAGGCCAGCAAAAGCATGGCCAGACCCTCCCCCAAGAAGCAGCAGAGGTCTATTCTGAGAGAATCCCTAAAATTTGAGTTTTGAAACTCAGTGGTGTGCCTAAAATGAGAAACATGCTTGAAGGAGTAAAAAGTGGGATGGAAGAAACAGAGGAATGAATTAATGACCTAGAAGACACAGTTCTGGAAGGTAATCAAGCTGAACAAAAAGGAAAAAGTATTATGCAAAGTGGCAATAGACTTCGGGACCTCGGTGACTCCATCCAATATAATAACACGTATTATAGGAGTGATTGAAGAGAAAGAAGTGGAAAATTTCCTCTAAGAAATGATAGCTGTAAAATTTTCTAATTTGGAAAAGGAAACAGATATCCAGACCCAGGAGGCACAGAAAGGCCAAACCTAATCAACAAGAGCAGACCCAAATCAAGGTATGTGGTCAATAGATTTACAACTTATACTGATAAAAACAACATCTTAAAATCAGTAAGACAAAAGAAGACAAGGTCCATAGGCTAGCTGTAGATTTCTCAACAAAATCTTGACAAGTCAGAAGTAATGATGGGATGATCTATTCAAGGTGCTGATTGGGAAAAATCTGCTGCCAAGTGTACAGTATACGGAATGGGTTTCATTCAGAGAAAAAGGAGAGATGAAGATTTTCCCAGAGAAATGAAAACTGAATGAGTTTCTGACCACTAAACCAGTCCTGAAAGACATAATATAAAGGACTGTTTGAGTGAACAAAAGAGATAGAAGTGACAATGACAAGAAAGTATCAGAGAAAAACTCCAGAAACAATAACTATCAATAAATATCTAACAACACGGGGCGCCTGGGTGGCTCAGTCGGTTGAGCGTCCGGCTTTGGCTCAGGTCACGATCTCGCGGTCCTTGAGTTCGAGCCCCGCGTCGGGCTCTGTGCTGACTGCTCAGAGCCTGGAGCCTGTTTCACATGCTGTGTCTCCCTCTCTCTCTGACCCTCCCCCGTTCATGCTCTGTCTCTCTCTGTCTCAAAAATAAATAAACATTAAAAATTTTTTGTAAAATAAATATCTAACAAAAAATATAAACTGCCAACAAACATCTATCAATAATTTGCTTGAATGAAAATGGATTCAATGCTCCAGTCAAAAGGTAAAGGGTTTCAGAATGGATAAGGAAACAAGATCCAGCTGAAAGCGACCTAGAAGAGATGTATTTTAGAGCTCAAATCACCTACATATTGAAAGTGAGGGGATGGAGAAGTGTGAATTATGTAAATGAATGTCAAAAGAAAGCTAGAGCATCAAAGTTTACATGGAGAACCTGGACATTAAAACAAAGACATTGAAACAAGAGATGAAGAATGGCAGTACAAAATACTAAAAGTGTCAATGCAAGAAGAAGACATAGTAATTGCAAATGTTTATGCAGCCAACATGGTATCACACAAATATATAAAATTATTACTAACAAACATAAAGGAAATAACCCATTGTACTAAAATAAGTCAGGGGATTTAAAACCCCACCTACTTCAATGGAAAGATCATATAAACAGAAAATCAACAAGGAGACAGTGGATTTGAATGATACACTGGATAACAGATATATTCAGAACATTTCATCCTAAAACAGCATCATACACATTCTCATAAAGTGCACACACGGAACATTCTCTAGAATGCATTGCATACTAGGTAACACAACATGCCTGAACAAATACAAAATGCTAAAATCATACTATGCATATTTTCTGGTCACAACACTAGAAACTAGAAGTCAATCACTAGAAAATAATTCTAAAGTCTGCAAATACATGGAGGTTAAACAACATGCTGCTAAACAATAATGAGGAAATGAGGAAATCAAAGAAGAAATTTTAGAAATGTATGGAAGCAAATGAAAAGGAAAATGCAACGGTACAAACTTTTGGTATGCAAGAAATGTGAGCATGAGACAGAAGTATATAGCAATACAGATCTACCTCAAGAAACTAGAAAAAGCGCAAACAACCCAATTTTACACCTAAAGGAGATAGAAAGCAAACAAGAAATGAAACCAGCCAAAGGAAGGAAATAATATAGAGAGTAGAAATAAATAATATAGGAAATACAAACAAACAATCAAACAAAGAATAAAGAGAACAGATCAATGAAACCTGGAGCTTGTATTGTTGAAAAAAATATAAACATCTAGTCGTAATATCAGAAAGAAAAGAGAAATGACCCAAATAAATAAAACAAAAAATGAGAGAGGAGAAATAACAGTCAACACCACAAAACTGCCACCAATTATATAATAATGTAAAGAAAAACTATATGCCAAGAAATTGGACAATGTAGAGAAATGTGGTTTACCAAAACTGAAAGAGGAAGTAATAGAAAACATTAACAGACTGATACCCAGCAAAGAAAGAGAGTAAATAATCAAAGATCTCCCAAACAACACAAATCTAGGGCCAGATGCCTTCACAGGAACCTTCTGTCGAACATTTAGACAAGAATTAATACCCATTCTTCTCAAATTTTCCTAAAATATAGAAAAGGAAGTGACACTTGCAAATTCACTCTATGAGTCCAGCATTATACAGATACCTAAACCAGATCAATACTCCACTAAGAAAGATAACTACCAATATCCCTGATGAGCAGAGATGCAAAATTCTCAATGAATAGTAGTCATCCAAACAATACATTTAAAAAATTATTCACCATGATCAAGTGAGATTTATTCCTGGGCTGCAAGGGTGGTTCAATATTCACAAATTAATCAATGTGATACACCATATCAATAAGAGAAAGAATAAGAACAATCTAATCTATTCAATAGACACACACAAAAATAATTGACAAGCATCCATTTATTTAAAAAACCCTCATTAAAGCATGTGTAGAGGGATCATACCTCAATATAATAAAAACAATCTATGAAAACCGCACAGCTAATATTATCCTCAATGGGGAAAACTGAGAGCTTTTCCTCTATGTTGAAGAAGATGATAGGGATATGTGTTCTCACCACTGTTATTTAAGATAGTACAGGAAGTCATACCCACAGCAATCAGACAAAAATAAAAATTGAAATTAAATAAAAATAAAGGATATGCAAATGACACAGAAGAATACTAAGTAGGTTCTCTTTTTGCAGATAACAGGATAATCTCTATACTAAACCTAAAAGACTCTACGGAAACACTGCTAGAACTGTTACACAAATTCGGTAACCCTGCAGAACACAAACTCAATGTACAGAAATCCATTACATTTCTATACAATGGTAATGAAGCAGCAGGAAGAAAATAAGCAATCGATTCCCTTTACAATTGCATCAGATATTTAAAAATAAACCAAAATTTAAAAAGGACAGAGGTGAAACACCTGTGCTCTGAAAAGTAATGGGAGATGACACAGAGAAATGGGAAAATGTCCCATGTTCATGGATTAAAAAGCATATATTGTTTAAAAGGCTATATTGTCCAAAAGAGTCTACACTATTTTTTTTAATTTTTTTTTAACACTCATTTATTTTTGAAACAGGGAGAGACAGAGCATGAACAGGGGAGGGTCAGAGAGAGGGAGACACAGAATCTGAAACAGGCACCAGGCTCTGAACTTTCAGCACAGAGCCTGACACGGGACTCAAACTCACAGACCGTGAGATCATGACCGGAGCCAAAGTCGCCCGCTCAACCGACTGAGCCACTCAGGCGCCCCAAGAGTCTACATTTTTAATGCAATCCCTGTCAAAATACCAGCAGCATTTTTGACACAGATAGATTAAACAATCCTAAAATGAATATGGAAACACAAAAGACCAAAGCAACCTTGAAAAAGAAAAGCAAAGCTGGAGGTATCACAATACCAGACTTCAAATTATATTACAAAGGTGGGTGACCCAATGTTGTAAGTGAGGTAGTAAAGTCACCTAGTATTACAGCATTGTTTTTAGTAAATGTGGTTGTGGTTGTGATTAATTGATTTATATATTTGGGCGCTCCAATGCTGGGATCATAAATATTTATAATTGTTAGGTCTTCTTGGTGCAGCCACTCTGGAAAACAGTACAGAGGTTTCCGAAGAAATTAAAAATAGAACTAGGCTATGAGCCAGCAATTTCACTACTAGGGATTTATACAAAGGATACAAACATGTTGATTTGAAGGCCATATGCTCCCCAATATTTATAGCAGCAGTATCAAAAACAGACAAATTAGGGAAAGAGCCTAAATGTCCATCAACTGATGAATGGATAAAGAAGATGTGGCATATATATACAATGGAATACTCTTTAGCAAGGAAAAGAAATGAAACCTTGCTCTTTGAACAACGTGTATGGAAATAGTGTATTAAGCTAGGGAAATTAAGTCAGCCAGAGACAAACAGGTATCATATTATTTCACTCATATGTACAATTTAAGAAGCACAACAGATTTACTGGGGAAGGGAAGGAAAGGTAAGATAAAAACAGAGAGCAATGTAAACCATAAAAGACTATTAAATACACAGAACCGACAGGGGGTTGACAGAGGGAAAGTGAGGGGTGGGATGGGCTAATTAGTTGTAGGCATTAAGAAGGACACTTGATCGGTTGAGCTCTGGGTGTTATATGCAAGTGAGGAATCATTGGGTTCTACTCCTGATGTCAACACTCCACTGTATTGGAGTAAATAAATAAATAAATAAAACCTGGAGTAATCAAAACAGTATACTACTGTCATAAAAATAGACACACAGACCAATAGAACAGAATAGAAAACCCAGGAATGAATCTGCCCCTAAGTCAAATAATCTTGACAAAAAAGGAAAGAATATCCTATGCAGAAGACAGCTCGGAGCCTGGAGCCTGTTTCGGATTCTGTGTCTCCCTCTCTCTCTGGCCCTCCCCCGTTCATGCTCTGTCTCTCTCTGTCTCAAAAATAAATAAACGTTTAAAAAAAAAAGAAAACACTTTCCTTATCTCACCCTCCTCTTGAGTTTTGAACATTCAAATTGGCATGGAGGAAACCGAGAAAAGAGACCACGACCTTTTCTTCCCCCTTGTCCCACAAAGGAGGCGGGATCCACCCCCAACCTCCGCCACAGCCTACCCAAAAGGCAGTCTCTCTGGACACCTGCACACACCCTGGGTTTGGGGAGGGCCTCATCATTCTGAAACCATATTGAGAATTGCCCAATGAAGCCATCTACTAAACACCATCTCCATCACCACCACTAAAACACCACCAGACCCCCAAGCCGAAAGAATACGATAGTACTCTGAGATACTGTCTCAGAATAGTTTCCCTGCAAACAGGCTTTCATCCAAAAGGCTCAGGGGTGGCAAGGGGGACATACACTGCTAGAGTTCTTCATCACACAAGATTTAGAGAAACTAGAGAACGAAGGGTCCAGCACAGTCTCCTTTCAACCAGGTTGTACACAGAATAAGAAAGGCCTATGGGCTTTGACCAAAAGGGTCCTCTGAAGGACTATACCTGGGAGCCCTGTCAGCAAGATGCTTGCCATCTTTCTTCAGGAGCCAGGGATTTCTGGCTTGGTCTATGCCCGTCACGTTTCCCATCAGTTGAGGGAGGTAGCAGTGCTTGAGCTGTAACTATGGGGTTCTGAAGGCTCTTGCTCAGGAATCTGCAGCAAGGACTTGGTTCCCTCATTCCTGGCAAGGGCTCTTCCAGTGATGTCCCCCTCTTGATTCTTAGTGCCCGCGTGCCAAATGTCGGCTTCTCAGAATGAAGGTACCTCAGTCATCCAGGAGAGTGAGGAAAGCCGGCTCCCCTTCACCCTCCGTAGCACCGCAGGCCAAGCACCAAGCACCCAGCCACTCAAGGCCCGTTTTCCTTTGGTAGAGCAGAGTCTGATTGCTCTCACTGAACACAGGAGCAGAGTGAGAATTTGTGGCCTGTCCAGGGGTGCCAAGTGACTGAGGGATGCCTCCATGGCGCCTAACGGAGAAAAAAATACATTCTCTAAAACACAGCAAGGCAATAGAAATGGGCACCAGGTGGGCCAAAGCTCAACCTTTCAAAAGGGAATGGGGTTCCCCTTGCAGAGATGTTTTGTTTCATTTGCCTTCGGCCCAGAAGGAGGCCAGCTCCCTTCCCAAATCTCTGGACAGCATACACACCAAACATCCTCTAGCTGGGTCCCTCCAAACGCCCGGGGCCTCTGAATGCATGCACACTTCTGAAACCCAGTGATTTAATGAGGAAGGAGTCCTGTGGCAAAAACTCCCCCACAGTCACAAACACTGGACCAGACTCTCAGGTCGAAGACAGAGGATAGGACTTTGGAGACACTGGTTCTGACGAGATTGTGAGAAGAACCTTGTTTCTACAAGACAGCAACAATGCATCAAGCTGGATGAGGAGGGCCAAAAAGCTCTTCAGAGCTTGGAAGGGGAATTCTATGGAGAAGGCAGTGCCCTGCACCAGCTCCTGGCAACCTGGCTATAAGAAGAAGAAACCCCAGGCAGCTTATGCAAAAGCGCCATCTAGTGTCTCCATCTGGGGGCCGTGTCAGCACCAGTCCCGCCTTCTTCCTCCAGAAGGACCTAGGACACCTTGGGTCTTGGTCAGCTTTTATTGTTTTTGCAACATTGATTGGAGTGAGCAGTGACTGTGCTCTAGCTGCGACGTTCCCTGCTGTGGTTCCAAAGTGTGGAGAGGGGCATTGGTGCCCTCTAACTGTAAGAGGCCCTTTCTGTGCGGACCAGCTTCTGGAGCCTTTGGCTCCTGTGTGAACTCTGCTTTACAACTCTTGTAACCCTTGCTACAAACAGCCAAGCCCCAAGGTCAGGGTATGGAGCCCCATTCTCCTTTGGGATACGTATCAGATGCCGATGGCTATAAGTGAACGTGGAACCGAGTGGGAACCCGATGCCCATCCAAGGATGCCTGCTGAGTGAGTACCAGCTCTGAGGCTCCTAAGTGTGAATGAAGCGGCAGTCAGAAACACAGGAAGGGAGAAGATATGGCTAACAGCCAGGACCAAAGGGCATTCGATGTTTCCATCCAGTGGGAATGCAATCAATGTGGAATGGAGATGTTTCTCTTCATTTCCACTCGGCCCAACAAGGGGGACAGTTCCCCGCTAATACATCTGGCAGAGCCATTCCCACACATAGCTCTCGGCTGGACCCCTTCCGATGCCCTTCCGATGTCCGTGTAGACCCGAAACCAAAAGGCCATAGCCACTTTAGCTCCACCTATCCCACAGTCACAAGGACTGTTTCCCATGGGACAAGCGCAAGCCGGAGAGAATGCTCTGAAAAACTGAATTTGTATGGACCCCAAGACGAACCTGGATGGATGATAAAGCAACGTCATGAAACTGGACACAACGAGGGCTAGAGTACTTCATGTTTAGAAGAACCTGAGTAGCCCAATGTAGTCGCAGGCTGGCTTTCTCAGGAATCACAAACACCTTTGGTGGGCTTTGGCTCCAGAGGTTCTGCCAAGGATACCCGTTGGAGCCCTGTGGGCACGAGGCCCACATTCTCCCTTAAGAAATAGAGGGGAACTTTGGCTTCTAGTGCGTTTCTGCCCATCATATCCATCGAGAGGGTCAGCACTGGATGTGAGAAATGAAAATTGTGCTTCCATGCAAGGATCAAGAGGGGGGAACGAGGTCTTGGTCGACTGTTTATTCAAAGGGCTTTTTATGTGAGCTGATCAGGTTGTGGAGCATGCTGCCCTTGCCAGACGCTCTGTTCTTTTGATTGAGGGTAATTCTATCCATTAAGGAAGGGGTCCCGGTTGGTACCCATTCCCATGATACTATAACCTGCCCACCACCTAAGGCTCAGGGACAAGGGTAATAGATGTCCTCTGGACATCAGACTCTGAGAGCCACATGTCAGGTCAGGAAAGCCTTGGAAACTCACCCGCAAATCGGGGACCTGGGTTGATGTAGAGGACAGACACAAGGTCTCCATCTGTGAACTGACAACAATTCAACAATTAGAGAGGACTGATTCCAGGGTGAGTCAAAGCTGTGCATTCAAGCGGGCACGGGAAGAACCGAGGAAAGAGACCAGGACCTTCCCTTCCCCTTGACCCACACAGCAAGCAGGTGGGATTCACCCCCAACTTCAGGCTTAGCCGACCCACGAGCATTCATTCTCCCTGGGCATCTTCACACACACTTGGTATAAGCAGGCCCATATCATTCTGAAACCAAACTGAGAAGGGCCCGATTCAATAACGCTATCACCAACACAAGCACACCACCAAACACCCAAGCTGAAACAAAAGGATGTTACTCTGGAACACTGTCCCGGAATAGTGTCCACCGAAACCCTCTTTCATCAGCAAAATCCAGGAGTGGCAATGGAGACACACACTGCCAGGGTTCTTCACCACACATGAGATTTGGAGAAAGTTGACAGTGAAGAACCCAACGCAATCTCCTATCAACCAGGTTGTATCCAGAGTAAGAAAGGCTCGTGGGATTAGACCACAGGGCCCTCTGAAGGGAGGGAGCCCTGTGAGCAAGAAGCCTGCTTTCTTTCTTCAGGAGCCAGGGATTTCTGGCTTGGTCTATCGCTGCCACATTTCCCATCACTCGAGGGAGGCACCAGCCTTTGAGCTGTAGCTATGAGGCTCTGAGGGCTCTTGCTCAGGAATCTGCAACAAGAACTTGGTTCCCTCATTCCTGGCAAAGGCTCTTCCAACGTTGACCCCATCCTCATCCTCATTGCCACTGTCCATGTGCAAACTGCTTCTCAGAATAAAGGCAACTCAGTCATGGAGGTCAGTGAGGCAAGCTGGCCCCCCATTCACCCTCCATAGCACAGGAGGCCAGGCACCATGCACCCAGGCACTCAAGGCCTGCTTTCCTTTGGTAGAGCAGAACCTGATAGTTCTGACTGAACACAAGAACAGAGTGGGAGTTTGCAGCCTAGCCATGTTTGCCAGCTGAGCTAGTGATGGCTCCTTGGCGCCTAAGGGAGAAAAAAAAAAAAAAAAAAACCCATTGTCAGACACACAGCAAGGGAAAGGAAATGGGCGCCAGGTGAGTTGTGATCCACATTTATGGTGGGAACGTGGATTCACTTGGAAAATTGGCTTCCTTCATTTGCCCCTGGCCAGAAGGAGGCCTGCTCTCTGACCAAATCTCCAGCTTAGCTTAAACACAAGACATCCTCCGCTGGTCCCCTTCACATCCCTGAGCCCTGAATGGCTGCATGCTTCTGAAACCCAGTGAACTAACGAAGAAGTAGCCCTGTGGCAACGTCTCTCTTATAGCCCTAAGGTCTGGATCCGACTCCCAGGTGGAAGACGGAGGATAATCGACTCTTGGGACGCTGATTCTGAAGGGATTGCGGGAAGAGCCTTGTTTCCACAAGAGAGCAAAGATATGTTAAGGTCGATAAGGCGGACCACAGATCTTCAGAGCTTGGAAGGGGAATTCTATGGAAAGGGCAGTGCCCAGCACCAACTCCTGGCAACCGGGCTGTCTGTGAGAAGAAGACACAACAGAGGGCTTAAACAAAAGCACTCTGTAGAGTCTCCATCTGGGAGCCCTGTCAGCACCAGACCTGCCTTCTTCCTACAGAAGGACCTAGAGAGCCCTGGGACTGGGTCGGCGTTTGTTGGTTTTTGCATCACTGAATGGAGTGAGCAGTGACAGTGCTGTAGCTGGGAGGTGCCGCCAGTGGTGGCTCCAAAGGGTAGAGAGGGACATTGGTGCCCTCTTCCTGTAAAGGGCTCTTTCTCTGCTGACCTGGAGCCTACTGGTCCTGTGTGAACTGTCTGCTTTTCAGGAGGAAGGCACCTCAGTCAGGCAGAGCAAGGAGACGACCTGGCTCCTTTCCCCCCACCCCTTGCTGCAAAGAGCCAAACACCAAGTTCACAGTTTACGAGGAGTGTTCTCCTTTGGAAAATGCGATGCTGGTGGCAATAACAGCTCAGGATGGAGTGGGAACCCGATGTCTGTCCCTGGGCGCCTGCTGTGTGAGTGTCAGCTCCATGGCTCCTAAGGGTGAATCAAGAGGCAGTCACAAACGCAGGGAGACAGAGGAGATGGCTGCAGCCAAGACCAAAAGCCACTCAATATTTCCATTCAATGGGAAGGCGATCAGTGTGGAATGACGATGTTTATCTTCGTTTCCCCGGGGCCCAGCAAGGGAGCCAGGTCCCGGCCTCTACGGGTGCTGGATCCTCCCCGTGCACAGTTCTCGGCTGGACCCGTTCTGATGCCCTAGGGCTCTGGATGACTCTGGCTCCACCTGTCACGCAATCACAACGGCTGGTCCCCATGGGACATCTGCTGCTGGATAGAGAACTTTTTAGAGTCTTTTAGGACCCACTTTTTATGGACTCCAAGACCGACCTTGACAGTTGATCAAGAAATTTTCTGAAACTGGATACACCGAGGGCGAGTGCTCTTCATGTGTAGAAGAGCACAATATATTCACGATCTGGCTAGCCCAGGTATCGAAAGAACTTTTGGGGTCTCTGGCTACAGGAGTGTTCCACAGGATGCCCTTTGGAGCCCTGTGAGCCAGAGGCCCACCTTCTCCCCTAAGACATTGAGCAGAACTTTGAATTCTGGTGTGTTTCAGCCTGTCGTATTGGTAGAGAGGGTCAGCAGTGGTTCTGCGATATGAAGAATGTGCCTCCATATAATCAAGATGTTGGAATGAACCTTGGTGCGCTATTTATGCAAAAGGCTTTTAGTTCCCTGATCACGTCATGGAGCATTGTACATTTTCTCAGGCTGTTCTTCCGAATGAGGGTAGCTGCATCCATTAAGGCAGAGGTTCACGTGGCTCCCATTCCTACAATACTGTTGCCTGCCCAGTACCAGGGACGCAGGGACATGGGGGCTAGCCCTGCTCTGGGACATCAGACCCTGAGAGCCCTGCATTGGGTCAAGAATGGCTTGGAAACTCACCTAGAAACCAGGGATCTCGATGGTGTAGGGGAAGATACAGAGTGCCACACTGTACTTTTAGGCACCTGGCGCTAGGTCATTTCCTGGTGCTTCTACACAAGGGTTTAAGAATACTTCTGACTACATATCCCCAAGAAGATTTCTAAAACCCTCTGGCAGCAAGTTGTACGTTTCAGCAGTAAAGCACGAGGGTCTACTGGGGTAGTGAAGAAAGACTATTTCTCTATCAGTCACAAAAAAAGGCACTTGAAGCACACTAATACTCTGAGCACTTCAGCACGGGGCCTTTGCCTACGCTAATACAGAATGCTTTTTAAAGCCTTTAATGGAAGTTCCAGATAGTTAACACACAGTGTAATAATAGTTTCAGGTGAAGATTTCAGTTGTTCCACCCTTCCCCACAACACCTGGTGCACATCGCAAAGTGTACTCTTTCATTCCCATCTCCATAACCAGACCAGTCTGGCATAACCAGACGTATAACCAGGATATAACCCAATCCCCACACCCATCTTTCCTCTGGCAACTATCATTTTGTTGTCTATAGTTAACAGTTTTTTTCTGGTTTCGCCAATCTCTCTTTCCACCATGATTATATATATATTTTTTGTTTCTTCCCTTCCACAAAGGAGTGAAATCATACGGTATCGGCCTTTCTCTGACACTTATTTCACAGAGCGTTACAATCTCGAGTTCCAGCCAAATCTTTGCAAGGGAAACTTACATTATCTTTCCTGGCTGCGTAATATTCCTTTGTGTGTGTGTGTGTGTGTGTGTGTGTGTGTGTGTGTGTGTGTGTATACCACATCTCCATCCATTCCTCCGCCAGTGGACATTTGAGCCCTTTCCATCTTTGGCTAGTTTTCATTGTGCTGCTAAAAAAACTGGCGTTTGAACTGGTATTTTTGTATCCTTTGGATAAATACCTCGGAGTGCAAATGTTGGATCATAGGACAACTCCCTGTTTTAAAAGGTAATTGTTTTCATTAGTTAATTGATTTGAGTGGGAGAGGGAGAGAGGGAGATATGGGGAGGGGCAGAGACAGAGAATCCGATGCAAACTCCCTGCTGCCAGTGACGAGCCCAACGAGGGCTCAGTCCCATGACTGTGAGATCCAGACTTGAGTGGATATTGTCAGTCACCTGACTGTGCCATCCAGGTGTTCCAGTCCATCTTATTGGTGACATTTGACAAAACTTTGTACTGTTTGCCAGAGTGGCCACACCAGTTTCCATTCCCACCCACTGTGACAGAGGGTTTCCCGTTCTCCACATCCTTGCCAACACCCGTTGTTCCTTGTGTTGCGAAATTTAGCCCTTTTGACAGACGTGTGGTGGCATCTCACTGTAGTATTGATTTGTATTTCCCTGATGATGAGTGATGTGAAGACTCTTTTCATGTGTCTTTGAGGAAAGGTTCACCTTGTGTGTTCCCCTGTGTGCTCCTCTCCCTCCCACACTTTCCTCAATGAGGGCTTCCTCTCCTCTGCAGCACCCTTGATATATTTCTCCCCCTAACGCCCCGTCTGTACTTCCTCCCTTTCTTTGATGTGGCTTCTTCTCTCCCTGTAGCTGTGGACTTGGTTCTGTCCATCTTCAGGTTGCTTTCTGGGGTATTCAGAATGAATTGCTGGTCATCTCGCTATGTTCAAGGGATGAGACGACACGCCCGCCATGCTACCTCTCCCAACACACACTAATAAGGAAGGTTTCAACAAACTGCCTCTGAGATGTATGTGAAAGCTTACATGAAAGACACTTGAGCAGTGACATTTCGGGCAGTAAATCACAAGGCGTGGGTGGCGTCTGGTGGGTGCGCGTGGGGTACGTGTGTGGTGTGTGTGGTGTACATTGGGGTGGTTGTGGTTGAGTGCATGATCCTGTTCTGTATGGATTGTATGTATGTTCTATATGTGGTTTCTGTCTGTCTATGGCATTTTTGTGGTGAGTGTGGTGTGTGCATGGTGTGGGTGGTTATAAGTGGTGGATGTGTCTTTCTGTGTGCTCTAGGTGTGGTATATGTGTTGGGATTGTACTATATATGTCATGCGTGTATGCTCCACCTATGATGTATGTTTGCGTGCCGCCAACGTATGGCGTGTGTGTTTGTACGTGCTGCCTGGTGTGGTGTTGGCGTGTGGCAGACAGGTGGAGAATGTGTAATATAGATGTGGGGTGTGTGCGGTGTTTGTGGTGTCTGTATGTCATACATGTATGGATTATCATGGTGTGTATAGTAGAAGTGGTATCTGTGCAGTGTACCTGTGTTGCGTGTGGTATACGTCTGGCATGTGTGTGGTGTATATAGGGAGTGTTTTTGTGTGTTTTATGGGTGTAGGTTGTGTGTGTCTGTGTGGGGGGTATGTGTGGAATGTGTATTGCATGTAGTAAATGGTGTGTGGAAGATATCTGTGTGGCGTGTATACGATGTGTATGTGGTGAACGGGAGAGGTGTTTGTGTGGTATTCGTGTCATGAGAGGGATGTGTTTGTAGGATGTGTTGCTGTGTGTTCGGTGTAAGAGTGGTGTAGCTAGCTCTATGGTATATGAGTCACATTTGTAGCGATACGGGTAATGTGTGTGTGGCGTATGTGTAGGTTTTGTGTAGAGGAGGTGGCATGTCTTCTGGATATGTGGTGTAGGTTTGGTGTCTGTGGTGTGTATGTGGAGTGCGTTTGTGTGATATAAGAAAGGTGGTTTGTTTGGAAATTGTGTGTATATGTTGAATGTGGTTATAACTGGGTGTTTGGGGCTTGTACGATCTGTGTTGAATATGTTGTGGCCTATGTGTTTCTAGAGCTAAGTTTATGACACTTTGTAGTCCCGGCCAAAGTTTTTGAAAAGTTCTAACTTACTGTAACCAGAGGTGACTCCAAAGATAGTTTCCCCACAGTGATGTTTCACAGAGTGGAGTATACGGCCTTATCTACACAGGACACCAAACGGTTTTCAAACATTTCTAACTTGGAGAAACAAGATAGTTGAAAGTTGAGTTCCACCCCCCTCAGTTTTCACAGAGTTGAGTGCAAGGCCCTACCCTGTAGGACTCACATAGTCTTTCAAATTTTACTTGGTGAAACAAGTTGTTACTTGAAATGTTTCCTTACAGTAATGTTTCATTGAGTCCCATTCATAGTTCCTCGTATATGTTATCAAAAACTTCTAAGTGAAGACTGTTAATTGAAAAATGGATTCCCAAAGTGGTGTTTACCAGAGTTTCTGCCACCATCTCTCGTTATGATCTGTTTGTAAATGACTTGTTATTTCAGAGATGGCTTACGCCCAATTTTTCACAAAGTTGGACCTATGGCACTTTGTGTGTAGGCCCTGCATGGGTTTTCTAACAATTCGCACTTATCACTTCCTGAAACCAGATATTTGCTGAAAGGTGGTTTTATCACAATGTTTCACATAGTAGAGTATATGGCCCTTTCCTCATAGCACCCTCATAAGTTTTCAACAACTTCAAACTTTGTGGAATAAGATGTTAGTTGCAAGAGAGTCCCTACTGTATTGGTTCACAAAGTTGAGTATGCAGCAGTTTCCCTGTAGGTCCTGCATAGTTTTGTAAACTCTTTTAACTTTGTGAGACGAGATGTCAGCTGAAAGATATCATCACCACCGGGTTTTCACAGAGTTGAATGCTTTTCCTCTTAAGCCTCGCGTAGCTTTCCAAACACTTCTCACTTACTGGAAGAACATGTTACTTGAAAGGTGGTTTCCCCGCAGGGTTTCGTATGCTTCATTGTATGTTACTTTTGGTTTAGTCCCCGCATGGGATTTCAAACACTTCTAACAGTGATACAAGATTTTTGTTGTTAGAAGGCATCACCACTCTGGTGTTTCACAAGGTTGAGTAGATCGCAATTTTGTTGTTGGCCCCGCAAGCGTTTTCAAACAATTCTAACTTAGCTGAACCAATGTTATTTGAAAAGTGGTTTGTCTACAATCATGTTTGACAAAGTGAGTAAAGGGCTCTATTGTTATACTTCTGTGTCTAGGATTTCAACTCTTGTAACCCTGTGAAACAAGTTGTTAGTGGATTTTTCTGCACAGTGATTATACAGAGCAGTGAGTGCATAGAGTTTTATGTTTGTAAGCCATTTTCAACTAAGTCCCTTTTCACTGAGATTTGAAAATTTATGAGGGAACTATGAGGAAGGTGATTTGTACTTGATGCTGAAATGTGGAGAAACCGTACTTCAACTAACAGGTTAGAGTTATGTTAGAGTTACGTTAGAGTTACGTTTGTTATGTTTTCATGCAATGTTCTGTTACAGGTATTTGAAAACCTTATGCGGGGGCTGTGTATAAACTGCCATATACTCAACTCTGGGAAGTAACACTATGCGGAAAAGATCTTTCAACTAACATCTTATTTCACTACATTAGAAGATTTGGAAAACCCTGTGGGCCTGAAACGAATAATGCCATGTACTCAACCTTGTGAAACAACTCTGTGGTGAAACTTTCATCTTAGTGGCGCCACTAATTTACACCCATGAGGACCCATGCAAGGACAACACCGAAAGTGCCAATATACACAACTGTATGAAGAAACACTGGGGAAATATCTTGCCACTAAAATCTTGTTTCACTCAGATCTGTGTTGAAAACATATGCTGAGCTTACAATGAAAGTGGCACACACTCATCTCTGTGAAACAACACCTTCTTTGAAACATTCAACTAACCTCTCCTTTCACAAAGTTTGAAGAGATTGAAAACCTATGCAGGACCTACAGAGAAAGAAAAGGTCGTTTTCATCTCTATGAAACAAGACTGTGGGGAAATCTTTCACCTAACCTGTTGTTTCACGAAGTTAGATTTGTGTGAAAACCAGGTTGAGACCTATGCAGAAAGTGCTTTATGCTCAAATGTGTGAAACCACAGTGTGCGGAACCATCTTTCAAAAAATATTCGGTTTCACTAATTTGGAAGTGATTGAAAACTTATGGGAGGAACTATGAGAGAAGTGCCATAAACTCAGTGAAAAACACTGTTGAAAACATCACTCAAAGACCGTCAGTCTTCACTAATTTAGAAGTGATTGAAGACCCATGCGGTCTACTATAAGGAATGTACGATTTCTCAACTCTGTGCCTCAACAGTGTGGTGAAACCATCTTTCATAACTTCTTGCTTCCATGTTAGAAGGTTTTGTCAAAATTTTCAAGGAATTATGACTAGAGTGACGTATACTCTATTGTGTAAAAAATATTGTGGAGAAATGGTCTTTCAACTAAATCTTGTTTCACTAACGAAGTGTTTGAAAACCTACGATAAGCCCAAGGAAAGAGCTATATTGTTACTCTGTGGGGAATCCATTTCCAACTAATCTCGTTTCCCTAACAAAATTGTCTGAAAACCATAAAGGGCTTACACTGAAACTGCCACATGACTGTGAAATTGCACTGTCGGGAATAATCTTTCTCTTAACATCTGGTTTCACTCAGGCGCAAATATTTGAAAAAAAAAAGCGGGGCCTATGTGGAAGGATAGTGCCATACCTTCAACGCTGTGAAAGAAATACTGTGGGGAAACCCCTTTTCAACTACCATTTCGTTCCTCTGTTAGAAGTGAAGTGTTTGAAAATCTATGAGAAGCCTACCTGGTAACGGCCATATACTAAACTGGGTGAAACTACGTGGTGACTCGATCTTTCAACTAACATCTGGTTTCACGAATTGAAAATTGAAGACGTTCGGGGTCTATGCAGAAAAAGGGCCTATACTCAAATCTGTGACACATGTGAGGAAAAGATCTTTCAATCAACATCTTGCGTAACTAAACTAGAAGCGTTAGAAAACCTATGGGGAGCCTATGCCGAAAGTGCCATATACTCACCTCTGTCCAACTGCACTTCGTGGAAACCATCTTTAAAGTAACATCTTGTAGCCCAAAGTTATGAGTGTTTGAAAACTCATGAGGGTACGATGCTGGAAGTGCCAGATACTGAAAACTGTGGAACAACACTGTCAGAAACCGTCTTTCAACTAAAATCTTCTTTCATTTAAGTTAGAAGTGTATGAAAACATATGCACGGCGTATGAGGAAAGTGCCATTCATTCAACTAACATCGGATTTCACCCAGGGAGAGCTCTTTTGAAAACCAATGCCCGGCCTACACGGTATGTGCCATATACTGAACTCTGTGGGGGAAACCGTCTTTCAACTAATATTTTGTTTCCCTAAGTTAGGTGTGTTTAAAAAGCTATGCGTGACCTATGCAAAAGTGCCATATACTCAATTTTCAAACTGCATTCTTAGGAAAGCATCTTTCAGCTAAAATTTTAATGTAACTACATTAGAAACTTTGGAAAACATATGTGGGGAACAATGTTGAAAGTGTAATATACCAGACACAATGAGAAAATAGAGTGGACAATCCATCTTTCAACTATTTTTTTCATTGTTTTAAGTGTTTGAAAACGTACGCGCGGCTTATGGGCACACTGCCGTAAACTAAACTCTGTGAACAAATTTGTGTGGGCAAAGACTTTAACTAACATCTTGTATCGCTAAGTTTGAAATGTTTGAAACCACACGCGGAGCCTGTTGCAAACACCACTGTGGGGAAACTCCTTCAACTAACATCTTGTTCACTAAGTTAGAAGGGTTTGAAAAACCATGCAGAGCTTTGCCAAAAGTTCCATATACAGAAGTCTGTGGAAACAACACTGTGGTGAAACGGTCTTTCAACTAACATCTCGTTTCAAGCGAAAACTTTTTGAAAAACTTTGCGGGGCATCTGTTGACAGTGCCAGATACTAAACTCTGTGATACTGCACTTTGTGGGAATCATTTTTCAACTAACATCTCCTATCACTAAGAAGTGTTTGAAAACTTATTTGGAGAATGATGAGGAAAGTAACACATACTGGATACTGTGGGAAAATACAGTGGATAATCCGTCTTTCAACTAGCTCGTGTCACTAAGTTAGAAGTGTTGGTAAACCTAGGCGCGGCTTATGTGGAAAGTGCCGTATACTCGACGTTTTGAAAAAAGGACTGTGGACAAAGACACTGAATATCTGGTTTCACAAAATTAAAGCAGTGTGACCGTGCTTGACCTACATGGAAAGTGCTATATACGCAACTCTGTGAAAAAAATTTCTGCGGAAACGATCCTTCACCTAATATCTGTTTAAGTTGTGTTTGCAAACGCCGGCCTAGAAGAATAATACATGTACTCAATTCTGTGAAAAAAAATGTGGTGATTCAATCTTCCGACCACCATCTGCTTTCACTATGTTAGATGTGTTTGAAACAACTTACAAGGAGGAAAACAAAATGCCATATATCCACTATGTCGAACACCACTGTGGTGAAACATTCTTTCAACCAACCTCCGGTTCATTAAGTGGGAATGGTTTGAAAAGCTATGCGGGGCCTACAGGGCAAGTGCTTTATACTCAAATCTGTGAAACACTGTGGAGAAACCATCTTTCAACTAACATCTCGTATCACTAAGTTACAAGTGTCTGAAAATCTCTGCGCGGCTTACGGGGAAAGTGCCGGATAGTCAACTCTTTCAAAAACCACTGGGGAGAAAACATCTTTCACCGAACATCTGCTTTCACATAGTTAAACAGTTTGAAAACCTCTGCATGACATACAAGGAAAATGCCATATACGCAACTCTGTGCAACTAGGCTCTGGGGGAGCCATCGTACACCTCAAATGTAGTTTCACTAACTCAGGGGTTTGAATACACGTGCCGAACCTAGGAAGATAGTGCAATACACGTATCTCTGTGAAACGGGGTGAAACAATCTTTCATCCACCATCTGGATTCACTGTTAGATTTATTTGAAAACCCTTAAAAGACCCACACATAAAGTGCCATAGACTGAAACAGTCTTCCAACGATCATCTCCTTTCACTGAGAAGTGTTTGCAAAACTATGCATGTTCTATGCTGAAAGTGCCATGTACACAACTCTGTCAAACTGCCCTTTGCGGAAATCATCTTTCAACTAAAATCTTGTATCAACTTAGAAGATTTTGAAAACGTAGGCAGCAAACCATGTGGAAAATGATTTATTCTCGACACTGAGAGAGAATACTGTGGACAAAACGTGTCTCAACTGTCTTGCATCACGAAGAACTGAAAGGCTATGCGGGACCTATGACGAAAATGCCATATACACAACTCTGAGAAACCACTCTGGTGAAATTATCCTTCGATTAACATCTGGTTGCAATAACTAGCAGCTCTGGAAGTCTATCTGGAGCCAACATGGTAAGTGCCACATACTCACTTGTGGTCACCGTGTGTGAAAACCTATGCGGTCCTTAGGTGGAAAGACCAATATACTTCACTGTGCGGAACAAAACTATGGGGAGATCATCTTTGATCTAACAACTCCTTTCACTAAGTTAGAGCTTTTCCAAAACCATGGCGGGCCCTAAGCAGGAAACGCCATATACGCAATTCTGTCAAAAAACACTGGGGAATCCATCTTTTCACTAGCATCTGGTTTCACTAAGTTACCAGTGTTTGAACAGCCCGGCAGGGAACTATGCAGAATGTGCCATATACTAAACTCTCTGAAACAACATTGTGCTGAAACTATCTTTCAAAATTTGGTTTCAGAAACTTAGTTTCAAAACCTAAGCATGACCTACATGGAAAGTGCCATATGTGCAACTCTTGAAACAACACTGTGGTGAAACCACTTTTCACTTAAAACCTGCTTCCATTAAAGCTGCCATCAATGTTTGAATACACGTGCGGGGCCTAGGAGGATAGTGCCATATACTACATTCTGTGAAATATAGAATGTGAGACATTTTCTCAACTAACATCTTGATTTCACCCAGTGAGAACTATTGGAAAACTTAGAGATTGCAGTAGACGCAACTCTATGAAAGGCCGGGGAAGTTATCTTTCTTCTGTCACCTAGTTATATTGTGAGAGAAGTGTTTGAAACGTCATGCGAACCCTATGAGGAAAGTGCTTTGTACTCAACCTTGTGAAACAGCGCAGTGGCGAAACCGTCTTTTTTCTAGCATCTGATCTCAGAGAGAACTGGTTGAAAAGGTATGGCGGGTCTACAGGCAAGGTGCCATATGTTCAACTCTGTGAAACGGCACTGTGGGGAAATCATCTTTCACTTAAACTTCCTTTCACCAAGCTAGAAGTGTTGGAATGCACATGCGGGGCTTAGGCAGATAGTGCCATAAGCTCCATTCTCTGAAACGAACTGTGGGTGGAACATTCCTTCAAGTAATATCTGATTTCACTGAGAACTCATTTGAAAACTTATGCAGGGCCTACAGGGCAAGTGTCGTATACTCAGCTCTGTGAAACAACACTGTGGAGAAAGCATCTTTCAACTAGTGTCTCGTTTCACTAAGTTAGAAGTCTTTGAATAGCTACCCGGAGCCTAGGCCAATAGTGCCAACTACTCAAATGTGTCAACCTGCAGTTTGCAGCAACCAACTTGCAACTTACATCTTCCTTCACTAAGGTAGAAGTGTTTGAAAACATATGCGGGGGATGATGTGAAAAGTGGCCTTTAATCGACCCTGTGAGAGAGTACTGTGGACAAACCATCTTTCAACTGACATCTTGTGTCACTAAGGTAGAAGCGTTTGAAAAACCATGCGCGGCTTAGGCGGACAGTGCCATCCATATACACAACTCCGTGAACCAACAGCGTGGAGAAGGAATCTTTCACTTACCATCTGGTTTCACAAGTCAAAATGTTTGAAAACCTCTGCACGATCTACGTGGCAAGTTCCATATAATCGACTCTGGGAAAAAACACTCTGGGGAAATATTCTTTCACCTTTACTGGCTTTCACCAAGTGTGAAATGTTTGAATACACATGCGGTGCCTAGGAGGATACTGCCATACACTCCACTCTGTGAAACAACGTTGTGGTGCAACAGTCTTCCAATCTGGTTTCACCGAGTGAGAACTCATTGAAAACCTATGCAGGGCTTATACTGTCAAACTGCACTTTGTGGCAACCATCTTTCAACTAACAGCTTCTATCACTACATTAGACGTGTTTCAAAACCTAGGCGGGAACGGTGTGGAAAAGTGACCCATAGTCGACACTGTGAGAGAAATACTCTGGACAGATCATCTTGCAAGTAACATCTTGTTCCACCATGATAGAAGGGTCTGAAAACCTAAGCACAGACTAGACGGAAAGTGCCAGATCCTCAACTCTGGGAAAACACTCTGTGGTGAAAGAGTTTTTCAGCTGGCACCTGATTTCAGTCACAACTCTTTGAAAACTTATGCTGGGCCTACACGGCAAGTGACACAGAATCTGTGAAGCAACAAGGCGGGGACACTTGCTTTCAACTAACATATCGCTTCACTAAATTAGAAGTGTTTGACAAACTATGCGGGGAATGTGCCGACAGGGTCATACACTCAACTCTGTCGAGCTGCACTTGGCGAAAACCATCTTTCAACTAACATCTTGTATCACTAAGAAGTGTTTGACAACTCAAGTAGGGAACGATGCGGAAAGTGACATATACACGACCCTTTGAGAGAATACTGTGGACAAACCTTCTCTTAACTGACATCTTGTATCACTAAGTCAAAATTGCGTGAAAAAACAAGCAGGGCCTATGGTGACAGGGCCGTATACTCAACTCTGCCAATAAACAAAGTGAGGAAACCATCCTCAAACTAACATCTTGTTTGACGTAGAAATATTTGAAAATCTATGCGGGAAACGACGTGGGAGGTGACATATACCAGCGTCTGTAAAAGAATCCTGTGGAGAAACAGTTTTTCAACTATCATCACGTGTCACTAAGTTAAAAGTGTTTCATTCTTTCAGCTAAAATCTTGTTCACTAAGTTATAAATGTTGGAAAACCCATGCAAAGCTTATGCGGAAAGTTCCATATCTGTAACTCTGTGAGAAATCAGTGTGGCGAAACCGTCGTTAAGGGACATCTCGTTTCACAAAAAGAGTTTGAAAACCTATGTGGGGGCTAGAGGGAAAGCGCTATATACTCACCTCAATGAAACACTTTGGGAAAACTTTCACTTATCTGGTTACACTAAATTACAAGCGTTTGAAAACCCAGGCGGGGCTTAAATGGCTAGTGCCATACACTCCGTTCTGGGAAACAACACTGTGAGGAAATCGTCATTCAACCAACCCACGCGTCTCACTAAGTGAAAAGTGGAAAAGCTATGCGAAGCCTACAGGGAAAGTCCTTATCTTTGTGAAAAGCGTGTGGTGAAATGTTGTTTCAAATATTATCTAGTTTCACTAAGTTAAAATGGTTTCACATCTATGCGGGATCTATGAGGAAAGTTCCATATAGGCAACTCTGAGATAGACCACTGTGGGGAACCGCACCTTCCGACTCATCTCTTGCTTCCCTAAGTTAGAGGTGTTAGAAAAACAGGCGGGGCCTACACCGCAAGGGCCACATACTCACCTCTGTGACACAAGTCTATCTTGGAAAATCTTTCTCCTGAGGTTTATTGGCAGAGTTGAGTATACGGCCCTGTCACCATAGGCCCTGCTTGTTTTTTCACGCAATTTTGACTTAGTGATACAAGATGTCAGTTAAGAGAAGGTTTGTCCACAGTATTCTCTCAAAGGGTCGTGTATATGTCACTTTCCGCATCGTTCCCTACTTGAGTTGTCAAACACTTCTTAGTGATACAAGATGTTAGTTGAAAGATGGTTTTCGCCAAGTGCAGCTCGACAGAGTTGAGTGTATGACCCTGTCGGCACATTCCCCGCATAGTTTGTCAAACACTTCTAATTTAGTGAAGCGATATGTTAGTTGAAAGCAAGTGTCCCCGCCTTGTTGCTTCACAGATTCTGTGTCACTTGCCGTGTAGGCCCAGCATAAGTTTTCAAAGAGTTGTGACTGAAATCAGGTGCCAGCTGAAAAACTCTTTCACCACAGAGTGTTTTCCCAGAGTTGAGGATCTGGCACTTTCCGTCTAGTCTGTGCTTAGGTTTTCAGACCCTTCTATCATGGTGGAACAAGATGTTACTTGCAAGATGATCTGTCCAGAGTATTTCTCTCACAGTGTCGACTATGGGTCACTTTTCCACACCGTTCCCGCCTAGGTTTTGAAACACGTCTAATGTAGTGATAGAAGCTGTTAGTTGAAAGATGGTTGCCACAAAGTGCAGTTTGACAGTATAAGCCCTGCATAGGTTTTCAATGAGTTCTCACTCGGTGAAACCAGATTGGAAGACTGTTGCACCACAACGTTGTTTCACAGAGTGGAGTGTATGGCAGTATCCTCCTAGGCACCGCATGTGTATTCAAACATTTCACACTTGGTGAAAGCCAGTAAAGGTGAAAGAATATTTCCCCAGAGTGTTTTTTCCCAGAGTCGATTATATGGAACTTGCCACGTAGATCGTGCAGAGGTTTTCAAACATTTTGACTTGTGAAACCAGATGGTAAGTGAAAGATTCCTTCTCCACGCTGTTGGTTCACGGAGTTGTGTATATGGATGGCACTGTCCGCCTAAGCCGCGCATGGTTTTTCAAACGCTTCTACCTTAGTGACACAAGATGTCAGTTGAAAGATGGTTTGTCCACAGTACTCTCTCACAGGGTCGATTAAAGGCCACTTTTCACATCATCCCCCGCATATGTTTTCAAACACTTCTACCTTAGTGAAGGAAGATGTAAGTTGCAAGTTGGTTGCTGCAAACTGCAGGTTGACACATTTGAGTAGTTGGCACTATTGGCCTAGGCTCCGGGTAGCTATTCAAAGACTTCTAACTTAGTGAAACGAGACACTAGTTGAAAGATGCTTTCTCCACAGTGTTGTTTCACAGAGCTGAGTATACGACACTTGCCCTGTAGGCCCTGCATAAGTTTTCAAATGAGTTCTCAGTGAAATCAGATATTACTTGAAGGAATGTTCCACCCACAGTTCGTTTCAGAGAATGGAGCTTATGGCACTATCTGCCTAAGCCCCGCATGTGCATTCCAACACTTCTAGCTTGGTGAAAGGAAGTTTAAGTGAAAGATGATTTCCCCACAGTGCCGTTTCACAGAGTTGAACATATGGCACCTTGCCTGTAGACCCGCCATACCTTTTCAACCAGTTCTCTCTGAGATCAGATGCTAGAAAAAAGACGGTTTCGCCACTGCGCTGTTTCACAAGGTTGAGTACAAAGCACTTTCCTCATAGGGTTCGCATGACGTTTCAAACACTTCTCTCACAATATAACTAGGTGACAGAAGAAAGATAACTTCCCCGGCCTTTCATAGAGTTGCGTCTACTGCAATCTCTAAGTTTTCCAATAGTTCTCACTGGGTGAAATCAAGATGTTAGTTGAGAAAATGTCTCACATTCTATATTTCACAGAATGTAGTATATGGCACTATCCTCCTAGGCCCCGCACGTGTATTCAAACATTGATGGCAGCTTTAATGGAAGCAGGTTTTAAGTGAAAAGTGGTTTCACCACAGTGTTGTTTCAAGAGTTGCACATATGGCACTTTCCATGTAGGTCATGCTTAGGTTTTGAAACTAAGTTTCTGAAACCAAATTTTGAAAGATAGTTTCAGCACAATGTTGTTTCAGAGAGTTTAGTATATGGCACATTCTGCATAGTTCCCTGCCGGGCTGTTCAAACACTGGTAACTTAGTGAAACCAGATGCTAGTGAAAAGATGGATTCCCCAGTGTTTTTTGACAGAATTGCGTATATGGCGTTTCCTGCTTAGGGCCCGCCATGGTTTTGGAAAAGCTCTAACTTAGTGAAAGGAGTTGTTAGATCAAAGATGATCTCCCCATAGTTTTGTTCCGCACAGTGAAGTATATTGGTCTTTCCACCTAAGGACCGCATAGGTTTTCACACACGGTGACCACAAGTGAGTATGTGGCACTTACCATGTTGGCTCCAGATAGACTTCCAGAGCTGCTAGTTATTGCAACCAGATGTTAATCGAAGGATAATTTCACCAGAGTGGTTTCTCAGAGTTGTGTATATGGCAT